>NC_064639.1:1012397370-1013022370 GCF_023864345.2 Schistocerca serialis cubense
ACCCTTAACGCGGAATTTGATCCCTTCGTGACAATACAGCTCGACTACAATTTGTTGTTTGTTCAAAACTGCAGATTCCTCAACATTTGCACATATTGCCGGTGAATGGGTTCGAATCCTGGCCCGGCATTAAGTTTTTATTATGTAGTGTCAAGCTCTAGCATGAGAACACCTCTCTGCTGGTGGATAATAATTTTGATTTTTAATGTATTTTCATTCATTGTCAACACTAACGATATCTGACGTTTTTGACTCCCAGTGAGACACAGAACAGTTTGGGAGATCATTGTAAGTTAAATGATGTTATTCCGAGCTGCTGGTGGAGAAAAATTCGGTAGCTGACGTCTCTTTGTTTACAGTCAACAACCATATGTGTGGGGTTCGGTTCCCTGTCAGCACTGAACTCTTCGTCATATTATTTTAGTTCAAACATGCTCACATGTCGCTGCTGGTGTAACAAAGCCATATTTAAGGTTCATTTTCTATAGAATATAACAGCGATAGGTGCCAGGTTGGAGACCTGGGAAGGAAAAAAATTAATGTTTCGTCTCGTCATTTCAGTTAAAACGTCCAGCTACTGCCGAGAAAATCCGATGTCACAGTTGATTGTGTTTCGATAATAATCCAGTTAGGTTCTGGGTTCCAATCCCCGTCCAACACAAAGCTTTACCTCACGGCATTTCAAGTAAGTTACTTTTGAATAAGCAATATTTAACACTTCTCGTATTTCGTTAACAAGGACAATAGATGCTGGGTAGGAATTCGCGTCAGTTAAAAATGTTTACGTTATGTAATTTAAAGTTGATATTTGCTAACTGAAACTGTCTAAAATCGAGGTATATCACTCTCTGTTTGCCTAGTCAGGAATGACTGTTAGTTTCCGTCAGTCACCAAGTCTTTGCTTATTCTGCATGACCCGGGTTTGAATCCATATGCAGAACGAGACAGTTCATCGTGTCATTTGAAGTTCATACATATTCTCAATTAGCTGCTCGTGAATAACTTAATTTTTAATGTCATTTTGTGTTAAATAATAAGTACGGTATGTTACTTTGAAGAGGAAATCATGAATACGACGAACTTACTACGTGAATTACCTATCTGACGTAATAATGAGAGTGGTAACTTTTCAGGTATGTCATTTATTGTAATAAATGTGAGCTTACAAGCCTTACGAACAGTCTTATCTATGATAACTTGTTCCCTGACATTTTTAGTACATTGGTATTACTCTACATGTTGAGTTATTGCGGTACAGAGCAGTGTTTTCTAGTGGTGACTTGTTGGAACTATTTTCAATAGTCAAACGACTGTACCAAGCAGAGATTAGAGGACCTGCTAGACAGCTGCGTTATGTGGGTTGCGTTCGAATCAATTCAGGTCGTTCGGATACTTTTGAGCACGACTGTACATTAATAACTCCTCTTCCATAACGATTGAGTTATTATTTGGTAAAGTCACTAACATGTAGTCGACCAGAGAAAATATGTCTTATTTCGTCGTCAGTCTTCTGACTGGTTTGATGCGGCCCGCCACGAATTCCTCTTCTGTGCTAACCTCGTCATCTCAGAGTAGCACTTGCAACCTACGTCCTCAATTATTTGCTGGATGTATTCCGATCTCTGTCTTCCTCTACAGTTTTTGCCCTCAACAGCTTCCTCTAGTACCATGGAAGTCATTCTCCCATCTCTTAACAGATGTCCTATCATCCTGTCTCTTCTCCTTATCAGTGTTTTCCACAAACTCCTTTCGTCGCCGATTCTGCGAAAACCCTCCTCAGTTCTTACCTTAACAGTCCACCTACTTTTCAACATTCGTTATACATTTCTTCCTCAAATCAAGGCCGATATTTGATAGTACTAGAGTTCTCTTGGCCAGGAATGCCCTTATTGCCATTGCTAGTCCACTTTTGGTGCCCTCCTTGCTCCGTCCGTCAATGGTTATTTTACTGCCTAGGTAGTAGAATACCTTAAATTCATCTATTTTGTGGCCATCAGTCATGATGTTAATTTTGTCACTGTTCTCATTTCTACTACTTCTCATTACTCACGCCTTTCTTCGATTTACTCTCAGTCGAAACTCTGTACTCATTAGACTGTTCATCCCATTCAGCAGCTCATGTAATTCCTCTTGTTTTCACTCAGGATAGCAATGGCAGCAGCCTGTCGTATCGTTGATATCCTTTTACCTTGAATTTTAATTTCACTCCTGAACCTTTCTTTTATTTCCATCATTGCTTCCTCGATGTAGAGATTGAACAGTAGGGGTGAAAGGCTACATCCTTGCCTTACAGCCTTTTTGATACAAGCACTTCGTTCTTCGTCGTCTCTCTTGGCTGTTGTACATATTGTACATGACTCACCTCTCCCTGTAGCTTACCCCTATTTTTCTCAGACTTTCGAACATCTTGCACCATTTTACATTGTCAATCGCTTTTCCCTGGTAGACAGATTTTTATTTAGTCTTACTTCGATTATTAACCGCAGCGTGAGAATTGCCTTTCTCGTACCTTTACTTTCCTAAAGCCAAACTAATCATCATCTAGCGTTCCTCAATTTTCCTTTCCATTCTTCTGTATATTATTCTTGTAAGCAACTTGGATGCATGAGCTGTTAAGGAGATTGTGAGATAATTCTCGCAAATTTCAGCTCTTTCCTTCTTTGTAATTATGTGGCGGGTGCTTTTCTGAAGTCAGATGGTATGTCGTCAGACTCATACATTCTACACACCAACGTGAATTGTCGTTTTGTTGCGACTTTCCCCAATGATTTTAGAAATTCTGATCGAATGTTATCTATCCCATCTGTCTTATTTGATCTTAAGTCCTCCAAAGCTCTATTCAATTCTGATTCTAATACTGGATCCCCGATCTCTTCTATCATATCAGACCAATCCTCCCCCTCACAGAGGCTTTCAATGTGTTCTTTCCACCTATCCGTTATCTCTCTCGCTGAACTCTTAACGTTATGACCATTGCTTTTTCTGTCACCGAAGGTTGTTTTGACTTTCCTGTATGCTGAGTCTGTCCTTCCGGCAATCATTTCTTTTTCGATGTCTTCACATTTTCCCTACAGTCATTTCTTCTTAGCTTCCCTGCACTTGCTATTTATTTATTTCCTCAGCGAGATGTATTTCTGTATTCCTGAGTTCCCCCTTACATATTTGTTAGTTACCGTGTAAAATAACATACTGGTTGATCTGGAGCACTGTAGATGGTGTATAAATGGTAGCAGACAGCCTACTAACTTTACACCGCTGTCTTAAATCAATGAAGTAAGGTGGTGAGTATATGACTGTCTAAGTGTCGCATGGAATTAGGGCAGAAAGGTCTGTCGACGCGGAGACGAGACAAAATGGCAGAAACCTATCGTGTTGGAACGTGTCCACGAGCACACAGTGAGTGAAGTTGGTCGATTTGTTGATGTAACATCGCTGACTCTGCAACGTGTCTTCTCCCAGCAATGTAACACAGTTCAAGTAAAGTAACTGTAGAAAGGGACCAGAGACGGGGGCCACACCCTCTCACAGGTAGTCGTTTCAAACCTGGAAGGTGTTGCTGCTGTCATTAAATGTTTGTCCATCTCAAAGAGTTTCCGAAAATAAGGAACTGTTTGCGACGGACATTTGGAGTCGGAAATCCCGCGAAAGGCTAGTACTCACAGAAGCACCAAAAGCTGCACGTGTTCAACGTACCGAATAACAGTTGATTGTAGACGTGTAGTGAGGTACAACAAGTTGCGATCTTTTGTCTCTTTTCTAATAACGCGAGCCAACGGCCTCGCCGCAGTGGTAACACCGCTTCCCGTCAGATCACCGAAGTTGAGCGATGTAGGGGTGGGCTAGCACTTGGATGGGTGACAATCCGGTCTGCCGAGCGGTGATGGCAAGCAGGGTGCGCTCAGCCCTTGTGAGGCAAAGTCAGGAGCTACTTGATTGAGAAGTAGCGGCTACAGTCTCGTAAACTGAGAGACTGCCGGGAGAGCGTTATGCTATCCACATGCCCTCCATTTCTGTATCCAGTGACGCCTGTGGGCTGAGGTTGACACGGCGGCCGGACGGTACCGTTGGGCCTTCCAAGGCCTGTTTGGAGGGAGTTCTGTTTTTAGTTTTTTCTAACAACGCAAAGCGTCGAATGCTGCGACGGCCCAATGACGCTTCCAGTCTGTGGTTTTTACAAGATGCGGTTCAGGCAGGAGATGATTGTGAGATGTCTTTGTGGGTGCTTTTCGTACCCCGGCCCAAGAGATCGTAAATCAAGATATACAGCGTGAATCCCCTAAAACTTACACTGCGGAAATAGGAACTGCTATTGTTATGTGCTTTTCGTAGAACAGATTGTTAGTCAGGGGCTTGTATTGTTAGCCAATCAACAGACTCTATTAATACTCCAGAAGCGTATTTTTTGTGGAAACATATACTTCTTAAAGGGAACAATGCACAGTGACATTAAAGTACTAAAAGTAGAGAGTGTTTTTTGCAGAATTCTTGTGCGACTCGTTTCTGAGATATCGTATTTTGAAAAGTTTCCACGCCGACACATGTTTGTGCCATTCAACCTCCGCAGTTGTTAGGTACGATGTTGTTATGTTTGCTTACAGTGTGCATGTGTGTTCCTTGAGTACATTGTGATTTGCTTGTCAGTGATTTGCTTGACAGCAGTAGGTCGTGAGTGGGAGATTGGATTTACCAGTAGCCCGCATCTCGTGGTCGTGCGGTAGCGTTCTCGCTTCCCGCGCCCGGGTTCCCGGGTTCGATTCCCGGCGGGGTCAGGGATTTTCTCTGCCTCGTGATGGCTGGGTGTTGTGTGATGTCCTTAGGTTAGTTAGGTTTAAGTAATTCTAAGTTCTAGGGGACTGATGACCATAGATGTTAAGTCCCATAGTGCTCAGAGCCATTTGAGCCATTTATCAGTTTTCCTTACCTCACTCTATAACTTAACAGGTTACACTCGAAATCATTCTACCACCATTTGAGAAAGACATAGCTGAACGTGTATTAATGCAATAATTTCGATATTATGGACCACTTTTTTGCCCTTTGTGTGTTTCTGATGAACTTCACCCTAAGCAAAGCCTTCTCTACATTCACTATGTGATATGAAGAATGTTATCATACGGTAGCATCCCTTGCTTTTTATCTTTGTTTCGGTATCCCCATTACACAGGTGTAGTATACTACTGCTTCTTCTCTTTCAAGTACTTGTCCTTTCGACCTGTGCAAGTTCAATCACGTTACCTATTGTGAGGTCTTTAAAATGGCGGTTGTCCAACGTGTCGGTTTTTATGAACCAGCTTCGGTTTTCTATGGTCTTCAATGCGTTTTATATGTGGCTTCTATTTATTCATATGCTCGTCAGGGACATCACTGCAGAGTATAGTCCTTCAGGATAAATTTTCATGTACATCAGTGAATGGAAGCCGGGAGTGAAGTCTAACAAGAACCACAGTAGCCAAGCCAGATACTCTCTAGCTACAACTGCAACATAAAATCAATGAGCATCATAATGTTTATTTCCAACTTATTTAATTATCTGCCGGCCAGAGTGGCCGAGCGGTTCTAGGTGCTACAGTCTGGAACCGCGCGACCGCTACGATCGCAGGTTCGAATCCTGCCTCGGGCATGGATGTGTGTGATGTCATTAGGTTAGTTAGGTTTAAGTAGTTGTAAGTTCTAGGGGACTGATGACCTCATGAGTTAAGTCCCATAGTGCTCAGAGCCATTTGAACCATTTATTAAAATTATCTTTATGTTATTAAATTAATCTAAGATCGCACCTTTCATCCCAAAAATGCTGCAATAGCATTTAGAGTCAAAAATACGCAAATAGTGTGACATTACATTTTCGGATCTTATGGTTGTCACTGACTTGTTAATTATGTTAGTTCTGTAAAACTAGCCGCAGAGACAAATTAGCCGTAAACATATTGCAGAGTAGAGCTTGTAAGCGCTGTTACATTGTTATAAAAGCATAGCATTATATAAATAGCACTGAATGAAATCGTTAGGGTCATGAAAGACAGTAAAATGTCCTTATTGAAATGTAATATAGTTGTCTCACTTGATGTTATAAATATGTTGACATTAAAATGTTAGTATGACTTATATACTAACAAAACATGTCTTTCTAGAGTAACTGCCAAATACAGTTCCACGCAGTAACATATGGTCAACAGGAAGTTCTTCAACTACCACATTCCGGAACCGTGCGACTGCTACGGTCGCAGGTTCAAATCCTGCCTCGGGCATGGATGTGTGTGATGTCCTTAGGTTAGTTAGGTTTAAGTAGTTCTAAGTTCTAGGGGACTGATGACCACAGCAGTTGAGTCCCATAGCGCTCAGAGCCATTTGAACCAGCCATTTGAACTACTACATACAGTATGTTGTGAGGTATTCGAATGATTTGGTTAAACCTTTCGCTTCGTTAGACAGTGTTTTAATCCAAAGTTATATACTACATTTTCTTATTTTTGACTAAAGGAAAGTGTTGGCAGTTCAAATTAATATGATTTATCATGATTTGAGTCACAGTGTGTCCAAATATCACTAAAGAGGTCTCTGTAGATTTATGCACAGTTAATTTCAAGTTTAATTGCTATAACTTACTTCTTTAATCTCAAAAAGGGTATTTCTGCGACATTCTTATATCTTTCTGTAACACGTTTAGTGATTGTGTACAGAGTATAACCTAGTTCCTCTATTTATAAATCGGCTGTACCTCTTCTATTTCGTACCACAAATGTAGCGGGAACAAGGATGTTTTTGAGCTATGTGGAGTAGGTTTTTAGACTCGGTTGAGATTTATATGTAGTTGCGAAACAGACAGCTGTCTAGTACTTGAATTTTTTTGAGTGCATTTAAGCTAGAAACCTTGGCGAGACGTTAAAAATAATGAATATTCGATAATTCCAACAGTTTTGAAGTCTGTTGATATTTTCTAATATTTCATCAGATGTTCTATCAGTGGGAAAAATCGTCCTGTTATCCTGTAGCTTCACTTATACTATCTACGAAGAGGACAGAGTTCGTAATTTGCGACAGTGTAACTGGGAGATTGGAAGATCATCAGTGCATATTACATAAAGAAAAAGGAACCGGCGTTGCACCTTATTCCACTAATTGAATGTCTGCATAAAATTCAAAATTCCTGTGGCTGTTTGAGCAGGAAATGATATTTTCTACTTTCCACCATACAGAAATGACGAACACAGTGTGTCTCACTAACCTGTACTATTTTTAACTTACGACAGACTTTATAATAGGCCACACAATAATCACAGTAGTTCCTAGGTTTCTTGGCAAAGGATTCGTGGTAAATTGTTAACTACTGGAGAATTTTTCATTTCTCGTATTTTGCGTTGATATAACAGAATCTTCTAAAACAGGAATATTTCAAATATTATCTCGTATGGAAACACTGGTAAAGCGAAACAAAAATTTATCATACGACATCGTGAGTGCCATGGTTCAAATGGTTTAACTGGCTCTGAGCACTATGGGACTTAACTTCTAAGGTCATCATTCCCCTAGAACTTAGAGCTACTTAAACCTAACTAACCTAAGGACATCACACACATTCTATGCCCGAGGCAGGATTCGAACCTGCGACCGTAGAGGTCGCGCGGTTCCAGACTGAAGCGCCTAGAACCGCTCGGCCACTTCGGCCGGCTGAGTGCCATGGATCGAGGCAGTTTGACAGATGGAGGAGCTACAGACTACCAGAAAGTATTTGACTGTATTCCACACTAACACTCCTTAATGAAACTTCGATAGTGTTAGGCAGCGAACGAAATTTATACATTTGTGAATTTAAAACAGTTCACTTCATGAAAGACCAGAATGTAGTATCCTCTGACAATTACACAGCGCAAAAGAGCTAAACGGTCACTAATTTGATGCCCTGTCATTTTCCTCACCGCTGCGTAAAGGTTTGAAATTTCTCTCAAAGCTGACTACAAACTTCCTCTGTAACGGTGCAAAATCGTGGCGCCGTGCGACATCACAATGGGAATCGGCGACGCTCCAAACAGCAAGGTGTCAACACATCGGAAAAAACGCGAGAGCCCAGAAGTTATTCTGAGGTGTAAGGTATGTTAAGTGTGTTAGTGTCACATTCGTACCAAATTTCACTACAGTTTAGCACAACGCCACCATGAACATGTCACAAGCTGGGAAGATCGTTACTACACCTCACCCACACCCACCCGACCCGGGTGTCAGTCCTTCATTTGACAGTTCTGCGATGGTCCGAATCACGACGCCCAGCTTGGAAGTAACGTCCTTTTCTTGTGGGTGACTAAAGAAGAGATTTCAGATACCCCGCTGCTCAGAATCAACACGAAAAGTCCTCAGGAGAGGGCATAAAGGGCGTCTTCCCTGGGGCGTTCATTTACACACGTTTCACGATCAGAAACGACAATTTACAGTGCGATGTGCAACATAAAAACGTCCTCGACAACCTTCGACACTACTGACAACTCTGGCCACGCCAACCCTTCTCTAAAGACACCGTTGGGCTCGAACTCCTTTGAAAGTCGTTTGATCTACTTCTCTGGAGTGTAGTGTGAAGGCAGTTCTGCCTCTGACGTACAGGGTGAAACCACTAGGTTCCGTGCAAAACCATTCGAGAAAAGTTGAATATGGTCCAAACCAGCTAAGTGTGTTTCCGCTCTTGTTTCATTTCCTCCTGTAGCGTGATCTCTGGGAATTTAACATTGACAGATGTATGAATAATGTTGCTAAGGGTCCCTCTAAGACCTCCCCTAGTTAGGCAACACTCTTGGCGCCACCAGCGCATTTAAAAAATGTACCTGTACAGAGACAACCCTTGACCCATTCCCAGGTGTTAGAGCATCGATGTACTGCCACTCACCTGATAGACGTCGAGTGGTTGCCTACCTGCAGGGGGCTAGAAATCTGTTAAGGCTTGTCTCTGTACAGATACATTTTAAAGTACTTAAAGAAGGTGGACGGTTGGCGCCGATACGATGTGCTAAGTTTTTAGGCGTAAGAGGAACCATTCCCACCGGGAGACGCGTCCACGGAGGCGTAGGAGTATATTGTGATGAAGTCTGATGGCAATGTGACAGCAACGTACCTTAAACCTCACATCAGATTCTAGCTCTGACCTTTCTTACAGATGTGTTTTTAGCGTCGTCGTGCCCAATAGTGACGTCAAACTGCGCCATGTCTGTGCACCATGACCGATTTGTGCTGTAGGCTCCTTTGAACCAAATTTCACACTTATGTGGAGCAATGGTGGATGATGACGGAGTTTGAAATCAGTGACCCTCTAATTCCTTTGCAGAGTGTATATCAGTGATTCATAATTGGAATTAGTCAACATATATCAATTCTTGTGAAGCATCAGAAAGTGTGGATATGTCACGGAAAATCGTGTAATCGTAGGAAAAGCAGTTCATCGGTGTGAAACAAGATAAATGCAAACCTATAATATTGCTCAGCCGAACGGAACCCGTACCAAACAGGAAAAACAGGGAAAGCTGACTGTATACTACTATAGAATGTACTGATCAGCTAGAACTTTGTGATCACGACCCACTATCGGTATTAACCCGTCCAGACGATTTCAGCGTCACGTGACGAGAAAAGACTGCTAGTCACACACACACGCGGTGCATGCAGTATCAGTGAGCGTGCTGTCCATATGTAGAATGGGGAAGGCGCGTGATCTATATGAGTCTGACCGAGGGTAGAGTGTGATGGCTCAGAAGCTCGGCATGAGGATTCCGGAAACTGCACGACTTGTTGGATGTTAGAGGAGTGCTGAGAGTATCCGAGACGCGGCGAAAGCATAACGAATCCACGTCGTGGAGCTGGGCGGCCGTCCCTCATTACAGACGTCGAACGTCGTAGGCTCGGCAGACTGGTGAAACCTGAAAAGCAGCAGACTGCGGCTGAACTAACTTCAGACTTTAATGCTGGGTAGAGTACAAATGTGCGCGAACACACGGTGCACCGAACACTCCTAATGATGGGCCTCCGCAGCCGACGACATCTGCATGTGCCAATGTTAACACCACGACATCGGCCACTACGACTGAAACTGGCACGTGACCCTCGGCACCGGACGTTATCGCAATGTCAGAGCGTTACATAGTCTGATGAATCCCAAAACCTTATTCATGATGCCGATCGAAAGGCGCGAATCCGACGGGCTTTTCGCACCTGTATTGCGGCATGGAGATATGCTGGGTGCGGCTCCATTATGCTTTGGGAAACATTCAAGCGGGCATCTATGGGTCCAGTGGAGCTCGTGCAAGGCACCATGACGGCCAGGTGGTATTGTACACTGGTTGCAGACCACGTACATGACTTCATAATGACCATACTTCCCAACAGCAGTGGCATTTTTCAACAAGATAATGCGACATGTCACAAGGCCAGGAGTGTGATGGAGCTGTTCGAAGAATACGGCAGCGAGTTACAATTTATGTGCTGCCCCCAACTCACCAGATATGAACCTGATCTGTAATATGATTGAACGTGGCGTCTGAGCTCATTTCACGCCTCTTCGGAATTTACGGGAATTAGGTGACTTGTGTGTGTGCAGATGTGGTGTCAGCTCCCTCCAGCGGCTTACCAGGGCCTCATTGCTTCCATGCCACGACGTTTTGCCGTTGTTACCCGTGTCAGAGGAGATCATACCAGCTATTAGGTAGGTAGTCATAACATTCTGGCTGGTCAGCGTATATACAAAGAAGAGCAGCGAGAGTGACCAGTGGTTCCTTGGTGATATGAGAGAGCACGTCCTAGATGCACCGTAACATGCACTGACAGAAGCTTGAAAGTAGACGTCAAGTAGGCTACGCCGCGAAAGTCTACTTAAGTTTCACAAAACATTATTAGTGGTGACTCTAGGAACTTAGAACAGCTTCCCAATTGAAGCTCTCGAACAAATTACGAAGGTAAAGTTGGTACTGTAATCTGCAGCTTTAAACTTATACAGTATCTGGTGGCCGTAATAGTAATCCAGCATAAATCGTCGTTCCTATTCCCGGGAAACAAATTAGTTTACTTGAAAATAAACGACTTAGAAGAGACTGACACTTGAACTTCCAGAAGTCCGGCGACCGTCATAGGACGGAGTCACCAGCACGTGATGATAACACCAACAAGTTTAAAGTGTTCTACACGACGCAGGTCATGACACTAGGCACAGCTGTCTGGATGAAACGTTTCAATTACATGTAGGCCTAGTACAGTCAAAAAAATGGAGCATTGTTGTAATCGGAGTCCAACGCCATTGCCAGTGAGAGGACGGTGACTTAGAGTAGCTGACGATGGTGTACTTTAGCTGGCTGCTTGGAAAGAATTGGTGACTAGAAATGGGAAACGTTCTAAGTGCCATTTTTTCACAAACCGCGTTTTTGGTGATTTTGTGCTCTCGGTAGTCCGTTGCATATCGCTAGACATGTTCCAGTTGTCAGATTACGGAGGAATAGTCTCAGACTTTCATTACTAGAAAGTGCATGGTCTTTGCAGCAAGTAGTTCTTCCCTCAGGAGTTCCATGTACAATTTATCAAAGTCTTTGATCTACAAGATTTATACAAGACTGTTGAGTCTGCTAAAGCTATGAGCCCATTCTGTCTAATTCCAAAATGTATAAAACCGAATTGTTTGCTTTTAAAGGTGCTGTTGAAAAAATGTTATCAATGCACACGTGTAAGATCACCAAATCAAGTATGATCACACTGTCTCATATTCGTCAGTCCCATATAGCTATCAAAAATTTTTACTCTGAAACATTACAGTGTAAGAATGTCAGTTTCTTGGAAAAAAGGAAAGACCAATGCCGCACTTCATTTCAAAAACCAGTCATATTTAGAAGTTGCAAAAGATATTTTATAGGCAAATAAATTACTACAAGTGAGAGGCATCACTATCGAAACGACCTACATCACCATCAAGCATCAAAATCGGAAAGCAGACACAGTGGACCTACGTGATAATATGGTCCAATGGTATCTTTGAGATACAAAACGGCCTCACGCTGAGAAACCTGAAACAGGCAAGGTCACCGCGCAGCTGAATCGAGTCTCGCAGCTAGGTAGACGAATAGAAGAGGGGGGAGCTTGGTCTTCGCACTCGCGGGCCCCCTAACACGAGAATACGTAGCTTTGTATCTGACAGATCCCACACGACTATCAGAGTATTAGAAAAATTCTAAATGTCATATCAGGAATCTGACTTGACATAGGGCCAAGAAGAAAGTATTTGTTTCAATCGTCATCCACATACGAGCACTACGTTTTATTTATGACAAGTACAGAAGTACAGCTGTAATATTTTAACTGGTAATGTTGTAGTCAACAAAAAACATTTAGCATTTTCTTTACTTTGACAACAGAGAAACAAGACAAGAGCAAAAAGTACTATATTGTCTTTCCCCTTCTGGGAGATTTTTTCTGAAGTTTCTACTGAACTGCCAACAACGTTGCTGTGTGGGAGACGATGTTATAATACACTCCTGGAAATTGAAATAAGAACACCGTGAATTCATTGTCCCAGGAAGGGGAAACTTTATTGACACATTCCTGGGGTCAGATACATCACATGATCATACTGACAGAACCACAGGCACATAGACACAGGCAACAGAGCATGCACAATGTCGGCACTAGTACAGTGTATATCCACCTTTCGCAGCAATGCAGGCTGCTATTCTCCCATGGAGACGATCGTAGAGATGCTGGATGTAGTCCTGTGGAACGGCTTGCCATGCCATTTCCACCTGGCGCCTCAGTTGGACCAGCGTTCGTGCTGGACGTGCAGACAGCGTGAGACGACGCTTCATCCAGTACCAAACATGCTCAATGGGGGACAGATCCGGAGATCTTGCTGGCCAGGGTAGTTGACTTACACCTTCTAGACCACGTTGGGTGGCACGGGATACATGCGGACGTGCATTGTCCTGTTGGAACAGCAAGTTCCCTTGCCGGTCTAGGAATGTTAGAACGATGGGTTCGATGACGGTTTGGATGTACCGTGCACTATTCAGTGTCCCCTCGACGATCACCAGTGGTGTACGGCCAGTGTAGGAGATCGCTCCCCACACCATGATGCCGGGTGTTGGCCCTGTGTGCCTCGGTCGTATGCAGTCCTGATTGTGGTGCTCACCTGCACGGCGCCAAACACGCATACGACCATCATTGGCACCAAGGCAGAAGCGACTCTCATCGCTGAAGACGACACGTCTCCATTCGTCCCTCCATTCACGCCTGTCGCGACACCACTGGAGGCGGGCTGCACGATGTTGGGGCGTGAGCGGAAGACGGCCTAACGGTGTGCGGGACCGTAGCCCAGCTTCATGGAGACGGTTGCGAATGGTCCTCGCCGATACCGCAGGAGCAACAGTGTCCCTAATTTGCTGGGAAGTGGCGGTGCGGTCCCCTACGGCACTGCGTAGGATCCTACGGTCTTGGCGTGCATCCGTGCGTCGCTGCGGTCCGGTCCCAGGTCGACGGGCACGTGCACCTTCCGCCGACCACTGGCGACAACATTGATGTACTGTGGAGACCTCAGGCCCCACGTGTTGAGCAATTCGGCGGTACGTCCAGCCGGCCTCCCGCATGCCCACTATACGCCCTCGCTCAAAGTCCGTCAACTGCACATACGGTTCACGTCCACGCTGTCGCGGCATGCTACCAGTGTTAAAGACTGCGATGGAGCTCCGTATGCCACGGCAAACTGGCTGACACTGACGGCGGCGGTGCACAAATGCTGCGCAGCTAGCACCATTCGACGGCCAACACCGCGGTTCCTGGTGTGTCCGCTGTGCCGTGCGTGTGATCATTGCTTGTACAGCCCTCTCGCAGTGTCCGGAGCAAGTATGGTGGGTCTGACACACCGGTGTCAATGTGTTCTTTTTTCCATTTACAGGAGTGTAGATAGAAGCCTTCGGAGGCATCCAGTACATACCGTCAAGCCCACGAAATACGGGATTATGATACTGGCTGCAATAGACTTAGTTGTATACATCTACATCTACATCTACATCTACATTGATACTCCGCAAGCCACCCAACGGTGTGTGGCGGAGGGCACTTTACGTGCCACTGTCATTACCTCCCTTTCCTGTTCCAGTCGCGTATGGTTCGCGGGAAGAACGACTGTCTGAAAGCCTCCGTGCGCGCTCTAATCTCTCTAATTTTACATTCGTGATCTCCTCGGGAAGTATAAGTAGGGGGAAGCAATATATTCGATACCTCATCCAGAAACGCACCCTCTCGAAACCTGGCGAGCAAGCTACACCGCGATGCAGAGCGCCTCTCTTGCAGAGTCTGCCACTTGAGCTTATTAAACATCTCCGTAACGCTATCACGGTTACCAAATAACCCAGTGACGAAACGCGCCGCTCTTCTTTGGATCTTCTCTATCTCCTCCGTCAACCCGACCTGGTACGGATCCCACACTGATGAGCAATACTCAAGTATAGGTCGAACGAGTGTTTTGTAAGCCACCTCCTTTGTTGATGGACTACATTTTCTAAGCACTCTCCCAATGAATCTCAACCTGGTACCCGCCTTACCAACAATTAGTTTTATATGATCATTCCACTTCAAATCGTTCCGTACGCATACTCCCAGATATTTTACAGAAGTAACTGCTACCAGTGTTTGTTCCGCTACCATATAATCATACAATAAAGGAATCTTCTTTCTATGTATTCGCAATACATTACATTTGTCTATGTTAAGGGTCAGTTGCCACTCCCTGCACCAAGTGCCTATCCGCTGCAGATCTTCCTGTATTTTGCTACAATTTTCTAATGCAGCAACTTCTCTGTATACTACAGCATCATCCGCGAAAAGCCGCATGGAACTTCCGACACTATCTACTAAGTCATTTATATATATTGTGAAAAGCAATGGTCCCATAACACTCCCCTGTGGCACGCCAGAGGTTACTTTAACGTCTGTAGACGTCTCTCCATTGATAACAACATGCTGTGTTCTGTTTGCCAAAAACTCCTCAATCCAGCCACACAGCTGGTCTGATATTCCGTAGGCTCTTACTTTGCTTATCAGGCGACAGTGCGGAACTGTATCGAACGCCTTCCGGAAGTCAAGAAAAATAGTATCTACCTGGGAGCCTGTATCTAATATTTTCTGGGTCTCATGAACAAATAAGGCGAGTTGGGTCTCACACGATCGCTGTTTCCGGAATCCATGTTGATTCCTACATAGTAGACTCTGGGTTTCCAGAAATGACATGATACGCGAGCAAAAAACATGTTCTAAAATTCTACAAGAGATCGACGTAAGAGATATAGGTCTATAGTTTTGCGCATCTGCTCGACGACCCTTCTTGAAGACTGGGACTATCTGTGCTCTTTTCCAATCATTTGGAACCCTCCGTTCCTCTAGAGACTTGCGGTACACGGCTGTTAGAAGGGGGGCAAGTTCTTTCGCGTACTCTGTGTAGAATCGAATTGGTATCCCGTCAGGTCCAGTGGACTTTCCTCTATTGAGTGATTCCAGTTGCTTTTCTATTCCTTGGACACTTATTTCGATGTCAGCCATTTTTTCGTTGGTGCGAGGATTTAGAGAAGGAACTGCAGTGCGGTCTTCCTCTGTGAAACAGCTTTGGAAAAAGCTGTTTAGTATTTCAGCTTTACGCGTGTCATCCTCTGTTTCAATGCCATCATCATCCCGTAGTGTCTGGATATGCTGTTTCTAGCCACTTACTGATTTAACGTAAGACCAGAACTTCCTAGGATTTTCTGTCAAGTCGGTACATAGAATTTTACTTTCGAATTCAATGAACGCTTCACGCATAGCCCTCCTTACGCTAACTTTGACATCGTTTAGCTTCTGTTTGTCTGAGAGGTTTTGGCTGCGTTTAAACTTGGAGTGGAGCTCTCGTTGCTTTCGCAGTAGTTTCCTAACTTTGTTATTGTACCACGGTGGGTTTTTCCCGTCCCTCACAGTTTTACTCGGCACGTACCTGTCTAAAACGCATTTTACGATTGCCTTGAACTTTTTCCATAAACACTCAACATTGTCAGTGTCGGAACAGAAATTTTCGTTTTGATCTGTTAGGTAGTCTGAAATCTGCCTTCTATTACTCTTGCTAAACAGATAAACCTTCCTCCCTTTTTTTATATTCCTATTAACTTCCATATTCAGGGATGCTGCAACGGCCTTATGATCACTGATTCCCTGTTCTGTACATACAGATTCGAAAAGTTCGGGTCTGTTTGTTATCAGTAGGTCCAATATGTTATCTCCAAAAGTCGGTTCTCTGTTTAATTGCTCGAGGTAATTTTCGGATAGTGCACTCAGTATAATGTCACTCGATGCTCTGTCCCTACCATCCGTCCTAAACATCTGAGTGTCCCAGTCTATATCTGGTAAATTGAAATCTCCACCTAAGACTATAACATGCTGAGAAAATTTATGTGAAATGTATTCCAAATTTTCTCTCAGTTGTTCTGCCACTAATGCTGCTGAGTCGGGAGGTCGGTAAAAGGAGCCAATTATTAACCTAGTTCGGTTGTTTAGTGTAACCTCCACCCATAATAATTCACAGGAACTATCCACTTCTACTTCACTACAGGATAAACTACTACTAACAGCGATGAACACTCTACCACCGGTTGCATGCAATCTATCCTTTCTAAACACCGTCTGTACCTTTGTAAAAATTTCGGCAGAATTTATCTCTGGCTTAAGCCAGCTTTCTGTACCTATAACGATTTCAGCTTCGGTGCTTTCTGTCAGCGCTTGAAGTTCCGGTACTTTACCAACGCAGCTTCGACAGTTGACAATTACAATACCGATTGCTGCTTGGTCCCCGCATGTCCTGACTTTGCCCCGCACCCGTTGAGGCTGTTGCCCTTTCTGTACTTGAACACTGAAATTTGTGCAGGAAAGTAACCCGGCCGTTCTTTCCAGGTTAGCAACAAACTCGTACACGTGATTGAACGTCTGGTTCCTCCTCTTGCTAATCCGAACGAAATATCCCTGCTGATAACTGGTTTAGCAACACCACTCTCCTTCACGACTTGGGGGCGAAATATAGATGTCCCACGTGGGAACACTCAAAAAGAAGAAATGGCAATTCGCCAATGACCTAGAAGAGAAAAAAGGAGAGAACCGCATTCTAGTATGTTTCCATTCCGCAGAGAGTGCACGATGGTGTCGTATGTGCCCCAGAATAAAAGTGACAATTAAAATGTTATTTTTATTTCCATCTCGCATGTGGATGGAGCGATTGACGAAGATACCGTTGACAAAAAGAAAGCGGATGTGGTTGTACCTACTATAATTGCCATCAGACAGGTGTGGATGTGGTCGATAAAATGTGTTCTTGGTACGACGTTCAAAGAGGCACAAGGCGGTAGCCAATAGCAATATTTTTACGGGATGCTGGATGTTCCTGGCATTAGAAGCCAGATCATATGTCTAGAAAACGGAATTGAAGAGCAGGCCCGCGGAACCTTCCTCCGTAGTCTGGGAAAAGAACTAACAAGAAGTCAGATTCTAAAGCGTTCGCTGATGCCCCGCTTGATTCGAACTATTTCATTCCGCCTTCGGGAACTTCTTCCCCAAACTGAAACACCTGCGACTCCCTGTAGCACGACAGCAGAGGGCGTCATAACGCGAAAGCAATGCCAAATGTTTTGGGCGGACAAGAATACAAGACTTACACATTTTAAATGTCTACAACACTGTGCAATGTTTTGTCCCGATAGTTGTGACGTTGATTAAGACATCGAAGACTATAGGTGATGATATGTTTTCTGTTTTGATTTTACTTCTTCAGCAAGGGACGTTATTTTATAATGATTTCGTACCTGTTTGGTTATTAGACTGTAGATACAACTACTGTATTCTGAGTAAAGTTTCCAAATCTTAATAAATAAACGTTCTAGTGCTCGTTTTCATACAATAAATGCTCAGTTGCTATTATTTAATGCACACATTTTTCTACAAATATTTACTATTAAAAACAGTCTTGATCACGATAAATAAATCGTGATGAAGACTGTTTTTAATAGTAAATATCTGTAAGACATTCATCACTGCATCTCCCATAATGTATTTAAAAGTAACATTTTTCTACGTTTTGTTTACTTATTAACTCCATCATCTGAGGTTAACTGAAGCTAATGGTACAGCGTTGATCCCGTATCTCAAAGGTACAACCGGAACACCAATGTACCTCCTAGCGACGCGACTATTGGAGTGTTAATATACTATTTATTTTCCAATTACTCGCTTTATTTTTTGCAGTGATGAGGTGGTCTGCATGGTTCTATAACATCAAACTACCTTCTCAACGTTTTTGATAGAAATAAGTTACGTACAAGAAGATATGGATTGAATTTTTCATTTTCTTGATATATATGAGATTAGGCCCCTATAAAGCTTTCAGCTTCCTCTCTTCACCTCACTTCCGCCTGCTGTGTGGGCGGTTATACGGCCATTTTCTGAGGTCTCGAGGCGGCCGACTTGAATGGGTGGCTGTAGTTAACGTTGACTGCAGCGGGGCCCTGGAACCTGCTCCACGATCTCTACCATTCATATGTCTTCCTCCATTGATGCGAAAGATGTAAGACAATAACTGGTGAGCACACAGACGCATATACGCAGTCATCTTCTTCTGCTGAGTACACGATCTGAGTTGGAGGAAATCATAATACGCGATGTTACAAAGACTGCCCTCTGTCACAAACTGCACAGTGATTTGAAAAAGTACGGACTTAAAAGAAACTGTACAAATAAGGAACGGAGCAATAACCCTTTTACTTCATACGGTGGAGCAGGGAGGGGTTTCTCTGGTGAGAGCAACTGATGCCAGTGTTGTCTCGAGCACCCTCGTCTGCTCCGTCAGATCTCGACAGGAGGGCTGGTCGCACCGCCTCATCCCTGCATAACAAACTAACACGCGCTCGTTAACGCACGCCGGGCCTTCTTATTATTAGGTAATGAATGAGGCCGTTGCCGCCGGTGGAAGTTCCCCAACTTACAGCCGCTGTCAGACAACAGCGCTCGTGCACAAACTTGGCGTAATCGCATCAATTATAGAGCCGTGTTACGGCATGCCAGCAGTGTTTCTCTAAGGGTGGAAAGGCGGCTATCTCGCTGCAAAAAGCGCTAGTGTCGTCTCTTAAGTTTTCTTTCAGACATGATCAATTTTTCGTGCTTTATTGGACATAGCAGTCACCTTTATGTTTAATAAAAGAATATTGGCCGTTATAAGCTGTACTTGCTTTATTAAAATGGTGCTATTAGCTAATTGCAGCCATGAGCCATTATCTGGCACATAAGCAATTTCATGTATTACACATCGTGTTCATCACATTCTTTTACGTCCCATACGTAAAACCATATCTCCTACTCCAACGTAACATACTGTAAGTGCTGCAGCTCTAGGCGGTTGAGTGGTAACGTCTACGGCAGGTTACTTTTTTAGATTGGTTAATAAATTTTACTACATCTACTCAACTTCACAAATTTCCTGGGATTAACGAGGTATTTGATCTCTAATTGGGCCGATTTCAAATATTGCCATGATCTTACGACCTGGAATTAACGACTTCCTTAAACATCTAGGAGTTACCCTCGATGGGGCACAACCGCGTAACAACACAGTATGAACCCGTCAAGAAGCAAATTCACTTTCAGTCAGGAAGGAAATTTTCAGTAACGATCTAGACAGATTAAAATTTAATTTACAATATATATATATATATATATATATTGTAAATTAAATTTATATATATATATATATATATATATATATATATATATATATATATATATATAAATTTTATTCCTGTACCAGTTTCAGGCCCTATTGCCCTTCTTCAGAAGGCTTATTGGCGATACATTCGTCATTAAAAATAATGTGGTTGGAGATCTTGACACTCTTGAGTTCGTTTTTTCTGTACAAGTTGACGTTCTTTGCGTCTGCCTTGACGTTAAATTTAGTATTTTATCCTCCATTAACAACTGTATTTCTAATTGTTGATTAGCTCTAGTTCTGCTAGCTATCTGCGCTTGTTGTACCATTTTCTTAAGGGCACTACGAGTCACATCCTTCTCGAGAAGCGTACCAGGTGCCGGAACCCGGTAAAGGAATAAAATTTCTTTTGTTCAACATGTTGCAGATTATTTCAACAAACAGAATGCAGTTCCTGACGATGGATGAAATACTAAACTTCATGCCAGACACAAAGAACCATCTACCTGTACAGGAAGAAAAAACTCAAGACTCACAAGGCCTCCAACCACATTAATTGTAATAAAGACCTTATCACAAATAAGCCATACGAAGAAGGGTACTAGCTGCCTGAAACCGGTAAAGCAGAGAAATTCATTTTATGCAACTGGTTGCTCATTGTTTGAAAAAAAATGCAGTTGCTGAGGATGCATAAGGTACTGCATATGTAATTAATAATGCGACACATTACAGACTTCCTCAGACTGCACACTGAGTGCATCTGTACCATCTATTTAGGTACATATACAGGGTGTTACAAAAAGGTACGACCAAACTTTCAGGAAACATCCCTCACACACAAATAAAGAAAAGATGTTATGTGGACATGTGTCCGGAAACGCTTAATTTCCATGTTAGAGCTCATTTTAGTTTCGTCAGTATGTACTGTACTTCCTCGATTCACCGCCAGTTGGCCCAATTGAGGGAAGGTAATGTTGACTTCGGTGCTTGTGTTGACATGCGACTCATTGCTCTACAGTACTAGCATCAAGCACATCAGTACGTAGCATCAACAGGTTAGAGTTCATCTTAAACGTGGTTTTGCAGTCAGTGCAATGATTACAAATGCGGAGTTGGCAGATGTCCATTTGATGTATGGATTAGCAAGGGGCAATAGCCGTGGCGCGGTACGTTTGTATCGAGACAGATTTCCAGACCGAAGGTGACCCGACAGGAAGACGTTCGAAGCAATTGATCGGCGTCTAAGGGAGCACGGAACATTCCAGACTATGACTCGCGACTGGGGAAGACCTAGAACGACGAGGACACCTGCAATGGACGAGGTAATTCTTCGTGCAGTTGACGATAACCCTAATGTCAACGTCAGAGATGTTGCAGCTGTACAAGGTAACGTTGACCACGTCACTGTATGGAGAGTGCTACGGGAGAATCAGTTGTTTCCGTACCATGTACAGCGTGTGCAGGCACTATCAGTAGCTGATTGGCCTCACGGGTACACTTCTGCGAATGGTTCATCCAACAATGTGTCAATCCTCATTTCAGTGCAAATGTTCTCTTTCCGGATGCGGCTTCAATCCAACGTGATCAAATTGTAAATTTTCACAATCAACATGTGTGGGCTGACGAGAATCCGCACACATGTGTGCAATCACGTCATCAACACAGATTTTCTGTGAACGTTTGGGCATGCATTGTTGGTGATGTCTATATGGGGCTCCATGTTCTTCCACCTACGCTCAATGCAGCACGTTATCATAATTTCATACGGGATACTCTACCTGCGCTGCTAGAACATGTGCCTTTACAAGTACGACACAACATGTGGTTCATGCACGATGGAGCTCCTGCACATTTCAGTCGAAGTGTTCGTACGCTTCTCAACAACAGATTCGGTGACCGATGGATTGGTAGAGGCAGACCAATTCCATGGCCTCCACGCTCTCCTGACCTCAACCCTCTTGACTTTCATTTATGGGGCATTTGAAAGCTCTTGTCTACGCAACCCCGGTACCAAATGTAGAGACTCTTCGTGCTCGTATTGTGGACGGCTGTGATACAATACGCCATTCTCCAGGGCTGCATCAGCGCATTAGGGATTCCATGCGACGGAGGGTGGATGCATGTATCCTCGCTAACGGAGGACATTTTGAACATTTCCTGTGACAAAGTGTTTGAAGTCACGCTGGTACGTTCTGTTGCTGTGTGTTTCCATTCCATGATTAATGTGATTTGAAGAGAAGTAATAAAATGAGCTCTAACATGGAAAGTAAGCGTTTCCGGGCACATGTCCACATAACATATTTTCTTTCTTTGTGTGTGAGGAATGTTTCCTGAAAGTTTGGCCGTACCTTTTTGTAACACCCTGTATACTATCACAAAATGTATCTGAGAACCAAGTGGAACGTAATTATTCATCAGGATCACCTGAAGGTGACAAAAAGTCGGCTTGACGAAGCATCAGACCATTTGAAATATGCTACCCAACTGAATACCCGAGAACATCTCAAAATCATGAAATGCAGAGGAAGCCTCAAATCACGCTTCAGTCACGTGTGTATCCTTTCAATGAAAGACATCAGTGCATGTATAAACGATAATCAGCGATATCCTGCCAGTGGATTTCTAAAACTTATTTCAGATATTGCTGGGGTACCTCCAACATATGCACTGAAGCGCCAAAGAAACTGGTACAGGCATGCATATTCAAATACACAGACATGTAAACGGGCAGAAAACTGCGCTGCCGCCAGCAACGTCTACATAAGACAACAAGTGTTTGGCGCAGTTGTTAGATCGTTTACTGCTGCTATAATGGCGGATATCAAGATGTAAGTGAGTTTCAAGGTGGTATTATAGTCGTTGCATGAGCGATAGGACACAGCATCTCCGAGGTCGCGATGGAGTGGCGACTTTCGCGTACGACCATTTCACGAGTGTACCATGAATATCAAGAATCCGGTAAAACAACAGATCTCCGACTTCGCTGCGGCCGAAAAAGAATCCTGCAAGAATGGGACCAACGACGACTGCAGAGAATCGTTCAACGTGACGGAAGTGCAGCCATTCCGCAAATTGCTCCAGATTTCAATGCTGGGCTATCAACAAGTGACAGCGTGCGAACCATTCAACGAAACATCATCGATATGGGCTTTCGGAGCCGAAGGCTCACTCGTGTACCCTTGATGACTGCACGACACAAATGTGTCACTCTTGGTATGTGTTGACGGAAGAGCAATGTGAAGGTCGCCGTCATAAATAATTTTGAATTATGTTACTATTATTTTTGTATTGTCTGAAAAGAAGAAACTACATTGGAAGAAACTGTATTTGAAACACCAAAATGAGAGAAACACGCTGAACCACGTCCATTTCTGCAGCCGACAACGATGCATTGTGGAATCATACTTAGACAACTGAAGCCAAGACTTATATTTGCTTGCAAACGTCTAATGGAAAAGGTACTGTCACGAAATATGGCAAATTTAAGTTTATAAAAAAAATAGTGACCATATTTTCAACTTGTGTAATAGCCGGGATGCCATATTTCGCGCTCGGCGCGCTTCCTGTTTCTGCGTCAGTCGACTGCAGGCAGCAGCACGCAGCACACAGCCATGCCGTACCGCCGTAGGAGATACACTAGGAGGAGCAGAATGCCAGTTTATAAAACGGTGTTCAGTTTTGATGAGACACCAAGTCCTGTTTCTCAACAGGAGATACTTTCTGGTCCAATAACGTTTGTTCTTAATAAAGTTTTTTAAATTTATTATCTTGTTTGTTTTATTTCTTATCTCCTTTTAAATTCCTTATCTATAAACAAAATCAGCTACTGAAGCATCTTTCTCTTTTGTGGGTTGCAGGGGTCCCGACCCCTGGGGAGGTGGGTGGGTTATTTCTATGGCTGTGTGCGCCGCCTTATAGGCGGGTGGCCTTGAGCGGGACTTAGCCGCTGGGCGAGGCAGTAGGCAGCCGCGAGCTCTAGTATTACTTAGCTCGCGGCGGGCTAAAATCAAGTTTATCAGCGGAAGTGACGTAGCGATAAGACGCTAGTGAATCGAGCGCTCGGCGCGCTTCCTGTTTCTGCGTCAGTCGACTGCAGGCAGCAGCACGCAGCACACAGCCATGCCGTACCGCCGTAGGAGATACACAAATGAAGTTGTTCCAGGTAATTCATGGATGACACTTGCTTTGGTGAGAGGAAGTGAAAAGCCTTTGCAAGGATTGGAGGCTTACTACGACAGGGATATTATCTGTTATAAAACATTTTCGATTGGTGTTGTTGGAAGCAGAGATTATGGTACTGCTATTGTAACTACAGACAAGCCTTTTTTATTGTATACCCGGAACAGAAGGAAGATTAATACCAATGAAAGAGTTAATCTTTGGTGTAAAATAAGTGGTACTTTATCAAAGTATATTGTTGTACAAGGAGATGTGACTGTATATTATCATTCTTAATAAAGTTTTTTAAATTTATTATCTTGTTTGTTTTATTTCTTATCTCCTTTTAAATTCCTTATCTATAAACAAAATCAGCTACTGAAGCATCTTTCTCTTTTGTGGGTTGCAGGGGTCCCGACCCCTGGGGAGGTGGGTGGGTTATTTCTATGGCTGTGTGCGCCGCCTTATAGGCGGGTGGCCTTGAGCGGGACTTAGCCGCTGGGCGAGGCAGTAGGCAGCCGCGAGCTCTAGTATTACTTAGCTCGCGGCGGGCTAAAATCAAGTTTATCAGCGGAAGTGACGTAGCGATAAGACGCTAGTGAATCGAGCGCTCGGCGCGCTTCCTGTTTCTGCGTCAGTCGACTGCAGGCAGCAGCACGCAGCACACAGCCATGCCGTACCGCCGTAGGAGATACACTAGGAGGAGCAGAATGCCAGTTTATAAAACGGTGTTCAGTTTTGATGAGACACCAAGTCCTGTTTCTCAACAGGAGATACTTTCTGGTCCAATAACGTTTGTTGGATGTAAAATTACGTTTTCTTGTACCACCAGAACGATGTTTGTTCGCGAATACGATTACAATTAGTTACTTAAGTGTATCTACGATAGACGAAATGTAATCAAACAAAATATTATATACATTTAAGTAGCAAATTTCACTGTTGTTGTTGTGGTCTTCAGTCCAGCGACTGGTTTGATGCAGCTCTCCATGCTACTCTATCCTGTTCAAACCTTCTTCATCTCCCAGTACCTACTGCAACCTACATCCTTCTGAATCTGCTTAGTGTATTCATCTCTTGGTCTCCCTCTACGATTTTTACCCTCCACACTGCCCTCCAATGCTAAATTTGTGATCCCTTGATGCCTCAGAACATGTCCTACTAACCGGTCCCCTCTTTTTGTCAAGTTGTGCCACATACTCCTCTTCTCCCCACTACTCTTCAATACTTCCTAATTAGTTATGTGATCTACCCATCAACTCTTCAGCATTCTTCTGTAGTACCACATTTCGAAAGCTTCTATTCTCTTCTTGTCTAAACTATTTATCGTCCACGTTTCACTTCCATACATGGCTACACTCCACACAAATACTTTCAGAAACGGCTTCCTAACACTTAAATCCATACTCGATGTTAACAAATTCCTCTTCTTCAGAAACGCTTTCCTTGCCATTGTCAGTCTACATTTTATATCCTCTCTACTTCGACCATCATCAGTTATTTTGCTCCCCACATAGCAAAACTCATTTACCACCTTAAGCGTCTCGTTTCCTAATCTACACTCCTGGAAATTGAAATAGGAACACCGTGAATTCATTGCCCCAGGAAGGGGAAACTTTATTGACACATTCCTGGGGTCAGATACATCACATGATCACACTGACAGAACCACAGGCACATAGACACAGGCAACAGAGCATGCACAATGTCGGCACTAGTATAGTGTATATCCACCTTTCGCAGCAATGCAGGCTGCTATTCTCCCATGGAGACGATCGTAGAGATGCTGGATGTAGTCCTCTGGAACGGCTTGCCATGCCATTTCCACCTGGCGCCTCAGTTGGACCAGCGTTCGTGCTGGACGTGCAGACCGCGTGAGACGACGCTTCATCCAGTCCCAAACATGCTCAATGGGGGACAGATCCGGAGATCTTGCTGGCCAGGGTAGTTGACTTACACCTTCTAGAGCACGTTGGGTGGCACGGGATACATGCGGACGTGCATTGTCCTGTTGGAACAGCAAGTTCCCTTGCCGGTCTAGGAATGGTAGAACGATGGGTTCGATGACGGTTTGGATGTACCGTGCACTATTCAGTGTCCCCTCGACGATCACCAGTGGTGTACGGCCAGTGTAGGAGATCGCTCCCCACACCATGATGCCGGGTGTTGGCCCTGTGTGCCTCGGTCGTATGCAGTCCTGATTGTGGCGCTCACCTGCACGGCGCCAAACACGCATACGACCATCATTGGCACCAAGGCAGAAGCGACTCTCATTGCTGAAGACGACACGTCTCCATTCGTCCCTCCATTCACGCCTGTCGCGACACCACTGGAGGCGGGCTGCACGATGTTGGGGCGTGAGCGGAAGACGGCCTAACGGTGTGCGGGACCGTAGCCCAGCTTCATGGAGACGGTTGCGAATGGTCCTCGCCGATACCGCAGGAGCAACAGTGTCCCTAATTTGCTGGGAAGTGGCGGTGCGGTCCCCTACGGCACTGCGTAGGATCCTAAGGTCTTGGCGTGCATCCGTGCGTCGCTGCGGTCCGGTCCCAGGTCGACGGGCACGTGCACCTTCCGCCGACCACTGGCGACAACATCGATGTACTGTGGAGACCTCACGCCCCACGTGTTGAGCAATTCGGCGGTACGTCCACCCGGCCTCCCGCATGCCCACTATACGCCCTCGCTCAAAGTCCGTCAACTGCACATACGGTTCACGTCCACGCTGTCGCGGCATGCTACCAGTGTTAAAGACTGCGATGGAGCTCCGTATGCCACGGCAAACTGGCTGACACTGACGGCGGCGGTGCACAAATGCTGCGCAGCTAGCGCCATTCGACGGCCAACACCGCGGTTCTTGGTGTGTCCGCTGTGCCGTGCGTGTGATCATTGCTTGTACAGCCCTCTCGCAGTGTCCGGAGCAAGTATGGTGGGTCTGACACACCGGTGTCAATGTGTTCTTTTTTCCATTTCCAGGAGTGTAATTCCCTCAGCATCACCCGATATAATTAGACTACATTCCATTATCCTCGTTTTGCTTTTGTTGATGTTCATCTTACATCCTCCTTTCAAGACACTGTCCATTGCTTTCAGCTGCTCTTCCAGGACGTTTGCTGTCTCTGACAGAATGACAATGCCATCGGCAAACCTCAAAGTTTTATTTCTTCTCCATGGATTTTAATTCCTACTCCGAATTTTTCTTTTGTTTCCTTTTCTGCTTGCCATTGCACTGCTTCATTAATTGTTGTTAAAAAAGGACTCTCTCACCTGGTTATTCGCCAAGATACACCGACAATAAAAACTTTTTTTCTAGAAAAGTGGTAAAAATTAAACACTCTGAATAAACAAGTAAAGTTGGTAACAGGCTAAGACAGTTGCGTATTGGTAAGGAAACACTTGTCATTAATATACAACGCTTATACCATTTGAACTGGTGTGGGTCACAGGAGCCACCACAGTATACGCCTGACTGAACTTTTTCCGACTGTCGAGGTTTCACAGACAATCTGTTGCGCATCTTGTGCGACTCATAGAAGAAAATATGCGTGATTGAAAGACTAGGCCACACAATGAAGGTGTTTCCAAAGTAGGAGACAAGCACCGATCAACTGAAGGTGCCCAACAAACAATAAGACATGACAGGGCAGCTTAGCTGGTAAGAGAATGTCCTATAAATGGTGAGATTTTGAATATAATTCTCTTTCTGTCAAGCAGTAATAATCGGTTTGAATTTTTAATAACAGCATGCTCTCCACCGTACAGTTAAAGATTCACTGTAGAAATAGAAGAGTAAATATTGATCTCGGCATCGGTTTTTGTTTTTTTTTATGTTATCAGCAGGTATTTGCAATTCACTTCTAGGAAAAGGTCTGAGGAACTTTCGATTAATTACTGTGTTGAGATAAGCGCATCCACGTCACGCCTTCCTCCGAGGTAAACGGTACGATGTAATGATCAAAACGAAAATGACTCAATAATGTGTCGTGACCATATGTGCCTCCTTCTTCATAATTAACGGATCCGAAAACTTCTTTCGGGGTAATGAGAACAGTTTACGGTTGAGGGCTTTTACAATGCTTAATTTCTTTGTTTCAGTGCTTTGTTTCTTAATAGTACGTTGAAATTGAATGAAAGCTTTCTTTCTTATTTACGAGCTGTCATTATTTTCAGTATAAGTTACATCTGTTACTGACTCATATTTTTAAAGGCACAACTTTAAAACTCTTAGAATGCTCGTTACTGCTAGTTTCTGGGCCATTTACAATCTTAACTTACGAAACATGATGAATAGAGAAATTCTGTTTTCTTCGTACTTTCATTTCTTTATTTTCCATTGTACCTTCTGTTTTCGTTCAAAGACATTTATGAATATTTTTATTCAGTTAAGTATTTTTTGTAGCGTTACTATTATCGATTGCTTTGAATCATAGCTTTCTCTGTAATAAAATTGATCATCATGATTTTTCTACAAGGAATTGTGTACCTTATTTTTTGTCTACCGGGCTCAGTTTTCTTGGGACACGCTGTCTTCAACCTATCGAAATCCATGAAAACACTGCAGCTTGGTTATTTTTCCTTAGCTTAATTTTAATATTCTACTAATTAAGTTGTTGAAAAATAACGAAATACATACAGTTCAGAAATCTGCCTCAAGATAATGGAGGTGGTTTGACAGCAGTGTCGCTGGATCATGGTTATGCCAACCTCCATTTCAGCATCGAATTTACAAATTGTTGGAAGTGACTGCTTATTGTTCTAAGTTTGTGATGGTCTGTGATTTGTGTTTTGCATTAATCCAGATGAATAAATGCCTCGTGCTCGTGTAAATAGTGTATATTTTTTGTTATGTCTCTGAATAGTTAACACTGAAATCATCAAAATTAAAACTTCACACTTTTGTAAACAATTCCAACGAAATTTATTTATAATATAGTACTGGCCGATTAGACAATAGCTGCTGATGTCGTACTTCCTTACTAGATGCAACCTGTCACTGACGCTACATTTCTTGAATGATCATTTCAGCTTCTTCCGAGATAATGTACGTAATATTGTTGCTGGACATTAACGAAGATTTCGGTATGACATTTGTCAAAAGGAAAAGCATTATCAAGACCATTCTAGTACCGCGTTGTTGATGAACTAGTGCCAGTCCTTAAGAAGTGACATTCCTGAGCCAGTGTGTCACAGGAAATCGGAATGAGATATGTGTACTTGTATGTGACACATATTTTGAGTTCTTTGTGTACTGACAGAATTTTTTCCTGTTTACATTAGGAAATCTTGTTGCAATAGCCCGCTGTTTTGCTACATACGTGTAACACATAATCTACCATAAGCACTTACAAGAAAACGGTATTACATAAAAACTGAGTCCTTTACATAAATTCTGAAATTCGATTTGTATTGAAAAGCTTATTATCTTCCTTAAAAAGTGTGTATTGTTCATTAATTGAAATTTATGTTGACCCATCTAATCCTGAGTTCCATTTGAGACTCTCTTCCCTTTTTAAAAAAAAAATAGATTCCCACGCTTAAGTTCCTCATTTAATTTCATGAGTTTTTTTCGTTTTGTGTTTGGTATAGTTACACTTTGCATCTGACCAATCTCTCACGTGTTGAAAGTCTACAGTAACGTAAGGAAGTAACATTGCGTATAATTCATTTCTTCAGCCAAGTACCACGCTTGTAGAAAATTAATGACTTGGACTGTAATTACTATTATTTTCGACTATTAGTCAGTGTAGGTTATTATTCTATTTTCAGTAGATAGCTTCAACGAAAAACACTGACAAACGAAAAACTATACCTAACAATATTGCAGGAATTGGCGGTTACACCAATAAAATGAAAGTGTGGGAACTTATTCGACATTCAAGCACCACTCGAAAATCTCCTAATGGCTGGAACTGGCCGAAGATGAAAAAGCAATCAGTTCACAAATTTATTTACCGTACGATGAAAGATAATTAACTTTAGTTTTATTTCCGTTTCGTACTTGCCAAGCCTATTTTATAATTGTTTACTGTAGGACACAACTATGTTATCCTCGACAACAAATTCTACTAGCATAATACCATTTTCGGTTTTCCACCTATGATGTTCAGTTTTGGTCCTACTTTTACTTTATAAAACGCCCATTATCGGTAATGACATTTGCTGCCATTTAGGCCCATCTCTGTCTCTTCCTAGAGTTATCTACCACTTCATGGATATGTCAAGTTGGTGAATAGATCAGAATTACACGTAACTCTTGACGAATCATCCACAACTTTCATTGTCCATGATAAAATCGGCTACATTTGTAAAAGTTGTTTATTTTTAAAAAGGTTTCGGGACATATGTCCCATCTTCAGGTACGTTTGAAAGATTATAAACGAACGGAAATACCTATCCATGTACCATGGATTCACTATTTCAACCTATTTTATCTCAGTTATGCATTCTTTGTGGACTCACATTTTAATGTACGTATAGGGGTTTCTTTATAAGAATTTCTGTTAACTTTGATTATCTTAGCCATGTGGATAAGTGTTGTTATTCATTTAAAAGTTTGCAGACGCTGAAGATGGGACGTATGTCCTGAAACCGGAAAGGGCTCTTCCTTTTTGATATAAATAGTTTTTACGACTGTTGCGGATTTTATCATTGATATCAGAGATAGTTTCATGTTTTATACGCTGTAATGAATGTGTCCTCTTCGTTACACAGGTGTAGGAATTCATCTAGCTATACATTTTACCATTCAATACTCCTGCTGAATGTGAGAGAAAGCACTTTGCTGCTACAGTACCGACTGTTCAAATAACCACCGTAATACAGTCGGCCGTGTTATCCACGTACACGTATCGCAGGCTATCGGAACGACAACCCCGGCTGCTGGCTGTACATTCGCCTCTTTTTTTCGCCGAGTGGAACAGCTCTCGGCCCGATTATGGGGCGGCCATATTTTCGGCTAATTAGTTAATCAGGCGGCGAGGCGCGGCTCGCGTCCCTATGCCGCAGCAGCGCCCGGCGACAGCGGTGACGGCCGCTAAAATCATCGCGTCCGGCCGGCAGCCATTAAGCCGGCCGCTTCAAAAGGCCTCATCTTTTATTCGCCGCTTGCTATGCAGATTGCAATTGCAGGCCACGCCGTGGCGCGGCCCGCTGCTTAATAAATCGGAGCGCGCAGCCGTGCCGCCCCCTGCTGCCTACCTATGTGGCGCGACGCGGCGTGTGTGCCGGCCTGTCAAAGAGCTACTGCGACGCTGTCCGCATCTGCATGGCCAGACCGCAGTGGGCTTTGTTGCTGCCTCCGCCCTCTAGCCCGGCACACGCCTCCCTTGCGTTCCGGATATATTACCGACGGCAAGGATACACGGTAGCTCGAGGTGCGTGCGTGGTAATTTTATATTGCAGCAGGGTTTTGCAATGTTGAAAAACGAGTCCAGTACCAGTGCTCTGCCTTACAAAAACTGTTTATGTTTTACTATAAACACAGTATCGTAATTTGGAAAGTGTTTCTCAGTCCTTACAATCCTTCCTAAGACCTCACTTGTACATCTACATGACCATTCCACAATTAACATTTTCCAACAGGAAGTCGCTCCACCACACTGGCACAACAACGCACGTCAGTTTGTCAGTGATACTCTGCCTCAATGCTGGATAAGGCGCATGGGATTCTGAGACACTGCCCTGCGTTCTCGGCCTCCTAGACCGCCACACATTACCCCTTGCTATTTTTTTCTTGTGGGGATATGTGAAGGAACGTGCGTTCATCTGCCCTCTATCTACACTACTGGCCATTAAAATAGCTACACCACAAAGATAACGTGCTACAGAAGCGAAATATAACCGACAGGAAGAAGATGCTGTGATATACAAATGGTTAGCTTTTCAGAGCATTCACACAAGGCTGGCGCCGGTGGCGACACCTACAACGTGCTGACATGAGGTTAGAAACTTTCTAACCGATTTCTCATACACAAAAAGCAGTGGACCGGCGTCGCTTGGTGAGACGTCGCTGTGATGCCTCGTGTAAGGCGGAGAAATGCGTACCATCACGTTTCCGGCTTTAAAGGTCGATTGTAGCCTATCGCGATTGCGGTTTATCGTATCGCGAAATTGCTGCTCGCGTTGGTCGAGATCCAATGACTGTTAGCAGAATATGGAGTCGGTGGGTTCGGAAGGGTAATACGGAACGCCGTTCTGGATCTCAACGGCCTCGTATCACTAGCAGTCGAGATGACAGGCATCTTATCCGCATGGCTGTAACGGATCGTGCAGCCACGTCTCGATCCCTGAGTCAACAGATGGGGACGTTTGCAAGACAACAACCATCTGCACGAACAGTTCGTCGACGTTTGCAGCAGCATGGACTATCAGCTCGGAGACCATGGCTGCGGTTACCCTTGACGCTGCATCACAGACAGGAGCACTCAACGACGAACCTGGGTGCACGAATGGCAAAACGTCATTTTTTCGGATGAATACAGGTTCTGTTTACAGCATCATGATGGTCGCATCCGTGGTTGGCGACATCGCGGTGAACGCACATTAGAAGCGTGTATTCGTCATCGCCATACTGGCGCATCACCCGGCGTGATGGTATGGGGTGCCATTGGTTACACGTCTCGGTCACCTCTTGTTCGCATTGACGGCACTTTGAACAGTGGACGTTTCATTTCAGATGTGTTACGACCCGTGGCTCTACCTTTCATTTGATCTCTGCGAAATAATGCACGACTGCATGTTGCAGGTCCTGTACGGGCCTTTCTGGATACAGAAAATGTTCGACTGCTGCCCTGGCCAGCACATTCTCCACATCTCTCACCAATTGAAAACGTCTGGTCAATGGTGGCTGAGCAACTGGCTCGTCACAATACGCCTGTCACTACCTTTGACGAACTGTAGTATCGTGTTGAAGCTGCATGGGCAGCTGTACCAGTGCACGCCATCCAAGCTCTGTTTCACTCAATGCCCATGCGTATCATGGCCGTTATTACTGTCAGAGGTGGTTCTTCTGGGTACTGATTTCTCAGGATCTATGCTCCCAAATTGCATCAAAATGTAATCACATGTCAGTTCTAGTATAATATATTTGTCCAAAGAATACCCGTTTATCATCTGCATTTCTTCTTGGTTTAGTAATATAATGGCCAGTAATGTAGTGACATAGAAGAAGCGGAGAGCAGAAAAATAGCCGCCACAACTTCTGTAAAAGCAGATGCAGTGTGTAAAGTTTATGACGAATTTAGCTATCGTCTAGATGTTGTTCATGCTGCGGGGTTTTGAAGTCAGGTCATTCTTTTTGAAAAACATTGTATTTTTGCGTTCGAAGCGGAAAGTTTGGGACTGAAATTTCCCGAGAACGTCACACCGCAGCGAGAAACGATTTATTTTAATGTCACCCCAATTCGCTTATCATATCCGTGACACTCCCCTTCTTCACAATAATAACCCTTCTTTGAACTTTTTCAAAGTCGTTCGTCAATCGTATCTAGTAACAGTCCCCCATCATAGCAACATTATAGAAAAGCACGGACAAGCGTATTGTAGACAGTACCTCTAGTAGATCTGTTGCATATACAGAGTGTTGTACTACAAAACGCAGTCTTGGGTTCACCTTGCCTACTAAGTTTTATTTGTGATCGTTCCAATATAGATTTCTCTTAACTGTCATTCCTAATCTTTTATATCACTATTGGGGTTTTCGTGTATCCAAAATTTAACGGAATTTCACCAGTTGCGACACAGTCGCGTTTACGAACAGTGATCCAATACCGTAAAATGTTTTTTTTCCAGTCTTTGATCACAATATCAATTCTTTTGACAATGACCGGTTTCAGTCCGTAGTGACCATCCTCAGATCTTTTCTACACCATGTCCTAAAGTGATAAGGCCATTATGCCATTATGGCCATTATGGTCATTACGGACTAAATCCAGTCATCGTCAAAAGAATTGACATTGTGATCAAAGACTGGAACAAAAAACATTTAACGGAATTTATTTAGTTCTCATATTAAGGTTTTCATACGTTTTATGGTTCAGGATTTACTGCCTCTTTTCGCACCGTCCAGGTATTTGGTCTAAATAATTTTGTAATTCGTATTGAGCCTCTGACGGGTTCACTCGCCAGTAAATGACAGCGTCATTTGAAAACAACTAAAAGGACTGTTTCGACCGGCTCCTAAATCGTTTACATATATAAACACCGGAAGAGAGCCTGTAACACTTCCTTGTGGAACCCCAGATATCACTTCCGTTTCACTTGTTGGCTTGCCAGCAATTACTAAGAACTGTAACCGTTCTGACAGAAAATCAAGAGTCACACAATTGAGGCGATTCCACATAGGTATACAATTTAAAGCAGGACCCACTTGCGAGCAACGCTGTCAAAAAGTGTCTGCAAGTTTAGAAAAGTGGAATGAATCTGTCGATTGAACTCAGCGTCAGCTGTCTGGCAACGGTGGTTTTTTCTGCATACTTGCTGGTTACGATTGTGTCAATCCGTACGTTTACCAGGCCCTAATGAAACCTCTGGAAAACTACAGTGCGCTAAACAACGTTCTCTCCTGGAAATCAAAACGCCTGGTTGTGCTTAACGCTTTTCATAAGCAGTCCAAGAATATGAAAATATACGTTTAATTCTGAACTTGCAGCAATGCAGAGATATATGAAAGGGATGTTACAAGAGGATAACATCTCCCCTAAAATACACATCAATCAAATTAAGTCAGAACTGGTGTTTTTGTTTGGGAAGGGGAAGTTTTTTTTTTTCAGAAACCTATAATTACATTATTTGAGTTTATTTTCTTGTTCATTGTCAGCTTCCCAACTCTACACAAAAGTGCATGGATGTCGTACGAGATTTTGAAGTGATGTGAAATTTCTAGCATGTTTGGAGGGGGTTCTGGAGTTTCCAAACAACACTGGAAGCAGCTATCCCAATTACAGCACGATTTATGTGTTGTTTTATTTTCTCGCGTCGAGGCAAACTATTTATGGACCAAACCGCCGCAGAGAAACCACGACGGCTTCGGCACCTGAAGGAACGTAGAGCCACTCCGCTTCTTCGGGTTATGTTACTAGCGTAACCTATTACACACAAGTTTTGTGTTATCGGCAGTGTCTACAGCAGAGTTGTGTAGCGATTGTCGATGCCCTTTGTTTTTGTCGTGTAGCTATCCACGGTCTGTAGTATGGATAGGGACTGTGAGTGCTGTGTGCGGATGTGATCCTAGTTGGTGACACTTCGCTCACAGCTCTAGACTGTGATGGTTGCACAGCTTGAGGCTGCAGTGGATGGGCATCACTGTTGTAAGCCGCCCGTGGGGATTCAACGGACGTTCAGCACGACTCACGAGTCCGGTGATCCGTCCGCGCCGGGGAACAGCCCACTTACTGAAACTTCCTGACAGATTAAAACTGTATGCCGGACCGAGACTCGAACTCGGGACCTTTGCCTTTCGCGAGCAAGTGCTCTGCCAAATGAGCTACCCAAGCACGACTCACGTTCCGTCCTCACAGCTTTACTTCTGCCAGTATCTCGTCTCCTATCTTCCTAACTTTACAGAAGCTCTCCTGCGAACCATGCAGAACTAGCACTCCTGAAAGAAAGGATATTGCGGAGACATGACTTAGCCACAGCCTCGGGAATGTTTCCAGAATGACATTTTCACTCTGCAGCGGAGTGTGCGCTGATATGAAACTTCCTGGCAGATTAAAACTGTGTGCCGGACCGAGACTCGAACTCGGGACCTTTGCCTTTCGCAGGCAAGTGCTCTGCCAACTGAGCTCCTATGTTAGGTGCGTTATGGACCCCTTAGGCACATGGCTGACACGGAGGGGAGGAAAGCCAGTGCGCACTCCGTGTAAGTACTGGGTGGAGTCATTCCAAACATGGAACGGGTCCTTCCTGATGCCATTAAGAGCCCATGGTGCACCCAGCTGCAGGGTGTGGCTCGTGTCAGTACCAATAATGTATGTCGCTTTGGAACGAAACAGATTCTCTCTGGTTTCGGGCGGCTGTCAGAAGTGATAAAGGCTGTCAGTCTTGCTTACAAGATCAAAGAAGGGCTCACCTTTTGCAGCATGCTCGACAGGACCGATTGGAGACCTCTGGCACAGTGCCGAGTCGATGGTCTGAATCAGAGGCTCAGACGGTTCTGCGACCTGGTAGGCTGCAGATTCCTGGACTTGCACCGTGGGGTGGTGGGGTTTCAGGTTCCGCTAAATAGGCCAGGAGTACATTACGCGCAGGAAGTGGCTACACGGGTAGAATAGGCTGTGCGGCATGGATTGGGCAGTTTTTTAAGTTAGAGGATCTCGAGGAAACACAATAAGTGCTTCAGACTCAAAAGGGTTTAGGTCGAACACAGGAAAAACTTAAATCTAGTTGTAAACTGTCGTAGCTAAACACAGTTGGCGGTGGCGTGTTTGTTGCTGTTAGTAGTAGTTGATTCTGTAGCGAAATTGAAGTAGATAGTTCCTGTGAGTTGGTATGGTTAGAGGTCGTTCTTGGCAATCGGAATTATAGTAATAACTGGATACTTTTACCAACTCCCCAACTTAGGCGATACAAGTCTTGAAAGGTTCAAAGAAAATTTTAGTCTAATTTCAAACACGTCTCCGACAGTCTCCACTCCTTCCAAAATAACAATGTAAGTGCAGACCAGATATGGCTAGAATCCAAAGAAGGTGCCCATAAATCATTATCCGAAATCGAGCTAAACGCATTATCAGGAAATTATTTCGAACAGTTAGTTCATGAGCCCACTCGAATAGTAAACAGTTGCGAAAACACACTTGACCTCTTAAAACAAACAATCACCGTCCGAGCAGGCCTTGATCAAATAATCCTGAACTAATAAGAAGTATCAAAATGGATGCATGGATTAGTGAACACAGAGTTGTCGTAGCGAGACTAAATACCGTAACGACCAAATCCTCTAAATTTTACCAATCACTAAAGGAGATAAATAATTACATGACGCCTTCCTGAGAGACAATTTCAACTCCTTCCAAAATAACTATGTAAGTGCAGACCAGATATGACTAGAATTCAGAGAAATAGTATCGACAGGTATGGAGAGATTTATACCAAATAAATTAACAAATGACGGATCTGATCGCCTTGGCACACAAAACGGTCAGAACAATGTTGCAGAAACAACGGAAAAAGCACGTCAAACGAAACCGAATGCAAAATCCACAAGATTGGCGATCTTTTACAGAAGCTCGAAATTTAGCGCGGACTTCAGTGAGATAAGCTTATAATAGTTTACAAAATTAAACTTTGTCTCGAAACCTGGCCGGAATCGAAAGAGATTCTGGTCGTCTGTAAATGTGTGCGAGCGGCAAGGCACAATCAATGCCTTCTCTGCGCGGTAGCAATGGAAATACTGTCAACGACAGTGCTGCCAATGGATAGTTACTAAACACAGCTTTCCGAAATTCCTTCACGAAAGAAGAAGTAAATATTCTAGAATTCGAATAAAGAACAGCTGCCAACCTAACTTAAAAGTGGATATTCTCGAAATAGTGAAGCACCTCAAATCACTTAATAAAAGCAAGTCTTCCGGTCCAGACTGTGCACCAGTTAGGTTCCTTTCGAAGTATGCTGATGCAATAGCTCCATCCTTATCAATCATACACAACCACTCGCACTATGAAAGATCCGTACCCATGGACTGAAAAGTTGTATAGGTCACGCCAATATTCAAGAAAGGCAATAGGAGTTATCCAGTAAACTACAGCTTCACGTCATTAATGTCATTATGCAGCAGGATTTTGTTATATATATTGAGTTCTAACATTACGAAAAAATGTTCAAATGTGTGTCAATTCCTAAGGGACCAAACTGATGAGGTCATCGGCCTATAGACTTACACACTACTTTAAAATAACTTAAACAGACTTATGGTAAGAACAACATACACCTCCCTGGCCAAAGGAGGACTCGAACCTCTGGCGGGAGAGGCCGCGCACTCCATGACATACTGACTCTAACCGCACTGCCACTCCGCGAGGCAAACATTATGAATTACCTCGAAGAGAACGTTCTATTGACACACAATCAACACGGACTTGGTAAATGTCATTGTTGTGAAACAAAACTAGCTCTTTACTCACACGAAGTATTGAGTGCTACTGACAACGAATTTCAAATCGATTCCTTATTTATAGATTTCCAATAGCTCCAATAGCTCCACACTTAACAATCATATACAACCGCTGCTCGACGAAGGATTCGTACCCAAAGATTGGAAAGTGGCTTAGGTCACAGCAATATTCAAGAAAGGTAGTAGGAATAATCCACCAAATTACAGGCGCATGTTATTAAGGTCGATTAGCAGCAGGATTTAGGAACATATATTGTGTTAGAATGTTATTCATTACCTTGAAGAGAATGGTATGCCTACACACAGTGGACACGGAATTATAAAACATCCTTCTTGTGAAACAGAACAAGCTCTTTACTTACACGAAGTGTTGAGTGCTGTTGACGAGGGTTTGCCAATAGATTCCGTATGTCTAGATTTCCGGAAGGTTTGTGACTCTGTACCTCACAAGCGGCTTGTAATCAAATTGCGTGCTTACGGAATATCGCTTCAGTTATGCGACTGGATTCGTCATTTCCTGTCAGAGAGGTCACAGTTCATAGTAACGGCCGGAAAGTCATCGCATAAAACAGAAGTGTTTTCTGGCGTTCCCCAAGATAATGTTACAGACCCACTGCTGTTTCTTATCCATACAAACGATTTAGGAGACAATCTGAACTGCCGTCTTTGGTTGTTTGCAGATGATGCTGTCGTTTATCGTCTAGTAAAGTCATCAGAAGATCAAAAAAATTGCAAAACGATTTAGAAAAGATATCTGTATGCTGCGAATTTTCACAAATCTCCCTAAATAATGAAAAGAGTGAGGTCATCCAAATGACTGCAATAAGGAATCCGCTAAACTTCGGTTAAACGACAAATCAATCAAATCTAAAGGCCGTAAATTCAACTAAATACCTAAGAACTACAATTACGAACAACTTAAATTGGAAAGAATACGTAGAAAATGTTTTGGGGAAGGCGAACCAGTGACTGCGTTTCATCGGCAGAACACTTAGAAGATGCAAATGATTTTCTAAAGAGACTGCCTGCACTATGCTTGCCCGTCCTCTTTTGGAGTAATGCTGTGCGAAATGAGATTTTTACCAGATAGGATTAACGGAGTACATAGAGAAAATTCAATGAAGCGCAGCATGTTTTGTAGTACCGAGAAATATGGGAGACAATGCCACGGACATGATACAGGATTTGGGATGGACTTCATTAAAACAAAGTCGTTTCTCCCTGTGGCGGAATCTTCTCATGAAATTTCAATCTCCCGCTGTCTCCTCCGAATTCTGTAATATTTTGTTGACGCCAGCCTACATAAACAGAAATAATAATCATAATAACAAAAGGGCCGGCCGGTGTGGCCGAGCGGTTCTAGGCGCTTCAGTCTGGAACCGCGCGACCGCTACGGTCGCAGGTTCGAATTCTGCTTCGGGCATGGATGTGTGTGATATCCTTAGGTTAGTTAGATTTAGGTAGCTCTACGTTCTAGGGGACTGATGACCTCAGATGTTAAGTCCAATAGTGCTTAGAGCCATTTGAACCATTTGAATAACAAAAGGGAAAGAGATGTGGGTGTTGGTATTTTCGGCACTCTGTTCGAAAGTGGAACAAGAGAGAATTATTGTGAAGGTGGTTTGATGAACCGTCTGCCAGGCACATAAGTAGGATGTACAAGGCATCCATGTAGATGTAGACGTACGCTAGGATTTTAAAATCAAGAATGGAGAAGTTTGTTAATGAAGTCGAAGGACAATGTCGCTTTAGAAGACGCAAGTCATGTATTCGTCTTTATCCTAAGACAGATCATGGAGAAGAGATTGGAAAGGAATCTAAGCAGTCATTTGGTTCTCATAGATCTTGAGGAAGCGTATGACGCAGTGGCACCAAAGCTATTGTTCGAGGTGCTGTGTTCAGGGGAACTGCCAAAATCTTACATAACAAGTATCAGGTTGTTGCAGAAAACGATGAGAACGAAATGTCTTACATGCTTAGGAAGTTGTTGGAAACATATAAGAAGTAGAGTTTTATAGTTTTGAAAAGAAGAAACATCTACGTAGCGGAGAACAGGAACGGGACCTGTGCATTGGCGGACATCTTATAACGGAATGCAAAGAGTTTAAATACCTGCGTAGTAGATGATATGACAGTAACCGATCGTACAGGGAAGGGCAGCTGTCTAAAAATTAAACCCTGCACTTCGATCCTCAAAAACGAGTTTATACAAATCGTATGTGGAACCGATGTGACCGAGTACTGGGAACTCATAGAAAGAAATAAACAGATACTTACAGCTTTAGAAATGGGCCACTTTAGAAGAACATGTAGATTTTCCCAACTTGACCGCACTGAAATGAGAAAATAAGAGAAAGGACACAGACTCATTATATTTGAAGAAAGACAGCTAGGACGGTTTGGGCACGCCAAAAGAATGTGTGAAGACAGATGGCCCAAAAGAGTACTGTCACGGCAACCTCCTGGAAGGAGAATAAGAAGAAGACCACGGAAAATGTAGGTAAGTGGTATCCAAGAAGCGATGGAGAGATGGCAAAATCGAGGCATTTAGTGACAGAGATGCGGCATGCGGCGACTGCTGCAGCACTACCACAACAGGAAAGAAACCTTTAGAAAGAGCAGATTTGGGGTAAAAAGTAGGGTCGACTGGAGTATGAATACCAGATTACTGAGAATGATCCGCGTAGTAGAAACATAGGTATGAGAAAATTAGCAGAGTATATGAGTAACTGGAAGACAGTACCGACCCAATCGATTGACTTATAATTTAATATAAAATAAATTGAGTCTCAAACTCTTATTTGGGGTCTGGTGTTCTGGCGACTAAGGGCATGCTTGGAAACCAAGAGGTCACTGGATCGAATTCTGGTCGGACCATGAATATTTTCTTGATGCAATAATTTCTTGATGCAATAATTTATCAACAGGCGTATGTATTGTAGAAATTTATTTTACGAACTTCTTATGTGCTACCAGTTTAGGCATTACATTGATCTCGTCTCTAATGACCTCGTTGTCGACGGGACGTTAAACACTAACCACCACCACCACCATTACATTGATCCCATCTTCAGGCCCCACACGTCATAATCGTAAAAACGCTATACGCAGAAGGAGTCGTATAACTGGATCTGTGAATCAAATCGTTATGCAACAGCTCTTGGGACCACACATCGATGTTTGCAAACCGCCTCAGTCTGTGTCGCCTCGCCACCAAGAGCTGTTGCATAACGATTTGATTCACAGATCCAGTTATACGACTCCTTCCGCGTATAGCGTTTTTACGACTATGAAGTGTGGGGCCTGAAGATGGCATCAATGTAATGCCGAAACTGGTAGCACACAAGAAGTTCAGAACATAAATTTCTACAATACATACGGCTGTTGGTAAATTATTGCATCAAGAAATACATGTCGGCCGTTGCCCCACAGTCCATAATGGATCAACAAAGATGAATATTTTCAGTCTGCCTTTAAATTTAATCTCTCAGAGATGTGAGAAGGCTCCGGGAACGAGACGCGTTTGGGATTCTCGTCAGACTGTATGTCCCGGTTAGATAAGTGGGATGGATTTGAGCCACAGAAATAGCCAAAGTGGCGTTCAATTTAAAAGAATTATACCCGGCCATTGAGCGACAAGAAATATTTATGTACGCTTGCAGTGTTTAGTTTAGTGCTCTAATACAATTAGGTGGGAACACTTGACGTAGCTTCTGGTCATTCGTAGTAAATTCTCCTTCAGCGGAGAGAGATCATGTATCACTCTTGTGTGCAAGGGCAGTAACTCTTTCTGCCTCACGGACAACGCGATTTAGCCCATTCGCGGAGTTTTCGGTGTACAATCGTTGGAGCTTTATCCTGTCCACTACCGCAATAATTAACGCGCCTCATAAAACGGCGTTCGCTTTTGCTCGCGCTCGCAGGCTTGAGCCACTCTGGCTGGCTTTGAGCGTAAAACTGCGGGGCGCTGGCTAATTACCGCCAATTACGATAATCGTCACGTCGCGGCTAATGCCGGGCGCCGGCGCCGGACCCCTGCCGTGGTCGGCGGGCACGTGCCCACGTGCCGAGCGCCGATCCGCCGCCGCGGCGCTCCCGAGGCCGTGTTTTGCTCGACTCTGCAGATTCTGTAGTGGCGGGTTTACCAAACGGCGGACTCCCAGCCGAGCTCCGTGTTCGCCTTACTACTTGTCTCGCTTTGCCTCTGTGCTTCTATACATTAGCTTTCAATCGGCAATGTATATGCTGTCACCTCCAAGGTAGCCATGAGATTTGACTCAATCCGCAGTACGGGGAATCTTTACACTTCATTGAATTTGAGTAAGCTTTCAAGCACAATAGCATGTTCGTGTGCATATATTTGTGATTTTGTGTGTGTGTGTGTGGGGGGGGGGGGGGGCGACGTGTGTGTGTGTGTGTGTGTGAGAGAGAGAGAGAGAGATAGCTTTGAGGGAGAATTTTATAACGTTTTTTACTCATATGTTACCCTGAGGTGACGTAAGCGATATGCACGTATACATACAGCGCTGGTGTCGCAATCTGTAACAGTGCAGTGCATTCGCGGAGCTGTCATTTCTACTCAGGCGATTCATGTCGTAAGACGTGTATATTTCTATTGTCTATTGTCAAACCACAATTTACGAAAGATATTTATATTTTATTTATAGGATTAAGTAGGAATAACTAATATTTGTCATGTTGGAAATAATTGTGGTAGCAGGGACTGTCTGCACTAAAGTATTGTTGGCAAGAGAGACCGCACATTGATATAATTTTAAAAAGGGCGCGAGAGACAGCGTATGGATACATTTTAAGAAAACAGCGGGAAAGACCGCGCATTGATACATTTTGTAACGGTAGCAGGGATTGTCTGCACCAGAAAGCATCGTTGGCAGGAGAGACCGCACTTTAGCGTTCGTAGGAAATCAGTAGTATGCCAGAAGTGAAGCGAGTCGGTAGCAGGTCTGAAGCGAGAGGTTGAGAGGAGTGGTGTGCCTGCCTGCCACTAGCTATGATTTATAAGAGATTATAAACGGATGTACAGAGACGTCAGCTAACTATTATCATAAGAGGAATTAATATTATTGAATTAATTTTTGAGAAACTCAAGACTACTAGGCGTATGTTTGCGCAATGCTAGTTGAAAGATTGTTGTAAAAAGTAAGTCCCATTTGAACGTTTGTAAAATCATGTCATTCAGAATATAATTAATTTTTGCCAGCAATATTGCATTACTGATTATAATTCATCTCAAAAACCATAGCATAAAACTTTGAAAAATTTTATTGTTTTCAAGAAAATGTTTAACTATTAATTACGTATCGTCAGTCAAATTAATTAAAGAATAACGTCAGCTGTGCTATTAAAGAATAACGTCAGCTTTGGTAATAAATACAGCCACTTATTATGACAGCCCACCTGCAGCTAATAAAGTATAGTAAAACAGAGCAAGTATATTAATGTCGCAGTTAGATGTAGCAGTCATATGGCGATCCCGTAACAGTAAAAAAATAAGGAACAGTTTTGGGTTATTGCAGGTATCGACTGAGGGCCACAACGACGACACATTCTGTTTCGTCGAAATAATCAGAAAATACCTTTTAATAAGCAGCATTTAAATTTGTTTGCGAAGATTGAGAAAGAGAATTAATTTCAAAGGGAAGATTTCATTTGTTATTATTAAGAAAGAGGTAGAAATCCAAAGGGAAGGATTCATAGGTTATTGTAAAAGGGAAGTTTGCGTAACAAAAGAGATACAGATGAGACCGTTATTGAGTAGCGAAAGAGATATAGAGGAGACGGGAAGGTTTCACAACAACAGATATATACAGAGGAGACGGGAAAGTTTCAATGTGAAAAGTTTTTCGAAGTGGTTACTGGCCCCATGGCGGGAATTAACACTGAACGGGAAATTGTAGTTTCGGCTAAACGCATGCGGCATTCCATTCGGAAATGGTTAGTGAATTCGATATGCGGAAATCCATAATGTCAAAAGTGTGCCGAGAATACCAAATTTTCGGCATTACCTCTCATTACGCACAACTGAGTGACCGGCGATCTTCACTTAACAAGTGAGGGCAGTGACGTTTGAGTACATCTGTCAGTGTTAATCAACCAGCAGCGCTGCGTGAAATAACTGCAGGAAGCAATGCGGGATGTACGACGAATGTGTGCGTTAGGAGCGTGCGGTGAAATTCGGCCTTAACGGCCTATGACAGCAGACGATCTACGCGAGTGCCTTTGCTGACAACACGACATCGCCTGCAGCGCCTCCCCTGGGCTCGTGACCGTATCGGCTTTACCCTAGACGACTGGAAAACAGTGGCCTAGTGGGATGAGACCCGATTTCAGTTGGCAGGGTTCGAGTGTGACGCAAACACCACGCAGCAAAGGACCCAAGTTGTCAACAAGGTTCTATGCAAGCTGCTGGTGCCTCCATAATCGTGTGGGCTGTGTTCACATGGAATGGACTGGGTCCTCTGGTCCAACTGATCCGATCAGTCGCTGGAAATGGTTACGTTCGGCTACTTGGAGACCGTCTGTGGACTTCATTTGCCCAAACAAAGATGCCATTTTTATGAATGACAGAGCGCCTTGTCGGAGCGTTCTGGACAATTCGAGCGACTGATTTGCCCACCCAGATCGCCCGACTTGAATCCCTTTGAACATTTATGGGACATAAGCGAGAGGTCAGGTCCTGCACAAAATCCTGCGCGAGGAACACCTCTGCAATTATGGATGGTTATAGAAGCAAAAAGGCTTAATATGTCTGGATGATATTCCAACGACTTATTGAGACCATGCCACACTGAGTTGCTGCACTATGGCGGTCAAAAGAATGTTCGACATAATATTATTACCTGTGGCGTTAGGGATTTACACACTATACTATGGCCGACTGTATGTATGTGTGTGTGTGTGTGTGTGTGTGTGTGTATGTGTTATTTCTTACTAAGTGTTGTTAATGTTATTATTAATATTAAGGTAATAATGATTCAGTAATCGTAAAAATAAACGGCCCTTATCAAATTTCAAATTTCATACCTATGTAGGACTCCAGCCCGCGACCTCTCCTACTCTAATCGCTAACGTCACCCCGCGAGCACGGACGCTGTCAGCTTACCACACTTGGGCAGATCGTGATCCAATAACAACGAAAAACTCCAGCGACATCCCACAGAGTGTGTTGCCGATTCCCATGCCATTAATGCTTCAACGGCGCTATTATTTTAATCAGAATTTGTTTCCAAAATACGTTGCCCTCTAGTATTTTCGTGATAATTTTGGTAAAGGGGAAGATTTCAGTCAGATTACATCATGGTCAGACAGAGATTCCAAAATCATATACTGGATTGTAAAGCGTACCCTCTGATCACCATATAGTAGTGATGAACAGTAGGCTGAAGTTTAAGACATTAATCAGGAAGAATCAATAGGCAAAGAAGTGGGAAATGGAAGTACCAAGGAATGACGAGATACGCTTGAAGTTCTCTAAGGCTATAGACATGAGAAATAGCTCAGTAAGCAGTACAGTTGAAGAGGAATGGACATTTCTAAAAAGGGCCATGACAGAAGTTGGGAAGGAAAACACAGGTACAAAGAATGTAACTACGAAGAAACCATGGGTAACAGCAGAAATATTTCAGTTGATTGATGAAAGGAGGAAGTACAAAAATGTTCCGGGAAACTCAGTGATACAGGAATACAAGTCGCTGAGGAATGAAATAAATAGGAAGTGCACAGAACATAAGACGAAACGGCTGCAGGAAAAATGTGAAGATATCGAAAAAGAAATGCTGTCGGAAGGACTCACTCAGCATATTGGAAACTCAAAAGAACCTTCGGTGAAATTAAGACCCAGAGAGTAATGGGACTTCCACTGCTAAATGCAGAGGAGAGAGCGAATATGTGGAAAGACTTTACTGCAGACCTCTATGAGGGTCTGATGTGATAGAAGAAGAGAAAAAGAAGCGGGAGTCGATTTAGAACAGAAGGGAATTCCAGTATTAGAAATTAAGAGAGCTTCTGCGGAAGGGATTGATAACATTCCACCAGAATTTCTAAACTCATTGGGAAAAGTGGCAGCAAAATGCATATTCACACTGGTGTGTAGAACGTATGAGTTGGGCGATATACCATCTGACTTTCGGAAAATATCGTCCACACAATTCCAAAGACTGCAAGAGCTGACAAGTGCGAAAAATATTACACAATCAGCTTAACAGCTCATGCATCCAAGTTACTCACAGTCGTAAGAATACAGAAGAATGGAAAAGAAAATTAAGGCTGTATTAGATGACGCTTAGTTTAGCTTCAGCAGATGTAAAGGCACGAGAGCGGCAATTCTGACGTTGTGGTTGATAATGGAAGCAAGACTAAAGAAAAATCAAGACACGTTCATAGGATTTGTCGAGCTGAAAAAAGCGTTCGACACTATAAAACGGTGCAAGATGTTCGGAATCGTGAGAAAAATACGTGTAAGCTATAAGGAGAGACGGGTAATATATAATATGTACAAGAGCCGAAAGGGAATTACAAGAGTGGATGACGAAGAACGAAGTTCTCGTATTAAAAAGGGTGCAAGACAGGGATGTAGCCTTTCACCCCTACTATTCAATCTATACAACAAAGAAGCAATGATGGAAATAAAAGAAAGATTCAGGAGTGGAATGGAAATTCAAGATGAAAAGATATCAATGATACGATTCCTATCGTAAGAGAAAGTGAAGAAGAATTACATGATCTGCTGAACGGAATGGACAATCTAATGGGTAAAATCTGGACTGAGAGTAAATCGAAGTAAGACGAAAGTAATCAGAAATATCAGAAATGAGAAAAGTGAGAAACTTACAATCACGATTAATGGTTACGAAGTAGATGAAGTTAAGGAATTCTGATACCTAAACAGAAAAATAAACTGAGACGGACGGATGAAGGAGGTCATCGAAAACCGACTGCCACTGCGAAAAAACTATTCCTGGCCAAGATATAATGCCCGTATCAAACATAAGCCTTGATTTGAAGAAGAAATTTCTGAAAATGTACGTTTGTAGTACAGCATTGTATGGTAGTGAAACATGGACTGTGGGAAAACCGAACAGACGAGATCCGAAGCATTTGAGATGTGGTGCTACAGACTAATGTTGAAAATTAGGTGGACTGATAAGGTAACGAATGAATAGGTCCGGCGCAGAATCGGAGAGGGATGGAATATGTGGAAAACACTGACAAGTAGAAGGGACAGGATTATAGGAAATCTGTTAAGACATCAGGGAATGACTTCCATGGTACTAGAGGGAATTCTAGAGGACAAAAACTGTAGAGCAAGACAGAGATTGGAATACATCCAGCAGATAATTGAGGACGTACGTTGCAGGTATTACTCTGAAATGAAGAGGTTAGCACAGGAGAGGAATTCGTGGCGGGCTGCATCAAACCAGTCAGAAGACTAATGACTCAAAAAACTCTTATGTATTTGTTGCTGCATGAATAATACACTATTTGTTTTAATATACACTCCTGGAAATGGAAAAAAGAACACATTGACACCGGTGTGTCAGACCCACCATACTTGCTCCGGACACTGCGAGAGGGCTGTACAACCAATGATCACACGCACGGCACAGCGGACACACCAGGAACCGCGGTGTTGGCCGTCGAATGGCGCTAGCTGCGCAGCATTTGTGCACCGCCGCCGTCAGTGTCAGCCAGTTTGCCGTGGCATACGGAGCTCCATCGCAGTCTTTAACACTGGTAGCATGCCGCGACAGCGTGGACGTGAACCGTATGTGCAGTGGACGGACTTTGAGCGAGGGCGTATAGTGGGCATGCGGGAGGCCGGGTGGACGTACCGCCAAATTGCTCAACACGTGGGGCGTGAGGTCTCCACAGTACATCGATGTTGTCGCCAGTGGTCGGCGGAAGGTGCACGTGCCCGTCGACCTGGGACCGGACCGCAGCGACGCACGGATGCACGCCAAGACCGTAGGATCCTACGCAGTGCCGTAGGGGACCGCACCGCCACTTCCCAGCAAATTAGGGACACTGTTGCTCCTGGGGTATCGGCGAGGACCTTTCGCAACCGTCTCCATGAAGCTGGGCTACGGTCCCGCACACCGTTAGGCCGTCTTCCGCTCACGCCCCAACATCGTGCAGCCCGCCTCCAGTGGTGTCGCGACAGGCGTGAATGGAGGGACGAATGGATACGTGTCGTCTTCAGCGATGAGAGTCACTTCTGCCTTGGTGCCAATGATGGTCGTATGCGTGTTTGGCGCCGTGCAGGTGAGCGCCACAATCAGGACTGCATACGACCGAGGCACACAGGGCCAACACCCGGCATCATGGCGTGGGGAGCGATCGTCGAGGGGACACTGAATAGTGCACGGTACATCCAAACCGTCATAGAACCCATCGTTCTATCATTCCTAGACCGGCAAGGGAACTTGCTGTTCCAACAGGACAATGCACGTCCGCATGTATCCCGTGCCACCCAACGTGCTCTAGAACGTGTAAGTCAACTACCCTGGCCAGCAAGATCTCCGGATCTGTCCCCCATTGAGCATGTTTGGGACTGGATGAAGCGTCGTCTCACGCGGTCTGCACGTCCAGCACAAACGCTGGTCCAACTGAGGCGCCAGGTGGAAATGGCATGGCAAGCCGTTCCACAGGACTACATCCAGCATCTCTACGATCGTCTCCATGGGAGAATAGCAGCCTGCATTGCTGCGAAAGGTGGATATACACTGTACTAGTGCCGACATTGTGCATTCTCTGTTGCCTGTGTCTATGTGCCTGTGGTTCTGTCAGTGTGATCATGTGATGTATCTGACCCCAGGAATGTGTCAATGAAGTTTCCCCTTCCTGGGACAATGAATTCACGGTGTTCTTACTTCAATTTCCAGGAGTGTATCTTACGATTCCATCTTCTAATTTTTTCAACAAGTGAAGAAATCAATTGAAGCTCGAATTCCTGTAATAAGAGGCAGCAGGCACAAAATGGAACAAACACAATTCCGAGAAACGAGAACTTTGATCTCCTTTGCTCAACGAAAACTAAAATAAATCCGAGAACCGCAAAGCGAGAACTCGGAAGCAACAACTAAGAAGGTAGAGCTAAGAGATAACAACTGAGGAAGGTGAACTCGAAAGAAAGAACGAAAACCTGAAAACTGAGAAGAGAAAATGAAAAAGGAAAAACCTATAAGTGAGCGTTGAGAAAAGAGGTCGGTTCTCGAGAGCAAAAGCAACTAGCTGAAATCGACAACGTTACAATTCTCTGTATTTCGTTTGTCATCAGTAGCACCAGTGAAAAGAGGGAAACTGTAGTGAAACATGCATGGAGGTACCACATTATAGTTGTAAGCAAGAAACAGACAAGAAACTCCTGCTGCTAGAGATTAACTGAACAAAATTAACCATGAATCATGAGGAGAAGAAGTTTTTAAGTAGTTATATATATATATATATATATATATATATATATATATATATATATATATATATATATATATATTAGGACGTATAAAATCTATTGCTACAACAGCAACTGGTGGCTCGATGCCTCATTCACACTAACAGAGAATATTGCCGATATTATTGTGGAATTATCGCAGACTAATTTCAAATACACTACTAGCTGCTAAAAGTACAACAACATAAGGAAAACATTAAGAAATTCTACTTGTTATGCGTATATAGTGTAATAAGAAAAATATATTACACGATTTGCAGGTGGTCAGGAAGTATAAAGAGAGCGTAATTTACTCACAGAGCTCACAATGGCTCTGATCTACCTAGACACAGCATAGAATGGAACTTGGATCACAGATATGGGTACATCAGCTGCGCTGCTTCCACTCTACGCTAGGGATCATCAGTTGTAGTGACTGCTGAGTGGTAGTTCGCCTGTTTGAAAGCAACCCACCTGCAATGTTCTTAGTGGGTGATATAGAGCCCGAGCAGAATACTGTGGCTGGTAGATGCACAGACAGCAGGGCACGAGTGGGGAGAGCAGTAGTTGTAGGGGTTATGGGCAGGCGCTGAAGGGGAAATGCCGAGTGCTGCTGGGGAAGTGCTGTTCTAAACTGTAGCCTCCACTCATATTTTTTGTAAATTTTAAAAATGCGTCACGTCCACCCCACCCCCTGCATGATGATCACTCAAAAGGATCCGTCACTTCCTCAGAAAACGTAGCGACTTATTTTTTCCTGGATTGTTAATCACTTGCACCTTTCAGAGATGCATCATGAGTGGCAAATTTTGAGTAAAACCTACACAATTCTCTTGTTGACGTGTTAAAATTCGATTCTTCTGTCAAAACACACAGGGGCTTAAACACTCTCACATGACCAACATGTTGAGAAGACGCAATTGTGACAGTGTCTATCAAGCGAGGACTGAGGAAAAGTAAGGTCAGTGTCTTATAAAAAAAAGCAGATCGTCAGCGCAAAATAAACGTATAATATCTTCACTTCTGTTTTTCCAAAATCTATTGCACTTCTCGTTGCCGGACGAAGTGGCCGCGCGGTTCTGGCGCTGCAGTCTGGAACCGCGAGACCGCTACGGTCGCAGGTTCGAATCCTGCCTCGGGCATGGATGTGTGTGATGTCTTTAGGTTAGTTAGGTTTAACTAGTTCTAAGTTCTAGGGGACTAATGACCTCAGCAGTTGAGTCCCATAGTGCTCAGAGCCACTTGAACCGCACTTCTCGTTTAACTAGTTGTCGACATTTGTTGAATATAATATTCTTTCATCGGAACAGTTTGTAGTTAGTGGAATAACCCGCAGATAACCAGGTTTCATATAAGAACCATATGGCAAAATACGCTCATCTTTGCATGCTATCATTTGCCAAAAACTTATTTGAGTATCTCAAACTGTTTATGAAATGTGAGGAATGTTGTGGATATTTCACTCTTGCTTTGTCGCTAGCGCAGTGCGATCCAAATAAAGATGCTACGTCAGATGATTTTTCTCGAGACTGGTGACAGATAGAGACCTCTACCCAAATATAAAGAAAAATTCAATATGTTAGCTAAATTTCACAGGCAGCAGCGTATTATGTAATATGCATCAAACGTAGATCGTAGCGCTCACTATTTTTCATTAAAAACTTTTACGAATTTCGCGGAGTGTCTTACTTACATGTAAATACCATAATAACTATGATCGTTACCGAAATGATTTGCACATCATAATGAACCTTACATTTAAAGATACAAATAAATAAAAAACGGTTTTTTTATCGAATAGATTCTGTAAAATCGTTTGAGAAAGATTACAGGACGTGCGCCTCTATTCTTTCACCGCCGACTGGCCGAGAGATCTCTGGCACTGTCGGCCTCTCCATCCGAGCAACCGAATGAACTAACTCAGCGCTTTGGACGAAAACTGATCAATGCGCATAGGCCACCGTATACTGCGTGGACCCTACCTGTAGAATGTGCTTGCTAGCGCTACGATCGAGTCCGCAGCTCGTGGTCGTGCGGTAGCGTTCTCGCTTCCCACGCCCGGGTTCCCGGGTTCGATTCCCGGCGGGGTCAGGGATTTTCTCTGCCTCGTGATGACTGGGTGTTGTGTGATGTCCTTAGGTTAGTTAGGTTTAAGTAGTTCTAAGTTCTAGGGGACTGATGACTATAGCTGTTAAGTCCCATAGTGCTCAGCGCCAGAGCCAAGCTACGATCGAGCACACTCAGTGCTGACGTGCGTTAGGAGAGCATGAGGAACATGGATGGGGTTATGAGTGTCTTGTTGAATTTAATGTCACAGAAGCCTCAATAGAGGTTCAAAATGGTTCAAATGGCTCTGAGCACTATGGGTTTTAACATCTGTGGTCATCAGTCCCCTAGAACTTAGAACTATTTAAACCTATGAACATCACACACATCCATGCCCGAGGCAGGATTCGAACGTGCGACCGTAGCGGTCACGTGGTTCCAGACTGAAGCGCCTAGAACCGCACGGCCACACCGGCCGATGCCTCAATACAGAGAAAAGCTATCGGTCTTATCAGAAATGTGTCAGCTTCTTTTCAGATTACTGGCTTTGGAGACCGGAGTTGTGTACCCCACACCACGGATCCAAGTGCTGGGCTTGTTTGACGACACTCAATCGAGTCTACAACGTTTGTTCTCTTCGGAAGCTCTGCAGAAGCACACGCACACCATGATGCTGTACCCAAGGACTGGAACTCGTCTGACAAGAGATGATGCCACTTGAATGTTAACTGTTGCCACCGGACGCGCATTTGATAGCGCGTCGCACTCTTCTGCCCCAGGAGGGGTAGCCCATGCTGTATCAGTCATCCTTGCAAAAAAAAAGTATATGTGACATGGCTGTACAACCCTGCACTGTCAAGGGACCATTATGCTTGTCATTTTCACCTCTAGTTGCACGGGGTCGTTGAGTTACTATAATGTGCTGAGTACAACCCATCGACTATATTCATACTATAGTATTGAGACCTAGACCAAAATCTGAAATATTGGAGCACAATAGGCCACGGTCCAGCCAGAGTCAAATACTGACACGTGCTGGAAAACGTCTCACATGAGCCAAAACTAAAGTGAATAAACGTACATCTGGACGGAACAGTTATGACTTTTGGAGTCCTTGTCCACCTCGAGTTCTGCCGTGACGCCTAAACGTTCGGTTTTTAGAAATCAAATCAAATTTTCAGTCATGTGAATTTTCAGCATACAGTTTTTTATATTTCTCGCATTGTAAAAGTGCCTATATTTCATTTGAATACGCACACATCAAAAAAGTTTTGCATCACCTCGGTTCCGAGAGTTCCTGAACCTGTACAGGTAATTGGAATAAAGACCTCTTTATTGCTCATTAACAACACACATTGCGTGTTGAACGCCCATACAGCGAGACCTTCAGAGGCGGTGATCTGTACACACCGGTACCTCCAATACCCAGTAGCATGCTATGGTCGCAGGTTCGAATCCTGCCTCGGGCATGGATGTGTGTGATGTCCTTAGGTTAGTTAGGTTTAATTAGTTCTAAGTTCTAGGCGACTGATGACCTCAGAAGTTAAGTGGCATAGTACTCAGAGCCATTTGAACCAACCCAGTAGCACGTCCTCTTGCATCGATGCATGCCTGTATTCGTCGTGGCATACTATCCCCAAGTTCATTAAGACACTGTTGGTCCATATTGCCCCACTCGTCAACGGCGATTCGATGTAGATACCTGAGAGTGGTTGGTGGGTTACGTCGACCATAAACAGCCCATTTCAATCTATCCCAGGCATTTTCGGTAGGGTTCTTGTCTGGAGAACATGCTGGTCACTTTAGTCGAGCGATGTCGTTATCATGAAGGAAGTTATTCACAAGATGTGCACCATGAGGGCGCGAATTATCGTCCACGAAGACGATTATCTCGCCAATGTGCTGCTGATATGGTAGCACTATCGGTCGGAGGATGGCAATCACGTATCGTACAGCCTTTATGGCGCCTTCCAAGGCCATCAGCGGCATACATCGGCCCCACATAATGCCCCCCAAAACAGCAGGGAACCTCCACTTTGCTGCACTCGCTGGACAGTGTGTCTAAGGCGCTCAGTTTGATCGAGTTGCCACCAAGCATCCCTCTGGTTGAAGGCATATGCGAAACTCACCAGTGAATAGAACGTAATGCCAATCTTGAGCGGTCCATTCGGCATGTTGTTGGGCCCATCTGTACCGCACTGCATGGTGTCGTCATTGCAAAGATGGACCCCGCCATGGACGTCGGGAGTGAAGTTGCGCATCATGCAGCCTATTGCTCACAGTTTGAGTCGTAACACGACGTCCTGTGGCTGCACGTAAAGCATTATTCAACATGCTGGCGTTGTTGTCAGGGTTCCTCCGAGCCCTAATCCGCAGGTAGCAGTCATCCACTGCAGTAGTAGCCCTTGGGCGGCCTGAGCGAGGCGTGTCATCTACAGTTCCTGTCTCTCTGTATCTCCTCCATGACCGAACAACATCGCTTTGGTTCACTCTGAGACGCCTGGATACTTCCCTCGTTGAGAGCCCTTCCTGGCACAAAGTAACAACGCGGACGCGATCGAAATGCGGTATTGACCGTCTAGGCATGGTTAAACTACAGATAAAACGAGCCGTGTAGCTGCTTCCTGATGGAATGACTGCAAATGAATGGCTGTCAGACCCCCTCCGTCTAATAGGCGCTGCTCATGCATGCTTGTCTACATCTTGGATGGGTTTAGTGACGTCTCTGAACAGTCAGAGGGACTATGCCTGTGATACAATATCCACAGTCGACGTCTATCGTCAGGGATTCTGGGAACCAGGGTGATGCAAAACATTTTTAATGTGTGTCTGCGGCTCGTGTAGAAGTTCATGGTGCAGGCAATCAGGGGAGGTAGAAAGCGTCTGTCGATGCTCTTTTTCAGCGACTGGGTCAGGCAATTCGAGAAAATTGACTACAAAGAACAGTTCAGAGCAAACGAAGAGGAATGTTCATCAGGTATTGCCCCTCCTGACAATGCTCGGCCGCACACTGCAGCTGCAACAATGGCGCTCCAGCAGCGTGTTTGATCACCCAACTAACAGCCCGGTCTTGGTTCCCTCCGGTTTTCATCTACTTCCTCACATGAACCTCTGGCAGTCTACAATTTGACACATAGCTTTGTTCACGTGTGGACGCTACGCTGTATAATGCCAGGTTCCATTTTTTTTAGCCTGTAGTGCACGTCTGGTTGTAGCACAAGCCCTATGTACATGGATGATTTGGTAACTGACAAGCCGTCCGAAACAATAGTCATCTCTGAATAAATAAAAATTCCATCGCAACTACATAGATGGTTGGTTCCTTTGTCAGTTATCATAGTGTGACACTGACAGCAGTTTGGTACAGGCAACGAGCCGCTGACCAGAACAGAGAACTGGAGGAAAATACAGTTGGTACGAGGCCTGTTCAAAAAATTCCAAAACATTCATAATTTCACGCCAATGGTGTGATTGAGTGACATGCGGTTGGCATTCCTGCACATGCCTGTATTTACTGCGTAACTGCCGGAAGTTTCACTGTTTTATGTCTGCTAGGTATTGTTCACTGCTATGTTGAGAAGAACGTTGTGTCACACAGTTTGAGAATTTCGAGATGGCAGAGTTAGAGGAGCAACGCGTCTGCATTAAATTTTGCGTGAAGCTCACGAATGTCTTTACAGAGACACACTAAATGATGCAGGAAGCATACGATGAGTGCTTAAGCCATACTCGGTATTGCGAATGATTCGCACGGTTTAAAAATGGCCGGACGGAAGTTAAAAATAACCCTTGTTCCGGATGCCCTTCGACCTATACTGACGACGCTCTTGTCAGGAGCGTCAACGAAACTGTGTGTGCCAATCGAAGACTGACTGTCCAAGAGATTGCAGAAGATTGTAACATTTCAGCTCGATCATCTCAAGAAATGTTGACATAGCTGCTTGGAATGAATCGTGTTGTCTCTACGTTTCTCCCACAGCTCATGTGTGAAGACCACAAAGACCTTCACCTCGCAATCTCTGAAGAGCTTTTGGATCGCGCAAATGAGAATGAGATGTTCCTTAAGAGAATCATAACTAGTGTTGAGACTTGGGTCCAATGTTACGATGAGACCAAGGTTCAGTCTTCACAATGGGTCAGGAAAATTTCTCCAAGACCAAATAAAGCTCGTCATATCAGGTCAAATGCTGACAGTTATCTTTGATTTTGAAGGAACAGTTCACCATGAGTCTGTGCCAGAGGAACAGATTGTTTATCGATGGTACTATAGGGACGTGTTACGACACCTGCGAGAAAATGTGAGAAGGAAACGGCCTGAAATGTGGAGAAAAGTTCACGGCTCTTGCATCACAATAACGCACACGCACATTCATTCCTGTTAGCGCGCGATTATTGAACAAAAACTGTGGAGGAGATTATTTCGAGCAAGACCGTGCATAGCTGGAAGAAATGTCTGCCTCGGAGCAACGATTATATAGGTAAGCACCTGAGAGGTGAAGATAAATTTTGCAAATAAAACTATTTTGGTTTCCACCGTGGTTTCCGTTTCGTGACCGATACGACCTTGAAATGAAAAGTAGTCCATGTTCTGACATTCCTTCCCTAGTGTTGCGCTCTGAAACTACAACATGCTGCGTATTATGAATCGAACTTTAGAAAGATACTCTGTCCTCTGATGTAGAGGGTGTTCGACAATTCTTGTAACAAACTTCTATGATTTTTAGAGGGGAGTGAGTACATAATATTTTGCATAGGAACCCATGTCCGAAACGCACCATTTCCGTTGTACGACGGTTTGAGTTCAAATGTCTGCAGAGGGAAAGAGAAAAGTACCTTGTCTTGGTATGCAGTAGGGTAGACAGGATGACGTGTACTAAGACAGACGGTCAGCTGATGTCACTTAACGTCAGCCTTGCTGCGAGACGGAAATTCAGTAGTACAGCTTCCAAGAACTGGTGCAATATGTTTTGTAGGAGGATCAAGTACGCAGGACCAGTTAGTGTGTTAATACAAACAAATTTGCGTAACTGATATATGGATGTTTCATTACGTTTCCTTTCGAATTTATACATAATAACTGTACTGCGTCACGCCTAATTCTGTTCCTCAATCAAAAGTGGATAAGTTAAACATCTGAATTGAAACAGTCGTAGGACGTGTAAGTAGGTGGTAGGCTGTTTAGGTTTTCTTATTGGCAACGTTACGTAGCGCTCTGTATGAAAATCACTGGCTGTGCTGTGTGCAGTCTGTGGCTTGTTTGCATTGTTGTCTGCCATTGTAGTGTTGGGCAGCTGGATGTGAACAGCGCGTAGCGTTGCGCAGTTGGAGATGAGCCGCCAGCAGTGGTGGATGTGGGGAGAGAAATGGCGGAGTTTTGAAATTTGTAAGACTGGATGTCATGAACTGCTATGTATATTGTGAGTTTTCAACACTATTAAGGTAAATACATTGTTTGTTCTCTATTAAAATCTTTCATTTGCTAACTATGCCTATCAGTAGTTAGTGCCTTCCGTAGTTTGAAGCTTTTATTTAGCTGGCAGTAGTGGCGCTCGCTGTATTGCAGTAGTTCGAGTAACGACGATTTTTGTGATCCGTCTACAAGACTTAGAAGATGGCCACGCGGGATTAGGCGAGCGGTCAGGGGCGCTGCAGCCATGGACTGTGCGGCTGGTCCCGGCGGAGGTTCGAGTCCTCCCTCGGGCATGGGTGTGTGTTCGCGTAAGTTAGTTAAAGTTAGATTAAGTTGTGCGTAAGTCCAGGGATCGATGTCCTCAGCAGTTTGACCCCATAGTCCTTACCACAAATATCCAATTTCTGTATGTACTGTAGTATTCGTGCAGTCTTTTTCTGAAACCCGGAAGCACCTGTGAATATACCTGTGCCATACTGCTCTAGAGCACGTCACAGTGCGTACCTCACTCCAAGGGGGCCTACACAGTAGTTGTAGGAGTGGGTGGGTGGGGAGACAATGAGGTATGGTGTATTTTTACTAGTTTGCAAAACGAATGGTGACTTGTAGGTAGCCATTAAAACGATCCAGTTTCGACGGTGTTAAATAACTGTGTAATACCCACTTTTCAGTCATTTCCATCGAAGAGAAACTCCTGACTACACTAAACTTTTTTCCATTCTCTGCGAGCTGGGGAGGGGGGAGGGGGAAAGGAGTATGGCTCCCCCTGCCTGACTCGCTACCGCCTTGCAGTTACTTAAAACTATCAGTAGTCTTTTTATCTTTAAACTCTTCCACTGGTCTGTGTCTGCATAGAAAAAAAATTGGCATTGTGGGTCCGCCTGGATGCAAAACACGTTTCTTTTTTTTAGTATTTTCCGCAAACTAGTTTCAATGACAAAATTGCCATCATTAGTGGGTTCGTTAATTCTAAAACAGGGTGAATAGCGTTCTTATAAACGTTGTAAAACATTATTTGCATGTGTACTATTTGGTTCCAAGTACTGTGTGTCATAATACCTTATTTACTTTACGTCACAGCATCGTTTTTACGTTTGTTACAGCTGTTTCCGGATTATTTTCCTCTTTTCTGTTGCCATTTATTTGGCATAGAACATTTCATCTGCAACAATATAGTAGCTGTTAGTAATCAAATATTAAAAACGCAACTTATGTATGTCATTGTTATACTGTAGGGATAACGGTAGTGTTGTGAATACAGTTTTGGTATGTACTAGCTTCTTCCTTGGTTTCTCAGGTACTCACGTTCACTGGACGGCTTTCAGGTGCTTTTAAACACAGAAAAATATAACTTTTGCACCTTGTTCGTAATCCAAAACATTACGCCATTTTGCTTTTCTCTTATGTGGCGAGAATGTACCGCATATTGCGATACTGTTCTGACGACTTCTGTTCCGTATTTATGTCTCAGTGTGTGCTGGGGGTATGTGTGTGTGTGTGTGTGTGTGTGTGTGTGTGTGTGTGTGTGTGAGTGAGGTTTCGGTATAAACTGTTGCTGTGTTCCAGGATGTGTAGATTAGTTTCTATATAAGTGGGTTGGAGGATTTTATTCATTAGGTGTCCTGCGAAAGTGGAAAAGTGGAATGCGTACTGTCACTCTTCAGAGAACTGACAGGATACAGAGCAGAAAAACACACACACACACACACACAGAAAGATGGCGTAATTTTATGGATTACGAACAAGGTGCCAAAGTCATGTCTTTCTGTGTATAAAGGCACATGCAAGCCGTCCAACGAACTTGAGTACACGACAAACCACATAAGAACCTGGTAAACACAAAAGCAGTACCCACAACACCACCACAGACCAAACAGTATAACGCTGACATACGGAAGTTCCCTTTTTCATAATTGTTTAACAGTCAAATGGTTCAAATGGCTCTGAGCACCATGGGACTTAACATCGGAGGTCATCAGTCCTCTAGAAGCCGCGTGGGATTAGCCGAACGGTCAAGGGCGCTGCAGTCGTGGACTGTGCGGCTCGTCCCGGCGGAGGTTCGAGTCCTCCCTTGGGCGTGGGTGATATTTCACGCACATTTTTTGAGTCCCCTAGAACTTAGAACTACTTAAACCTAACTAAACTAAGGACACCACACACATCCATGCCCGAGGCAGGATTCGAACCCGCGACGATAGAGGTCGCGCGGTTCCAGACTGAAGCGCCTAGCACCGCTCGGCCGCAGCGGCCGGCTACAAACAGACACTCATACATGACCTGCTGTGTGGCAAGGAAACGAAAAAACAGCATACATACACAAACACACACACACACACACACACACACACACACACACACACACAAACACACACACGCACACACACACACACAGAAAATATGCCGGAAACAGCAGCAACAAACATAAAAACCATACAGTGACGTAAATAAGGTATTACGAAACTTTTTACAAAAAGCTGTGTTTGGAACCCAACAATACACATACAATAATGTTTTGCAATTTTTTACATGTTTTAGAATTTAAAAACTAACTGATGATGGCGACATCGTCGCTGAAACTATATTGTTTTTTAACAGTAGCGGATAGTAGGCCGAAAGATGCAAGGAGGAGTTATTCGAAAACATGTGTGAGCAACGAGCAATGTCGGATGTTTCTGTCTGTGTCTGTCTCGGCAACTTTGCGAGGACAACTGCGCCGCCCTCGGGACGTAGCTTCTGGCCAGAAGACGATGTCCGCGGTCCTCCGTGGTCGTTTGGCAGTGCTCCGGCCCGCGCCTCCCTCGGCAACAATACAAAGACACAGCGGCTGCCAGGGTACCGGGGAGGGGTGGCGGTGGGCGAGAGCAGCCGGGCACCGGCCGGGTGCATTCCTTGCGCCACTTTGAAATTGGCCGGCGGCCAGGAATGTATAACGGATCTGCCGGCAGGTATGTATGTGATGCCGACTGCCAGAGCGGCAGCCACCCAGAGCGGCGCAAGATTCCTCGTAATTAGAGGGCAAGGCGGCCCGGCTACCGTTACAAAGGCAAGTATGCAGTCTCTGCCGCCGCCGCCACGGGCTGCCGTTTTAAGTGCTTTGAAGCCGTCCACGGCGCCGCGCAAAAGTTTTGCTTTGTTACCCAACGACGCGGATCAAAGCGTCCGCTGCCCCGCTGCCGCGCCACGCCGCGCCGTCTCCGCGGCTTGAAGCGGGTCGGTCAGCTACTGTCGAACCCACTGAGCGAGACGCATTCCGTGATTAATTTCCGACCACAGTAGTCACGGGCGGCCTGTGCAATAATTTCTTCGTCTTCAGTTATTTGTTTGCGACCTAACTAGACCTACGTAAAGGTCACGGTAGAAGGCTGAAGGAAGCAAAAATGTCTCTGAACACTATGGGACCTAACTTCTGAGGTCATCAGTGCCCTAGAACTTACAACTACTTATACCTAACTAACCTAAGGACATCACACACACCCATGCCCGAGGCAGGATTCGAACCTGCGACCGTACAGGTCGTGCGGTTCCAGACTGTAGTGCCTATAACCGCTCGGCCACACAGGCTGGCGCTGAAGGAAGCAAATAAGATAGGAAACCATTTACGGTTTGCAGTGGTACGAGCCTTCTGGTGTGTGATTAGTAGCCTTAAACCGTCCTAACCCGGGACGAGGCAGCTAACACTGACATGAACGCGGACTGGATATGAGACCTCACGAGAGACAACGCCGTTGGCACATGGGACGAGCTGGTTAACGTGATTTGCGCCCTCAGCGCTATCCGACGGCAGTTGTCGGCTTCATTTGGCGAGCTAACCACACAGTTTATATACGGAAGTGAACGTGCGTAAAATAGCTGCGTTAACTCCGTTCGTGAATGTCGAAGAGAGCGAAGAAAATCGCGAAGAAGATTCTGGACTCGATGACTTGAACAGCGAATTGCAGGTAGAGGACCATTACATAATGCTGCACAAGATACAAAGTAATGAAAGCTATTCGATAACTCAATTGAATTTTCGCCCCATTTTCAGTTTTGAATTGAATATGGTCAAAGTATAGTGCCTAAAATCAGTTTTCACATGTATAACATCTATATTCCTGATCCAACACTCTGGAATAACATACTTAATCACATAGATTTCAAGATCGAGATTCAGTTCGTAATTTCATTCTATGGAAGTAGAGATTTTTTCGATGCTGCTCACCATCAACGAAAACGATATTTATCGGCAAGATACAAACATGAGCCAGTCCATAAACCCAGTTCATAACACCAAAAACTTCCTGTGTGCAACTTGTGTTTATTTTCACACATAGACCGACACTCACGTTAAGATTTCTGGTCACTGCGAAAACATTCGAAACGTTGGCCTTTGGAACAAGAATTGCAACAAGTACATTATCTGTAACAACGAAAACATCGGCATTGAGATATTTCTATTAAATGTACGAGAAAGGCTCAGAATATTTAAGAAACATAAGATGAAGAAAAAACTGGAAGGAGACGAACGCTAACCAACCACTTTTCTCATCGTAACATTGATCTCACGGCGGTACCGACTGTACTCCCGCATCTACGTAGCAACGTGCTTTCCGTATTGTATACGCTGTGTAGAACTGTGTCTACAAATGTCATTATTTGGTATTTAATATGCAAATTGTAATAAAAAGGTCCACTTTTGACAGATCATTAATGTGTATTAACATAGAAACGGTATACTTTCGCAGCACATACGAGCTAGCCTTTACTTCCCGATGTATAGTTTCCTGCTATTGTATCACAACAACTCGTGGTTAAACGTTCTAGTTTCAGGAGATGCTCAATCTACTGATGCTTTGAAACAGCTTATATTCATACATACGTACACTGTGAGAAAGTAAATTTACAAAATACCACGTTTAACGCCTCACAATTTGGCGGCTCCTGTGTTGTCTTTGTACGTAAAACGAAGTCGTATATCATTGGCCACGTTCCTCTCCAGGAAGCAAAGGATCTGACATACCAGATTTTTCATTTCACGCTCCCCCGTGCAATGGAACGTGGAATTCTACGTTGTGATGTCACCAGCTTCTCGCACACGTCCGTCTTCAGGTCCACTGAGAGGCCGGCTTTACTTTACGCTATCGGACGTAATATCAGTATTGTCGTTTTACTATAGCGGTTGGTACCATCCTTAGGATAGCACTTCACTATCTTCCAAAGATTTTAATTGTTTCAACGTGGGTACTTTAACGCTTTCTTGCAGTGAAATTGTGGGCACAACATCTCTTTCCATCTACGATAGCAAATATCAAAATGTTCCATTAAATTATGCTTATTAACGGCTTAAGTGACTGCGTTGTAAGGTCAGCCAAAGACAACCCATGAGAGTGGCGTTGCAGCATGCAGCATCTCTGACAAGCGGTATAGTCAAATTCAGTCTGCTGATAACTGGTGTTTTATAGGTCGTGTCTCCTATGAACACTTGCTAGGGCAGTTAATTACCGTACTTTTCACCTATTGCTACTATCCTTTCACAGACAAAAATATTCAGTGTTAAATTCAACTAAACGTAATTTTTGACAATAAAGATAGTGTCACTTAAGTATGGTAATAGCATTTTAGTTTTAAACTAGTGAGATCAATTCTTTGAAATACCTCCTGAGTAGAAAGTTTTCAAATTATCTTCGTTTAGGTAATTTCAGAATAAATCACTTCTTCAATACATTTACGTTCTCTTCAATGTATCGAACTGTTTATTGCACAGAGCAACGTACTTGCTTCTTCCACGCAATCAAACATTAAATTAATCATCAGAAATGCAAAATGAATCGTTGCTAATTCAGAAATGAACATTTTTCACCTTATACAAAGTTTTCTTTTATTTTTTTTAGTTGTTAACACGGCAATGAAATGCAGCTTCAGGCATCATCTTACTGTGCACAGCCGCCGGCTCTGAAAACATTACTCCTCGTGTAGCGGTGAAAACTGTTGTGGGCTCTCACTCATTTGCTGCACCGCTCATGTAACAAAGAACGAACATATACGAACATTTTGCAATGTTTTTTTATTTAAATTTCTACTGATGTCCATCAGTTAAATCTTACCAAGATAAATTCGTAAAGTGACTCGCCATATATCGCTGAGAGGGTATGACTGCTGACAAACCGATGTACGTAGGCCTTGTCATTACAGTATTTTCCTCCTCTAAGGACGAGATTATTTAAGAAGAAGCACGTATTCAAAATGCACGTGGAAGGGTAGGGAACACTGTAAGCTAAAATAATTTAGGAAAACTATGGGAGTGCTGATCCTAAGCTAACCAGGCTATCGCACCTCACTCTTTTAATCACTGGAGAGCGTATTGTGTCGCCAACAAATAGAAACAGAAATTTTTTTATATCATTCCTGTGGCCTGTGGGTTTGTCCTGTGGAAGGCCAGAGCCGATATCCATTATCCGATGGAAGGGGGAGGCCTTTATCCTGCCTATATCAATGTAAGTCCTATGAGATGAGTGTAACGATAGTAGCTTAAGAGCTAGTAATTTCCTACGAAGGGATTTCTATTTCCGCACCTGTTGGAGTAAACGTTGAGGAAGTCCCGTCAGGAAGCATCATTTTTCAAGGAAGTATTAATGGCAGCATCAGGAAAATGATCAATGAAACTGTTTGCATTATACTACCGAGTCTGACTAGTTGAAAAACAGAAATGTAAAACCATTTCAAGAGACTGCTTGGAGCTCGAAACATCGATGAGTTGCCCGATACCCCTTCCAGTTGTGACAGGCGAGTCGACATCCCTCCATGAAGAAATACATACATTAAACTGCTTTAACTTTTCTGACGTTGGAAATTAGCGATCCGTCGTGATCACCCAAGCTATTTCTCAAATCCAGACTCCGAGAATCAGAAGAGTGTCCCATGGTAGGGTGCGGAAATATGTTTAGCTATTTTCTTATTTGTTGGTAATTGTTACGCTTTAGTCAGTGGTCACGTGTTCAGTGGGAAAAGCCCTCATAGCAGAACGTGAAGCCATTAACTGTAAAAAAAAAAAAAAGCGTTGATTAATTGAAGTCAACCATATACAATGTATAATTAGTTACCTATTGACTGTGAACTGTTATCATGTCTTGATTTTTGGTGACCATTGTCGGCAGAAATAGCCACAAGTTAGACGAGAGAGGAGAATGACTAATTGAGTTCTACGGCGAATTTCAGATCGTAATAGCGAAGACTCAGTTCAAGAAGCACAACAGGAGGAGATATACTTGGAAAACACGTGGAGACACTTAAGATATCAGTTACATTACATCATGGTCAAACAGAGATTCCGAAATCAGATATTGGATTGTAAGGCGTACCCAGGAGAAGATATAGACTCAGATCATAATTTAGTAATGATGGAAAGTAGGCTGAAGTTTAAGAGAATCGCCCAGGAGAATCAATTTGGAAGGAAGTGCAGTGCGTTATAAGAGTGTAACGTCGTACAGAGACAGCTCAGTAAAACTGAAAATACTCAGACAGTTCTCTCTTTCCTTATTCTGATTATCACTAAACTGACACACAAGATTTTTGGCGCAACGTTATCTGACTTTCAATGATCCCTACAAAAGAATGCCCCTGACTAACAATAACCTATACCTTTCATGAATCACTTACCTCACAAAAATCTTCGTTACTCGAACTACTGCAATACAGCGAGCGCCAATACTGCAAGCTAAATAAAAGATTCTAACTACTGAAGGCACTAACTACTGATTGGCATCGTTAGCAAATGAAAGATTTTGATAGAGATCAAACAATGTATTTACCTTAATGGTGTACAAAAGTCATCAAATATATATCTATCAATTCATGGCATCCATCTTTACAAATTTCCTTTTTCTGGCGGACACACGTCCAGATCGTCCGCTTATAGTAACCTCACAAAACTCTGGCATCTCTCTCTCCACATCCATCACTGCTGGCGCCTCACCTCCAACTGCACAACGCTAAGCGCTGTTCTCATCCAACTGCCCTAGTGAATATTTTAACAATGAGTCTAGCCAGCCACAGATTTCAGTGATTTTCATACAGAGCGCTACGAGGCGTTACCAACCTAAAAACCTAAACAGCCTACTTACAGGAGTACTGAGGAATAGTGACGAGCGTTTAAAGTAAGCTAAAGATATAAATGATGCATTAATAAATACCGGAGTAGGCACTCAGTTTAAGGGACCTCTTTAAAAATGCAATCACTGATGGACAGTCAAACATAGGTGCAAGGAAGAGTACTCTGAAGAAACGTTGGAAGACAGAAGAAATACTTCATTTAATCGACAAAAGAAGACTTAAAAAAAAGACCGTTCGTGTCAAGACGGTTTTACAGATACAGACATTACTTAGAAATGAAATAAGTAGGAAGTGCAGGACAGCCAAGGTGAAATGGCTGCAGAACAAAAATGTGAATGTACGTTAGGTACACAGTATTGTGTCGTAGTCAATATGGACAGTGGAAAAACGCACCTTTTAAGATGTGGTTCTACAACAGAATCTGAGAAGAAAGGAACGTACGGAAAACACTGACGAGAACAAGGGATCGGATGATAGGACACGTAGTAACGTATCGGGAATAACTTACAGGGTATTAGGGGCAGTCACAGAGAGTAAAAGCTTTGGGAAGCAGGAGATTGAAATACATCCAGCAAATAATTGAGGACGTAGATTGCAAGTGCAGCTATGACATGAAGCGGTAGCACAAGAGAAGAATTCGTTGTGAGATACCGCTATCTGCTATTTTTATCGTCTCGTGGCGAGTTGTGTTTCCACGTTCATCGTTTGCGGATTCAGTTTTGATTTAAAGAGAAGATTTTTCAGAAACTTAATAAAACGCAAGTGAAAAGTGCGTTTCGGAATTGTGCAATAAACTGACATCAACAATAAGGGCTTATAGGCATGCGCCAGACTACCATTCCTGAAAAGGAAGATGAAATGCACGTTTTTCTAGTTGCTTGAATCACTTCGTACCTTTGAAAATGACCTGTTAAATAACCACTATGTAATTTTCATACTGTTTCGTTTTCTTGCGAACTAGTCTTTGCCGTTAATTTGCAAAGATATTTATGTTATCAGTACCGATTAAGTACAGTCGTAATCTTTGAAGTGGCTCTCTGTGATGCTTTTGATCACGAGTTTCCGGACGTATTGGCCAATGCTCTCTCAGAACAAGCAGCCTGGTAGCTTTGGAAACGACATACTATGCGAGATGCGTCGAATGTGTAGACTGCTGATGGTGTTAGATAAGACAGCCACGGGTTTGCATTTTTTATGAGATCTATTTATTGTGATTATCCGAAATGAATCCTCATACGTAAGGATACTGTGTTAAATCATTCGTGAGATGTTCGCATTCCATGTCAAACTTTCTCACTACTTAGTGTTGCTGAACTTGCTATGAATTACGGAAATGAACATGTATTCATCCGCGAGGTGTTGCATACGATTCGCTTCTGTATTAAGTCAGTAATCACGAGTCTGGTTACAGGATAGAATTCTTGCAATGTAATCCGGAACATTGTGCAATAAATTCAATCTCTCTTTCCTTCAGCTTTCTTTGCGTCTTGTATGAAATTGAGTTCATGTACTGCTGGTATTTTCGACTGGGTTTCACATGAGTGTGATGTAAACGGGTCATGTGTTATTATGTTCATTTGGTAAGGAAGCTGTTACGTAATTTAAATTCAGATAATATTTCCCACTGTAGCTTTTCTGAGCGTTTACTGGATATTTAGGTGTACGAGGTGTGGCTAGAAAAAAACCGGACTAGTACTGGTGAAACAATAAAACGAATGCAATAAGGCTGAAAGTCGCGTGGCCTGTCACGTGACTCTCGCTCCGCCTACTGCTCGAGATTCATCTGCCTCCTGCACTCAGTCTGCCCGTGGCGTCTGTTTTAAGTAGTTGACGTTTTGTCTGTGCGTCGGAAAATGTTGAGTGTACAGAAAGAACAGCGTGTTAACATCAAATTTTGTTTCAAACTAGGAAAATCTGCAAGTGAAACGTTTGTAATGTTACAACAAGTGTACGGCGATGATTGTTTATCGCGAACACAAGTGTTTGAGTGGCTTAAACGATTTAAGGATGGCCGCGAAGACACCAGTGATGACACTCGCACTGGCAGACCATTGTCAGCAAAAACTGATGCAAACATTGAAAAAATCGGTAAACTTGTTCGACAAGATCGCCGTTTAACAATCAGAGCAGTGTCTGAGTTGACAGGAGTTGAGAAGGAAAGTGTTAGGCAGATTCTTCATGAAAGTTTCAACATGAAGAAAGTGTGTTCAAAAATGGTTCCAAAGTGTCTCACAATTGAACAGAAGGAACGCCGAAGAATGATTTGTTCTGAGATCCTGGAAAACATTGAAAGTGATCCCACCTTCTTACAAAATGTTATTACTTGCGATGAATCGTGGTTTTTTACTTACGATCCCGAAACTAAACGCCAATCGATGCATTGGAAAACTCCTGATCCTCCACGACAAAAAAAAGCACGAATGTCAAAATCGAAATTCAAGGCAATGATGATTGTTTTTTTGACATCAAAGGGATTGTGCACATTGATTGGGTACCAAGGGACAAACAGTGAATCGGTATTACTACATTAGCGTCCTGGCTACCCTACGTGAGCGAGTACGGAGAAAACGGAACGATTTGTGGAGAAAAAAGTCATGGATCCTTCACCAAGACAATGCCCCAGCTCACATTGCGTTGTCAGTGAAGACGTTTTTGGCAAATCACAACATTCCCATCTTAGATCATCCACCCTACTCACCTGATTTGGCCCCCTGTGACTTTTTTCTTTTCCCTAAAGTCAAGTCAGCTTTGAAAGGAACTAGATTTGAGACTGTTGAAGCAGTAAAAGAAAAAGCGACGGAAGTAATGTATGGACTTACCGAAAATGATCTGCAGCATTGCTATGAACAGTGGAAAATTCGTATGGAGCGGTGTGGAGACCGAGGAGGAGAGTACATTGAAGGAGATAACATGAAATTGTAAATTATTGTAAATAAATGTTTTTCCAGCATCAGTCCGGTTTTTTTCTAGCCGCACCTCGTATACTGGCCTAATCTTTGCGTGCCGTCACGTCGTATCACATGTTCCGAGACACCAGCTTTGTCTCAGGTATCTGTTGTATTCGATGAATTTCATCGGGCTGTATGAATAAAGCGAAGGCGACCCTTTTCCTTCGAATTTCGAAGCTTAAGCTTTGGAATTAACAATTAAAATGTCAATCACGAATCTTAAATCGTGGGAAAAGAACGAAGTAAAAAGATCTTGCTTCGGCTTCAGCTCTGGCTTCGGCATGATAAAAACTGTTGAATAATGAGAAGCACTTCTTCAGTCTGGAAGCAATGGCTCCTAAATTGTGAACGCTGATCAGTAGTCGATTCACGTTTGGAGACTGCTGATGTAACTCAACTAGCAGCAGATAAACGCATTGAAAACTGTTACAAACCACACTGATGTCCACTAGGAGAAAATTAAAGAGCTCCATATCGTTTCAACGAAGAAAATGTAAAAATATTGCAAATCATTCTCAGCTAAGTACAGGAGAAAGAAGAGGTGGAGCACTATCGTGATAACAGAGAATGAAGATTTTCTTTCAGTATGTAGCTGATCCACGATTTCATTCCGGAGCAGCAGAAAAAAATGGAGATTCATCAAAATACAGTGTGTAAAAGAGTGAGTAGACTGTCCAAGGAGATAATGAGAAAACGTACATACGGATGAAATTTACGTCATCACCACGTGATGCGATTGTAGAAAAAAATGAGTGGCTAGAAAAATGTAGATTTCCAAGTCCTTTAGGTATAACTGACTATACGTATGCGTGAATTCCGAAAACTATCCAGTTGGTGACGAACAGGACTGCACGTATGTGCGAATTTCGAAAACTATCCAGTATTGTGACGAACATGTCAATGGAAGGGATTACCCCAATATAAATGTGCAAGGTATGTGCAGTGCAAGAACAGTTCACCAGCATTGAGGCTAGCTGCCCAGGGCAGTACATGACAATCGAATGTGGAGAAATTCAAGTGTCGAGGGAGTGCTAATTGAAATTAAGAACGCTGATCTTTTGAGTGATGAATGCTATGACCTAAAGCCTTGGTTGATGATATCCTAACGCTGTCGAATAGAGGCGAGTCACAAATCACTCAACAAGCTTTTTTAAAAAAAGAGAGTCGTGACAGAACGTTGTTTTAGTAAGCTCAAGAGGCGGTTTCCTATTTTGTAGTATTGTGTAGAGTTACTTTATCAAATGTTCCAATAACTATGGCTTGCTGCTTTGTACCGCACAATCTACAAGATGGGAATTTTGAAGATACTGAATAAGATTTCCATGACGTTGGCAATAATGACGGGAATCTATAACTTATAGGAAATTTCTTAGGAGAGGACATGAGAAAAGACATAAAAATGAATCTCTAATGCAAAATGCAGGATTTTTAGTTATTTTGTTACTGAAAACATACAAAACCACTTATCGTCTACAACAAGCTGTTGGTATCACGGTCTAGAGAAAGGTATACGTATATATTAAAACTATTCTCATTTTTCTGCTCTTGAGTATTGTTTTCGTTGCTTACCTTTGGACTAGAGAATTTCATTACGACAGGTTCTTTTTGAATCCTTATCAATTTCAATTACTCCCGTAGCACCAATGTGTAATTCCTTGTTACTGAGCGCCTTTTTCTCATCTCTTTCTGGCAAACATTTTGTTATCGTCAAGGTCGGTTGCCTGGCATATGGTCTTGCTCCAGGCGAGTAGTTGCTTCCTGTTTCTTTTTTCTTCTGGAAGCTGTGATTTCTCTAATAATGCAGAACACGTTTCTAAACCCGCGCTTAAAAATCCTATTGTACAATCTGCATGTACCTAACTTTCATCTCAATCGGATGAGGACAAGCTTTAGTGACAAATCGCATGTGGTCAGTTAGAATAAATAAAGTGAAATGAATCTTACGGCCAACAAAACAGCGAAATCAAATGCCCGCAGTTACTCAACAAAGGTTGATGACAATACAGACGCTGCCGATCGCTAGGAAATTTTGGTTTTGTGTTAGAAGTAAACGGTAGCAGCAAAGGTCGAAGGTTTTTCATATAATCTCAAGTAAAAGCTTCGCTTCTTTCTTTTGCTTACGAGTAAGCTCTCTGACTTCTAGCTTCATTTAACAAGCTTGTGCTTCCTTTTATTCATAGGTCCAAAAGAAATTTCAAAAATAGCAACACGTACTTTTAACAGTACGTAGCCCCGTTCTGATGCATGTATTTTCAGGTAAGGAGTTTGGCCTTAACGACGGACTCAGGTCTGAGGGACGCTGTGCATGATCCTGCAAAATGTGCTGCTTCATGTTCCAGAAACTACTTCGAATATAGTATTATGACATTATGACGTCTACAGCCCGCAGCACTGTGATCAATTTACTCCTATGTTCTTGATATTGTTAGGATTTTGTCAGCGACTTACATATTTAGTGCCGTTAAGTTTCAAATGCTATCCCTGCTTTAGTGTAAGCATGTGTTGGCTTGGTTCAAATGGCTCTGAGCACTATGGGACTCAACTGCTGAGGTCATTAGTCCCCTAGAACTTAGAACTAGTTAAACCTAACTAACCTAAGGACATCACAAACATCCATGCCCGAGGCAGGATTCGAACCTGCGACCGTAGCGGTCTTGCGGTTCCAGACTGCAGCGCCTTTAACCGCACGGCCACTTCGGCCGGCCATGTGTTGCTCACCTGGCTTTTATTCCTCATGCTGGGGTCAGATTGTATTTATTAATGAGTTACATTGATCATTACCGTTTCTGTTACGAGGCACAATTTCTTCGTATCAAAATGGTTCAAATGGCTCTGAGCACTATGGGACTTAACATCTTAGGTCATCAGTCCCCTAGAACTTAGAACTACTTAAACCTAACTAACCTAAGGACATCACACAACACCCAGCCATCAGAGGCAGAGAAAATCCCTGACCCCGCCGGGAATCGAACCCGGGAACCCGGGCGTGGGAAGCGAGAACGCTACCGCACGACCACGAGATGCGGGCTTCTTCGTATCAGGATATGTTAGATTTACTATGCAGTAGATAAACTATGGCTAAAAACAGCACACACCGAACTACCTGATATCATCACGTTGAAAGACGTGTGATGACCACATGTTCTTCTGTTGTTGTATCTGAATGACTTTGAAACAGAGGAAATAATAGCAGTCAGACGCTACAGAATGCTAGCACATGTTCTATTACCAGACATTAACTCCTCCACTTCCATTCAAGAGTACAACGAACTACTTGAATACGAGCGAGATGGTTACAGTTTTGTTCACACGCTTCAGATAAGGATACCTTGTGTAGGGCAGAGCAATATTCCACATAGTGCTCTGAAAAGATTCATGGTGTTATAAAAATACTGAACGAAACTCCAATTCTAAATATATTTAAGAATATCAGGTACTATTTGATACAGGACGGTATTTTGAAAACTTATTGCTTAGAACACGACAGCCATGTCTTAACTTTTTTTTTCCAGGTATATGTACTTTCCGTATTTCTTCCAGTGCTTGTCAATCCTAAACTGTGATACCTTTCTGTCACTTCCGGCTGCGTCAGCTGCATGCATTCCTCTGGTTCCGCTTGATAATGATAACACACCCATGCGTAATATTTCATTACATATCATCAAAACGCTTTATATGCAGTCTCTTTATTTTTAAACGAAACGCAGTTTTCAGGTATGATATATGAGATCTGATTTTGTAACGAAGACAGCTCTAACAACCATTTGCTACATCTTTTTTTAATGACTTCATTGTAGCTTTCTACTAACTAGTTTCGTATTTTCGTAAATTGTAAAACTCAATGCAATGTGGCTTTTTCGGTAGTTCTTCGATTCCGTGCTAGTTCTTCATTTTGAATAATATCACTTTATCCGATAATTGTTCGCCTCGATAGCTGAGTGGTCAGCGCGACGGACTGCCATGCTAAGGGGCACTGGTTCGATTCTCGGCTGGGCAGGAGATTTTCTCCGCTCAGGGTCTGGGTGTTGTCTCCATCATCATCGTCATCTCATCCCCATCGACGCGCACGTCGCTGAAGTGGCGTCAACTCTAAAGAACTGCACCACGCGACCGGTCTGCCCGACAGGAAGCCCTAGCCACACGTCGTTTCATTTCATTTCATTCGATGATTTTCCTCTAGCAGAATGGTGAATACTGCACGGGTAACAACTCAAGACTCCACATATTCAGCAGTTGTTGAAGATTTCAAAAAGTTTATATCATCTCCGTGCAAATTACCTAACTTGCAATCACCTATTTATAAATTATTCCAGTTGTTCCATGTTGCAGGGACTACTAGTTAGATCACTTGGAGTATACTAGGTACTATAGGCAGCTATCTAATAAAGAACGATTAATCTTCTTTGCAGACTTAGTTATTGGGAGTGTAGTAGGTTTATTTATTTTGACACTTGTTTCTTTCGCGTCAGTGACATAGAACCCACGCCGTTATCACGATAGCTATTTTTCCCTTCGATATGTGACTGGTTGCAGAGGTAATTCCTTGGTTTAGTATTCACCTACACTTATGTCTACTTAAATGCTCCTCAAGCCACCGAACAGAGTATGGAGGAGGGTACCCTGTACCACCACTAGACTACTACTCTTTCCATTCCTCTTCCACTCTCAAATAGAGCGACGTAAAAACGACTGTCTGTATGCCTCCGTATGAGCCCTAATTTGTTGTACCCTATCTTCCAGGTCCTTACGCGAAATGTATGTTGACTGCAGCACAATCGTTCTGCAGTCAGCTTGAAATGCCGGTTGTCTCGATTTCTTCAGCGGTGTTCCACGAAAAGAGCGTCGCCTTTCCTCCAGGGATTCCCTTTTGACTTCCTGAAGTATCTCCGTAGTACTTGCGTGTTGTTCGAGCCTACCGAAAAAAATACAGCAACCCGTCTCTGAAATGCTTCGATGTCTTCCTTGCATCCGAACTCCTGACATACTCATTCCATTTCATATGGCTTTGCACCGTTATGCCCAGATATTTAAACGATGTGACTGTGTCAAGCACACACTACTAATTACGTATCCGAACTTCACGGGTTTATTTTTCCTACTCATCTGCCTTAACGTACATTTTTCTGCATTTAGAGCTAGATGACATTCATCACACCAAGTAGAATTTTTTCTGAGCCGTTTTGCATCATTCCACAGTAACTCAACTCCGATACGTCTTCGATGATCACGGCCTCTGCAGCCAACAACCGTAGATAGCTGTCCAACCTGCCCACCATATCATTTATGTATATAGAAAATAATTCGCTGGAGACGGTTCAACGCAAGCAGCACCTATTGCCATAGAATAATGGAACGGAGTAAGTACGTAAGGAGACAGTCAGTTTAATGTCATGTTCTGGTAGAAAGTTGGAAATCGGTGATGCAGGAGGAGGTCGGGGTAAAGCGACTCGCCAGACATTGCGGGTGTGTAGCTGGAGACAAAAGCCCTTTGTTAAACGATGGCAGGAGGCTCCACAGGGAACTTCCTCTCAACTGCTGGCTCCAGGACTCCATTAGTGTCACAGACAGTGGTCCTCACTACCTTTCAAACAAAGATAAGACAGAATAAAACTGTATTTTATTACAATAACCAGCCTCATTTACGTGGCACACTTGATCTTTACCTTTATGAAGCACTCACAAAATTTAAAGTCAATTGGGGTCTACCAATAATCGAAGGCAACGAGTCGCATCGCAGTTCTGAAATTAAATGGTGTGTGTCATGCTTATTAGAAAATATAAACAAAATATTCGGGACAGACAGACAAAGAAAGTCTGGCTCAAACCAGGTCATCTACAGAGATTGTTTTTCTAAGAAACAGTCACTATAAGATTACATTAACAACTGACGTAGCGTGGTTGGGATTAATATTAATACTGCGAGCCAGTCTGGAGGGATACCCCTCCTGGGCCCTCGTGAGTGGTGGACACTCAATAGCTAGTCATCGATGCTCGTGAAAGGTCTGAATATAATGGTGCACAATATTGGTGAGATGTATAGCTATTACTTTTCTCTGTTGACGTTCGTTTTCCCCATAGACAATCGCTTTGTGACCTCACTGTTTCAGTAAATAATTGTGTGTGCTTCCCAAAGGTATAGATCAAGTGTGCCATGTAAATGAGGCGCTGTTATTGTAATAAAATACAGTATTATCCCGTCTTATCTTTGTTTGCTCCTTGTGTGTCCTTGTACCGACCTTCCCGGTTTATATGTTTCTACCGATATTGTACCACATAGGCTACCGTATGCAGATTATTGGGCATAATCGTTGTGAAACAGAGTGCTCATATGAAAGTGTAGATGGACCACCGTTATGCTTGTTCATTCCAAAGCTAATTTATGTCCACTGTTTTCAGTAGGTTACGAAATTGGCAGGCTCTATCACAACACTGTAACGACATTTCAATTCCTAAACGTCACACGGAGCTTATACCATTCCACAGATGGTTTTCTCATCCGTTCTTATAGATGGACGTTGCTAGGTAGATAGCAACTCTTCTCAAAACTGCTATAGCGGAGACTAGTTTTCATCTTAGCGAATTTTGTGGCACGCATCTGAACAATTATAGTTTACAGTGCAAAGAAGTGCAAGGAGAAGTGAAATACTTGTAACGATAGTTGGAAAGCAAGAGAGAAAACCAGCCGGAGTGGCCGAGCGGTTCTAGGCGCTACAGTAAGGAACCGCGCGATCGCCTCGGTCGCAGGTTCGAATCCTGATTTGGGCATGGATGTGTGTGATGTGCTTAGGTTAGTTAGGTTTACGTAGCTCTAACTACTAGGGGACTGATGACCACAGCAGTTAAGTCCCATAGTGCTCAGAGCCAATAGATAAAATGACAAGCACAAAAAGTCAGTAAATAAAATTCGTACTATTCTAGTCGAGCCTCAGAACTATTTATGGATTTACACGTAATATCTTGGCAAGTACGTAATTTATAGGCTACAGTTCACTGAAGTTCTGTCTTGTAATCGTTGCCGACGGTCAACAATGCTAGCAAATGACCGCACCCCTATATATTGGTACGCCGAAGAGTATGAAACAGAACTGCCCAACGGGGAACATTGTCTCCAAGCTACAAAACAGTCCCACACGAGATATTTGTGCTCGAGGCGTATGTTACGACAAACGATACAAACGGCGCGGAACCGCTGTGACCATAGGAAGTAGTTAAGGGACATCTGGAATGCAACCTGGACAACGACACCTGGTTCTCTTCAGCGTCACGTATTGGATTCGCCCGACCCCTGATGATATTACGGACTCACCAACTAGGTGCGTAAGTCACGTTTGACCCCGTATCATGAACAGATATCGGATGCCTCTCATAGCTATCACCGGTAATTTGAGGATCTTCGAAACTATCGTTTAGTCCTACTCGCTACATCTCTGTAGTTGTTTGTCTCTCAAGACAATAACGTACGAGAAGACAGCGCCAGCTTCGTCAATGCCTGGTTCTAAGAGAAAGTAATCAACCGAACGGAACGTTCTCGAAAAATGTGCGGACGTGCTTGAGCAGCACTGTATCGACCGCTTGCCAAGGAGGAACGAAACATGTTACACAGGTCAGGGAAAAGGAAGACGCTGTTGAATATTATTCAGCAGCAGATTCTGATTTCACAGATGTGCAAAATTATACACTTTTGAGCAAACGGTATTCATTTTGCTTCTTATTATTTATATGACTTTCTTGAATGTTATTCAGCAATACATTTTGATTCGACGGATTTGCAAAATGTACTCTTCCGGACAAATTTTATTCATTACTTTGTTTTTAAATGACTTGTTATCCCATTCCCTATTCCCCTGCAGTACAAGCTCAAATGCACTCGAGGATATAAAGAAGATAATATTTGTGGGGCAGGTCTCCTTGTGTTCCCATTTCCGAATACACACGCTTAAAGTAAAAAAACAGAGATTGTGAAACTACCTACTAAATCTATGTCAAAGCGAGGTACTTAAGCGGTATTGGCTCGCTTAGGCAAAATTGACTTGATGGAGACGTTGGTCGAGGTATTCTGCATTGTGGCTATCCATGGAATACTCTAGCTGGAAATTTATCTCGTCCTCATTCCTGAAAAGCCCGCCATGCACATCTAAGTTCTGGACTCACTCGTAGAACTGAGGTGTTTATCAAGGACGCTCACTATACAGCGTGATGTCTCCTGGGTGTAACTAATATTTGTTTCCGTTGTGTTCATGTCCTAGGTGCTTGGGGGCTGTAAATCGGTTCAAGTGTCCACCCTGTGACCTTTACCCCGCACCGCGCATGTGGATGGCGTCTGGGAGGACACTGCAGGAAGTGTACTCCGTAAATCTGCTCCAGCCGACACCCACTACGGGGGTGGCGTGGACGGTGGCCGCATGAGGGGGCAGGCCCTTGGGACTGGAGCCACTATCGACCGCCGAAGGGCTGAGGGCTGAGGGCTGCCTGCTGTCCGAACCAGCCGTAAGGGACGGACAGAAAGGGTGAGCGAGGGTCCCGCCCCAACACGGGAAGGCTAAGCCCACTGTACCGCCAATCCGTTCTTGTCTTCCCGGCCGATTCCTTCTCGCTTGTGACGAAAGCGTCTCGCGCACTGTTATTTACATCAGCAAGCCATTGTTGTTTCCAATAATACCTGATAAGGGCCTGACACCGGACACAGAACAAGCATCTGATCAGGTCTTCCTAGAAGATAGAACTCAATACATTGTTCTTATCGGGTCGAAACTGACGGGCGTAAAGGTATTTTGGGAGTGCCTCTCGGAATATAATTAGCACGTTAATGTTTACAAGTATAAATGAGCTAGTGGTAAGTCTCTGAAACTGCACGAGGCTGTTTAGAGACGATTCTGTCATCTATAAGATCGCAACGCCACAAGATGTTCAAAGACGATTGCGTTACCTGTAAGATGGTCGCAACCGCACAAGATTTTTAAACCTGCCACACCTTCTGAAACTGTACATTAGTGTTCATGTAATATTATGACCCCGGTTTCTGCTCTGGAATATACACCTAAACATTGAATATTGCCCCTTAATAACGCAATCTGACTTCAAAGTTTATCATTTAGAGATGGCAAAGCATTTGCAAAGCGCAACGAAACTGGGGATGGGGGGGGAGGGGCCTGTTCAGAAGTAACGCCACTTTGAAATAGAATGTTGTCTGAAAACACCTCATGCTATACTTTTCCAAGCTGTATTAAAATTGGGCCCAATGTGTGCAAGACAAATAAGTTCGTCATTTGTTGCCTACACTACCTGACATCTGAAAATAGAGAGCTTGTTTGGTGGAAACAATAACTGACGATAACGTCTACTCTGTCGCTGTGTAACTCGAAGAACTGCATTTGCGATGCCTTACCTGAATTTCTGGAACGTTTTTATGGAAGATAAATGCAAGCGCTGCTGAGAAAACATCAGCAGAAATGAATGGAGCACATCTTTTATGAAGCTTATTTGTAGTATTCACACATTTTTTGAACAACGGAAAGCGATAAGCTAACGAATCGGTGAAAGCCGTATATATTATAAATCCAGTATAACGTTGACTTAATCCGGTGTACGAAATCAGTCATTACATGTAAAGGCAAACATAGTTTTAGAACATTTAACATCCTCTCTGAACATCAAAGCCAAAATATGCCCGAAAATAAATTTAGAAACATCTGAACCATGATCTTGTTTGTAAATCACTTTCATTTACAGACGGTTAACTCAGAAACCGATGAGGTTAAAAACGAGAACCGAAGCATAACATTCTCTATGGCAAGTCTGAATGCAAAATGCAGCGCTAAAACGACACGATTTTGCGTAACTCCAACACAAGTTTCAGTAACGGATAGTTGGAACCTCTGCAGGATTCTGACGGGTGCTAGTCGGAAAATGTCTTTGAGTCACTCCCGTTCCCTGGGTTGCCCAGGACTAGAGAGAACAAGAATGCTTTGTGCTTAAAACTGCACGAGGCGTCCAACCAAAGAATACGCCCAGCGCTCTGATTGGCCAGCAACGTTCAAAGCTCTGATGTTGCCACAAGAGGTACCTCTCCTTTCCTGTTTGCAAAGATGTTATCCCCAGCGGACAGAGTCACCTATCGTATGCGAGTTGACAAGTGATTTACGCGTGGTGCGCTCGGAGTTAAAACAGCCACATTTCAGATTCTACCGAAATGCAGGAAGACCAGCGGACCATCGGTGATTAGCGCAGGACAAGGCAGTTGAGCCTGAACATAAACAGATACTCATGAATAAAGGAGGACATAGATCACTGTTCGATTACGCCTTTCACGATAAATCACTGCAAACAGTTGGTTAACTATTAGAAAATACCAAAGAGTAACCGTCTGGAACGAGATAAAGTGCACTATCTATTAGGAAAAACAGGTACCAGGCTGAATGTGATTGGAAGAATCTTGAGAAAATGTAATTCATCTATGAAAGATGTAGATTACTAAAGACTATAGTTTCAGTATTACCAGTTGGAGAACAGTAGTGTAATGGAAACGTAAACACCACTTACACTGCAAATAAACCGAAAGAAGTTGTATATATTGTAATTAATAATATTTCACAAAAGGTATGAAAAAAGGCAATGAAATATTTGGGATTGGAAATAAATTTACAGGAATGAATTACAAGGCATGCGCTAGAACTACGGGTATAAAGTAAGAGACTTTCTTTATTTTGCAATTGATGCTTTCATATGTTCTGTGGTGATACTCATCGTAAAAAAAGGGAAGCAGTAATTTTTTCGGCATCTATCTCATGTTATAAACCCATTAGTACACTATCATTACTATTATTGTATGATAGTCAGTGGACGCAGTAACATCCATAAAATATCTATGAGTATTTGTAAAAAGCAATTTAAAGTGCAACTAATCGCGTGTAAGATAGATACCAAACTGAGATTCTTTGGGATAAGATTCAGGGAGTGTAGTCCACCCACAAGGAAGGTAGCCTCGTTCGATCAATCCTTGAATATTGCTCTTTGGTCTGGGATCCATACCAGGTATGACTAATAGAGAAAACAGAGATCCAAAGAAGATTAGTACGTTTGGGTACAGCTTCATATAGTAAGCGCGAAAGAGTTACCGCGATGCACAGACGAATCCAGTGGCAGACGCAGAAAGAGAGGCCTTCTACATCACGGTATGGTTTACTGATTAATTTCCGAGAGCGTACGTTATAGCGTATTACTTCCCTCCACTTGTATCATGCGAAAAGACTATGAACGTAAAATTAGAGGGATTCGAGTTCACACAGAGGTTTACCAACAATCGATCTTCTCGCGAAAGATTCGTGCCTGGAACAGGAAACGGAGGAAATGACAGTGAAGCGAATAGTACCCTCTGCCTAAAACTGTAAGCCAGCTTGGGGAGTATAGATGTAGATATAATTTCTGAAGAGGTTTAGAATGTTCATACGTTACTGAACAATCATATTTTATCTGCTTGTTTAATTTTGGTTAATCGTGGAAGAATGGGACAGTAAATCATGTTGTATTAAAATATTGTGGAATGACCGGTTTTAACTAAAATCAAGGTTTTAAGGGTAGGTAAATTATATTTCAAGAAATGTACCACGGGCGCTTATTGCACATAACTTTAAGCAGACCAAGTCAGGATTAAATTCGCTGCTTATTCCCCTAAACGACATTAATGGGGTCTAACAAAGTTAACTATTCACGTTTCTTGAGTTAGCGATATTTAAACAACGCGTATCGTAACAGGTACTTATAATTATTACTGATAGTGAAGAGATACGGAATGTAATCTAAAGTAACAATCTTCGGACTGAAGAACACAATTACAACACTAACAAGAAGAATTGTTACAGGTCGCAGAAGAGTTTAAATTTTTTGCACACTTTTCAGAAAAATATCTGGTAAGAGAGAGATGTGGCACTCTTAAAAAAAAAATTAGTTGCATAAAATTCTAGAAATGGTGTCACACGTTTCAGTGAAATAGAAACACTGATCAGAAGACGTGTCTTCTTTACATAGAAAACTATTAATTTTATGGAGTTCGATAATTTATATCCCTCAGTTTAGGCCTGTTTCTAGAAACATTTTGCAGTTTTAGAATATTTTGCTTGGTCACACTTCGGCGGCACATGAACAGGTCCGTTTGGAGAGTTGGTCTCCATTTAATTTCTGACCTCTGTTCCGGATAGCCGCAGACATTTTATGAGCCGCTTCCGCGCACTAAGGATATATGAAGTGCATCGGCACGTTCATTATTTGTGGATTACGGTGGCGGGGTAATCGTATTTGGGGGTGTAGTTTCGGACAGCCACAATCTGACTAGCGCGCGTTGCAGTAATCCCCAAACGGGCCGTTTTAAGTGCTGCGAGTGCCGCGGAACGTTAATAACATTAGCGATTAGCTTGTCTAAACAGCGGCATGGCGCCGGGTTTATGGCAGATTCACTGTGCGGGTGTCACGCCGAATTTGTGGCCGGACGCCGATATCCAGGGAGGCGTGGGCAGGGGCACGCACGCTAGCCCGCGCAGCACGCGACACTCCAGAAAAACCCCCTCGCCGCCGGTACGCCGTGGAAATCACTGATCCTGTGTCCGTTCCACTTTACACAGACAGACGTGATTTAATGGGTGGTCGCCAGGGGTATCACAATTTACCCTGACTGTGTGGATTCGACAGACGCCGAAAACAGCTTTCCTGTGATTTCGGTAGCTTTGGCAGCCGGGGTCAGTCTTCTGGCTTTCAGAATATATCATGTTCTAAAACTACATACCAAAGAAACTTCAATTCACGAAATTTGGGTTTCCCTATTAAAACAACCAAGTCTACATTTCGGCCCAGAGTGTCTAAACTGCAGATTACAGGTCCACATCAAAACAGTGGCAGCAATACGAAAATTTAATGCAAAACAGTGTTTTTAATACACTGGAGTGGGCATTATTACAATCGTAAAAGAGATAGGAGTAACTGTTTTGAACGGACGTATTCGGCAGCTTCAGTACACAAATACGAGGGCAGTTCAATAAGTAATGCAACACATTTTTTTTTCTGAAACAGGGGTTGTTTTATTCAGCAATGAAATACACCAGGTTATTCCCCAATCTTTTAGCTACACAACACTATTTTTCAACGTAATCTCCATTCAATGCTACGGCCTTACGCCACCTTGAAATGAGGGCCTGTATGCCTGCACGGTACCATTCCACTGGTCGATGTCGGAGCCAACGTCGTACTGAATCAATAACTTCTTCATCATCCGCGTAGTGCCTCCCACGGATTGCGTCCTTCATTGGGCCAAACATATGGAAATCCGACGGTGCGAGATCGGGGCTGTAGGGTGCATGAGGAAGAACAGTCCACTGAAGTTTTGTGAGCTCCTCTCGCGTGCGAAGACTTGTATGAGGTCTTGCGTTGTCATGAAGAAGGAGAAGTTCGTTCAGATTTTTGTGCCTATGAACACGCTGAAGTCGTTTCTTCAATTTCTGAAGAGTAGCGCAATACACTTCAGAGTTGATCGTTTGACCATGGGGAAGGACATCGAACAGAATAACCCCTTCAGCGTCCCAGAAGACTGTAACCATGATTTTACCGGCTGAGGGTATGGCTTTAAACTTTTTCTTGGTAGGGGAGTGGGTGTGGCGCCACTCCATTGATTGCCGTTTGGTTTCAGGTTCGAAGTGATGAACCCATGTTTCATCGCCTGTAACAATCTTTGACAAGAAATTGTCACCCTCAGCCACATGACGAGCAAGCAATTCCACACAGATGGTTCTCCTTTGCTCTTTATGGTGTTCGGTTAGACAACAAGGGACCCAGCGGGAACAAACCTTGGAATATCCCAACTGGTGAACAATTGTGACAGCACTACCAACAGAGATGTCAAGTTGAGCACTGAGTTGTTTGATGGTGATCCGTCGATCATCTCGAACGAGTGTGTTCGCACGCTCCGCCATTGCAGGAGTCACAGCTGTGCACGGCCGGCCCGCACGCGGGAGATCAGACAGTCTTGCTTGACCTTGCGGCGATGATGACACACGCTTTGCCCAACGACTCACCGTGCTTTTGTCCACTGCCAGATCACCGTAGACATTCTGCAAGCGCCTATGAATATCTGAGATGCCCTGGTTTTCCGCCAAAAGAAACTCGATCACTGCCCGTTGTTTGCAACGCACATCCGTTACAGACGCCATTGTAACAGCTCCGTACAGCGCTGCCACCTGTCGGAAGTCAATGAAACTATACGAGACGAAGCGGGAATGTTTGAAAATATTCCACAAGAAATTTCCGGTTTTTTTCAACCAAAATTGGCCGAGAAAAAAAATGTGTTGCATTACTTACTGCCCTCGTAACATAAATCCAGTTAGCATTCATTCTCGGGTTGATTGAACTTAGTTGCGCTGTCGTTTAAGCTCAGCTGTACTGATCGTCGACATTGACCCATGACATAATGGTATTGATCAGTACCACGTAATACACGCGGAAGCAGAAAGAGTACAGAACACCGACAACATTTACTTTGCGTCTGTATTATTTTTTGGAATGTAGGGCGTGTTGTAATCCTGATCTGAAGCGTGGCGGTACGCTTTGAACCAACAGAAGTGTTGCTATATGACTGTGACTTGACGATGCGGATTCGAAGGCTTCAGTTAACCCCCAAGTGACAAAGCTAGCTCTACATATTGTCAAATTCTCAAAGGCATCTGGTCAGATGCGTTATACTTCAGTTGATAACTTTCAAAGAATGGTGTACGGAATTTTCGGTAGTTTGAAGTGGGATCGACTTCGCGGGAAACTGTTCCCTTCCATACCTCATTTAAACCAAATCAGGAACCGCTATTTTCTTTTCTTGCTATCATCTGATATGACTTCGTGAGCACTTGGAGGAATGGAAAACTATCTGGAAATTACTTTCTACGTTAACGAGATAATTTGAGAAACGTATAATAAATTCCGTAGCAGCTGACACATAGCCTTCTACCGTCACGAGCCAGTTGCATTGGATCTTAGACCTTCTTGTACATTTCTCTCAGTATCTAGTCAACGAATAAAGTAATCTGTAAAAGGTTTTTTCTCTGATTCAAGAACTTAATAATCCGTACCTGACAAAAGGAAGTAAACGTCACGCTATTATGACAGCGTTACCTGTTACTGTAGCACGGTTTTCGAAACTGAATTACTGTAGGCAGATGACAAATACGTAAAATAAAAGTATACCCACTCCTCTAATAAGGCTTCGCTTATATTTTGTTGTATAATCTACAATTACGGACGCCACAACAAGGTCATGAGGCCAACCTGAGCGTTTAAGCTGGCAATTCAAATCAATAAACTGAAAAATATGAACGAATTTCTATGAAAACATTTTTAAATCGTAATAATTATGTTACTAACATTGGAAACAGCTTCAAAAATTTTTGATCATCTCTATTACAGTATTTACGCCAACGTCACTACAGTGCAGTCCTCACAACTGCCTTGATAGCTGTAAACATTGCTGTAGACAAATGACAACAATGTAAAAGATAAGTAGAGCTGTTACTCTAGTAAGACATTTTTATATCTTTCTGTATAATCTATGACATGGACCACTATCAAATATAAAGCAAACGTCATAAAAACGAAGAGAAACTTATAAGCGGAAGTGCCAAAAGCAAAACGTTCCTTCCATTTTTTAAGTAGAGTATTTCACTGAATCATAAATTGTAAACTAAAATTATATAAAATTAAATAATAAACATTAAACACTGCAGTATACGCTGCCAATTCAAAATTTTCTCTAAATTGCTTGTTACTTACAAGAAATTTACGCTGGTAGATGCCGAACCACTCGTTTAGGCCAGGGATCCGTAGATCCTAAATATGGCCCGTATGAAATGCCTTTCTGTAGGTTGGTTGCTTGGTTGATTTGGGAGAGGGGACTAAACAAAGATGTCATCGGTCCAATCGGATTAGGGAAGGATGGGTAAGGAAGCCGGCCGTGCCCTCCCGAAAGAACCATCTCGACATTTGCCTGAAGCGATTTGGGGAAGTTACGGTAAACCTAAACAAGGATGGCAGAATGCTGGTTTGAACCGTCGTCCTCCCGAATGCGAATCCAGTGTGGTAACCACAGCGCCACATCGCTAGAGTGAAGGGTGTTGTGGAAGCTTCTATCTCCTTTCGCTATAGACCAAAATTCAGCTTGATCTAGATTAATGCAGACAGGAGACTGTACAGGCAACTAAAACGCATCGGTAATAGAAAATACAACGAGGAATACACAAATCCTTGTTGTGCGTAACAGGAAAGGACATGAATAGAAACAAATGAATAAGAAGAAGACAAGACTTTACTGTGTTAGAATGACTCTTACGATACTGAAATGGATATGGGCTGCGCATTACAGAGTCGTTATGAGAATAGAACTAAGAAGACCCTTTGTTGGATTCCTCGTGATCAGAATAAAATCAAGAGGACGCTGTAGTTGGGACGTGGCTGATGACGTAAACAAGCAAGACAAAGATGTCTGCAGTAAGCTGACGATCGTGTTGCACACAGATGTCAGCTGGAGGTGTATATCCAGCAGTGGATAATCAATCGTGGATGATGGTGTTGATGATTTATATATTTATTTGTCTTCAAGTAACAAACGCAAGAATCTACAGAATGACTATCAAACAGAAAATAGAAATTACAAGGGAAAATACAACACTTGCATTGAATTTGTATATGCTGACTATGATAACGATTATTGATACAGCATCGCCCACAACAACAAATGCTGTCAATTCCCAACATTTCCGAAGGAATAGACACCAAACACATACAAACACACACACACACACACACACACACACACACACACACACACACGCACATATATATATATATATATATATATATATATATATATATATATATATATATATATATATACGGCTCTTTCTAGGGGACTCATGACCTAAGATGTTAAGTCCCATAGTGCTCAGAGCCATTTGAACCATTTTTTTATACGACTCTAGGTACTTTCATTTTGGGTGCACCACATCTTCGGAACCCCTGTGGGACAGTGAATGATACGAGTAGTGGGGCTAACTGATTTGGGCGCTACTTGCGTGTGACAGGTTGAGAATTTTGGTAGGATGGGAAGCGTGACCAGATGTCAGAGGAAATTAAGACAGCGGTCTACTGAAGTCCTCAGAATTGATTTATTTCAGTGCTTGTAGGAGGCTGTAAACCTGATTTCTCGTAAAATAAAAGAAATATATTCTGTAATTGTAGCGTCAGTAATGGTGGAAGTAGCACTACTTGATCTACTTAACTAATCTATATCGTTGCAGACACCGTAAAGTGGTAAGCAGAGTACAGAAGAGGAGCAGGGGCGTATGGGGAACCATTCTAGTGAAGACAGAGGCAGCAAATCGGGAAATCCACTGACATAACCAACGCTGTCAAAGAGCTGATTGTTATACCCAATCAGCTACGAATGAGCATCTCTGAAACGAGGAGGCTGGTCAGCTGTTCGTGTCGTGAGTATATGCGGAAAGTGTATAAAAGACGGTGAAACAATGGGTGGGCGGCAATGTGTTGGATATCGAGGCCGCATCACAGATTACCCCTTTTGTAAGGTGGAATAGGCGGAGATCTGCGTAGATCTGACGTCCAGAATACATTGCTGGCTCAGCATACCGTTCAGCGAAATCTCACCATTTGCAATTGCGTTGGGCACGTGAACGTCGAGACTGTTCCGTGGTTCAGTGGAGTCATGTCACCTCGACGGATGAGTAACATTGTTCGTGTAGAGTTACGCCATTATCAAGGTGAACTCCAGCTCGGAAAATGAGCCGCGAGTCAGACGCAGACCACTGGGGCAATTGGGGGGAGTGGGGGGGGGGGCATTCATTTTGGCTTCTATGGAACGTGTGGTAACAATCTAAGGCACTATAACACCTGTGGAGTAATTGAACATTATCATTGACCACCCCTCGATATCTTCCCTGACGTCGACGGTTGGTTGGCTGATTTGGCGGAGGGGACCAAACAGTGAGGTCATCGGTCCCGTCAGACTAGGGAAGGATGGGGAAGGATGTCGGCCGTGCCCTCCCAAAGGAACCATCCCGGCATTTGCCTGAAGCGATTTAGGAAAGTCACAGAAAACCTAAATCAGGAAGGCCGCACGCAGGTTTGAACTTTTGTCCTCCCGAATGCGAGTCCAGTATGCTAACCACTGCGCCACCTGGCTTGGTGCAAGGTCGATGGCTTCTTCCTGCATCGTAGCTGTCCGTGTCTCACTAAAAAACCGTGATACAGAAAACTGAGAAGCGTTATAGTGGATTCTCGTTGAGCTCTTGGCCACCAGACTCGTCTGAGCTGAACCTGATGGAATATATCTGGACACCATCGGACGCCATTCCAGCGCCCACAAATCACCGGATCGTAATTTACATGTATTTTGTGACCTGTACACAGACGGTTGGTGCCGCATGCCTCCGGAAACCTCCCAAGGACATTTAGATTCCATTGCTGCTGTGTTACTTTCCAAAACTGGATGAACACGCTAGTAATTAGATGGTCATAACGCTTTGACTCATCAGTGAACCACCTAATAGAGCTGACGTAATATGACAAAGCTGTGTTAATTTACTGGTAGAATGTTAGCGTTAGGAGATGAATAGGATGCTGGAAGGGCAACGAAATGGAGCATTGGAGACCTCATTTGGGATGACTGGTGTAGGTTGTGGTTGGAAGGAACGATGGATTTCACTGATGAGTTCGTGGTCTGTGGGATGGACGGGCGGAAAAAGGGGAAAATGGGGAGGAGTAAGTGAGTAAAGTATTTCATTCGGAAAGGACATGAAATAAAAATAACTTGAGGCGTGTTGGGAGACCACAGGCCAGATTCTTAAAAATTGGAGGGACCGTGGACTTTGGGTAGTCAAGTTTAAGGGAGATGTTGGTATTGGAAGTGGCCTGAGAACGTTTTGATCTAGTACGCTGTACAAGAGGGCCAAGTTAGACGAATAAGCAAACCGAAGCGGAGTTATGTCGTTCTATTATTTGGAAAATCTTACTTTGGCATACATAGTAATGGGACTAAAGGTTTTATATCTATTGACGACCATAGTATCTAGTCACCGCCGTTGACCAGTTGGCACTTTTAGAGCCGGACGGTGTGGCCGAGCGGTTCTAGTTGCTTCAGTCTGGAACCGCGCCACCGCTACGGTCGCAGGTTCGAATCCTGTCTCGGGCATGGATGTGTATGATGTCCTTAGGTTAGTTAGGTTTAAGTAGTTCTAAGTGCTAGGGGACTGCTGACCTCAGATGTTAAGTCCCACAGTGCTCAGAGCCATTTTGAGCACTTTTCGAATGTCTGTTGTTCGCAAGTATTGGACGCTTAGCGCATGAGAGTTCGAGGTTATTTTTTGGACGAGTGTTTTAATTAGATGGAATGTAAGAGCATGATTTAGGATAGAATCCTTCACTAGTAATCAAAACATCCTAGGTTCGGTGTTCAATATCGATCATTGCTTAAATTCTGATTAAAATTCTTCGGAAATGGTGGCTGCAGAATTTCCTTATAAGGAGAGACTCTGATTCTCTCAATGGCCTTGTCAAAGAGCACAGAGGAGCCTACAGAGTTTAGAGTCATCTATTAGCCCTTGTGATGGGAAACTGCCCCTAAAAGGCGAAAGAATCAACAGTTATGAAAGACATGAGCATTTATAAGGTAATGGAAACCACTGTTTTAAAGGTATATGGACTTTGTGCATTGGAAATGTGGTCTCTAAGGAAAAAAGTCTATGATACTTCTCCATTACAAAAAGATTCCGGATCAGTCCCGCAGTCAGATCACTGGGAGAGGACTGCCAAAGCGGAATCAAGCAAGAAAAAAAAAATTAATAACCATAGAAAGGGAAACATTTTATAAATTGGTGAGGGGAATGTCGGAATTCTGAAAGTGGTAGGGAAGCTAGAAAATCAGAAAAGGGAAATGAAAAGGCTGGTCCTAGATATACTTGGGTTCAGTGAGATGAAACGGGAAAAATGGATGAGCCGTACTGCGGGTCGCGTTGATCTGTTTGTATGTTTTCGCCCTCTGTTGAAGGCCAACGGTATCGTGTATTTGACATGTTTGCGGTAGTTTGTCTTCTTCTAGTGTTGACTGGCGCCACTTGGTTTCGCAAGCTTTGCCTGTCTGCAAGTGGCAGCAGCGGTGGTTATCGATATATGGTAACTGTTGCCCTACCTTTGGGGCGACGTCGTTGTTTTTCCGGGTCGTGTGAGTGGGCAGTTCGGTTGGAGACTTAGGAGGAGCCAGGTCTGAGCAGTGCCAGAACACGCCGGGACCGTATGGACTGCCGGATGGAACGGTTGGGGTCACGAAGCTGCACGACCTCGTCGTAAACCGGGTCCAGCAAGCTTTAAGATCAGTGCATTTCAATCCAAGTAGAGAACCCTCCACCACTGTGATATCTCGTGATTCTTCAGTGACTCGGGTTCGTGTTGCTGCTCGTAATGTCATCGAGGGGAAGAGCAGCGAGTGGAGTGCTTAGGGAAGGCGGGTCTGATTAGCTTTCCTCGACTTCTTATTACTATTTACTGCGTTCCACTTCTTACAATTTGTTAAGTTCAACCAGCGGTAATTTTTCTTGCCTGGTGGTCGCTGACGCCCCAGTTACCTGCCCTGGGGGTTAGTCTATGTAACGGGAGTGTACATTTCCTCACCTTGCCGTTGCTGTCCGCTAAGGCGTGTAGTTTTGACAGCTTTCTCGATTGTAGACCGGTTGATGATTCTTCTACTCTGGTAGTAGTGATTCCTTTCTCATTCCAGGCGCTCTAGGCGCGGTGTTCTGGGGACGTAGTGCAGACCGCCGGTTCCGGCTTTGGCGTGTTAATCCGTCGCTGCATTTGGTTTATCGGACGTATCGGACGTCAGGTAGCTTCAGCAAGATTATCATTAGTCATTCGTTAGACTGTCACTAGTCTGATTTACCATCTAGTGAAGTGAATGTAGCTCTTGGCTGCCTATCTCACCGCTCGCGAAAGTGTTTGTTGCCAGACCTTCTCAGAGGTCGATTCGTGGAGCACCGTCTGTGTCCCCTTCGCTCTTGTAAGACATGAGTGTTCTAAAAGGAGATCTGATAGCCAGTAGCTCATTGTATTGCTCCTTCAGCTCACGCCTTCTCCGGGTATAATCTGCCTCAGTACCCTTTAAGATATTTACGTACTGGTCCTTGTCTTTTATTATTGCATTATTTATTCAATACCTTGTAATGTCTACATAAAAAAGTTATATATGTCTAGTCAATAGTTCTGGTAGTCCTCTGGAAAAAACTAGCAGGGTAGTGTTCAGTGGATGTTAAGGGTTGTGTTGCGAAGTTTACCATAATCTTACTTCACCCGTTTGGTGATCATTTGCTTGTCTTTTTTATTAACCTTTGCTATTGTATTTGCTGTTTTACAGCAAGTTTCTAAATTTTTTATATTATTGCCGTTCCTGGGGCGTAAGGCCCTCAGCCGTAATTGTGGTCATTTGCCTTAAAATTCTAATTTGGTATTTGTATTTTAGCAGTAAGCCTTAAAACCTTATTCACTGCTACTCCTGGTGTCTGATAACTTCTACTGTGTTTGTCGCCACTTGCCTTTAATATTTCAGTATCTGTAATTTGTAAGTTGCAGCGAGTTTTAAACAATTCTTAATTTATTGTCATTCCTGGTGTGTGAGGCCTTATGCACGCCGGCCGCAGTGGCCGAGCGGTTCTAGGCGCTTCAGTCCGGAACCGCGCGATTGCTACGGTCACAGGTTCGAATCCTGCCTCGGGCATGGATGTGTGTGATGTCCTTAGGTTAGGTAGGTTTAAGTAGTTCTAAGCTCTTGGGGACTGATAACCTCAGATGTTAAGTCCCATAGTGCTCAGAGCCGTTTGAACCATTTGAACCTTCTTCCCAGATCATAGTGGCTTGTTTTTAAAGCATTATCTGCTGCATCTGTATTTAATGGTGATTGGCTAAATAGTAACTCACTGAAAACGCTATTATTTTCACAGTTGTTTAGTCCTTCATTACTAACGTGTGATATTTTTATTTATTGTTGAGTCCGGAATTACTGGTTTAAAACAAATTGTGTGTCACTGTAAAAGGCAACCAATAGTAACTGATTTCGGCCCCGTCCACAATATTAACCGAATCCTGCCTTCCCTTGACTACCAGGTTTCAATGGAAGAAGGGATTTATGATCAGACGAATTTATTATAATATCAACGTCAGCAGAAACTGGTAACGCTAATAGGATTCGTTATGAATAGCAAGGAAGGCCAGAGGGTGAACTGCTATGAGCAATTGTTTGAAAGAGTGGTTCTCATCAGAAATGGCAGCAGATCTTCGCCGAAAACAACAATTCAAGTTTATATACTGATGTCACAAGCAGAAGATGAAGAGATAAAGAAAATATAACACTATACTGAGCATTAATTTCATTATCTAATTAGGGATTAAAATCTTACAATCATGATTGAAACGTTGTAATGGGGGAAACAAAGATGAGCCATGCGGCTCAACTTCCAATGAATTCCCATTGTTCGATCTGCCCTCTGTTTGTTTACTTCTGAGATGTTCGTGTTGTGGTGGAGGCGCTGACCTCGCGGGGGCAGCTCTATTTCAGCGACGGTAGCCGCGAGATGAAGCGATGGGCAGTCCGGCAGACAGTGTGATCGATGCAAGAGAGTCTTCTGGAACGGCTCGGGCCGGACTGAACTGGCAGCGTGAGTTAGGAGGCTGCCGTCAGGACGGATAAGAGGAGAACGAGAGGCCCATAGATGTCTGCGTTCGCTTGAAAGGCGTCGTTGCCCGCCCTGATCGTTTTTCCATTACTTAGTGACCTTCTTTAACTTCTGTTACCTGGTGGAGTTGCTGTAGTGCAGTGAGCCTGAACAAGAATTTTGAGTATAGTTAGAAAACTCCGACTGATGGCTTACCTGTTTGCTTACGTGAATTCCCGAAAGAATGAGCCTGGATAGTGTAACTTGGTGGCATTGTTTCACATTTATTCATTTAATTGGAAGGCCCACCCAGTGTTCCGTTCTAGATACCGGATGATCAAAAAGTCAGTATAAATTTGTAAGCTTAATAAACCACGGAATAATGTAGATAGAGAGGTACAAATTGACACACATGCTTGGCGTGACATGGGGTTTTATTAGAACCAAAAAATACAAAAGTTCAAAAAATGTCCGACAGATGGCGCTTCATCTGATCAGAATAGCAATAATTAGCGTAACAAAGTAAGACAAAGCAAAAATGATGTTCTTTACAGGAAATGCTCAATATGTCCACCATCATTCCTCAACAATAGCTGTAGTCGAGGAATAATGTTGTGAACAGCACTGTAAAGCATGTCCGGAGTTGTGGTGAGGCCTTGGCGTCGGATGTTGTCTTTGAGCATCCCTAGAGATGTCGGTCGATCACGATACACTTGCGACTTCAGGTAACCCCAAAGCGAATAATCGCACGGACTGAGGTCTGGGGACCTGGGAGGCCAAGCATGAACGAAAGTGGCGGCTGAGAACATGATCATCACCAGACGACGCGTGCAAGGTATCTTTCACGCGTCTAGCAATATGGGGTGGAGCGCCATCCTGCATAAACATCGTATGTTGCAGCAGGTGTTTATCAGCCAGGCTGGGGATGATGCGATTTTGTAACATATCGGAGTACCTCTCACCCGTCACGGTACCAGTTACAAAACCAGAACCACGCATTTCCTCGATGAAAAAAGGCCCGATAACGGTAGATGTGGTAAATTCATTCCATACTGTGACTTTCTCGTCGTGCAATGGAGATTCCACGACAGCTCTAGGATTTTCGGTAGGCCAAATTCTGCAGTTGTGGGCGTTGACAGACCCTCCGAGCGTGAAATGAGCTTCGTCGCTCCATAACACGTTACTCAACCAATCGTCATCTTCCGCCATCTTTTGAAACGCCCACTCCGCAAATGCCTTCCGCTTCACTAAATCGCCAGGTAACAGTTCATGATGCCGATGGATTTTGTACGGATAGCATCGGAGGGTACGCCTAAGGGCCAACCAAACAGTATTGCATGGAATGACGGTGCGACGTGCGACTGCAGGAGCGCTGACTTCCCCGTGCGTACACGAACCCGCTAGTCTCCATTTCTTCCTAAACTGTCTCAGTAGCATTACGCCTTGTGCTCGGTCGGTCTCTACGGGGGTCTATCGTCTAAACAACCCGTGGCTTCGAACTTCGAAATCATTCTCGTCACAGCTGCATTTGTCAACGGACCCTATGGCGATAGGATCGTAACACTGAACTAGCCCATTCCCCATTCTGATAATACAGCTTCACTAAAAGCGCCTTTTCAGGTAACGTCTCCATGCTGCGAGTGCTGGCGCATCTGATTCTGTCTCTCATTACAGCTCCTTTTATACACGATTGTCATGCGCATTCACTGACGTTTTGCTCTCCAGCGCCATCAGTCGGACATTTTGTGAACTTTGTTGTTTGTTTTTTTTGTTCTAATAAAACCCCATGTCATTCTAAGCATGTGTGTCAATTTTTACCTCTCTATCTATATTATTCCGTGGTTTATTAAGTGTTCAAATTTATACTGACTTTTTGATCACCTGATATTTCCTGACATCGTCCAGGCAACAGGTGTGCATCCTGAAACCCCACTCTTGAACTGTGCAAATAACTGTATTCTCCGCCGGCTGCGGTGGTCTAGCGGTTCAGGCGCTCAGTCCGGAACCGCGGGACTGCTACGGTCGTAGGTTCGAATCCAGCCTCGGGCATGGATGTGTGTGATGTCCTTAGGTTAGCTAGATTTAAGTAGTTCTAAGTTCTAGGGGACTGATGACCACAGATGTTAAGTCCCATAGTGCTCAGAGCCGTTTTTTGAACTGTATTCTCCAGAGTTAACCTAAGTTGGGTGGCTGTTTGGTTTAACCTCCCATCTGTTGGCCACCTATTTGAGTCACTCTGGGTGTCTGTAACATCTTTCTTGTATTTCGGTTCGATACGGCCATGTAGACTGTGGCCCTTGGTTTATTCCCGTTGCCTTTTGAGCCCCTGGTAGCTCGTTGTTTCCATATTGACTGTGGTTTCACAAAGGCATTGTCCTATACCGGACCGGACTTGGGTTTCCCTGCAATGTGTATTTATTAAATCTCCTTCTGGACAGGTGGTATGGTATCGACCGTTAACTTATGCCTTAGTGTGTTCTAGTTTTCAGAATGAGATTTTCACTCTGCAGCGGAGTGTGCGCTAATATGAAACTTCCTGGCGGATTATAACTGTGTACTGGATCGAGACTCCAACTCTGGACCTTTGCCTTTCGCGGACAGGTGCTCTAGCATCTGAGCTACCCGAGCACGAGTCACGACCCGTCCTCACAGCTTTAATTCCGCCAGTACCTCGTCTCCCACTTTCCGAACTTCACAGAAGCTCTTCTGCAAAACCTTGCAGAACTAGCACTCGTGGAAGAAAGGATATTGCGGAGAAATGGCTTAGCCACAGCCTGGGGGATGTTTCGAGAGTGAGATTTTCACTCTGCAGCGCAGTGTGCGCTGATATGAAACTTTCTGGCGGATTAAAACTGTGTACCGGACCGAGACTCGAACTCGGGACCTTTGCCTTTCGCGGGCAAGTGTTCTGCCATCTGATACAGTTTTAATCAGCGATTACACACGAAATCAGGGGACAAATCATTATCGTCATTCTTAACCAGTAGCATCCGTTGTCAGGCTATGTAAGTTACCTGAACACTAATTATGTCTACTAGAAACTTTTATAAAGTGATATATTCATATGGAAAAGCAATACAGCAAAGGTAAACTTCAGTGTGAAAGTGAAACTGAATTTAACTGACAATCTGGGCATCATCGGGTGTAGTACGTGTGTAACCGATATCTCTTATCCACGTCCGATCACAGGAAACAAAACTGTTTCGGGGAATAACGAGGAAAATGTAGACCGTATTTACAAATGATAATGGTACAGGCGATTTTGATATGGGCGACAACGGGTGGCCTACAACAAGTCTCCAGGAGTAGGAACGGATATGGAACATGGGTCTGGGTAGCGCACATGCTGAAGATAACTCAAGTTTGACAAGTAAACATCTGTAATCAGGTTTTTAGAAAATGAGTATATCCAACTTGATATTAATTTTCATGGGCGATAGTGCATAAATTTGTACTGAAAAATCGATGGTTGTTGCCTACACTCACAACCTTTCGGCGACTAATGCTTGAGCTCATGTGCACGGGTAGGTTTGACTCGGGTGGCGGACAATACTGCACGGCACGGTGCGAGCCCAGAAGCGGGTGCGCGTTCCCACAGTTAACGACGGCCGGGTGACGTGGCAGCACCGCCGCCCCACCCTTTTGGTTTCTCCCCCTGCCACCCCAGAGGGGGTCATCCATCGGAGGGAGCCGTATCAGCGAAGGGCTGCATGGGTTTCACAGCGGCACAGAACCTAATAAACCGTCCAGTCCAGGGGACCACTCAGCAGACGATATCGTTTAGCCATACCTGCCGATATTTACAACAGTATCCAACATAAACAGGCGTAACTAGGTCGTTAACCGCAAGGAAACGACAAACTGTAGATAAATAGCTAAATCACACAGTAACAATTCTGTACAATGAGAAAACATACTGAGGGGACATTATGACAAATGCCCACTACAAGATTGAATGCCGCTTGATGGCGTTGTCGGCACGCTATGCGGTATGGGAAAAAAACCTATATAAGTGGCGCAGGGACGAGTGGGAAACCACTTCAGCGTCGATACTGGCCGAAAATGGGTCAATCCAGCAGAATAAGCGACTTAGACAATGGGGAGATTCTTCTGGCCAGACACTTAGTAATGAACATCTCGGAAAGAGAAAAGATAATCGGCTGTCCGCGTGCTACTTTCCTGAGGTTATTGGAAAGTGCTTGACGAACGGAGAATCTACGAGTGGGAGACAAAATGCTGTATGTCAAAGCCTCGCCACGGAACAGACAGACCGGGGTCTTTAACTGAAGGAGGAAGAGAAGGAGGAAGAGGAAGCAGAGACGGAGGACAAAATTGTTTATCGTCTCGCCAACAACGAGGCCATAAGAGACAGAGCATAAGCTCGGATTAGGGCAGGATGGGGAAGGAAATCAGCCGTGCACTTTCAAAAGAACCGTCCCAGCATTTGCCTGAAGCGTTTAGAAAAATCACAGAAAACCGAAATCAGGATGACTGGACGCGGGTTTGAACCGCAGTCCTTTCCAATGCGAATCCAGTATGCTGACCACTTCGCGACCTCGCTAGGTCTTGCCTGGAGCCTCCACAGCATATGACCTTTGTGTGATACCTCAATGACCACTTCATCTTCACTAGTAAGCGGAGTAGCCGCGGGTGTGAATGCCGCCTCATTGCGTTTTAGGTACGCCAGGCGGTAAGGCAAATACATTAGTGCGGCAGAGCCCAATGGGGAATCATTATAACCACAATACAGGCCACAATCACAATGGGAAAATCCACTGGCACAAACTTGATAAGGGAAAAGTTCTTACGGCCAGGTGCTAGGGAACGAGTACCTGTTCATGAGCTACTGTCGTGACCATCTACGTAAAGTGATTGATGGACAGTAAAACCATTAGTAGGTGAGAAGGTGATGGACGCCCACGTTTTATCAAAGACACAAGCAGGGTTCGAAACATGTACGTTGTTAGAGACGTGCGTCAGTGGTTTCAGTATTATGCTATGATGGACGTTTTCTGGTTTTTCATGGGATCTGTGGTGATAACGGACGGCACCATGACAGCTGTAGTCCACGAGAACATTGCTGAGAACAACTGCATCTGATCATCCTTAAAGTCTTTCCCGATAGCTATGTCATCTTATAACTGGATAACTTGTAACTAACTGGAAAGTCACATACCCTAAAATACTACAACTGTACTGCCGTCACATATGTGTGCTGCACCAGAAAACACGCACTCATATGTGCCAAATCAATAGTAGTTGCACTCTCACACCATCTAGTGGCCAAACAAAATAACAAGTATTTTGTTTATCTCGGCCATGTGTTTTACACATGAAGTACCAGGTTCGATTCTGCAATGAACCATCGTCTCGTAGCACACTGGACAACAAGCAGGTGGCAACAAGGAGCTCCCGATTTTGAGAACCTTTTAGAAACTTCTTTGAGCCTTACCAGTGACAGCTCATCTACCCGACAGTATTGGCCTGTCATAATAGAACCCCTCCAAGCTCACATATGACAAAATGTTTGGTATTAGTTAACAGAATTTTTTTTTCTCTATCAACAGTCAGAGTGCTATAAACTTCAGTGAATTTAGCATGAAAGTGAACCAATAATTTTATGGTATTACGGGAATTCTAGGTGTAAATACATTGTAAAACGTAATGTTTCTTGTTTATTATAAGGTACCTTCGTTGATATTTGAGTTCCTAATGCTTCTGGTGTTTATTATTAATTGAACTGGCCCTAAAATGAAGCCAGATGTTTTTAATGCAAGACTTTTAGTAAGCTTTTGTTCCTGTGAAGATGAGGAATTGTATACATTTTCTATTTATTAGCGTTTTAAGTAACAATATATCGGAACTACTATTAGTTCGCACAACAACAACCACGCACGTCGACTAACAGATGTGTTTAGGGCTGCCTTTTAAATAATACACATCTAAGCTACTTTTGGCAATGTTTTAATCTATTGTTCTTAATTTCTTCCAAGTATTAGCCAACGTTTTATGACGAAGGCCATCAAATTCGGTAATCCAAGCTACGGATGTATAAAGGGCTTTGCAGTCCATTATCACGTACTCTGAGGTTGGCTGTGTAACATTTGTGAACAGTGTCCTATCTGTGAAAGGTTTGCATAGAAAGTCTATCAGAGGATATTCTTATAGATAAGCTATAATTATGACTTGACTTCTATCTTACCAGTATGCTACTTTCTCATTTGCTCTTGCACTAAGCTTATACCACTATAAAAGTTTGATTCATAGATTTTTCTTAATGTAATGTATTCTTGTACGTTTTTGGTACTGATGATAGCCACACAGTAGTTGAAATATAGATCTGTAGTAAATAGATCATTAGTCACTAATACTGCACATTTTGTCAGCTTTAACACATGAAGTGGTACTGCCAGAAATAAAAACCGCTTCTCACAGGTACTCAAATGATATGTATGTAACGTAATTGTATTTAATGTGTTTACGATTTGGTAAAGTACTTACGTTTGACGATGTATTGTTGAAGATCTGAAAATATGCGTAGGATGAATGTAAAACGAGAGAGGAAGGTTTAATTAGTAATTTAATTGTTAAATTTGGAGCGTAATACGGTTGAGTGATGTTGGCATGGCAGGCGACGACGATTATTGTAAATTACTTCCATGAAATAATTATCAGTCGTGAGGTACCTGATAAAGAAGCTGCTAAACAATGAGTTGCGAGAAAGGTTCTGGTTGTTTCATGGAATGAGTGGCATGGGCTCTCGGTATAAAATTAATGCAGCGTGTTTATACTTACTTGTTTGTGAAAGAATAATGTATAATGTTATACGGTTTTGATCGAGAACTCTGAGAATGATATGAAGTTAAAAACTTGAGAAAAGACGAAGTAATGAAATGTCTGTGGATGTAAACAACATGATATGTGCCCTATTGATATCAGTCATTGCAACCAGATGGTATTACAAGCATACTACCTCTTTGTGTGGCATGGACAGTATCAACTGTAGCTGTTATCAGGTCAGCGAATGGTCTTGAATAATCGGAGAATCCACTTTCAAGATTATAGTCAGACAATTAAGGAAATAGAAGTATATCATCAGTTCTTCAGACCTTACTATGAGTACTAAACCAGGCCAATATTATTCTGCGTTATGTAAATTTTGGTAACGAAAGCTCCAAGTATCACATTTAAACAACCTGATTAATATCGGTCTAGATAGTAGCAGAAGAAGACGACAGGTAAGTGCCTGTTGTTTTGCTTTTAATTTAATTGGGTAGTGCACTGAATTCAAACGAAACCGTTAGTGTGTCCACACAGACATGAATAACACTTGCCTTGCAAAGTGTAACACAAGTGCCGTTTCAAAGTCATGTTTCTCGTATTTTTAGTTCATTGTACACGTAATATCGATGGCAGTCTTACTGCTGCGGATGACACAGCTGACGCTCGATTTCCCAAATGTAACACTTGATACTATTCGTAGAGGCTGTAGGGCAGCTCCCCAGATTTTAGACAAAATATTATAAGTATTTCGCAAAGGTAATCAAAAGTACTGTGAGAGCCGTTGTGGAGCGTTGCGCTAAGGGCCATGGGTGCAGCAGCCCGTGTGGCAACATGTTAGTTACAATAACAGGCATAAAAGTGGATTGCGAAGACAGGACAGCCGAGCACGGCAGTAAATTGTGTCATAAGAGGTAACCACGTAGCAAGTGATGGGGGATGGTACACCACACCAGGGCCACTCTTTTGCCATGTGTGATGTGTGACGTGGTTAAGTGTCAGGTTCTAACGAATCACATGGGCGCCAGAGGCAAACAATTAAGTCTGTATTTTGAGGCAATCTGTATTTGGAACTGATACGAATGTTCCATTATTAAGGGAACAATTGCTTAACTCGTGAGTTCCTTGAGTGCAGTAAAAGATGACTTATCATTCATTTCATTGTTAGTTGTTTTACTGATTACAATAAGTTTCATTGTCGTGTGTGACAATTTCAGCGATCATCTCTCCCAAAAATTTGTCTTATTATCTTGTGGCACACACTGTTAATTCTACACAGGAAGAATTGCTCTTATCAATCTATTGTTCACATTTTTAGGTTATGTTTAAAATTAAAGTTTAAGAAAAGATAGAATGTGAAAGAAGAGGGATCAGAAGGGACACTGCGAACTATGTATGTTCCAAGGCCATAATCGTGCTACAGCGAAGTCTTGCCCACAAAACTCGTCCTATGTGGAGCGATGGAACACAACTGGGACACTATCTGGCGCCCACTCTGTGCCGACAAAATACTGGTCCGTACTTTACAGGAATTACGTGATCTGAGAGTACATATCTGGTGCCACATACCACCGAATTGTACCAAGGACTTGACACTTCTGTATTAAACGGAGCCGCTGCTGTATTGCGTCCCTAATGTGGGAGTGTTAACAGCATACTCATCAAAACGATGCAGAATAAAGAGCAACACTTTTCCGCTAACAATACTGATAGAAACACCCTGGATGCATTCACAGTCAGCTGAGTGAGTGAGCCCAACGTATAGTATGACAGACTATCTCAGAAACACAGCCGTCACTCTCTCAGCGTTAAACGCCGCATTTGGCAGTCGGTGCATTCGATCCTCGGTATCATTTCAAAAGAGGCATAATGGAGACGCAGCGATCCACATTACACGCTACCCGTCAGCTACTGTAAAGTGCCTGTGCTTTGTGGCCCACTGAAAAGGCGGTGCTTTATATGCCCTTGTGACCAATGGTCTTTTGCGAGGTTCCCGATGTTAAATGTCCATTAAATGTACTCTCCTCCGGTACGTACACTCAGAAGCTAGCTGAGATGGACCTTCATTCACTAAATGAAGAAAGTTCTGTAGAGATCGAACCCGACTATCACTGACAAGACGTGACACGGTTCTCCGTTTCCTGTCGGTTAGGGCATTTTTACGAACTCCCTTCTTACACCGTGTTATATGTCTATGGGGCTGCACCATTTCTTGTAGGCATCTTGGAGAATCCGCATTAATAAATCAACGAGTGGGTCATTTTTATTTACGGTGAGGTCACTGGAATGTCCAAACACGACGAGCGTCGTCTCGTAGATCATCCTTACTGCATTTATTCCATGCTGTCAACTGGCACATATACGCACCGCCTCATTGCCATTATTTCCATGATCTGCGTCGGCGGTGGAGGACTGTATGACAGCCTGGTACCATTCTGGCACCAACTACAGCACTCTAAAGCGAACTGTATGCTCCATTAACGTGGTGCTACAATTGAAATGCGAAAAAAGTATTAGTTTTTACTTCTTATGAAATTTTCTAAGTCACTTTGCTTGTCTTTAGAAAATGGAGTGACTGTACCGAAATCTACAGGGTGAGTCATTAACTGTTGCCACCTAGAATAAATCTGAAAGTATGGTAGGAGCTGAAAAGTTTGTGGGATAGAGGTTGCATGGGACAACGTGTGCCATAATATGACGTTGGTTTTTTGTTGATAGGTGGGGTCGCTTCAGAGATATGACGGTCAACTTTGTTTTTTAAGGGATTCCGGAAAGGCTCAAAATCATGTAAAGTTCAATTTTTACTTTTTTGCGTTTTCTGAATCTGCAGACTATTACCTTTTAATAGATATATAATTTATTCAATTCCGAAGACTACGACTATTTTTAAAAAAAATTTGAAATGTGTTCTACATGGGCGTGACACACTGTGGCGCTGTTAAACTGCTGTCAAATGGTGTTATTATTAACGTCCGTGTTCATCAGGTACAGTTTAGTGATGTGAGATAAAGTATGTGTTGTGGCTAACCTGTGATGGTTCAATATATATCGCTGGTGTGATTGTCGATTGTTTCATGTTTATTTACTCTGTCGTTATCTCGAAAATATTCGTAATTAATTCTGTTTCTTGAGTCTCTGTTTAGTTGAAGTACAATAATGAGTAAAAGTAAAGTTATTAGAAATCCTCTGAAGGCTTTTAAGAAAAGGAGAAATGTTGGAAAGCCAAAGGTATGTGTTATTACTGTAAACAATAAAGACGATAACCAAGTGAGTGAACCTAACCTCTCAAGTACACCTGCCCATAGCAGTCAAAGTGGGAAAGAAAATACTTCACAGAAGAAGCTTGGTTCAATGAGTGAAAACTATGAATGTTTTATGGGCGAATCGGATGTGAATGAAATATTTGATATGTCGGTTATCAAAGGAATTTTTTCAAACTGTGTAAGATGTATTCATTGTAGTGAAGTTGGTCTGGAACTCTCCATAATAAAGCACGTAGGACTTGCTAGTGAAATACAACTGAAATGTGATAAGTGTTCATACATGACCACCTTTTGGAACAGTGTTGCAGTAACTGCAACTGAAGAAAATGGTAGCAAAATCTACGAACACAACATTAGATTTGTTTATTCCTTGCGTTCAGTTGGTAAGCGTGCTACTGCAGGTGCAATTTTCTGTGCCATCGTGAATCTTCCAAATCCCCCAACCAAGTTTACGACCTACAATAAATTAATAGGGTCTAAAGTAGAAGATGTCTGTATAGAATCTATGAAGAACGCTGTGGAAGAGGCAGTAATGGAAAATAATGGTAACAGAGATTTCACTGCAGCGTTCGATGGTACCTGGCATAAACGGGGACACACATCTCTTGATGGTGTAGTATCTGCCACCAGTATGTCTACAGGGAAAGTTTTAGATGTAGCAGTAATGTCAAAGTATTGTAGATGTCCACAAAAATATAAAGGTACACATGAAAATAATTGCAAAGCTAACTATAGTGGCAGTAGTGGAGGAACGGAAGTGGCTGGTGTTGCCAGTATATTCCAGCGTTCTGAGGCGTGTGATAAAGTGCGATATGTTAATTACCTTGGTGACGGTGATTCTAAAAGTTTCAAACACGTTCAAGGACTGAAGCCCTATGGTGATGATGTTGTAGTGCAGAAATTTGAGTGTATTGGACACGTACAGAAGCGAATGGGAACAAGACTTCGGCGACTGAAAGCTTCGTACAAAAAACAAAAACTCAGTGATGGTAAAGGGTTGGATGGGAAGGGAAGGTTAACTGACAGTGTAATTGACAAAATACAGAACTATTATGGAATGGCTATTAGGCAGAATACACAAGGTGTCGACGAAATGAAGAAGGCTGTTTGGGCTCTTTTTTTTCATACTTCTTCAACCGATGAAAATCCCTAACATAGCTTGTGTCCCAAAGAAGAAGATAGTTGGTGTAAATAGAACAAAGGATTGCTAACTGGTGAAGTGTACACTCATAAGCATAGTCTGCCTCATGCAATAATGGAGGTGATAAAACCTATTTTCAGGGACTTAGCAGCACCTGAACTGTTGAAAAAGTGTATTCACGTAAAAACTCAAAACCCCAATGAAAGTGTAAATAGTGTTATATGGTCGAGAATCCCCAAGACTATATTTGTTGGAATAGAAACACTTCACTTTGGTGTGTATGATGCTGTTGCGACTTTCAATGATGGCAACATTGTAAGGTGCAAGATATTTAGAAATATGAGAATGAAGATAGGTTCTAACATGGTACGAGCGATGCTTGCTTTAGACAAGGAACGCCTTCGGGCTGCAGACAGGGCTGTAAAGAGTCTAGAAATACAAGCAAGAGTAAACAGGAGGAGGAACAAGAGGAAGCTGGAGGAGGAGTTTGCAGAGGATGAAGATAATCCATCCTATGGACGTGGAATGCACTAAAAAGTTAACCAATCTTTGTCGCTCGATTCCCAAAACTTTTATTTTCTCATACTAATTACATGTTTTCTAAGGATCTTCCAAACATATTTGTTTCAAACTTTCAGTAAATGTTACACAGTACCTTCTACATAATTTAACACAGCCTTTTTCCAAAAACTGTATATTTTTGAATTTATAAATAAGAAATTGCAAAAAAATGTTGTGAATTTTCATTACAATTGAAAAAAATCATCTTTAATAACTGAACTAAAAGTTTGTAAAATCCCTGTGTTAAGTTGTAGCCCATATTCCAATAAATAATCTGTAAGAAGTTCAACTTCCTACCTCAAATACTTTGTGAGGAAAGATGTAATTTACACTCCTGGAAATGGAAAAAAGAACACATTGACACCGGTGTGTCAGACCCACCATACTTGCTCCGGACACTGCGAGAGGGCTGTACAAGCAATGATCACACGCACGGCACAGCGGACACACCAGGAACCGCGGTGTTGGCCGTCGAATGGCGCTAGCTGCGCAGCATTTGTACACCGCCGCCGTCAGTGTCAGCCAGTTTGCCGTGGCATACGGAGCTCCATCGCAGTCTTTAACACTGGTAGCATGCCGCGACAGCGTGGACGTGAACCGTATATGCAGTTGACGGACTTTGAGCGAGGGCGTATAGTGGGCATGCGGGAGGCCGGGTGGACGTACCGCCGAATTGCTCAACACGTGGGGCGTGAGGTCTCCACAGTACATCGATGTTGTCGCCAGTGGTCGGCGGAAGGTGCACGTGCCCGTCGACCTGGGACCGGACCGCAGCGACGCACGGATGCACGCCAAGACCGTAGGATCCTACGCAGTGCCGTAGGGGACCACACCGCCACTTCCCAGCAAATTAGGGACACTGTTGCTCCTGGGGTATCGGCGAGGACCATTCGCAACCGTCTCCATGAAGCTGGGCTACGGTCCCACACACCGTTAGGCCGTCTTCCGCTCACGCCCCAACATCGTGCAGCCCGCCTCCATGGTGTCGCGAGAGGCGTGAATGGAGGGACGAATGGAGACGTGTCGTCTTCAGCGATGAGAGTCGCTTCTGCCTTGGTGCCAATGATGGTCGTATGCGTGTTTGGAGCCGCGCAGGTGAGCGCCACAATCAGGACTGCATACGACCGAGGCACACAGGGCCAACACCCGGCATCATGGTGTGGGGAGCGATCTCCTACACTGGCCGTACACCACTGGTGATCGTCGAGGGGACACTGAATAGTGCACGGTACATCCAAACCGTCATCGAACCCATCGTTCTACCATTCCTAGACCGGCAAGGGAACTTGCTGTTCCAACAGGACAATGCACGTCCGCATGTATCCCGTGCCACCCAACGTGCTCTAGAAGGTGTAAGTCAACTACCCTGGCCAGCAAGATCTCCGGATCTGTCCCCCATTGAGCATGTTTGGGACTAGATGAAGCGTCGTCTCACGTGGTTTGCACGTCCAGCACGAACGCTGGTCCAACTGAGGCGCCAGGTGGAAATGGCATGGCAAGCCGTTCCACAGGACTACATCCAGCATCTCTACGATCGTCTCCATGGGAGAATAGCAGCCTGCATTGCTGCGAAAGGTGGATATACACTGTACTAGTGCCGACATTGTGCATGCTCTGTTGCCTGTGTCTATGTGCCTGTGGTTCTGTCAGTGTGATCATGTGATGTATCTGACCCCAGGAATGTGTCAATAAAGTTTCCCCTTCCTGGGACAATGGATTCACGGTGTTCTTATTTCAATTTCCAGGAGTGTATAAGCGTTGTTTTAACATTGCAAGTATAGGGCGTTCCGGAGCCCCTGAAATGGGATGCTATAGTTTGGTACTTATTTTCTGATAGCGGCTATCGAGATGAATCCAATGATGGGTAACAGTAAGGTCTTTGAAGGTCAGCGAAGGTCAAAAAGGTGGCATCAACGTCTATTTACAGAAGTTATTGGAAGTGATGTCCATTGGTATCGATGCAGTGCTGCAATCTTCTTACCTCGGATTAAGTAGTATTCCTTATCACACAGGCACGAAGCACGTGCTCTTACAATTCTCTCTCACCTCTCTTCAGGTGTACTTGGAACGTCTTTATAAACAATGTCTCTTACGAATCCCGACAAGAAGAAATCCAGAGGCGTGAAGTCTGGCCAACAAGCTGGCCACGACACATCTCCTCCGCGTCCGATCCAAAGATTTGGGAATTGTCTCTGCAACTAATTTCTAACCATCAGCGAAAAATGTGCCGATCATCCATCTTGTTGTACCACATTCTGTTCCTTGTTTCTAAAGGTATTTCTTCCAATAACAGACCTAATGTTGGAACTTCCTGGCAGATTAAAACTGTGTGCCGGACCGAGACTCCAACTCGGGACCTTTGCCTTTCGCGGGCAAGTGCTCTACCAACTGAGCTACCCAAGCACGACTCAGGCCCCGTCCTCACATCTTTAATTCCGCTAGTACCTCGTCTCCTACCTTCCACACATCACAGAAGCTCTCCTGCCAACCTTGCAGAACTAGCACTCCTGGAAGAAAGGATATTGTGGAGACATGGCTTACCCACAGCCTGGGGAATGTTTCTAGAATGAAATTTTCACTCTACAGCGGAGTGTGCGCTGATATGAACATTCTAGAAACATCCCCCAGGCTGTGGCTAAGCCATGTCTCCGCAATATCCTTTCTTCCAGTGCTTGGGTAGCTCAGTTGGTAGAGCACTTTCCCGCCAAAGGTGAAGGTCCCGAGCTCGAGTCTCGCTCCGGTACACAGTTTTAATCTGCCAGGAAGTTTCATATCAGCGCACAGTCCGCTGTAGAGTGAAAATATCATTCTAGACCTAATGTTTATTGCAGGAATGTATTCCTCCTACCATTAAGATTTCCTTCGATGAAATAGGGGCCTATAATTCTGTCCTCCAGAATCCCACACTATACACTCACCGACCACGGTTTATGGCGTGCAACTTGCCGCAGCCATCATGGATTTTCAGTTGCCCAATCATGCATGTTATGCAAATTAACATTTCTACGGTTAGTGAATGTAGCCTCGTCAGTAAATAAAATCAAATTAATATATGAGTCATCCCTCTGAATCTGAAGGTGAGACCATCGGCAGAATTCAATGCGACGCATACAATCCGTACCAGTTAATTCTTGGTGTAGACTGATATGGTAGGGACGATATTTATGGCGATGCAGAACACGAACAACACTACTCTGGCTCATGTCAGATTCATTTGCGATTTGATGCGAACTAATACAAGAATCTCGAATCACAGTGGCAAGAGTACCAATTTCCGTTTCCTCGTTAGTAATTTTGCTTTGCTGGATATGTTTCCGATGCGTTAAAGATCCAGTTGTTATCAATTTATCATACACATGTTTACATGTTCGACGTGTAGAGTGACTATGTTGAGGATATCTTTCAGCTTATAAGTCTTTAGCTCTCACAGAATTTCGTTGGCATTCTCCGTAAATGAGAAGCGTATCGACTTGTTCTTCGAAGGAATACATCATTCACATTCGCTTGATTTGACGATACTGGTCGTACCGTTCCTATTAGTGTTGTATTGCGAAACCGTCGAATGGTGTTTACATGTCAATGGCACGTTAGATTGATACGCCGTATTCAGCGAATATTTACTATTTGCACGATATACGAGAGAGAATTGTCAAAGCATGTGCTTCGATAACTGCCGAAGTGATAAGGAATACCAATCAATCCATGATAAGAAAATTGCAGCACTGCATCGATACCAATGGTCATCACTTCGATCACCTTCTGTAAATGGACGTTCATGTCAACTTTTTGGCCTTCGTTGACCTTCAAGGACCTTTAACTGCAAACATTTTTAGTTTAGGCTTTGCCGTGACTTATTGATATTAAATGAAACAACAGGTTTACTGTTACCAGTCACTGTTTATTTATCTCCACGACGTGTTTCAAAGGTTTAAACCTCATCCTCAGGTGGATTTACATTTGTTAATATGACATTTGTGTGTGTGTTGTGTTACGATGTTTTGGAGGAACTTGTGGCATTGTGTAGTAGAGAAACAAAACACTATTTCAGAACATGGTTTTGGGTTTCTTTTAATAAAAAATTAAGCGTGTATCTAACGGTAAACATAAAATAAGTAAAATGAAGTACCTCCAATGGTCACAGGTTCCTTTCACTGTCGTAACACATCACATGTATACTGTCATATACTGTAAACAAATATGGCGTCGGAAACTATTGAGTGCATGGATCGTATAGCAGAAGAGAAAACATTGCCCCAAAGTACAAAGAATATACGTCCTAACAACATTATTCAACACTCACACCCTAATATTTACCATAAATATTTAGTTATGTTACTACAACAGCCCCCCGAGTGTACAAGAGATTGACCTCATTTACAGATATATCATCACACCAACAGCTTGTACCCCTTGTCAGCTTGAAACTATAAGTACATCAACTACTGGCACAAATTGCACATCCATCTGTATATTTTTAAGGATTAACCAATGTATTACCGAAACCTTTAGGAAGTTGTTACATGTAACAGATATAATCTTAAGACCCCTTCCATTGTAAAGTTTGCTCTCATACAATCACTCGTTCCACTGTCTCTCTCTCTCTCCCTCTCACCTTGTCTTTTTCTTCCTCCGCTTCTGCCTCCAGCCTTTCATATCTATCTAAGAATCCCAACCAAAACTGTTGTTTGTGTATAATTTTACCACTGTAGACAATATTATTATTGTACTTATAGTCTGTAACACTTCACACGATTTTATAAAAGATTATGAAGTATAAGCTATTTTAACTTGTCAAAATCGGATTTATATACCACCTGAAGTATTTATTCCAACGAATGTATTAAACACCTCAAACAACAACCTCCAAATCCTTTACAAATATGTAATAATTTTGTTAGGACGTATATTCTTCGTACATTGCGACAATGTTTGCTCTTCTGCTATACGAACTAAGCACCCAGTAGTTTCCGACGCCATATTTGTGTACAAAATATGACAGTATACATGTGACAACTGGAGGTATTTTATTTTAGTACTTTCAACACTGCAGCCCAGTCAGCAATCGTGATAATCTAATATATAAGAAACTATCAGCCTCGATTGCGGTAGTGAAACCAACCTTTACCTAGGTTTCACACCAAGTAATTGAGCCTTCTTCAGAAGTTAAACCTGATTCTATAATATGTCTACGAGGGCATGGTATAGAATTAAAACAAAACAGCCTGAATAGGCGTAGTCACATTTTAAAAATGCGGTACATAGGTACTAAGTCACCACCAAGACTTAAGCTCCGGCGAGCGCCTCGTCTGTATGGACGCCGTGCGGTGGGTCTCGGGAGCTCATGTGAAACTAAGTAGACCTAGATGACGTGCTGCATATCAGCATGGCGGGGAACATTGCGCATGTTTGACTGAGACCATGACTGTCAAACCAACGCAGTTATATCTTAAATCAAATAACTTATAGAATGGTTGAAACTCTGAAACGTAAAGCCTCTGCACCACGTTTTGACTAAAATATAACGAACTATGCGTGGATTTATATGAGTGCGAAGACACTAACCCGTCTTACACTATTATAATATAATGGCCCGTTCACAACGAATGTTGCATAACGCACCCATCGTTATTAATGAAATACGACATAAAACAGCGAAACTGTAGTACGTAAACGCCAAAGTGCAATTAATTTCGGATAACCTGTGCAAAGATGGTCGAGTAGGTGTTTTTATCAGTTGATGTAGATATACTTCTTATTCCAGAATCAGATTTTCACTCTTCAGTGGAGTGTGCGCTGGTATGAAACTTCCTGGCAGATTAAAACTGTGTGGCCGAGACTCGAACTCGGGACCTTTGCCTTTCGCGGGCAAGGGCTCTACCAACTGAGCTACCCAAGCGCGACTCACGCCCCGTCCTCACAGCTTTACTTCTGCCAGTGCCTCGTCTCCTACCTTCCAAACTTTACAGAAGCTCTCCTGCGAACCTTGCACAACTTGCACTCCTGAAAGAAAGGATATTGCGGAGGCATGGCTTAGCCACAGCCTGGGGCATGTTTCCAGAATGAGATTTTCACTCTGCTACGGAGTGTGCGCTGATATGAAACTTCCTGGCAGATTAAAACTGTGTGCCGGGCCGAGACTTGAACTCGGGACTTTTGCCTTTCGCAAAAGGCAAAGGTCCCGAGTTAGAGTCTCGGCCCGGTACACAGTTTTAATCTGTCAGGAAGTTTCATACTTCTTATTGCTGACACGCACTGAATGATGAATATTATCAAGATTAATTTTTATATTATTACTAAAAATAACGCGTGAGTGAACGAACATCTCCACTTCATCGCCATGTAATAGCACTTGACCAGCACAGGTCAAATTAGTTTACGTGTAAAAAATTTGGTAATTGCGTGAACGGACGTACAAGGCCCTTTACGCCCTTATACTCCATCGACCGACAGAGGTCAGTTTCACTACGCGCTACAATAGAGAATTATCGCCTCTTATATTAAAGGCAATTGTTAAATAGATATGATATGATAAAACGTGCTTGACCCGAGAAGACACCTTGGAATTTTTTTATGGTCATTTGACATGTGTAAACGGCATGTTCTTCGCAAGGAAGAATTAAAAAGAAATAGCAGATAGCTACTAATTTGCCCATGTGCATACTATAAATGTACCAGGATGAAGTCGTCTCGGTGTTGCAACTGTAAATAAATATAAAGGGAACTACCCTAAAATGTCGAAATGGACCAGCTAAACTTCATCTTGACACCTGAGGCTCCACTTCACCGTTCGTGGGCTAGTAACCACTTGTATAAATATGATTGTTGTCTATGGGGTAGATACGGGCATCTTAACTATTGAAACCATGTGTGTAAGCACCGTATGTGGAAAGATCACCTGATGGGAATCTTATACCAAAATGTTACGTCGGCAAACGCACGCATGCTAGCTACTACCTTAAGGGATGTTTAAATAAAGTACATCAAACATCGACCATCTGTGTCACACCACCACCAAAATACTGCTCGGCTCCTCCGAATCAGCCATTACCTGGTCATGATATTCTAAATAATGGCATAAAACATTCAAAAAAAATCCTTTTTTTCAACTGAAGTTGATCATTAAGGAGGTTATCCTTATCAGATTGCAGATGTTCAAAAATCTACATCTCCTCCAGGATGTCTAATCTAGTACCTTTAATCTCATGATGCAGGAGCGAGTGCCATTTGGATCAGGTGTTCGCTCGTGCGCCGTCACCACTTTTGGTTGGAATGTGCTTCTTATATCTAGTAGCAATAGCTCTGCCTGTTTGACCTATATAATAGTTCGGGCAGTCCCCACAAGTGATTTTATAAACCCCAGAGCGAAATAGTTTGTCATGTGATGCTTGCAGTGTATGGACCAAAGTATTTTTTAGACTATTATTGGTTGAAAATGCTGCCTTAAACCAATGATTCTTAAGCATTCGGCCTAATCTGTAAGAAACCCTGCCTATGAAGGGAACAGACAAAAAGCAGCAGGTTCACCTTCTCCCCCGTCATTTAATGTGGATGACGTATTATTGCTTTTATTGAGTTTCTTGTTGTACATTTGCCTCACCAAGTCAGCAACCATTATTTCCTGCAATTTCCGCAAGCTTTACTAATTCACATTTGAAAGCATCTGGAGACAGAGGAATTGTCAGGGCACGATGTATACTAGAATGAAAAAAAGGTAACTTATGAGCTTGCGGATGGGCGGAATCGGTCGCTATGACCTTATCAGAAAATTTACTCCAATAATTTAAAGACCTGTCAGAGGATTCATTTTCAAGTGTAAAATTAATCTTCTCATGGAGCTCGTAGTTCGTTGTATACATGGAAGAACCCTGGAGATACTAAAAGGTTTGAGATAGATTATATAATGGTAAGACAGAGATTTAGGAACCAGATTTTAAATTGTAACACATTTCCAGGGGTAGATGTGGAGTCTGACCACAATCTATTGGTTATGAACTGTAGATTAAAACTGAAGAAACTGCAAAAAGGTGGGAATTTAAGGAGATGGAACCTGGATAAACTGAAAGAACCAGAGGTTATACAGAGTTTCAGGGAGAGCATAAGGGAAAAATTGACAGGAATGGGGGAAGGAAATACAATAGAAGAAGAATGGGTTGCCTTGAGGAATGAAATAGTGAAGGCAGCAGAGGATCAAGTTGGTAAAAAGACGAGGGCTAGTAGAAATCCTTGGGTAACAGAAGAGATACTGAATTTAATTAATGAAGGGAGAAAATACAAAAATGCAGTAAGTGAAGCAGACAAAACGGAATACAAACATCTCAAAAATGAGATCGACAGGAAGTGCAAAATGACTAAGCAGGTATGGCTAGAGGACAAATGTAAGGATGTAGAGGCTTATCTCAAGAGGGGTAAAGATACTGCCTACAGGAAAATTAAAGAGACCTTTGGATAAAAGAGAACCAATTGCATGAATATCAAGAGTTCAGATGGAAACCCAGTTCTAAGCAAAGAAGGGAAAGCAGAAAGGTGGAAGGAGTATATAGAGGGTCTATACAGGGGCGATGTTCTTGAGGACGATATTATGGAAATGGAAGAGGAGGTAGATGAGGATGAAATGGGAGATATGATACTGCGTGAAGAGTTTGACAGACTACTGAAAGACCTAAGTCGAAACAAGGCCCCAGGAGTGGACAACATTCCATTAGAACTACTGACAGTCTTGGGAGACCCAGGCCTAACAAAACTCCATCTGGTAAGCAAGATGTATGAGACAGGCGAAATTCCCTCAGACTTCTAGAAGAATAGAGTAATTCCAATCCCAAAGAAAGCAGGTGTTGACATATGTGAAAATTACCGAACTATCTGTTTAATAAGTCACAGCTGCAAAATACTAACGCGAGTTCTTTACAGACGAATGGAAAAGCTGGTAGACGCCGACCTCGGGGAAGATCAGTTTGGATTCCATGGAAATGTTGGAACACGTGAGGTAATACTGACCCTACGACTTACCTTAGAAGAAAGATTAAGGAAAGGCAAACCTAGGTTTCTAGCATTTGTAGACTTAGAGAAAGCTTTGGACAATGTTGACTGGAATACGCTCTTTCAAATTCTGAAGGTGGCAGGGGTAAAATAGAGGGAGCGAAAGGCTATTTACAATTAGTACAGATACCAGATGGCAGTAATAAGAGTCGAGGGACATGAAGGGAAGCAGTTGTTGGGAAGGGAGTGAGACAGGATTGTAGCCTTTCCCCGACGCTATTTTCCATGATTTCTGTTTCTGTAATTCTAGGTTCAACATTACATTTAAGCCCTTTCGATAATAGTGCACTTTCAGAAGGTGAACAAATAATAAATGTTTTATTAATGACCCATTTGTAAAATTTATTTGGTTCGGTTGTTGCTGTATTGTAACTAGTTGACTTGTTGTCTTACTCGTCAAGCTAGAAGGCTTCTTGTCATGGTTCTTCGTAATTTCTTCTTTACGTCATGCAATCCATTCGTTGGCCGCTACCCAGAACAAATCGATTTGAAAATTATAAAAGGTTGAACTAAATTTTGAAATCTGAAGGTACAACATGTAGGCTTCTTCTTTTAAGCCATCTTTTTTTGCATAAAGGTCACCTATTCTACTGTTCCCCACCTTGTTGATTTGCGGAGCGCCATCTAGGTCTACTTTGTTTCACGTGAGCTCCCGAGACCCACCGCACGGCGTCCATGGAGACAAGGCGCTCGCCGGAGCTTAAGTCTTGGTGGTGACTTAGTACCTATGTACCGCATTATTAAACTGTGACTACGCCTATTCAGGCTCTTTTCGTTTTAATTCTATACCATGCCCTCGTAGACATGTTATAGAATTAGGTTTATCTTCTGAAGAAGGCTCAATTACTTGGTGTGAAACATAGGTAAATGTTGGTTTCATTACCGCAATAGATGTTGGTAGTTTCTTATATTTTACTTTATTTTACTTATTTTATATTTACCTTTAGATACACGTTTAATTTTTTGTCAGAAGAAACCCAAAACCATATTCTGAAATAGTGTTTTGTTTCTCTACTAGACAGTGCCACAAGTTCCTCCTAAAAACCGTAACACAACACACACACAAATATCATATTAACAAATGTAAATCCACCTGACGATGGAGGTCTAAGCCTTTGAAACGCGTCGTGGAGATAAACAAACAGTCACTGGTAACAGTAAACTTGTTGTTCCATTTAAATTCAAAGACATTACCGTTACACATCATTGGATTCGTCTCTATAGTCGATATCAGAAAATAAATACCGAACTATAGCTTCCCATTTAAAAAAAACAGAGTTGTCATCCATATCTCTGACGCGACCCCACCTAGCTACAAAAAACTAACGTCATATTATGGCCCCCGTTGGCCCATGCAACATTTGTCCCACAAACTTTTCAGCTACTATCACTCTTTCGGAGTTATTCTATGTGGCAATAGTTAATGACTCACCATCTATATTTACTGCTCAGCCCAGAAAAGCTCATTCTATCGACACAATACTTATGTTTCTATTTGACGAAGCTATTTCAGCGGTCGCTAATATTATTTAGCTCGGTTTGTTTCTTTTTAACGGAACTGAGTTCAATTATCAAGTTAATCGCGAATCTGATGCGCTGTAGCGAATAAACGGCTAAATCTAATCAACGTTGTCTCCATTAGAATTTTGTCGTGCACTGTCATTTGATAATTTTCGGTTTTGATTGTATGGTATTGAATTAGAGCCTTCTCAATATCGGATTCATCGTTGATTATCAGTACGTGGTACCGTAAGTTACGATATTCGGTGAAACTTGAATATCCGATTCCGCTTTTAGGAGGTCCTATACGTAAAGCTTAGCGTAAAGCTTCCACGTGTCTTCCACACGTACTTTAAACTGAAAACAGAAATTTTCAACTGTTTATTCCGTCTGAATTGCTCATTTCTATAATATTACCAATAAACTATTGGATGTTAATGATGTTAATGTGTAGGGGCTAGTATGGGCCATTTAAGCCAAAACTGCTCTAAAACTTGCATAGTTATTTTGCAGTGAAGTGTGACGGCATTAAAATCAGTACTTGAACATTTTTTTCATGTAATGGTGAAGGGGAGGCTCGTATCCAAAGTGACACACAATTAGAGATTCTCTGAGACATACAGTGGTCAAAACAAATATTGCACAAACTTCAACATGGAACGATGTTATCCAGAAATACGTTATTATATCAATATGCTGTTTTTTTCTTTTTTTTTTTTTCCTTTTTCGCAAGTAGTTTTAGCGGAAACGGTCCATGTTTCAATTTTGAGGGGGTGTTATGCGCAGTCTGTGCAAACTACGTTATAGCTCCTCTGGCAGAATAAGCGTAGGATATTTGTGATAATTTATTAAACACTGAGGTTCTATCATTTTCTATTGTAACTGGATTTCATAAATAGTTTTCATATACGATTGAATGATTACTTTACTTGATGTTACTAATCTTATGGATTTAGGAATATTTTTTAATTCAGAATTCTGAAAGCTTTTTGATGGCTGTTTTGTATATTTCTTTTACTGTAAATGACTTGCTTGATTGCATGTTCTCTAAGAGCGTCCGAAGTGTTTTAGCTACCTTGTACAGCCAGTTTCACGCCCTCTAAACTTTGCGACAGTGGTCATCTGGTTCTCGTGGATTGAACGTTTTCGTAAATTTCCTTTGGGTGTGCTGGAGCACGGGATGTATTTGTAAGTATTTGTGATCGAAGTCTCAAGGCAATAACCGTCCGTAGATTCTGTTGTTTATCCGGTTTGGGACTTCTACTCCCCCTCTCATCACTCTCTCACTTCCCACTTATTAGACTCAATGTTTTCGTTATCGGGTAGGTACTATCATCAGCATGTCGGTACCAAGTAGTTACTCGTAACTCTTTGCATTGTTTTCATGTGGGCTTAAAGAAATAGAAAACCAGGTAATTTAGTAACCTGCTAAAGTAAAGCATGATACATATACCACGTGATTTACTCATAAAAACTCAGGCCGTTGTTGGATTTTAAATATCAAATCATAAACTTGAATTGGTAGGTAAACTACATTTTTCACTGATATTTGAGGCCATGCGATTTTTTAAACTAACATACTGTAAACTTGCTTTCAAATTTAATGTGGAGAGATGAGATGCATTTTTCACTTGGAAGCGTAAATGTATACAAATGTATGTTCGATATACCACTGTCCAAAGTTTAGGTTCGGCTGATGAGTTTGCTTTTGGCGAAAATTTCAAGTACTCTAGAAAGAATTGTTTATAATTTTTAAATTTACTCCCTCATTTTATGAATGTTCCTGTCTAAAAAAGATTATATTACATTCTTGCATTCCATACCGCTGAGTTTCTCAACCTATTCCTTAACTCGTATACGTAAAGTTTCATTTTTTTTAAATGTAGTGAATTTCTACAGAATATTGACCAACTAATAGCAATTTTTGTTATGTCTGTCATTCTGCTGTATTTTTGTAAAGTAGATTTAATGTTTCAGATTGACTTCTAAAGTTATTGTATAGAACGTTCAAGAACATGTGTTGGATGTATTGTTATTCTGAGGATGACCCTGGCAACTATAGCATTCTACAGGTCTACAGTTACCAGTTGAAACTACAAGCCCCACTAACCATTTCAGAGATTATGGCACCGTAATCAGGTGAATTTACGTCAATTAATGCTTATATTGGTTGTTTCTACAAAATCATACACTGAAAGTTTCAATTACAATCATAATAAAGTCTAATCTAAAATGTTTGCAATGTTGTACACAACCTGTTCCAGTAATACAGCAAATATGTTTCCCTTCTTGTTTCAGTCTACATGACTGTCTGATTTTCAGTAATATGTTCATATTATATTCGTTTATCTTACTTTAGACTTCTTAATAGTCTTGTAGCATCCGTCTAAGCAGTTCCATGTGTTGTCACTGTGAGGAAAACATAAGCCACTGGGGTGGTGCACAATCAGAAGACATGGACTCGGCCATTTAAGTATCATTATATTATAGTTATTATTACACTGAATTGTTATTATTAGTATTGCATTGCAGTCACCAGAATGATTCTTTCACTATGATGTGGAGCGTACACTGAGCTGAATCTCCTTGAACTATTAAAACTGTGTGTAGACCCTGGAAGGGTCTCATGATCTGATCAACTGAGCTAGCCTCACAGATGCAGGTATCAGTCTGCGAAAATCTCTCCATGGAGGCTCTCTCCCATACCACAATTCTTGTAAGAAGTAGTATGTTTGACGAAGTTATTTGAACTATGTTGAATCTTTTATTATGCAGTAGATCGTGCGCGCTGTAAGCAGATTTAAGCATTCTGATCGTTCACATTTATGTCAGGTAAATTGTTCTTCCTCGCCCTGTTTTAATTGTTTGACTGCTTTCATCAAATGGAAGTGGCGTGTAATTCCAACATGGCCACTTAAGAAAGTTGCTGCAGTTTATTGACCGCTCAGCATAGTTTTTGAAACAAATTATATCTTCACACTTGAACTGTACATAATTTTTCTTTTGGGAACCTGGTAATGACAAGAAGCGCTACAAGCAATGTGTTGTCTCACCCCATTAGTACAAGTTTACTTACACGATTATCTGAAACTGAGGCGAAAGAGGAACTAGTTTTCAGTATCAAAGCATGGCTTGCCTCTTCAGGTGTTTATCGATGCTTGTAAGTAGCAGGTAGTGCGAACATGTAACATAAAGTCCTCATACTCATTTATTTTTCTGTCCTAGCTAAATGACATTTAGAAATCTACGAATTTTTTTTAGAATTTCCTCAACAAAAATTAAATAAAGATGCTTTCAGAGGAACATGTTATTCGTGATCTTCTACACTTCCCATACAAATAACGTTTATTTTATGTCAGGAAATATGTTTAAGCACTCAGTAATAAGGTAACTACAAGGGTATAATGAGATAACAGAATTTATTGTAGAACTTGGATTTGATATTGGCCGAGAACATCTTTATCAAGGAAACAAGATACATTTTTGGGATTTAATATTAGGTAAGGCAGTTCAGCAGACAAACGTACACAGTTATTTGAAACTGAATGATGCACATAGGGAAACGAAGAACGATTCCCAGCAAATGATTTTACCAAACAGATATCTCTTTACATATTCCAACACAACAATGTTTTTGGAGAGAAAACTGCTTTCTTAAACTTAAGTCATAATGTAAGCAACGCTATCAGGAACTCCAGTTTCATGAAAACTCTGTCTGATTTGGTTCTGCAAAAGTAACGAAAATGTAACAATATCAAATGTAATAAAAAGATGAAGCGAGTAGTTTTATTTATAGTTCGATATGACATCCAGTGACGACTCAAGCTTACCTCAATGACAATCAGATTTATTTCTCTAAAGATTATGCTGCAGTCTCTACGTATTAGCATTTCATTAATAAAACAGAACTTGTACATACATAACATTAACGAATACAGGGAACAAACTTTGTTATAATTGATATATTACTTTATAAAACAGTGTAGTTAACAAGCAGTTAACAATAAGAAGTATGCATTAACAAACATCAGTGAAATACAAACATTAAATGTAACACATTAACTTAAGACTAATGTTACATTGCTCAAACATAACTTCGCAAAGCAATTGTACCATAAGTTAACAAAAATATTTATTTACAACTATTACATGTAGTGACTAATATATAAATAAATAATGCAAAAGATGTGAAACATAATTCAATGAAATATAGGGGACTATTTTAATACTCGATAGAGACGTCATGTAACTACAGATTTCTGATAAAATCATAGTTACTTCAGAAAAGCCTTAAGACCCTCATTTAAGTTCCACAACCAATCATTGGAATAAAGTGCACAATGCAGAATTAGGAACAATGAATCTTTCAAGACGTAGATATTTTCGGAGAAAATGACTGTCTAACTGAAAAGTATAAGTCTGACATTTGGACACAGGGATGTAACTTGAAACGTGAACAATATTTGTGAACAGAAAGTGAACATTAATTCTTACCGACAAGAGCTACACATATAAATGTCATTCGCTTACGAAGTAGACGTTTTAAACAATAAAATATGTCGTAATTGAACTAGCACGAAATTTATGTGTGCTATGATTTCTTTGTTACAATATTTACAGCATATTCCGTCTGTGTCTTGTAAAATATTCAGTGACGACCATATCTTCAAATGCGGTCGTTTAAATGCTATTGTGAGTTCCCTACAGCTGAGTAGCCTACGAGAAGATAAACTGTAAAACACTTGACCGATACCTCGTATAATTACAATACTAAATTCGTGTTCTAAGTCGTTGATTTACGGAAGAGGCCTCGTGTTGCAAATAGAACACAGTGCTGTGCTGTTGCGAATAAATTACAAAATTAAAATTAACAATAACGGTCCACTGTTGACTTCTGCGGTAATTGAAGTAAATCGACAATTGACGTAATGGGCGATTGTTTCCATAATCTAATTTTCACGTATTCCGGCAAATTTCGGTGGAAAGTTGTTATGTCCTTTTTTTGAGAATGAGAATGTTATTTAGCGTACGACTTAATTCTCTTCAAATCCGACAGAAAACACGAGACCTAGCTGCATATCATCTCCCTGATGTAACCAATGAGCAGTGACATAACCAATGAGCGCTATTTTAACATTCATCGTGATGTATTAACAACAATAGACTACGTCATTTACAATGTTTTGTAGGGTTTATAGGTGTAGAATGAGTTTAACGGAAAATGTTAAATTTGCCAGCGTTTCTGCTCCATTTAAAGTACGCTCAATTAGGATGAATAAGTGATTAAGCAGATGGGTATTGTTCACCTAATGAATACAATAAAATTGTTTACATCAATCAGTTCAGGTACGGTTGACTTAAAAAGGAAAAAAATGATAGCAACCAAAAAAAGCTCACCTCAAAACATAAAGTTTAATGTAGTAAGAACGCAGTCCTTGAAATAGTACCATACGTTACGTTCTAGGTGGATTATGCCATACGCACTTTGTTGATTATTTGAAAATTAAGATAGTAGACAACTGCTAATGAAATGCAGTTTTCGTTGTCGGAATAGAGCTTCCTTACATTTCGAGATACTCTATAAATATCTGCCAACATCAGGTTCGTCACAAATCGGCGTCAAAGTAATTCGATAGTGTTGTATTTCAAGATTCTTATGAATTATGAGTGTGTGCTCAAAGTTGATTCAAAGTTTCTATTATTTGTAGGCATCATATACAACACAGAGCAGGTCACCTAATTTGTTGGCTATAAAAGTTTTCGGAAGTGCTGAAGATGATGAGCAAAGTTTTCCGTAAAAGGAATGCTATGCACAGTAGGAAATTATTTTAAAGCATGGTAAGAGTTCATAGTTTATGTATCTATGGCGGATATTAAAAGGAATAAGTTTTCTTTCTTTTCCTTTTTTAATTGTGAAACAAAGTATACCTTCCAGCAGCATACGACTGCTTCTTCAAAATAGTTTATAATGGTAAATGCTTGTGTAAGACTTTGAAATAGTAGGGATATGTTCTAAAAGTGAGGGTTAAGAATACAACCAAACCGTTGGTTTACGTGTTATCAAAGTAAACATGGGTGGAACTTAAGCTTTGCTGTCAGCCGTTGTCTTTACATTTCGGATGGTAGGTGAATGTGACTGCAAGCCATATCATTCATGGCTCCATTACACTACTTCATCTGAGCCAGTACGTCGTTAAAAGAAATGCTGTAATACAAAGATACATATTTGAAAGCTCACTATTATTTTTGTGGGTGAATCGTATCATATTAGATATTAAACGTTACAGAGAGGTATAAAGGTCTTGCTCATTCTAGCGAGAGGTTATTGCAAATGCTTACAGCCATACGAAACAAAAAAAAGGAACTGTGGTACTCGCTACTAGTGCTGTCTCAAAGAATTTCATATTGGGTTGACAACACGGATAAATATGAAACTGTTACAATGTGAATACTCTTATTGCGCAGCAAAAGAAAGGTAATTTAAATTTTCGAAACAACTGAATAGATTACACATTTGCTATAACAGTTGATTTAATTAAACCTCTTAAACGAAAATGTTTTAACCAAAAAACTGTGCAGGCAAATGATAAAACTTTCCATGGCATAATTGTACTTTATGAGAAAAAAAAAAAGTGTTTCAAAGTAGATAAAGAAAGGGACGAACGTTTAGCCCATGTGAAGATACACACATTTTGAGCACCTAAAACCACCCATAACCTCTTTTATATTCTTATTGTTTCTGGAAATGTTTGGAATTAACAGCTGAAAAAGATACTACGTAACGTTAATCACTCTTTCGCAGAAATTTTAAACTCGATTTGATTATAAGTACGGTGACTTATGTGACTGGTATCAATCTCATCATCATATTTCTGGGTGTGCTGCTGCATCATCTTGCAAAACACCTAAAATACTAAAATAGTACAATGAAAAACGTTTCGGCTGTGCTATAACGGCCTTCCTAATGGCGTAGAGTATGAGAAATGCCGCTGAAACAAGGCCGAAACGCCGGTTATTTTAGTATTTTATGTGTTTTGTAAGATAATCTGGCAGTTTATATAAATGGAATTTAGTGACCTTCTCATGATTAAGAATTAGCTTGGGAACAGGTCGCGATATTGTTAATATTTTAGCAAAATTATTATTTTCGTTACTTTACTGTTGAGAACTGAACACTTGCTAGTCAGCACATGTTTCTTGTATTTAGTTTAACCTTTTGTCTCACCTCGTTTCAACATCGGCTGACGCAAAATTGTTTGTGTGACGTCGTTTCTAAGAGGAGCATAGCGAAAGCTGTAGATCTTGCTTCTATAACCAAATCAGTAGTATCACTGTGGAAGAAGCGATACTGAAACGGAGTGTGGAGCACTGTCGTACTGCAGATTCGACCAAGCTTTCTGGTATATCAGTCTCCTGTACACAGGGCTGCTCCTACACGTAAATCAGGTAATATCGCTGTTGGTATGCGTTACTAGATCGACACGTTTGATCAATGCTTTTGGTATGTCAGTGTGTGTGGCAGTGTATCGCAGCAGGATTTTGTCACTTTGGGACCACCACTATTAAAATGACGTGTGAAGCACATTCGTATCTGACCAATGTTTTTGGATTTCAGTATACGTGGCAGGCTACCGCAGTAGGCTGCTGCCACTGTGGGACCACCGCTATTGAAATGACGTGCTGAGCACTGTCGTATTGAGGATTCGTACGTGAGAAATGTTTTTGGTGCGTCAGCTTTTGTGCCCGAAGTCCCGAACGTAGGCTATGGCAGAAGGCTTCCGTCACCGGCAAGACGGCGGCGAATCGGGCCGCCGGGCTCAGTAGGGCCTCCAGACGGCGGCGCCGTCGCTAGCGGAGTGCGCGCGCGGCTGCTGTTGCTGCTGAGGCACCGCGAGCCCGTTGCGCGCTTGGGAGGCGGCGTCTTCCTCCGAGCCGACGCCGCGCGACCCGCCGGCCGCCGCCGCTGCTGCAGCCGCCGCCGCCGCCGACACCGACGCGCAGGTGCCGAGTAGTCCGCCTAGCGCAGAGCCTCCGGTCGACGCCGCGCCGCCGTTCACGCCAGCCACCGATGGCGCGATGGCGTCGGTAGCCGTGGCGCCCGTCAGGTCCTGGTGGTGATGGTGGTGGTGTAGAGGGTGGTGGAATTGATGGTGGTGGTGGTGATGGTGGTGATTCTGATGGCCGCTGGCGGCCGAGTAGAGCTGCGAGTAGAGCAGCGATGCCGGCAGGACCGGCGCGCCCAGGTACAGGTTGGATCCGCCGGAGCTGGCGTAAGGTGCGGCAGCCGCGGCTCCGGTGGTGGCCGCCTGGTGGTGGTGGTGATGGTGGTGGTGTCCCGGCACCAGCGAGGAGAAGGAGGGTGCGGCACCGCCGTTGTGCTGGCCGGCTCCCAGCAGGTCGTCGCTGCTGCCGACTGGCGATTCGCCCGCCGAGGAGTCGCTTAGCGAGCGCGGCCCCGAGGCGACGAGCCCGAAGTCTGCAGACGAAGGATAACGCGGAACCAGCAGTCCGGCAGCGCTGGACCCCGCCGAGCCCGCGGAGCCGACGCGCTCCTGTTGCTGCTGCTGGGGATTGCCTGCGCCGTTGCTGGTTCCCCCGGCGGCACCGTTTGCCGTGTTGGCCCCCGCAGAACCAGTGGTGTCAGCGGCGCCCGTCTGGTGGTGGCCGACGCCGCCCCCGTGCTGCTGCTGCTGCTGCTGGGCACTCACCAGGCCGAGGTGCTGATCCAGGTCAGCCGTCGCTGTTGTCGTGTCGGGCAGCACTGCGATCATGCAAGCAGACTAAATGAGACCCAGTTTTGATAGCTGCAGCTGCGAGCGGCTCTTGGAGCAATTATGTCAAACAGTGTATTTGGCACAGACATGGAGCTGCATCATAAGTGAGAGTGGTTAGGGATTTACATTTACGTTTATACTCCGCAAGCCACCCAACGGTGTGTGGCGGAAGGCACTTAACGTGCCACTGTCATTACCTCCCTTTCCTGTTCCAGTCGCGTATGGTTCGTGGGAAAAACGACTGCCGGAAAGCCTCCATGCGCGCTCGAATCCCTCTAATTTTACACTGGTGATCTCCTTGGGAGGTATAACTTTGACTCGAAGCCCCACTGCAGACTCCTAACTAATGTACGAGCATATGGGATTGGATCCCAAATATGTGAGTGGCTCGAAGACTTCTTAAGTAATAGAACCCAGTACGTTGTCCTCGATGGTGAGTGTTGATCGGAGGTGAGGCTATCATCTGGAGTGCCCCAGGGAAGTGTGGTAGATCCGCTGTTGTTTTCTATCTACATAAATGATCTTTTGGATAGGGTGGATAGCAATGTGCGGCTGTTTCCTGATGATGCTGTGGTGTACGGGAAGGTATCGTCGTTGAGTGACTGTAGGAGGATACAAGATTACTTGGACAGCATTTGTGATTGGTGTATAGAATGGCAGCTAACTCTAAATATAGGTAAATGTAAATTAATGCAGATGAATAGGAAAAAGTATCCCATAATGTTTGAATACTCCTTTAGTAGTGTAGCGCTTGACACAGTCACGTCGATTAAATATTTGGGCATAACATTGCAGAGCGATATGAAGTGGGACAAGCATGTAACGGCAGTTGTGGGGAAGGCGGATAGTCGTCTTCGGTTCATTGGTAGAATTTTGCGAGGATGTGGTCATCTGTAAAGGAGACCGCTTATAAAACACTAATACGACCCATTCTTGAGTACTGCTCGAGCGTTTGGGATCCCTATCAGGTCGTATTGAGGGAGGACATAGAAGCAATTCAGAGGCGGGCTGCTAGATTTGTTACTGGTAGGTTTGATCATCATGCGAGTGTTACGGAAATGCTTCAGGAACTCGGGTGGGAGTCTCTGGAGGAAAGGAGGCGTTCTTTTCGTGAATCGCTACTGAGGAAATTTAGAGAACCAGCATTTGAGACTGACTGCAGTACAATTTTACTGCCGCCAAGTTATATTTCGCGGAAAGACCACAAAGGTAGGATAAAAGAGATTAGGGCTCGTACAGAGGCATATAGGGAGTCATTTTTCCCTCGTTGTGTTTGGGAGTGGAACAGGGACAGAAGATGCTGGTTGTGGTACGCGGTACCCTCCGCCACGCACCGTATAGTGGATTGCGGAGTATGTATGTAGATGTAAATGAAGATGAAGTAGGGGGAAGCAATACATTCATACCTCATCCAGAAACGCACAATCTCGAAACCTGGACGGCAAGTTACACCGCGATGCAGAGCGCCTCTCTTGCAGAGTCTGACACTTGAGTTTGCTAAACTTCTCCGTAACGCTATCACGTTTACCAAATAACCCTGTGACGAAACGCGCCGCTCTTCTTTGGATCTTCTCTATCTCCTCTGTCAACCCGACCTGGTATGGATCCCACACTGATGAGCAATACACAAGTATAGGTCGAACGAGTGTTTTGTAAGCCACCTCCTTTGTTAATGGACTACATTTTCTAAGGACTCTCCCAATGAATCTCAACCTGGTACCCGCCTTACCAACAATCAATTTTATATGATCATTCCACTTCAAATCGTTCCGTACGCATACTTCCAGATATTTTACAGAAGAAACTGCTACCAGCGTTTGTTCCGCTATCATATAATCATAGCACACTGCACTCGCATTCGGGAGGACGACGGTTCAATACCGCGTCCGGCCATCCTCATTTAGATTATCCGTGATTTCCCTAAATCGCTCCAGGCAAATGCCGGGGTGGTTCCTCAGAAAGGGCACGGCCCACTTCCTTCCCCGACCCTCCCTAATCCGATGAGACCAATGACCTCGCTGTCTGGTCTCCTCCCCGAAACAATCCAATCCATATAATCATACAATAAAGGATCCTTCTTTCTATGTATTCGCAATACATTACATTTGTCTATGTTAAGGGTCAGTTGTCACTCCCAGGTGCCTATCCGCTGCAGATCTTTCTTCATTTCGCTGCAATTTTCTAATGCTGCAACTTCTCTGTATACTACAGCATCATCCGCGAAAAGCCGCATGGAACTTCCGACACTATCTACTAGGTCATGTGTATATATTGTGAAAATCAATGGTCCCATAACACTCCCCTGTGGCACGCCAGAGATTACTTTAATGTCTGTAGACGTCTCTCCATTAAGATACTGATACTTATGATATTCGAGGGTTGACTGGTATGCTAAGACTGGTGAGAGAAGTAACGGATAGTAATAAAGTAGCGACCTAGCGATACAGTACACAACTGGCAAGCTTGGAGTAGAGCTTACTGAATAACAACTGAATGTTGCGAGAGTTTACGAGTTACGAGAAAATGACCAAAGGCTGGTGTCTCAAGATCTGAGCGTGGTAGAGATCGAGCTAGATCTGTTAGATAAGACAGTACTGACACTATAGGAGACTAGCTGACAGCATAGGAGATGTAGAAGTAACAGTGTTTCAGGAGGCTAGAAACCATGCAATCGACAGGCAGTTGAGCTCTTTACTGCTACCCGTGAAACAATTCCTCACCGGCCTGCAAAGTGTCCAGAGGGAACAGCCAGCTTTATTAGAATAATGAACAGACGTAGTTATTCAGTCACATTGCATCGGTATGGATCAACACCAATAGGGCACAGATACATCCATTGGTGCAGTTTCCAGTAGCAGGACTAAGTGCACGATACAAGTCCTTCACAGTACACCAACACCCAACAAAGTGGGAGCTACATTTAATCACATGCAACTACAAACACATGAGCTGATGTTAATTGCTAAAGAAAACAAGTGTTACACATCCGCTCACAAAACAAAGGTCATGAAACTTCTTGGCAGATTAAAACTGTGTGTCGGACCGAGACTCGAACTCGGGACCTTTGCCTTTGGCGGGCAAGTGCTCTACCAACTGAGCTACCCAAGCACGACTCACGCCCCGTCCTCACAGCTTTAATTCCGCCAGTACCATATCAGCGCACACTCAGCTGTAGAGTGAAAATTTCATTCTAGAAACAAAATTCACAGTTGCCAGGGAGAAATATAACGATTTGCCCAAACTGAGTGGTGCAGACCGGCGCAAATGCATGCCACGTAGAATTTTTTTTTTTAGGAAAATCTGACTGAGAAGGACGTCCACGGGATATCCTGGCGCCACACCCTTATTACCAGACACCCGATACGTAAAAACCTGAAGTAGTTATCACAAATTGCTACGAGTGAGGTCAGCCTAGGGACAGACACGACTAGAATTACACGGCAGTGGTTTGCTGATTAACGCCACAATTTGTGACAATAGGGAAGAGCTGTTCATCTACCAGATACCATAACTGCGACGACTGTTATGAATGTGTCACAGCAATTGTTTTACTGACCAGATAAACCATTAGAGGTAGTTCAGGGCCGAAACCTGAGCTACCTTTACGACGCCTGGGAGCCCGATCTTCTTCATCAAACAGCCACCAACACGCCCGCGAAATCACTATCTGTTCTCCCTGAATAAAAAGATGTTTTATCTATCAGGGTACAGAAAACGTTAAAAGCTGTAAAATATCGCAACAACTTCGTTTTTTTGTTGATTAACAACACCACCCTTTACCGTTTCTTGTAGATTTAGGCTTGCGAGGAAGCCATGTAAACAAAATACAACGAAAAGTAGGAGAAGCTCCTACTTCATAATCTATGAACACAGTACACGTTTGCACCAAATATATCTTTGGTATTTTAAGTAAATTATTTTCTTCATATGTCTACTAACTATTTCTGCTTCCTCATCTAAACGTTTATGAATAACGTCTTTACTCCTGTGTTTTTCTACGTTTTCAGTGCTTTATTGCTGTGACCGTATAATCACTTTCAGCGTTGTTGAGATATCTGATCTAATTCTCATGTTACATGTGGCCCCAGTTTTCACTCTGAAGTGCTGTTTTTCGGAGAAAGGTTGTGACAAGTTAAGTAGTCAATTATATCTACATTTTACGTTGTGTGATATGTGCGACCGAAGTTATTTCTACATTTCCATATAAAAGTCAAACATTTCACGAGGACGAAATCGTGTTCAGATATGACTCGACAATTATTTAATGTCATAGTATGAAGGCTTTCACGACCGGATGACATATCTTCTGGTAAACCTTCCGGGATGTAAGGTCGTGGTCCATGAAACTCTTCAGCTCCTAACGTTTCGTCCAGAGCTGCGCTGGACATCTTCAGAGGGGTGTTTCTCCTTCGGTGAGTCTTGCCGGCAAGACTCGGTAGCTGAGTGGTCAGCGTGACAGACTGTCAATCCTAAGTGCCCGGGTTCCATTCCCGGCTGGGTCGGAAACTTTCTCCGCTCAGGGACTGGGTGTTGTGTTGTGTTGTCCTAATCATCATCATTTCATCCCCGTCGACGCGCAGGTCGCCGAAGTGGCGTCAAATCGAAAGACCTGCACCAGGCGAACGGTCTACCCGACGGGAGGCCCTAGCCACACGACATTTCCATTTTACCGAAGGACAAACACCCCTCTGAAGATGTCCAGCGCAGCTCTGGACGAAACGTTAGGAGCTGAAGAGTTTCATGGACCACGACCTTACATCCCGGAAGGTTTACCAGAAGATAATTATTTAATGTGTTTTCTTAACACTTCCATCAGAAATCACTGTGTCAGTCGACATCCATCATTTCTGTATAATGTCTGCCTCCATACCTGGCAGGTCAACATGTCTGATTGTCATGCGGTGGACCGCCAATCAGAATTGCGACGTTTCCCGCTCGTTACCTGACAGTTACACTGGGAGTGAGGCCACAAGAAGGAAGTCTCTCGCTAGCTTTGAACGCGGACGTTCATGTTACTAGTTTCAGTCAAAATAATGTGTAAAATGAAGAAATAATTGGCTTCTCGAGTACAGATTGTGTAGGCCATAATAGCAGTTGCATTTACGAACAGTTTCGTGAAGTTCGGAAGTTTTGGAATGTTTTTGTTGGAGTGATATTCGAGTGTGAAAATTTGGCCTTCAAAGTATCTGCATGACATGTTTCAGTATTCAACCACTAAGCATTTTTGGAGAGCAATTTCTTTTTTTTTTTTAAATCCACCAGAAGGACCGAATGTAATATGTCATGTTAGTGGTGGAATTAATGACTGTGGAAATGTTTAACTCGGGTCGGATTTGCACATATTTCTGGATGCTGTGCATGCGAAATTAATGTATGAATTGTGCGCTTGACGGAAATAACCAATAGTTTACATGTGGACTGAATAGGACCGTTTCTTTGGTTAAAATGAAACGGTACAGTAGTATCCGCTCTATAACCAGCAGGTTTCGCTGCTCGCTCGCACCGGAAAATAGAAACAGAGGCGGCTCCGCAACCAGTTCTATTACACGACGCGGCCGGCCGCGGGTGCAACAGAACCCATGTGGACGGATGGAAAGAAATGTGTCAGGCTTCATAAAACGTATTTATATGTGTCGTGTATTATGCCTTTCTTGTACGTGGATGTGAATCTGCACATGAACTTTCCTAATCCTCCTCACACCTTTCCGTAAAGCTGGCCAAATCTTTGTTGGGAAGTAGTTCTATAATATAGTAGTGCCAACCTTACTCCTGGCTAGGGGATCAGAGAGACAGCACAGGCAAGTAAAAGTCAAAGACTTTCCAGTGTCACAATATTTGGGGTGGAGAGGTTGGTCACGGCCAAGTGGTTCAACCACCCCCTCCACTGGGGGCCCAGGAAGACCTCCGGGTGCCCGCCATATTCTCAGGAGGGGTTACAGAAGACGGGTAAGTGAGCAGACGTGTCCTCAGTGCGTCTGTCTCAATGTTCAAGCATGGAAGAGAGGTATTTGAATATTTATACTAATTCTTTTATTTCCACCTTCGGACTGTGTAAGGAAATGAATGTGCTCGTTTAATTCCGGAAATTTGCCCCCCTGTGTTAAAGTATCTGGTCCCCAGTTTGCCCGTTATCCTCCTCACATAGTGAATGTCCTATGTAAAATATTGGGAGACTTTGGTGGTATACATTTGGCCAACGCAATTCCATCTTACCCGTAAAAATGTGCCTGCAGATTAGTATATAATATACCCGAGCTATAGGTTGTAAAATTGTAATATCTGTAAACTGAAACAGTGGCTGTAAAGTCGAGTGATAATGTTTAAAATATATAATCAACTGTCATCAATCTTTAACATACCTTAAAAATCACAAAGAAGTCAAGTTAAGGGAATTTTTTTTAAATAAAAGCTATAGAATGCAGCGACCCACACATCAGCGTATGAGCCCTCCAGCCCCTTGCCTAGTATCGTACAGAAGGGACACGCTCTCTAGGTAGCGCTATGAAGCTCCTCTCCCCAGTTATCCGTTGCGCAATTTTGATTCAGGGCTTGACGACATCAACATTCATCTGGCGTCCCTAGGCAAGGAGGTATGACGGTAAACTTTCAAAAAGAAAGTGAGAAAATTTCGGACATTATTTTCCAGAAACCAATCCGTTATCTTACCGCCCGATAAATCTTTTAGTGACAGTTTTTCCACAGAACTTTATTTCATTACTAGAGTTGCGCGGCCTCAGTAATTGTAGATATTAGATGGTGTTTTTTATCAACGCTGCTTTTACATAATCTTGTAAATATCTACGTTGCCGAGTGAAGGGACATCGAGCAGACGTCGTTCTGAGGTAGGTGAATTTCTAATTTGCAGCCTGCCCAGGACAAAACGGAATTTCAAACCTCGCCACACCGCAACCAGAATTCTATTCCCAGTATTGTCAGGGAAATTTCCTTTCAGGAATTACGTAAAAGGGATGCACTCAGACTCACGATATTAATTGAGGGGGTACTGAAATAAGAAGTAGCAGCTTCAGGGTATGATAAGATTACAAACGCTAAGAGAGAGGAGTGCTCACCTGATGCCTCTCCATAAAGCATCGAAATGATGGCACTGGCAGTGGAAGAAAAACGCAACCGGTCGGAATTGATAGCCCTCAAGGCTTGAAAGCGAAATTTGTATCACTCTAATTACACGTATCTTCTCGAAAACCATTGGAAGGTTGCCATAGCACAGACATTCTCATGGAGTAATGCAGGCATGGGTGCCCGTTGCCTTTAGACTGATTGGGAGACAAAAACTACCTTGGCTTCCAAACAGATTTACTGGGCATGCAGTAAAAGCGTTTTACTAAAACGGACGTTTAACCCGACGATGTCTTGTTACGAAAACTGCTCGAGGGAATAGTCGCCATTTCATGAACGAATAGCTGCGATTAGTAGCGGATCGCCCGCTGTTTACTTTCGATTTGATGCTTTCGGGAAATTGCCTCTCATTTTTACAGCGTGAGCTCTCACGGTAATGAGCCGCTCCGTGTCCACGGAACAGGGATTTCCACGCACTCCGCAGTGCCTCCTGATCCTGCTATAAGTTGGCAAAAACTGCCCTCGTGCATCCGATAAATGACGTTAATTGCATTTCAATAGTTTCATATCACTGTTTGTATGCCAGCGTATTAGTACCAAACGTAGTGAGTCACAAAGTATGTCACTAGTGGCATTCAAAATTTCTTCCGCTCAGCATTTAGAACAATTAAGAGATGCAGGTGATAGAGAATACGCACTTATAATTCAAATAAAGTAGCATGAGTACGACACTATGTTACAATTGATATTTCATTCCAATCACGACAAATTAAGAAATCTGTCTGTACCTCAGTTGACCATGTTAATAAACAATCAGTCTGCCATTATGATTCCCCTAACAACGGCCAGGAATGAAGAATCAGAAGTAATCATCCTCGGTCGTCTTTATAAAACGTTTTCTCTTTAGGCTAAAAGTGATTTTCACCTTTGAGACGGATTTATGAATACAAAAATTTATTACGAGACTCATACAGGAATGAAACAAACATATACGGTATAGAGAGTGCAATATCTAATACAAAGAACTGAACCTTTTGTATGTGCTCGCTGGCAACCTTGCTAAGAGTGCTAGACATTTATTCGCCTAATATTTACGTAACATATTTACGTAACATTGCTCCTAAGATGTCAGTTACAACGGTGTGTTCGCTGGCAGAATTTTTTTTTAAAAAGCGCTCTGTGATGCAATTTCGCTTCCTGAAACCGTAAAAAGGTCAGAAATCTTCTCTATTCACTATTAGGTACGCTCAGTTCGTCTTTCGGAAAGGTAAAGGCACCAGAGAGAAAGTTCTAGCGTTGCACTTGATGATGGAAGCAAGACTTAAGACCAAAAAAAACCAAACACAGCCATGGGATTTGTTGCCCTAAAAAAGCGTTCGACAATGTAAAATGGAGCGAAAAGTTTGAAGTTCTTAGGAAAATATGAGTTAGCTATAAGGAAAGTAGGTAATAGACGATATACAAGAACCAAGACGTAGTAATAAGAATGAAAGACAAAGGGCGTAGTGTTCGGAATAAAAAAACGTGTAAGATTGGGATGTAGTCTTTCACCGCTACTGCTCAATCTATACACTGAAGAACAGAAGACGGGAATAAAGGAAAGTTTCAAGAGTGGGATCTTAATTCAAGATGAAATAATATAAACGATTAGATTCGCTGACGACGTTGCTATCCTCAACGAAAGTGTAGTAGAATTACAGGACCTGTAGAATGGTCTAATGACCACTGAATGTCGACTGAGAGAAAGCCGACGAAACACGAAACTAATGAGGAGTAGTGGATAAGATACTAGCGATAGATTTAACATCAAAATAGAGGACCACGATGTAGAGGGATTTAAGGAATTCTTTCATCTTAAAACAAAATAACACACGACAGACGAAGCAAGGTGGAAATAAAGAGCCAATTAGGACAGGCAAATAGGACAGTCCTGGCCAAGAGAAGTTCGTTAATAACAAAATTTCAGCCCCAGTCGAGAAAGACACTTCTGAAATGTACGTCTGGAGCACTGCATTGTAAGGCATTCCGGGCACACCGAAAAAAAGTTGTCTAAGTCTTTGAGATGTGGTGCTATAGAAGGATTCTGAAAGTTAGGTGAGCTGATGAAAAATGAGAAAGTTGTTTGCAGAATCGGCGAAGAAAGGAACATATGGAAGTCACTGATAAGAGGACGAGACAGGATGACACGTGTATTAAGACAACAGGGAATAACGTTCATGGTATTAGAGGGAGTTAGTAGGGTAAAAAATTGCTGCGGAAGACAGTTTAAATTGTACCCTCATACCAGAAGTCAGAATATTACGTTTCTTTCCTCGAGATGATGATTCGATCATGCAGTTGTGTTCACTGTTGCTGAAAATGCTTTTTTTTTTATGTAAACTCAACAGATTAGTATCTTCATGCCCTTCTGACATCAAATCCAGGTTTTGCATATACAGTATTTTGTTTTGTCTTCTTTGCTTGAGAAATGACAATAGTTATAATATGATAAACAGTAATAATACAGTATTAATAAAATTAAAGGGATTAGAAAGCATCTAACAACAATTAAAATGATAGTATACGCTGAGAAGCGTTGAAACTAGTGGTACTACTTCTGCTACTACTACTGCTACTATTTTTTCTACTGCTGGAGCTGCTAATAGTAATAATAATAATGATAACAAAAATTGTGACAGCAGATGTTACACATTGTTATAGTTGGTGTGAAATAGTGATCTTTTTTTGGCTTACTGACTTCTGAGAGAGAAGTTTCGGAAGAATGATCCACATAAGTGTTTTGGTAACTGCTGAAGCTCTGCTTGGGTAGAAGGGAATTTAGTTGTAATGGGGTTAGATGCGCATACACGAACATGATGATCAGGGTTGTTGTTTTAGCAGATATTTAATTAATCACCTTTTGCAGGTGCATATGTTATTTAGTTCCCTGAAATCATTCCAAAGTCAGGTTACTGCAACTGAAAAGGTCTTAGTGAAGTTGAACCAAAAGGAATAAGAACAGTGTTTCCCCTGTGTAATTTAGGCAAGAGCGTTAAGGTTGGGACGGAAATCTCTGCGCTCGTCTGGAAGTAGCCAGGGTAGTCGTGTAGAAGATGGTGAAATATAATTAAAACTCTCAGATATAATATCGTGCGCAGGCTTTCAGTACAAGTTCCAGACGTCTTGAACTTTTCTGAGAAAGACCTTGCAGGATAGTATAGCTGTAATCAACAACTGGGAGTATAGTCATCTGCACAACCTTCATTTTCAGGTCAAAAGAAAAAGCTTTAATTAATTTGGTAGGGCAAGGAGAGATGCTGATGCGATCTTGCCCATTGTAGCTATGTGATCATTGGTGTTTTGTATTTCATCTGTTATTGCTCCTACGATCTTCCTTTGTCCGTCCCGTTCGCGACAACAGATGATACAGATTTACGCTGATAATTTTCAGAGTATATCCGTCTAAGTGCAACATAATAAAACCATTTTTATCATCTTATACTGTCTTCGCCTTTTTTTAAACGTATTGTCAGTGGCATAAAATCTATACATATTTATGGGTATACCATTTTGACTTACATATTAGACACTGCATTTTGAGGGTAGAAACAGTTCTCACATTTTCTGACTTTGTATGATCTAATAGCGGCCAAAATTAGTGCTGTCAAGGTTTGTAACTGATGTACTACTTATAAATGTGCGCCTGCCCTGTTGGTTTTACTGCTGTTCTTCTCCCAACCTTTCGAAAAATCGCTGACACAGCACTGAGAACGTGCACACATATTTTCTTTGCATTCTGTTTCACATGTTGTTCCTTCAACGTATGTGTGTGTGTCTGTGTGTGTGTGTGTGTGTGTGTGTGTGTGTGTCTGTGTGTATTTGAATTTATTAACTCAGGCGTCAAAAGTCATGGGGTACCTCGTTGTTGCCTGGTGTAGCGCAGGAAATTGGCGTGGAATGGACTCAAAAGATTCGTTGGACGTCCCCTGCAGAAATATTGAGCCATGCTGTCGCTGTAGCCGCTCATAATTGCGAAGGTGTTGCCGATGCAGGATTTTGTGCTCAAACTGACCTCCCGATTATGTCCCGTAAACTTTCGATGAGGTTCATGTCGGGCGATCTGGGTGGCTAAATAGTTCGAATTGTCCAGAATGTTGTCCAACCCAATAGCAAACAATTGCGGCACGGCGGGCTGGGTGGTTCATTGTCATGCATAAAAATTTCATCGTTGTTTGGGAATATGAGGTCCACGAATGGCTGCAGATGATCAGCGATCAGTTCAGTCTGACCAGAGGACTCAGTCCATTCCACGAGAACACAGGCCACACCATTGAGGAGCTACCACCAGCTTGCACAGAGACTTGTTGACAACGGAAGTCCATCATAGGTGGTGAACATATTAATGTGATTGGATCCTGAATTATGAATGATGTTCGAAAGAGTGGAGAGCAAGGGAATCACACATGATGACTTCAGTGCCTAGAAACCGAGTAACTAAAATGTTGAACCATTATTATGTTATTCACAATTGATAAGGTTCCTGTATTGTTTATAATCTTCAAGTGCAGTGTCTAGAGTATAAGGTAAATCGCTTTCTCTCTCTGGCTCACCAGTCTTCTGACGGGTTTCACGCGGCCCGCCACGAATTCCTCTCCTGTGACAACGTCTTCAGTTCAGAGTAACACTTGCAACACACGTCTCAGTTATTTGCTGTTTTCCTCTACAGTTTTTGACCTCTACAGCTTCCTCTAGTACCATAGAAGTCATTCCCTCATTTCTTAACAGATGTCCTATCATCCTGTCTCTTCTCCTTGTCAATGTTTTCCACATATTCCTTTCCGCTCCGATAACTGTAGAACTTCCTCATTCCTTACCTTAGCAGTCCATCTTATTTCCAATATTCATCCATAGCATCACATCTCAAATGCTTCGATTCTCTTCTGTTTCGGTTTTCCCACAGACCATGTTCCACTATCATATAATACTGTACTCCAGACGTACATTCTCAAAAATTTCTCCCTCAAATTAAGGCCTATGTTTGAAACTAGTAGACTTCTCTCCACCAGGAATGCCCTTTTTGCCAGTGCTAGTCCGCTTTTGATGTCCTCCTCGCTCTGTCCGTCATTGGCTATTTTGCTGCCTAGGGAGCAGAATTCCTTAACTTCGTCTACTTCCTGACAATCAATCATGATCTTAAGTTTCTCGCTCTTCTCATTTCTGCTGCTTCTCATTACTTTCGTCTTTCTTCGATTTACTCTCAATCCATATTCTGTACTCATTACATCGTTCATTCCATTCAGCAGATCACGTAATTCTTCTTCACATTCATTCAGTACAGCAATGTCATCAGCGAATCGTATCATTCATATACTTTCACTCTGAATTTCAATTCCATTCCTTAGCCTTTCATTTATTTCCATCATTGTTTCTTCGGTGTACGGATTGAACAGCAGGAGCAAAAGACCATAGCCCTGTTTTATAAGCTTTTTAATCCGAGCACTTCGCTCTTGATCGTCCATTCTTGTTATTCCCTCTTGGCTCTTGTACATATTGTATATTACCCGTCTCTCCTTATACCTTAACCCTATTTTTCTCAGAATTTCTAACATCTTACACGGTTTTACAACGTCGAACCCTTTTTACAGCTCGACAAGTCCTATGAATGTATCTTGATTTTTTTTAGTTTCGTTTCCATTATCAACCGTAACGTCTCTCTTGCCTTTACCTTTTCTAAAGCCAAACATCGTCATGTAGCACATCCTCAATTTTCTTTTCCATTCGTCTCTAGATTATTCTTGTCCGCCATTTGGAGGCATGAGCTATTAATCTTACTGTGCTATAATTCTCGCACTTGTCAACTCTTGCAGTCTTCGGAATTGTGTAGATGATATTTTTAAGAAAGTCAGATGGTATGTTGGCAGACTGATAGTGTACATTCTACATACCAACGAGAACAGTCGTTTTGTGGCCACTTCTACCAATGATTTTAGAAAGTCTGATGGAATGCTATCTATCCCTTCTGCCTTATTGGATCGCAAGTCCTCCAAAGCTCTTTTAAATTCTGATTCTAACACTGGATCCCCTATCTCTTCTAAATCGACTCCTGTTCCTTCTTCTCTCACACCAGACAAATGTTCCCCCTCATACAGGCTTTCAATCTATTGTTTCCAACTATCTGCTCTCTCCTCTGCAATTGACAGTGGAATCCCGGTTGCACTCTTGATGTTACCACCCTTGTTTTTAATGTCAACGAAGGTTGTTTTGACTTTCCTGTATGCGGAGTCTGTCGTTCCCACAATCATTTCTTTTTCGGTTTCTCCCCATTTTTCTTGCAGCAATTTCGTCTGAGCTTCACTGCAATTCCTACTTATTTCATTCCTCAGTGACACGTATTTCTGTATTCCTGAGTTTCACAGAACACTGCTGTACTTCCCCGTTTAATCGATCAACTGAATTGTTTCTTCTGTTTACTGTTACCCATGGTTTCTTCGCAGTTACCTTCCTTGTACCTATGTTTTTCTTTCCAACTTTCGTTGTTGCCCTTTTTAAAGATGTCCATTCCTCTTCAACTGTACTGCCAACTGAGCTATTCCTTATTGCTGTGTGTGTAGCCTTAGAGAGCTTTAAGCGTATCCCAGGATTGCTTAGTACTTCCGTATGCCACTTCTTTGAGTATTGATTCTTCCTGACTACACTCTTAAACTTCAGCCTACTCTTCATCACTACTGTATTGTATTCCGAGTCTGTATCTGCTCCTGGGTACGCCTTACAATGCAGTACCTGATTTTGGAGTCTCTGTCTGACCATGATGTGTTGTTGTTCTGGTCTTCAGTCCTGAGACTGGTTTGATGCAGCTGTCCATGCTGCTCTCTCCTGTGCAAGCTGCTTCATCTCCCAGTACGTACTGTAGCCTACATCCTTCTGAATTTGCTTAGTGTATTCATCTCTTGGCCTCCCACTACGATTTTTACCCCCCACGCTGCCCTCCAATACTAAAATGGTGATCCCTTGATGCCTCAGAATATGTCCTACCAACCGATCCCCTCTTATAGTCAAGTTGTGCCACAAACTCCTCTTCTCCCCATTTCTATTCAATACTTCCACATTAGTTATCTGATCTATCCATCTAATCTTCAGCATTCTTCTGTAGCACCACATTTCGAAAGCTTCTATTCTCTTCTTTTCCAAACTATTTATCGTCCATGTTTCACTTCCATACATGGCTACACTCCATACAAGACCATGATGTAATGTAACTGAAATCATCTCGTATCACCCGGCCTTACCCAAGCATGCCTCATCCTCTAGTGACTGTTGAGCCGTAAAATGCTGTATCTACAAATATTTAGAAATTTCAGGCCACTGATCATCCCTTTTCAAACAAAATAGAGTTCAGACGTGTATTGAATAAAAAAATTACCTTTATTTGGTAGTTCAACGACGTATATCACCTGTAAGTTGTTAACATAATATAACATGCAAAAGAGACCGACAGGACGCTAAAAATTAAAGATGCTAGAGAATTTAGATAATTCGGTAATGAGCCTTTTGTCAATTTGCAGTTACTTTTGTACGTGTAAGAAGGTCATCCGAAGACCAGTATCAGTTGCAAAGCGATTAAGAAAAGATTGCTGTATGGTGTGGCAGGTGGCAGTTGAGGCTAAATAACGAAAAGTGTGAGGTGATCCACAAGAGTTACAAAAGAAATCCGCTGGAATTAGATTACTCGATAAATAGTACAATTCTCAAGGCTGTCAATTCAACTAAGTACCTGGGTGTTAAAATTACGAACAACTTCAGTTGGAAAGACCACATAGATAATACCGTGGGGAAGGCGAGCCAAAGGTTGCGTTTCATTCGCAGGACACTTAGAAGATGCAACAAGTCCACTAAAGAGACAGCTTACACTTCACTCGTTCGTCCTCTGTTAGAATATTGCTGTGCGGTGTGGGATCCTTATCAGGTGGGATTGACGGAGGACATCGAAAGGGTGCAAAAAAGGGCAGCTCGGTTTGTATTATCACGTAGTAGGAGAGAGAGCGTGGCAGATATGATACGCGAGTTGGGATGGAAGTCATTAAAGCAAAGACGTTTTTCGCCGCGGCAAGATCTATTTACGAAATTTCAGTCACCAACTTTCTCTTGCGAATGTGAAAATATTTTGTTGAGCCCAACCTACATAGGTAGGAATGATCATCAAAACAATATAAGAGAAATCAGAGCTCGAACAGAAAGGTTTAGGTGTTCGTTTTTCCCGTACGCTGTTCGGGAGTGGAATGGTAGAGAGATAGTATGATTGTGGTTCGATGAACCCTCTGCCAAGCACTTAAATGTGAATTGCAGAGTAATCGCCTGCATCTCGTGGTCGTGCGGTAGCGTTCTCGCTTCCCACGCCCGGGTTCCCGGGTTCCCGGGTTCGATTCCCGGCGGGGTCAGGGATTTTCTCTGCCTCGTGATGGCTGGGTGTTGTATGCTGTCCTTAGGTTAGTTAGGTTTAAGTAGTTCTAAGTTCTAGGGGACTGATGACCATAGATGTTAAGTCCCATAGTGCTCAGAGCCATTTGAACCATTTTTTTGCAGAGTAATCATGTAGATGTAGATGTAGATGAATATGGATGTAGATGTAGATGTAGAGACTTACGCGAGGAGACGGTGGAGGGCGAGGCGAAGGCGTCGTGCGCCGTGGTGGAGCCCTGGTCAGCGGAGAAGCCGAGCGCCGGCGTGTTGAAGCCGACGCCCGTGGAGGCGCAGCTGCCCGCCAGCCCCGCCGCCGCGCCGGTCAGGTAGGGCGAGTAGGGCGCCGAGCCGTAGCCCCAGTGGCTGTTGGACGCGCCCAGCCCGAACTGGCTCATGTCTGCAACAGGCACAAGCCGCAGGCGCTGCCATCACCACACCGCGAGACGACGAGCTGGCGCATTGGTTAGCAGCAGTGTTGTTTCGCATGTTAGTGTTCCTTTTGATATGGGTTCATTTATCGACTGTCATATGTAGACTACTGGCCATTAAAATTGCTACACAACGAAGATGACGTGCTACAGACGCGAAATTTAACCGAGAGGAAGAACATGCTGTGATATGCAAATGATTAGCTTTTCAGAGCATTCACACAAGGTTGGCGCCGGTAGCGACACCTACAACGTGCCGATATGAGGAAAGTTTCCAACCGATTTCTCATGCACAAACAGCAATTGGCCGGCGTTGCGTGGTGAAACGTTGATGTCATGACTCTTGTAAGGAGGAGAAATGCGTACCATCACGTTTCCGACTTTAATAAGGTCGGATTGTGGCCTATCGCGACATTGCTGCTCGCGTTGGTCGAGATCCAATGATTGTTAGCAGAATATGGAATCGGTGGGTTCAGGGGGGTAACGCGGAACGCCGTGCTGGATGCCAACGGCCTCGTGTCACTAGCAGTCGAGATGACAGGCATCTTATCCGCATGGCTGTAACGGATCGTGCAGCCACGTCTCGATCACTGAGTCAACAGATGGGGACGTTTGGAAGACAACAACCATCTGCACCAACAGTTGGACGACGTTTGCAGCAGCAAGGACTATCAGCTCGGAGACCATGGCTGCGGTTACCCTTGACCCTGCATCACAGACAGGAGCGCCTGCGATGGTGTACTCAACGACGAACCTGGGTGCACAATTGGCAAAACATCATTTTTTTCGGATGAATCCAAGTTCTGTTTATAGCATCATGATGGTCGCATCCGTGTTTGGCGACATCGCGGTGAACGCACATTGGAATCGTGTATTCGTCATCGCCATACTGGCGTATCACCCAGCTTGATGGTATGGAGTGCTATTGGTCACACGTCTCGGTCACCTCTTGTTCGCATTGATGGCACTTTGAACAGTGGGCGTTACATTTCAGATGTGTTACGACCCTTCATTCGATCCCTGCGATCCCTACATTTCAGCAGGATAATGCACGACCGCATGTTGCAGGTTCTATACGGGCAATTCTGAGTACTGAAAAAGTTCGACTACTGTCCTGGCCAACACATTCTCCAGATCTCTCACCAATTGAAAACGTCTGGTCAATGGTGGCCGAGCAACTGGCTCGTCACAATACGCCAGTCACTACTCTTGATGAACTGTGGTATCGTGCTGAAGCTGCATGGGCAGCTGTACATGTACACACCATCCAAGCTCTGTTTGACTCAATGCCGAGTCACAATGCCGTTATTACGGCCAGAGGTGGTTGTTCTCGGTACTGATTTCTCAGGATGTATGCACCGAAATTGAGTGAAAAGGTAATCACATGTCAGTTCTGGTATAATATATTTGTCCAATAAATACCCGTTTATCATCTGCATTTCTTCTTGGTGTAGCAATTCTAATAGCCAGAAGTGTAGTTCAATGATATAATTTTGTCACTTGGAGATAGTCAGTGGAGCTACGGAAACGAGGAAATGGGTTGCCAAGTTGAGAAATCGGAACATTTACTACCTATTCTTCTGTTGAAGTTCACTAGAGCCAACGGCCTTGCCGCAGTGGCAACACCGGTTCCCGTCAGATCACCGAAGTTAAGCACTGTCGGGCTGGGCTAGCAGTTAAGTAGGTGACCATCCGGTCTCCCGAGCGTTGTTGACAAACGGGGTGCACTCAGCCCTTGTGAGGCAAACTAAGGAGGTACTTGATCGAGAAGTAGAGGCTTCGGTGTTGTCTCCGCATCCAGTGACACTTGTGGGCTGAAGATGACACGGTAGCCGGTCGGTATCGTTGGGCATTCATTGCCTGATCCTTGCCGGTTTTTTTATTATTTTTAGAGTAATAGAAGCGTGACAGCTGTGGAGGCACACAGTGACATTCGTGCCATATGTGTGGATAAGACCATTGGACAGATCACTGTAAGAATATGCTTTTCTCGTTTTAAGGACGATTGTTTTGACATTAGTAACTCTCCACCTTACAAACTTCAGGGTTTGATAAAGATCGTTTAAACGCATTAATCCACAGTGATCCACGTCAATCATTCTACCATCTTGAAATATTTGCATGCAATGGGGAAGGTTCAAAAATCGAGTGTAAGGGTACCGCATGCTCTGAGCCAAACTCACCAAAATCAGTGGCTGGCCATATGTGCATCTCTGCTCGCTCATCATCAACTGACTCATGAAGAACACATATCATTCCTATCGTGTGTCTTTACTTGTGACGACAAATGGTGTCTTTATGCTACATAACGAAAAGAAAGGAATGATTGAGCTCAAATAGAGCAGTAAGTCCCTGTACAAAGACCGGTGTGCATACGTAAATGATAATATGTATCTGGTGGAAAAGCGATGGTATGGTGAACCGCTAAATTGTTCCTCCGAGGTTTAACCATCACTGCTGGCATTCATGGTCAACAACTGAGACGCCTTACACAGCGACCAGAAAGACTGCTTGCAGTGATGCTGCTCCAAGATAACACCAACCCGCATTCGGCTAGATTGACAAGAAATACTATACAAGACTTGTTGGGATGTCGTTCTCCCACCGTATTCACTTGATCTTGCGCCCTCAGATTTCCACCTTTTCCTCTCTCTATACAACAACCTTGAACGAATTTTCTATTCGAATGAAAATGCGCTCCGAACATTGCTCGTGGAGTTCTCCGCCTCAAACCCACGTGATTTCTGCCGTCGCCGAATCGAAAAGTTACACCGTCGTTGGTAGAAAGTCGTAAATAGTAAAGGAGAATACATTATTAATGACTAAAGTCTCTGTCCGTGTATCTGTCGTGTTTATTGAACTTCAGGAAAAACGCCACGAACTTACGCACCAATCTAACACCTGCTGTATGCACAGCAGTCTTCCATTGCGCTATGGACTGTGCTAAGAAGGTGTGACCACATGAATGTTAATAAAAACCACCAGCTTTATTTCAGGAACGCTGTTTCGTTCTAAATGAACATCTTCAGGTGGACCGAAAGTTCACCAGCAGTCGTCTTAATTAATTCTCACAAATCGGTACAGATGTGTCAGTACCTTTCTTTAAGTTTGTAAGAATTAATCACGACGACTGTTAGTGGATCGTGGTGCCACTTGGAGATGTTCATATCGAACAAAGCCACGTGTGGTGTATCAAACGTACCGGAAACACAGCTGTGCTATACAGCAGCTAAGCACAAAGTCATCAGGGTTACTGAAAGGTCTTACCGTGAAATGTTAGTAAAGGTAGTGAATCTTATCATACTTTAGTTATTACTGTATGATGTATAACACACTATTCTGTAAATATGAAGCAGACTCCGTTAATCATGGCGTTTTCCATTTTTACCGTTACCAGGAAGTGACGGAATCGCGGCAGTTAGATTGTGATTTACAAGCAATGGTAAAACATTAAAATTTAAGGACTGCAGTTAATTTAAATGCGCATCCTACACTAAAAAAAGAAAGTCAGTTCTGACTTCTTAAGATAAAGCGGGCGCTCAGAGCATCAAAGTGATGTCAACAAATCAGGGGAGCAAAGAACAAGAATAAAAGGAAGTGTTATGTTATAAAATAGCTGGCACGACTAAAATGCAGTCAGGAGACTCTATTAAAATAAAAACGCAACTGCCTCTCCCCTCCCTACACATGCATATGTGTAGATACGAAGACCGCCAAGGCACGTACCTGACAGTGGGGAGAATAGTGCAGTAATATACGTGTAGGTGTAACTATAGTTGTATTTATTCTGCAGATTTTGAACTCTTCCGAGATAACCGGCATCACCTGTACTAACTGAAGTTATTGACCTTGATTTCAAATATATCCCTTTAATTTTGAAATGTTTTTATTTAATGTATAACACACTATTCTGTAAATATGAAGCAGACTCCGTTAATCATGGCGTTTTCCATTTTTACCGTTACCAGGAAGTGACGGAATCGCGGCAGTTAGATTGTGATTTACAAGCAATGGTAAAACATTAAAATTTAAGGACTGCAGTTAATTTAAATGCGCATCCTACACTAAAAAAAGAAAGTCAGTTCTGACTTCTTAAGATAAAGCGGGCGCTCAGAGCATCAAAGTGATGTCAACAAATCAGGGGAGCAAAGAACAAGAATAAAAGGAAGTGTTATGTTATAAAATAGCTGGCACGACTAAAATGCAGTCAGGAGACTCTATTAAAATAAAAACGCAACTGCCTCTCCCCTCCCTACACATGCATATGTGTAGATACGAAGACCGCCAAGGCACGTACCTGACAGTGGGGAGAATAGTGCAGTAATATACGTGTAGGTGTAACTATAGTTGTATTTATTCTGCAGATTTTGAACTCTTCCGAGATAACCGGCATCACCTGTACTAACTGAAGTTATTGACCTTGATTTCAAATATATCCCTTTAATTTTGAAATGTTTTTATTTAATTCTCTTTTCAACACTCTTGTTGCTTCATTGTATATTACCAGTAGCTGCTATTAACGTACCAGAACGAGGCTGATTACCTTACCCCTGCTTCATACACACGGCAAGTTGAAAGTGTAGGCCCAAGGCATAATACACGAAGCATCTCAAAAACATCAGAGGACCAACTGCAGCTTAAACTACGCCCCTCGCACAGTGTGGATTATTACGTCAATGACCTGTCGGGTCACTCGACGCTTGTAGCATCCGAAAACAATCAAAACTGTGACTCGCCGGACAAGACTACAAGCCTACAGTCAGCTACCGTGCTGTTACTGTGTTCTTTGAGCCACTGCAGACGTGCAGCATTATGTGCCATTGTGAGGAATGACCATTTCCGAGGTATCCGACTCCCAATGCCCATTGCACACAGTTTCTGCAGAGATGTTCTCTCCGAAACTGGTTGACACGGATCTGTATTCACTGACAACACCAGATCGTGTCGAGCTTCAAACAGATTTTCATTGACAATGCGTGACACTCGTTTCCAATTCCTGTTGGTAAGGATCTTCTTAAGACCACTGTTCCTTCGGCGACGCCGTGTTGCATGTCTCGACATTCCTTGTGAACACTTCGGATACTCCACGTTGATACACCAACAAATCAGCAACTTAATTCGTTGGATGTTCATGGAAACTCACAAACAAGATAGTTCCACCACACTGTCGCGTTGAAAGGTCACATAGACTGTCCGTCCAAAAAGTTCCGAGACTGATATTATTCCTGTCATACAAGCGACGTCAACGCAGAAACTACGTTGTTAGCGTTAATTAACCAATGTTAACAACAGTTGTGCATTCCATCAGAGAGTTGTAAGATGGTAGTGTTACGTAAGTGGACGTAGTGTGTTAATGTTGTTGTGTCACAAACCACAATGAAGCAACATCTCTACATAAAGTGATGAAGACATTCTTCAGAATGTTTTGAAGAAGATAACAGTTTTGCAAAGTTTTTCCCGCACATACCGATTTCCGAAGACAAACCAGCGACGCATGATTGCCTGCCATGACTTTATCGAAATGGAAAACGCAGGGAGTTATTTTCTGGAAAAAATCATCACGAGTGACGAGACGTGGTGTTATCAATACGGACTTAAGACAAAGTGGAGAAATTAACCTGAAGTATCAACGCTTTTTTACGACATAATCGATATTCAAACCAGTGTGATGCGCGAGTTGAACAACGTCCCAATGGTTGACTTGTCTATCGTGTGACGGAGAGCACTCTGTGCGCCACTGCCATTTGCGCGTTTTCCTGTTCGGCGCGGTAACGATTCACACGAAAAACGATTGCTGGTAAGCTTCCGTGTGAGTGCCAATCTCTCATTTTTACCTTCACAGTCTTTTCGTGAGCTATACAAAGGAGTCATGAATATATGGGTTGCGTAATGTGAATTATTTGAATGAAAACTAATTTTTAATATACCATGTTTTTAAATCGGATTAAGAAGATTAAAATAATTCCTCCTAGCCCCAAACAGATTCCTAATATCAAAGAGATAGTTATAAAGACTTGTGATTGTATAATTTTAATACCTTTGACAATACTTGTAAAATTTAAAATGAAAAAGTGGGGCGCATGTAGTACGTAATAGTAAGGAAGTAAACTATTCGTTCATCTATTACATATCGCATCTTCCCAAAGTTTTTCCTTTAAATCTTACAAGTATTATCACAGCCATTAAAAATTCATAGTCACAAATATTCAGAGCTACCTGTATGGGGTAAAGAATCTGTATGGGGACAGGAAAAATTACTTTATGCTTTTTCGTTCGACTGTAAAACGTGGTATGTTAAAAATTCATACTGTCTCGAAACTTTTTGGACTGGATAAGGAGTACGGAGTATTGTATATTAACGTAATAATTGAATACGTAGGACATTTGTTAGATTTCCCAAAGAACATGAACAAAATTTATGATAGAAAACTGAATTCAGTTTAAATAAAAAATTATTTGTGAATGTCTGAATAACAAGTAAAGTATCACGAGGATGATATTATCTTCACCGTGTTCTTGCTGACAGCTGGATACTAACAACAAAAGGGAAGGTGATTTACACAATGTGTAGGAAAAACTGCCAAATATTCCAACAGGGTATAATATGAACAGCTCGACGCCTAAAACTAGGGAACTCTCTTTCATGAGAAAAAGTTTCATTCAATAATAAAGTAATAAAAAAGGTAATAAACATTTCGTATTTGTAGTCGTATTTCACAATTTTCAAATGTAAGAAAAAGAAAAAGTTGGTAAAGTAGAAGGTGTTTCGGAAAGATTCATCCGATTCCACAAGATTATATCTTGAGAAGAAATAATAGAGAAACTCTTGACACATGTCACCTTGCATCGAAACGAAAAATTTACTTGGCCGCCAGTTATAATTTCAGCGATTTATATGGTTGCCCTGGGTAGCTAGTGCTCCCTCACACTCTTTCATTCCGACTTTTTCCCCAGTTGAGAACATGCTGAGAGTTTTATTTTTCAACAGGACGTAGCAGAACCATACTGCCTGTGAAAACATTTCTTAACAATAACCTCCATTACTGACTTTGATAAACAGATATTTGTTTTAAAATTGGTATTATTTCGATTTCTATGAACTTCAAATACACAAAAATTACGTGATACCGGTTATTTCGCAGACAGTTTTAAAAATTCCGAAACAACATCTAATCGAAATAATCATAGTGTAATTCGTGGAGACTTCGTATTCCAATATGAGAACAGCGGCAAGAGGGAGACTCATTCCTGGTACAAGATATTACAAGGAAAGTGAAAAGTTATAGCGAACATGCGAACATTTGCAATACCGCTATTTGTTACGTGGGAGCGAATACCAAGGACGTGCTATGAACCCCATCCTTCTTAATCAATTAACGTAGGAATAATATCGACGGAGTTCTGCACTAATAGGAAAGGATACGGCTGTTGAATGTAAACAAGGGAGAAAAAACAATGTGTGCGAACGACTGTACAACATTCGTAGAATATAAATCACGAAAAAGTACCATTTTACTCAGATCTTTAAGTGTGCTATTCGTAATAAGCACCAAAATGTGCTGTATAAAAATGAGCTACTGCAACTCGACAAGTAAAGATTTTCCGTCTCCATCCATTTTCACACGAACAGTGAAGCAGGGTAGTGTGCTCCAATTACGACAAACTGTCTGAAAAATATTTAATATGGATTGTATACTTCAGTAAACCATTTAGTGGACTTTTTGTTATAGATTTACTACTACACTTACAAAGACTTGTGCAGATATTTCGGCAATTTCAGTATAGTTTTTACTAATGAGGAAATCGTGTTTTAAGTACGTACGCAAGTACAATGTCAGACTCAGTACGCAGATGTAAATTAAGACATAAATGGGAAAGACGCCACTGTTTCGTACATCTCTATCCATCATGCATGGACGTGAAGGAAGCTTGATAGAAATTATTTCAGTATATACGAGTCACTCATGTGTATTCTGTCTTTGAGTAAAATAAAACATATGTGACGTTGACGTTTCTGACAAAATTATTTAATTTAATAAAATATTTAAAGAATCGTTGTGCAACAGTGCACCTTCAGGACCGTATAAAATTTATAAAAGAACACAACACGGCCATAAATATTTTAATGAAATTCGAATCATTACATCGTGAACACACATAACCGGCACCTCAACACAGAAATTAAAATCTAAATTATGTTGTTTTCCGTTGCAGCGGGATTTAAGCATGACTGCCGTAGTGTTGTAATTAGCAGGCGGAACAAAGTAGGGGAAAAAAAGGCACTCGACGCGGTGCACCATTCTGCACTTCCTCGGCTGCGCACGCGATTAATCTGCACTTCTTTTTAGATACGGAAACTCCATTTATCTGTCTCCGGCAATTAACATTAATTAGTCGTTCTGGACTCTTTGAGAGCGCAGCGGGATTGGGAGTTAAAAAGTCTTATTACGGTGGCTTTAAATAACACAAAAAACATTTTACTGCGTTTAATCTGTCGGGCTTTCAGATGGCGTGAATGGTGGGGGCCGGACCGAGGGCCGCCCTAATTTGTACAGTGGATTACAGCGGGCAGCGGCGCTCTGCATAGCAGAGTGCGTGTTCTAATTAAGCACGCACTAATGTGTTTAACTGTCATTTCGCAGCGCCCCGCGGCGCGTAGCCGAGGCACCGCCGGCGCCGCCAGGGGCCGCTACCCGCACGACAGTGCGCGCTGCGGGCCGCGTGCTGTGCACCGTGTATGCAACACACAGAGACACGGCCTCGTATAACCAGCTTGTCCCAATATCTGCCAGACCGGTGCCCAACGTCCGCTGCTCACATAGAATCATGTCAACAATACCAACAACTATTTATTGTACCATTTTAGCGACCTGACTCCAGAATGTAGCATTTATGGTTCTTTGAGCCTTTTTTTTACTCCTACAGATTTCACCACCGTTGAGCGAGGATATAACAGCAGATCTATGACGACGCAAGGTGGAACGAGACAACTAGGTGCTACATTCACGCAGCTGTCGTGGGAAATTGTGCCAACAGAAACTACACGCGTAGAGAACGCCAGGGGGGACTACCCTCTTTTCTGCATGCCAACTCGCTAAATTTCATTTATAATAATAACCAAAATAATCGTTGTCTACTATCTAACATAGCATGGGAAGCCCTCCCAATACCGTAGTATTACGACGTAATTAGAATGTCATTTTATAGTTGTTGTTGTTGTTGTGGTCTTCAGTCCTCAGACTGGTTTGATGCAGCCCTTCATGCTACTCTATCCTGTGCAAGCTTCTTCATCTCCCAGTACGTACTGCAGCCTACATCCTTCTGAATCTGCTTAGTATATTCATCTCTTGGTCTCCCTCTAGGATTTTTACCCTCTACACTGCCCTCCAATACTAAATTGGTGATCCCTTGATGCCTCAGAACATGTCCTACCAACCGATCCCTTCTTCTAGTCAAGTGGTGCCACAAACTCCTCTTCTCCCCTATCCTACTCAGTACCTCCCCAATAGTTATATGATCTACCCATCTAATCTTCAGCATTCTTCTGTAGCACCACATTTCGAAAGCTTCTATTCTCTTCTTGTCAAAACTATTTATCAGCCATGTTTCACTTGCATACATGGCTACACACCATACCAATACTTTCAGAAACGACTTCCTGACACTTAAATCTATACTCGATGTTAGCAAATTTCTCTTCTTCAGAAACGCTTTCCTTATCATTGCCAGTCTACATTTTATATCCTCTCTACTTCGACCATCATCTGTTATTTTGCTCCCCAAATAGCAAAACTCCTTTACTACTTTAAGTGTCCCATTTCCTAATCTAATTCACTCAGCATCACCCGACTTAATTCGACTACATTCCATTATCCTCGTTTTGCTTTTGTTGACGTTCATCTTATATCCTCCTTTCAAGATCCTGTCCATTCCGTTCAACTGCTCTTCCAAGTCCTTTGCTGTCTTTGACAGAATTACAATGTTATCGGCGTACCTTAAAGTTTATATTTCTTCTCCACGGTTTTTAATACCTACTCCGAATTGTTCTTTTGTTTCCTTTACTGCTTGCTCAATATACAGATTGAATAACATTGTGGAGAAGCTACAACACTGTCTCTGTGGTGTCACCGCCAGACACCACACTTGCTAGGGGGTAGCTTAAATCGGCCGCGGTCCATTTAGTACATGTCGGACCCGCGTGTCGCCACTGTGTGATCGCAGACCGAGCGCCACCACAAGGCAGGTCTCGAAATACGGGATAGCACTCGCCCCAGTTGTACGACGACTTTGCTAGCGACTATACTGACGAAGCCTTTCTCTCATTTGCCGAGAGACAGTTAGAATAGCCTTCAGCTAAGTCCATGGCTACGACCTAGCAAGGCGCCATTAGCCTTACATAGTTTTTGAAAGTTATCGTATGAAATGTCTCAACAAGAAGAACGATGTATACAACAAAGAATAAAAGATAAGTATTCGAGGAGCTGCATACTTTTCTTAAGAGAATTCACTACTTATCCTGTTCCAGAATTCACGCCAGTCGGCGTGTGTGTACGCGTGCCTTTCTTTCGGCTCCCTTCTCAGTGTGGCGTAGCTATCTTGTTACGCCACAACAGTCTCACTCCCTTCCCAATCACTGCTTCCCTTTCATGTCCCTCGACTCTTATAACTGCCATCTGGTTTCTGTACAAATTGTAAATAGCCTTTCGCTCCCTGTATTTTACCCCTGACACATTCAGAATTTGAAAGAGAGTATTCCAGTCAACACTGTCCAAAGCTTTCTCTAAGTCTAAAAATGCTAGAAACGTAGGTTTGCCTTTTCTTAATCTAGTTTATAAAATAAGTCGTAGGGGCAGTACTACCTCACGTGTTCCCATATTTCTACGGAATCCAAACTGATCTTTCCCGAGGTCGGCTTCTACCAGTTTTTTCATTCGTCTGTAAAGAATTCTCTTTATTATTTTGCAGTCGTAACTTATTAAACTGATAGTTCGGTTAGCTTTTAGTTTTTTGTAGTTAACTTTAGATAATCGTTTGTATTGTAAGGCGACACGAATCACTACCTTCATCATCGCTAATGTTGCGTATTAACGCCTATGGATGTGATTCCTACCAAACAGGCAGTGTTAAGTTCTATACCACAGTGTTCGGAATGGCGCAGTTAAGCTCGCTCATCTGCGACTAAAGCAGATTACATTATGAATTAGAGAATCTTAAATTTGTTTTGTGATAGGTTAATATGTACTGGTCAGCTAGAAAGTCTTAAAGACTGACTTTAGTCTAACGAAAGTCGTGTATGAGTTATCGTATAAACGCGACAGGCGCAAGGAAGATTACGCAACACCGAAAAAAGGCAAACTGTTATTTTCTCTGGAGAAACGGTTTTATAATAAAAATAGCTAACATCGCAATGAACTACCGACGCAGTGTTTAGATGAAATAAAAGCTTTATCCTATTTTAACTTCCGTAAAAGTATCTCATTTCCAGCAACTTCTGTACTAAGATAACGATATCATATTATGAAAATAATTGTAAGATATGCACATACCAAGGTAGGTGGAACTATTGGAATCTTATTGTCTTATTCTAATGTGGAAAGATACAGCAAGATCCATTACACGTCCTTCAACTCCTGTACAAATGCAAACTGTAATACTTTATCTGCAAACTGAAACCACGAGGGATATTCGGAAAGTAAGTTCCGATCGGTCATGAAACGGAAGCCACTGTGAATATCTAATAAAGATTTGCACATGTGTTCGACAGTGTCTCTAGTACCCCTGTTAGTTCCATCACTTCGCTGTTTTCAGTTCTGAGCGCATGGTGAGCACATAAAAATGCGTAGAAAATAGTGTCTCCCGCTAAATATGATGTCCTGCTGAGAGATTTCGCCTGATGTTATGCAGTCCACATTACAGAACTGTCATACGGTTCCTACTTCGTGACAATTGTCTGTCGCAATCTGCAGGGGCAATGAAAATGCTCCTGCAGCGTTTTCCATGGGAAGTGTTCGATCACCCGCACAACAGCTGATAATTGGCTCCCTTTGTGTTTCATCTCTGCTCACATTAACTACTGGCTATGAAGACAACATTTTCTCACAGACAACGCGCTATAGATGATCGTAGAGAATTGGTGGGAAGCACAGGTGGCTGCCTTCTATGACGAGGTTATTGCAAAGTTGGTATAACGTTGAAACAGGAGTCCTAGCTGGAGCTGACTATGTAGAGAAGTAACTGGAAAGTGGAGCTAACTGTCGCAAATAAAACTTTTCTGATTTTCAATATAGCTTCCATTTCGCGAATGACTGGAACTTACTTTCTGGCCAAACCTTGTATTATCTGGCCATACATGAGCATTATACTAATCTACTATATTCCACACCTACAAAACCTTGAATTGACGTTTAGTCTGCTAAGCCAGTGTGCACTGACACATGCTCCACTAAAGTTATGTCACCTGTACGAAATCCTAAACTGTAACACATTCGGCCTTGCCTCCCACGTCCGTTTACTTTCCTTTCTGTAGATCCTGTACAACCTGATCAAATCCCACTTAGTCTCAGTTGCACTAACACTTCTGTACATCCAACAGCAATCCCGGCTTCGAATCCAATAACTCCGCTGCTTCGCCTGTAATTCCCAATCCTTTCACACCAATTACGACACATTCCATCAATTCTGCACGTACACACACTCCATATCCTCTCTCAAACAAACCTCAACTGACTCTCCCTCCCAGAAACTGAAATTCGGACCAATGTGGATTCACTCCCTATGTATCCCCATGCCACATCAGGGCTCTCTCTCTCAATTCATCCTATCGCTTTCTTCATACTATTACAACTCTACTCACATCCAAATCTCATACACTCTGTTTACGACTATCCACACAAATACTTACTCTCATTTCCATAGTTAGAACCCAACGAGCCTCTACGCTTACGTACACACACTACAACCCTGCGTTTTTCGTCCCAGGTCAGTTTCTCCAGCTGTTAGTAAAAGTTCGACGTTTCACTTTAAGATAGTCATTTGTTTGTACATCTTTTAAAACTTCTTTTAATTTTAATTTTTTATCTTTTAATTTGCGTTCTTACTAAAAATGAAGGTAGTTGCAGTTTTTTTTATAAATACCATCTATGCAATTCTCCTTGTTTTTATTTTAAATGTTTCACGTTTTAATTCTATTATTGCGTGATTACCTACCTTTAAACCTTTTGGTTGAAAAGCGGGACGTTTGTTTTACTGATTACCTACCCCACGCCCGTATGGAGGGAGGGGGTGGGGCAACAATAAAAAATAGCTCATCAAAGACGCTATAGGACATTTTCTTCTCTTCTGGTCGCGAAGAGTAGTGGGGTTTAGCCTGTGTCTTCTAAGTCAACACCTATCCTAAATGAGTTCGGACATAGTTTTACTATGTCATATACAACTACGTAACCTGCAGAGTTCGTTAGCATCTGCAGTTGTTTCAAACAAACAGCTCACACTGTGTTCCCATGTTTTTGTCCAACCTCCGTATATCGCGTAGGAATCGTCTGCAACAAACAATTATAGAGAGCAGTGTGGAAGGAATGGAAGGAACAGACTGGAAGAGAACTGGAATGATTGACAACATTAGAAGAGGACGAACACACAAACAGGGAAGGAAGATATTCAGAATAGGACTTGATGGAGAGCCTCCTGTTGAAACTTGCATAAGACAGATTCGCTAAGAAGAAACCTTATGGAAGTGAGTGTGGGAAAACTAAAAACGTAGAGAATTGAAGATGATGATAAAGAAGGGTGTTGAAAATTAAAAGGACTTGTCGGAAACGAAATGAGGAGTTGCACAAGTCAGTGGATGCAGGTCCGTCGCAATCATTTTCCAAGCAAACAGTGCAAAGGAAACCTCACTCATTGAATGAATGGAGTCGGGAACCTCGCAGAACGCCATTGCTCACAGCGTCACAGAAGTCTGCACGTCTTAAATTGCACAACCAACACAGAAATTTGATATTACTTGAGTGGAGGCCTTGCTCTTTGAGGTAGCCGTGAGCGTCAACAAGCATGTTTATTTCAATATTCCCACTGACTAAGTGTAGCCGTTTCTTCTACATTTTAGTGATTGGTATCCTGTGGACACTCCCGTCTTCCAAGGTGACAACAGCCGTGTTCTCAGGGCTACACACTTATGTTCCTGTTCTCACAAACTTTTAAACTCCGTTTCACATTTCTATTGGTCTGCTAAGACACCCTATCTCAAGCTCATGAAAATTTCTGGGACTGTTTAAAGTAGCTGGTGAAATATATTAATCAGAAACACCGAAGTTTTGCATGCGTACGAGATTTATTTGTAGATGAATCGCTTCAGCTGGGTAGGGCTTGCTTTTAAAAATTTGGTGGCACTTTCCCTCTTTCAATACGTAAATATGGGAGCGTATCCCTTAGATGATTTCACGGCACACCTCTTACTCTCTTAGAAAGTATAAAGCGTTACAGACGTGAACTGCTTCTGGAGGAAGGCAAATTTTTAAAAGCTATATATATATATATATATATACAATAAGATGTATACGAGGGTTGGAACTTAAAAAGTGGCAACTATTTATTCACAACCGATACAGAAGAGTTACATGTTTTCACCTGTTACTTTCCTTCAAAGTAGCCACCAGCGTTGTGTAGAACTCGTTGCCGTCGATGTGGAAGGCGTAGCATACCGTTAGCACAGCCTGTTCTCTTGATGGTGCTAATGGAGCGGTCTAAAGATACGGTGATTCTCGTGTATGACTGTGATGGTGTTATCCTAACGCATTACGTTCGTCCACGGGAGACTGTCAATGCACAGTATTACTGTTCGGTTTTGGAGCATCACCTGGGACCAGCTTTGGGAAAGAAGCACCGACACTTTTTGCGCAACCCACTCATCATATTGCACGACAATGCGCGGGCTCATACAGCGCGAGCTGTGGCTACTCTGTTCGGTCGATGGGACTGGGAGGTACTGTACCATCCACCATACTCCCCGGACTTTAGTCCTCGTGATTTCGATTTGATTCCGAAGCTCAAGGAACCACTTCGTGGCATTCGCTTCAGAACTGTTCCAGAGATTTGACAGGTAGTAGACCGCTCCATTCGCACCATCAACAGAACAGGCTCTGCTAACGGTATACTACGACTTCCACAGCGATGACAACGGATTCTGCACAACGCTGGTAACTACTTTGACGGACAGTAAAATAACTCTTTTGTATCGGTTGTGAGTAAATAGTTGCCATTATGACTTAGCTGCCTCACTCTATATATATAGGGTGAGGCAGCTAAGTCATAACACACTTTGTATATCCATAACGGTAATAGATACAAAGATGCCGTTTGGACAGTGAATTGCAGGGACAGGGGCTACTTGAATACATTACATCACATTTCATGTTTGTGCTATTTTTTATTACAGAGATATGAGGCCACCTTTGGTTTCTTTTTTAAATGGAACCATATGTTAGATTTTAGCGAAACATGATGGGCTTAAAAAGACGGTTTCAAATATGTTTATATCATAATACGTAAGCGAATAGTTTCTGCGACACAGATATGTTCCCGTATCGTATTCGTCCTTCGAAGCGGCGTTGTCCAATGCGACCTTTCCTGCTGACCACTGAGGAACTTAACAGGGAAGGCGTTGTTTTGCTGCCTCCCGATAAGGCCGCAAGGTGACGCACGAGGTAGGTGGAGAGAGGGATATAAATGTGCTGCTGGGGTAATGAAGCATCGCATTTCTGTCACAGTTTATTGGAGCAGACATGTACACCAATGAAGAAAAGTTAGATATGCTTCTGGTGAATGGTGAAAGTGGAAGAAATGCTGTTAGAGCAACAAAGCAATATGGAGAGCTGTATCCTGATCGGGAGTTTCCTACGCGCCAGCTTCTTCCACGTATTTGCAAGAAACTACTTGAATCGGGATCATGGAACGCCATACAGAGGATAAGGCAGAAAACTGCAACTGGCGAAGTACATTAAGAGGGCGTTGTAGCCTTGGGGCATAACGACACTACTGTTTCGCCGCGACGTGTTGCCTCGGAATGTGGTATAATTCAGAGAAGTGTTCCACGCATATTGCACCGGCATAGATTTCACCCGTTTCACCTATCATTATATCAAGCACTCTCCGGCATGGGTTTTGAACGGCGCCAGGAATTTTGCCGGTTTGTTCCGCAGCGCCTATAAGATGATCCAACGTTTTTTCAATGTGTTCTTTTTACTGATGAAGCGACTTTCACCAACCACGGTAATGTGAATTTGCGTATTGCATTTGCATTTACTGGTCCATAGAGAACCCTCATTGGCTTCGACAGGTGCAGCATCACCAACCGTGGAGTGTTAACGTGTGGTGGGGCATCGTCGGAAATGTCATTGTGAGGCCGTACGTCATTCCGGGTATACTAAATGGCAATAACTATGCACAGTTCCTGCGAAACGTTCTGCCCATTTTGCTGGAAGAGGTACCACTAACTATGCGTCAGTGCATGTGGTTCCAACATGACGGCTGTCCTGCTCACTACTCCCGTGTGGCTACAGAGCTGTTAAATGAAAAGTTCCCGGATTGTTGGATAGGACGACGTGCTGAAGTAAAGTGGCCAAGCCGGTCTCCTGATTTTACCACTCTTGACTTTTTTTCTGTGGGGAGCAATAAAACATAAAGTGTATGATCAAATACCAACTACGCCAGTCTATATGAAGCAACGTATCATCGAAGCGTGCACTGTTGTCTCACGTGACACCCTCGCAGGCGCTGATAAATCATTCGAATGGGGACTACAAATGTGCATTGCAACAGAGGGGAAGCATTCTGAGCACATGTTTCAGAAAAGTTTTGTATCATGTACAGTATGTATTTTGCATCTTTGTGTGTATTTGCTTCGTATTGTGACCAATAATAAATATTTTCAAATAAAAAACAAATATGTGCGAAATAATTGTGACCAATAAGGGCCTCCTCATTTACATTTGTATTTCTCTTACTTAAAATGTATTAACATCTTGTAGTATTTTAATGCGGTATGTTGTCTGCTATTTTGGTATCACAGTTGTCAAATAACCGATTATATTTGCGCGACTTCATCAGTTAATTTTTGGGCAAAATATAGCAGAATGTATTACTGTTGTCTGGTAAATGGGCGTGTTGGTGGGCGTGTTTGTGTAAGGACGGACTCGCGACGTTTACCGTGTTCTCTACACAACAGGAAAGGTCGCATTGGACAACGCCGCTTCGAAGGACGAACACGATGCGGGTACATGTCTGTGCCGCAAAAACTGTTCACCTAAATATTATTATATACACATATTTGAAACCGTCTTTTTAAGCCCATCATGTTACGCTAAAATCTAACATAGGGTTCCATTTAAAAAAAACCAAAGGTGGCCTCATATCTCTGTAATAAAAAATAGCACAGACATGAAATGTGATGTAATGTATTCAAGTAGCCCCTGTCCCTGCAATTCACTGTCCAAACGGCATCTTTGTATCTATTACGGTTGGGGGGATACAAGGGGTGTTATGACTTAGCTGCATATGGCATCGTTCCGAGTAATAATAATTATTAAATGGTTACCACTCAAAATAACAATAATAACATTCCATTACATAGTGGAGTATAACTAACCAACCACTTCCTTCTTTTCTGACGTTGACAAGTTGCTGCAGACAGCCACCTTCACTTGTTCACTATTTTATTGTGGGGCACAACAGGTGACAGCACATTTGCATCACGCAAAGAAATTGAACATTCAAACGTGTACATGAAGTGTCCACCGAGGAAAAATGCTTCGGTTGCTCGTAAGACACAGTAAGAATTAATGTACTGGATTGCAGCCAGTGAGACTGAAAGAATTAGAGTGATGTCTCCTTGGTATGGTTCAAAAAATGGCTCTGAGCATTATGGGACTCAACTGCTGAGGTCATTAGTCCCCTAGAACTTAGAACTAGTTAAACCTAACTAACCTAAGGACATCACAAACATCCATTCCCGAGGCAGGATTCGAACCTGCGACCGTAGCGGTCTTGCGGTTCCACACTGCAGCGCCTTTAACCACACGGCCACTTCGGCCGGCTCTCCTTGGTATGACCAATTTATTATCGGGTGTTGTTAGTTCCCATATATTACCATATAAAGACGTGATTAAAGGAAATATCGAGAAACTACGACGTCACGTTAGCTAGAGACTTCATCTTCCCAGCTCCCCTGCAAACGAATCCTGTGTTGTAACTACTTTACATATTACTTGATACGTCAACCATAAAAGAGTCATGTTCGTTTCCTTGAGACAGAAACATACCTTTCAAGTAATGTATCCCACTCCAACGTCTGCTACATCCGTATCCACATCAACATTCTCATCCAGCTTATGCGTGGTTCAGGGTAAAAGGTACTTTGCATTGAGTTTTTACCCATCCGATTCTCATACGGAGCAGGGAAAGAGGGACTAGTGCGTCTTTGCCTGTGCATACCATAACTGGGCATATCCTAACAGTAGCCGGGGAAGCAATACGGAGGGGGCTGCATCACATTTATAACTTAATACTATTTGGTTTGGCGAGACAGTTCGTGTCTACCTTACAGCATCTGCCAGTTCAGCTGACCTTCTTCCGTGAACTCAACAAACATGTGAAATTTTTGTTGCCCTGCATTTACATACGTACCCACCAAGCCACTATACACATCGAAGTTCGTTTACTCCAGGAGAAACAATAAAGAATAAGTGCATTCAACTGCATACAGTATACTTTACCCCTTTCGTACCAGTGATTTCTGCCTCAAACCATGATTTTGTTAATGCTACTGCACGGCGGAGACTCCAAGCGGTACACTGAGATACTTCTAGGAATGCAGTGAAATGGAACATCGGATATATGGTCCAAAGCAACAGTCGGCGCGCGGTGTTTGCTACGTGGTTTCAGGAGATTTGTGCTAGAACATTTTTGTTACATAATTAACAACCAAAGTAAGTATTCTGAAGTTATTGTAAGGTAAACATTGGTTTGAACTACGGCCTTTATGAGTGGTTTCGACAGGAAGCCGCTGGATCAGCATGTATTTTTATAATTAATTTTGTGATTGGATGTAACGTTATTAAGTTTTATGCCAGTTCTTTCTTGTCATTTAGGACTGTAATTTGTTTAAGGTATTAGGTGTTCATGGACATTGTAAGACGTCAGCCGTAATCTAAACGTCCGTGTTTGAGAGGAATAACTCCAGAGTGATTTGGATTCAGAGACATCTGAGGCGGAATGTGACCCTGAGGATGCTTCTATGAATGTTCTCCATGAAGTTCAGCTCCTTTGCCAGGTCCTGAACTACTCACTGAAAATGCAGTTTATGACGATGTTGGTGACGGCAATGATGATGATACGCTCACAAATAAGAGGGCTTACATCGTACAGAAATGAGCAGCTATGTACGAATAGGTCGAACCAAAAGTTGATGTAAGCTGTGAATCACCCACGGAAATACCGGGTGATCAAAAAGTCAGTATAAATTTGAAAACTTAATAAATCACGAAAAAATGTAGATAGAGAGGTAAAAATTGACATACATGCTTGGAATGACATGGGGTTTTATTAGGATGAAGCTCCACCCCATATTGCTAGACGCGTGAAAAATCTCTTGCACGCGCCGTTTGGTGATTATCGTGTGCTCAGCCGCCACTATCGTCATGCTTGGCCTCCCAGGTCCCCAGACCTCAGTCCGTGCCATTATTGGCTTTGGGGTTACCTGAAGTCGCAAGTGTATCGTGATCGACCGATAACTCTAGGAATGCTGAAAGACAACATCCGACGCCAATGCGTCACCATAACTCCGGACATGTTTTACAGTGCTGTTAACAACATTATTCCTAGACTACAGGTTTTGTTGAGGAATGATGGTGAACAAATTGAGCATTTCCTGTAAAGAACATCATCTTTGCTTTGTCTTTCTTTGTCATGCTAATTATTGCTACTCTGATCAGATGAAGCGCCATCTGTCGGACATTTATTGAACTTTTATATTATTTTGGTTCTAATAAAACCTCATGTCATTCCAAGCAGGTGTGTCAATTTGTACCTCTCTATCTACATTATTCTGTGATTTATACAGTTTTCAAATTTATACTGACTTTTTGATCACCCGATATTTATTATGCTGCTTCCACAGGAAATGAATGGAAGTCTATAGATGTATGCTGCAATGGTTCCAAAGTGAAACCATCTCCAAAACAAGAGATTTTTCACTTTTTGACAACTTCTTCTTGAATTCGTTGCTTATAAGGACAATGAAGGTTAAATCTGTAAAAAAGTTTAAAATTTTGTACTTTATTCATATTGTCTGGTCTCAAAGGGATAAGGGGGGTAGGACGTCAAACGGGCTGACTTGGAGCAGGAGAGTCACCACAGGACATTTTAATTTCTACTGTCTATACTTTTATAAATAAATTCATAAAACTTAGTCACCATGACCAGGAAGGATTGAGGACTCACACTCATCGCAGTGGAAGTTCAAACACGTAGCAAAATACCTTTTTTTTATATGTGAAATTTCATCACTTTTTCACTTATTACTGGCTGCATTTGTTGCTATAGGTACACTTTTCTTCCTAAGCAAGAGAGATTGTTCTATGAATTTTTCATAGCATACAAACAGTAGTTACAGGTGTATGAAACTCTAGAATTTTCCAAATCTATTAAAAAACTGTGGAAAAAACTGAGATAATCAACTGTAAAACTTCAGTTTTTTTCTAAACATGAAGTTTAAAATGTAACAGTCCATTTATTTTTTCATAAATTAAATAACTTCTAGAGTTTCATACACCTGTAACTATGGTTTGTATGCTGAACAAAAGTCATCGAAGAATCTCTCATACTTAGGAAGAAAAGTGTACCTATAGCAACAAATGCAGCCAGTATTTTGTAAGTGAAAAATTGATGAAATTTCACATGTAAAAAAATGTTTTTTGTTACGTTTTTGAGCTTCGACTGCTATGAGGATAAATCTTGAATCCTTCCTGATCATGCTGTTAAAGCTTTATGAATTTATTTGTAAAAGTATAGACAGTGGAAATTAAAACGTCCTGTGGTACCTCTCCTGCTCCAAGTTAGCCCGTTTGACGTCCTACCTCCCTTAAGAAATCCGGGTGCTCTTCTTAGCCGAATACAGGACATTAAAAAAGCTAGACGTAGGGTTACACTGTACTAGTGTTATGTCTCCTGGGATGGCTAACTGTTTGTCTGCAGTGCTTAGTAAAAGAACATCCAGTTCATTTGTTAATACCTCCTACTTTCTTTCCAAACAAATTTTATGTTTATTATTTTTTGTAGGATTTCGCCACATGGATATAATTTGGCAAACGTTCGGCCACGTCCTCCACATAGCAGAGTAGGCATGCAAGTGAGGTAAGAAGCGCCGTGCGGTGAAGGGGTGGGGCGTGCAGCGCGGCGCAGTGCGTGGCGACGCGTCATTCCTCGGCGCTGGCGGCGCCCAGTGGCGTCGCAGGGCGTCGCGGCGGCCGGCGTCGCGGCGTGTGCGTGGCGCGCGCGGAACGCCGCAGTCGTCGCCGGCCGAGGAATGGCGGGTTGCCGAGCCGACAGGCGCGCGCCGCGCCACTCGCGCTAACTATGCCGTCACCGGGGACTCGCCGCGAGCCATCCGTCCCACCCACACCCCTCCCTCCACCCTGCTTGCCACAGGCCGCCGCGGTTGCTGTACTGCCTGTTGCTGTCTCTGCAGTCGCCGACTCACCACTGTCTCGTGCTTCAATTTGCTCTGTTTCATGAATAACTGAAAAACGTAACAACAACCATTCTTGCTTATTCAACATGAACAATGGTTCGATACTTTGCTTTTGTCTGACATTAAATAAGACATTAGGTATGACACTTGCTGCATATTTAAAGGGAACACCATTTCAGGCACGAATGGACAACCTTCTCATCGAAAAAGTAAAATACACTATTGGCCGTTAAAATTGCGACACCACGAAGATGGCGTGCTACAGACGCGAAATTTAACCGACAGGTAGAAGATGCTGTGATACGCAAACGCTAGCTTTTCAGAGCATTGACACAAGGTTGGCGTCGGTTGCGATACCTACAACGTGCTGACATGAGGAAAGTTTCCAACCGATTTCTCATACACAAACAGCGGTTGACCAGCGTTTCCTGGTGAAACGTTGTTGTGATGCCTCGTGTGGAGAAATGTGTACCATCACGTTTCTGACACTGATAAAGGTCGAACTGTAGCCTATCGCGATTGCGGTTTATCGTATCGCGACATTGCTGCTCGCGTTGGTCATGATCCAATGACTGTTAGCAGAATATGGAATCGGTGGGTTCAGGAGGGTAATACGGAACGCCGTGCATGATCCCAATGGCCTCGTATCACTAGCAGTCGAGGTGACAGGCATCTTATCCGAATGGCTGTAACGGATCATGCAGCCACGTCTCGATCCCTGAGTCAACAGATGGGGACGTTTGCAAGATAACAACCATATGCACGAGCAGTTCGAAGACTTTTGCAGCAGCATGGGCTGTGAGCTCAGAGACCATGGATGCGGTTACCCTTGACGCTGCGTCACAGACAGGAGCGCCGGCGATGGTGTACTCAACGACGAACCTGGGTGCACGAATGGCAAAACGTCATTTTTCCGGATGAATCCAGGTTCTGTTTACAGCATCACGATGGTAACATCCGTGTTGGCGTCATCGCGGTGAACGCACATTGGAAACGTGTATTCGTCATCGCCATACGGGCATATCACGCGGCGTAATGGTATGGGGTGCCATTGGTTACACGTCTCGGTCACCTCTTGTTCGCATTGCCGGCACTTCGTACGGTGGACGTTACATTTCAGATGTGTTACGATCCGTGGCTCTACCCTTCATTCTATCCCTGCGAAACCCTACATTTCAGCAGGATAATGCACGACCGCATCTTGCACGTCATGTACGGGCCATTCTGGATACAGAAAATGTTCCACTGCTACCCTGGCCAGCCCATTCTTCAGATCTCTCATCAATTGAATACGTCTCGTCAATGGTGGCCGAACAACTGGCTCGTCACAATACGCCAGTCACTACTCTTGATGAAATGTGGTATCGTGTTGAAGCTGCATGGGCAGCTGTACCTCTACATGCCATCCAAGCTCTGTTTGAATCAATGCCCAGTTGTATCAAGGCTGTTATTACGGCCAGAGGTGGATGTTCTGGGTACTGCTTTCTCAGGATCTATGCACCCAAATTGAGTGAAAATGTAATCACATGTCAGTTCTAGTATAACATATTTGTCCAATGAATACCCGTTTATCATCTGCATTTCTTTTTGGTGTAGCAATTTTAATGGCCAGTAGTGTAATTTTCCTTTTTGGGAAGGACGTTACATCATTGGACATTAAAACTGCAGTTCCAGTACAGATAAGAAATAACGAATTTTACTTGTTGCATTGTCGAGGGAGCGCGTGATTAAATTTGCGCCTAATTTTGGGGGTGTACAGAATGCTACTGCATGTGTACTGGGTGCCACTCTAAGCCGATTGGCCATCGGGACGAACTGGTCTTGCATTTCAGATATGACGTCATTTCATGGTGGCTCGACTCTATGCTACAGACTAATGGCTGGCAAGTGGTGGAGTTGCCGGCTTCTGTGTAAGCTCTTTGAAATGGAGAGAGGTATGGTAACGTACCAGGCATGGATGTCGAACATTCTCATCATCGAGGTAGATCAGTACAACATGTCTTACATCAACTTTGTGGGGGACATTAGAGAAGCCTCCCCATAGGACGTTTTTTATTACAGTTGCAGTACGTTAGGGCGTCGACTGGGCGAAGGACTACCCTGAGAAGGGTGACTGTCTCAATCCAGAAGTGACAGAGGTACCTAAGGCTAATCTTTCAGAGGCTTTTCTTATAACACAGCAAGCTGACTTCGGAGAAGGAAAAGGCTGTACAATACAGATATTAAACTGGACACAGCACATCGAGGATGGCTTCATGAAACGGCTCGTTGAAGGCACTATATTCATTCACCTCTCTGCGACTTACGACGCAGTTTTCATCAGCTTCTTGTAACAAAAGTGTTTGACATACTAAAGACTTCAACTTAGTGTGCAATATCAGAAACCTGTGCCCCACCCGAAGATTCTTTGTGGAATTTCAGGGAGAAAGATGCAGATGGAGAACACAGAAGAATAGGTTACCGCAAGGTACTGTGCTTGCACCATTGTTATTCAACATATACATTATCGTTCAGCCAATATTTCAAGGAACACAGATTTTTGTCTATGCTGATGAATGTGCAATCAGCGCTAAGGTCAACTGTTTTGAGAAGGTGGATCAAACCTCGTCTAAAGCTCTGGAAGAATTTAAAACCTACTGTAATGAAAACCATCTGAAGCTGAATCCTGCCAAAACTCCCGCAATAAGACAAGGTCCTTCGACGGCAACAGAAGCAAGGAAATCCTTGAACTAACTGATGGCGACACAGGTAGGGAACAGTGTCAACTAGACGTTTGTCTCTCTGCTGTAGCCAAAAGTCCTTCACTACTTTTCTGTAATGATCAGAGTGATAGTTACAATTTTTCGAATTCAGTGTCGTCGTGAATTTGGAATTTTTCCCTCTAATAACACTGTATGTGAGCGTTTTACAAAGGTTGTGCTATAAAATTCTTAGAAGAAAACTTCGTTTTCTCAATTCTAATATCTTCCATACAGTGAATTAGGTCTCCTCCGCCAGCGCCGGCCGAAGTGGCCGTGCGGTTAAAAGGCGCTGCAGTCTGGAACCGCAAGACCGCTACGGTCGCAGGTTCGAATCCTGCCTCGGGCATGGATGTTTGTGATGTCCTTAGGTTAGTTAGGTTTAACTAGTTCTAAGTTCTAGGGGACTGATGACCTCAGCAGTTGAGTCCCATAGTACTCAGAGCCATCTCCTCCGCCAGCCTTCAAACTGCTCGTATGTTACTCCATACTTTCGGTAGGATCAAATGGATTCACAAAGTATATAGCTTCGACACTACTGCCGACATTAAGCAGAGTTCCTCACGCTCGTTGAGGATATTAAAAAAAAAAAAAAAAAAAAAAAAAAAAACCTGTCCAGGATGGCAAGGTGAAGTACAGATGTTGTGGAGACATATCTGTGAACAGAGATGGAGATTAATTTGACAAGAAGAGCCGTTATGCCTTCAATGTAGTTATTTTCTTTGAATAGAAACGTCGTTCTGTTAATCTCATTCCGTATTTGTTTCAGCTGCCTTCTGAGCCAAACAGCAGAAGTTCTTTCGTTGTACGGTAAAGTTTATCTATCTATGTTACTTGGCAGTGACATGTGATGCGGAAGTCCCTTTCGTCCTTAGGTTCTGAATACCCGTGTATAAGAAAATATTTTACGCTCTGTGATGGGTGATGAATGAACACCCTCTATTAGCATTCAAAATACCTCATCCAATAGTATTAAAATTGGTCTAAAAATAAATCTTTTTTCTTTGTATGTGAACATATAGATTTTACTACATGTCGATATATTTTTCTGTTCGTTGAGCGTGACAAATCCCCTAATGTAATTAGTTATCTAGAATTTCGACATGAAGTGAGAATAAGTTTTGAACTTATTCATTTTGAAACCTGTGGAGTGAGTTTTATGTCACATATTTAGCGAAGTGCAGATTTCTTTTCCATGAATGTAAAGGGAACGAAATAAAAATCCAAAGCTACATTCTTACACACATAAATAAAAATCCTTTCCATATCAGTAATGCTTACTGATTCACTGCCGGTCGAAATTTATTGCACTGTAAAACCGCTGCGTGTTATAGACGGTGCACTGATACATGGACTGTAGTTGTAAAGAAGATTCAAAAACTTTTCGGCCCACGTCAGTTTATATGTAACTCTTGATTTTGCATGTAGTGTCTCGTTTACAAATAGTGTGCTAAAAACTATCATTCGCTGCAATTCACGTATTTGCCTCAGTATACAAGATGTTTCAGATAAGTTGTTCTTCTCTGTAACTACAAAATAATTAGTAAAGAAATATTTATTAGAAAGGTAAGTGCAACAAACGTTAATCTTCTTTGGAATCATGAAATAGTTTATATAGTAATTCCCCAGAGAGCTAAGGAACGAATGATATTTTATTAAAAAAACCATTATTTTTTAATAATTTAGTTGATGTCTGTAGACCAAACCAGTTTAAACCAATTTTATTTCAATTTAGTGGGTCAGAGACGTTCGCAGTTTAACAGGTGGATGCAACGTGCTGTACATAACCTCTAGTGTTTAGATGGGTTTTCTAGTGGCGAATTGTTCATTTAAGTGAAGTATTCAAACGAGTGCATATTTTCTTGAATGCACAAGTCAACGGAATGATGAAGTGTGCACACCGTACGCTCCTTAGGCTGATCCGTTGTTGAGGCTGTTCATTGCTAACATACAGTCTTACATGTAGGTGGAAATGCGGCAGTACGCCGCCCTGTTGAAAATGAAATTTTTGGCGTGTTTTCGACTCGACGCACGTTTGGTGATGAACGAACGAGCAAGTGCGCAAGGTAGCTACGCCTGGCACACCCCTACCGGCAACTTTGTGTACCGGCGACTTACTGTTGGTGGAAGTTTTAGTCTCTACACTTTAATTCAAGCCGAGTTCTATCTTCATTTGCACAGAAGATTCACTTTTGTGAATCAGATAAATCTTTTTGAAACACACATTATTAGTTCTGGATATTTAAACGATACAACATGCTTCAGACGTTTAACACAGACCTAGCTCTTATCTAATAGAGTACAATCTGGTTACTGAAATTTGCTACGGTCATTATACAAAGAAGCGCCAAAGAAATTGGTATAGACAAGCGTATTCAAATACGTAAACAGGCAGAATGCGGCGCTGCGGTCGCCAACGCCGACACAAGACAACAAGTGATTGGCGCAGTTATTAGATCGGTTACTACTGCTACATTGGCAGGTTGTCAATATTTTAGAGAGTTTGAACGTGGTGTTACAGTCATCGCACGAGCTATGGTGCAGAGCACCTCCGAGGTAGCGATGAAGTGAATATTTTTCTGTAAGACCATTTCACAAGTGTACCGTGAATATTATGAATCCGGTAAGACATCAGATCTCTGACATCGCTGCGGCCGAAAAAAGATCCCGCAATAACGGGACCAACGACGACTGAAGACAATCATTCAACGTGACAGAAGTCCAAAACATCCGCAAATTGCAGCAGATTTCAACGCTGGACCATTAACAAGTGTCGGCGTGCGAACCATTCAACGAAACATCATCGATATGGGCGTTTGAAGCCGAAGGCCTATTCTTGTACCCTTGATGACTGGACGACAGAAAGCTTTACACCTCGCCTTTGAGTCTCGTTTCACATTGTATTTAGCGGATGGACGGGTACGGGTATGGAGACAACCTCCTGAATCCATGGACCCCGCATGTCAACAGGGGACTGTACTAGCTGGTGGAAGTTCTGTAATGGTGTAGGGCGTGTGCAGTTGGAGTGATTTGCGACCGCTGATACGTCTAGACACTGCTCTGACAGCATCTTGTCTGATCATTTGCATCCATCATGTCCATTGTGGATTTCGACGGACTTGGGCAATCCCAACAGGACAGTGCGACACCCTACATGTCCAAAATTGCTACAGAGTGGCTCTAGGAACACTCTTCTGAGTTTAAACGCTCCGCTGGCCACCTAACTCACCAGACATGAACATTATTGAGGGTATCTTGGACGCCTTGTAACGCTCTGTTCAGAAGAGATCTCAAACCCCTCGTAGCCTCACGAAATTATGAACAGCCCTGCAGGGTTCATTGTGTAAGTTCCCTCCAGCACTACTTCAGAAATTGGTCGAGTCTATGCGACGTCATGTTTTAGCGCTTCTACGTGCTCGCGGGGGCCCTATACGATATTAGGCAGGTGTACCAGTTTCTTTGGCTCTTCAGTGTATTACATTCATTCTGGTTTAAAGAGAGATCCGTTCCAAAAAGTGAAAATACGTTTTGTGGTATTTTGCATGCCCATCATTCAGATGTAACCAAATTATTGCGGTCATTTCTTCCATCATTTACAGAACCATCTAAAGTTTTTATCCTCAGCGGATACTGCAGAACACAATGAGCTTGTCCCAACTGAATAGCCGACCGCTGTGGTCGAGCGGTTCTAGGCGCTTCAGACCGGAACCACGAAGCTGCTACGTTCGCAGGTTCAAATCCTGCCTCGGGCACTGATGTGTGTGATGTCCTTAGGTTATTTAGGTTTACGTAGTTGTAAGTCTACAGTTGTAAGTCTAAGTCCTATAGTGCTTAGAGCGATTTCAACCATTTTTGAACTAACTGAAGATACATAAATACATATTATGGTAACCAGCCAGCTATGAATGGTTTCTTTCTTTACATAAATTACTTTTAGAGCCAATTTCTGATGAGGCACGCAAGACATTATGTATGTTTCTAGCATCATGCTGGTTACTGTAGGGTGCTTCATTGTGAGAAGGATATAGGAAGCTTTTTAATGTGTGAGTAATGCAGTATACGCAAGGGCAACTCCGTCCAATGGCAGACCAATCGATCCCGAATGACCACTGTGTTTTCTTCCGCCAATGGTGTCACTGGATGCGGTATTATGAGCGTGGGATCGGCATGTCTTTCTTCCGGTAATTGTCACTTTTCGTGAGTTGCAGCGGCCACTAGTTCGTCAAATAGCTCCTCAGTGCCATCATGTGGCTGAGTGTATCCCTTTTCAGTCCTCCCACCAAGGTAAAATCCCTGGCAGCACCGGGAATCGAAGCCGGGTCCTCAACGTGGCAGTCAGCCATGCTAACTACTCAATTACGAAGACCGACAGTTATACAGAGTGATTCAGCTGCCCCTGTCGAAGTCAGTTTAGGCAACCCGCCGTGCTATTTTTGACCTTCGAAAACCACGTGGGAGATTTCCACGTCCTCTCACTCGCTACATGAAAACTTTTAGACCCACAGAAAAAAAATGAACAGGATATTTTTATAGAAAAATTAATGTAGTTAAAATGTGTACTAGGATAGGCTTTTGCTGGAGACCACGGTTTTCCAGTTGTTGAAGAAAAACGTACAAAAGTAACCCTCAAACACACCTCCACCCCCACACTCATCCCTCAGACAGGATTTACAGTTTGTTGTCCGAGTCACTCTCTACTTCTACCGCACAAAATTTTTGACTAACGAACTGTTTCCTATATCCGACCTTTATTGGTCTCTGTCGATTGAGCTATTACTCCACCAGCACAGACGGCTATTTCGTGAACAGTAATAAATTAAACGTGCCTATGAGAGTAAAGAAAGAAAAACGACGCTTGAAAGGGTTACGCTAAAACTAATTAGGCTGACCATGCGATCCAAACGTAACCCTTAAAGGCACAGTAATTTCGTTGTCAGAATGCCTGAAGTATACAACGGTGTAATTGTTTTTTTATGCTGTCAAACTTCACAAAATGGTTGGGATAAAATTTATATAAACGTCAGTGTCACAATTTGTAAGTGCACGACAAAGCCTGTGACGTAAAAATGCCAGTCAATGAAAGCGAAAACATGGGTGGCGTAAAAATTCCAGTCAATGAAAACGAAAAAAGTTAGAATATGGGAAATAATTCGTGCAGTAAATTTTTGTACAGTGAAGAATGGAGTGTCATGAAAAGTATACTAGAAATTACGCCCGCTGTGTGTGTGTGGGGGGGGGGGGGGGCAGGGGGGGGCAGGGGGGGGGGAGGTTAGTGTGTGATTGGAGATGCGTCTGAAGGTCACTTTTGTAAGTTGTTCTTGAATAACTCGAAAACTACGGCCTCTAGCGAAAACGTATCCCAATACAATATGTTACTACGTTAAACTTTATACAAAAACGTCCCGTCCCTTTTTCTGTATGGCTAATAGTTTGCGCCTAGCGAAAGAGAGAATATGAAAATCTCTTGTGTGGTCTTTGAAGGCAAAATATAACATAGCGGGCTGCATCAAACGACATCGGTAGTGGCAGCTGAGTCACCATGTAGAGTACGTTGTATCGAAAACCGAGTTTCTTTACATGATACAGCAGTATAACACAACTTGTCACGTAACTAAGTACACAAAGCAATACATCGAAATCTTTTCTGTCCTATTGTCACAGTGAAGCAACCTCCAATAACCAGCAACACACTAAAAATACGAGTGGGAAAACTTTTGAGTGCTTTATCTGAAGATAAGCCTGGAAGGCTCGAAAAGTATATGATGGAAACGAAGCAACATTTCATAACCAACTGGACACAGTATTTTGATTTAAATTCAGTTTAATACTCTTCTCAACGTAAATCATGTTTGTAGCCTTTCCCTAACGTCGCATTTTTTTCCTTCTTGCACGTAAGTAATTTTGTATCTCCAGAGAAATTCTCGTGTCACCACGACAGTGCCAGCGTCACACCTCTTGTCTCGAACGTGTCTCTGCCAAAACCTGTTGTGGGCATATACTGTCAGAGTTTAGACGATTACAGACAAGAAACAGTATAATTCTGAATTTATTTATTTATATATTCTTCAACTACGAATGAAAACTGAGACAGTCTTTCCATTTTGGGACCCACGAATCCACAGTGATAGGTTGTAAGCGGAAATAGCCCTGCCATACAGTAGAAATAATTTGAAGAGGAATAGCAGAGAGGCACTAAAGTTCGCTTACTCTACCCCATAGAATGTTAGAGACGGAAAGCCAAAATGGCATCAGATCAGTTAGCTGCCACGCTTGAGCAAGAAATTAAGAAAATGGTTAGTATTTCAAACGCGCAGGAGGAAACTATACAAAAGGAGAATGGCAGTTTTTATAAACCATGAGAGTTCTAGGAATTCGTAGCAAGTGTTCAGCATAGACCGTAGCGCTTGTCAACGCACCGGCAGCATTCAGGTGGGCGGCGGGTAGTAATGTCGGCCCCAGGAGTGCGCTGAATCTGTTCCGACGTCTCACGATGCCAAATTTTCACGACGCAGTGGAACTACACTCCTGGAAATTGAAATAAGAACACCGTGAATTCATTGTCCCAGGAAGGGGAAACTTTATTGACACATTCCTGGGGTCAGATACATCACATGATCACACTGACAGAACCACAGGCACATAGACACAGGCAACAGAGCATGCACAATGTCGGCACTAGTGCAGTGTATATCCACCTTTCGCAGCAATGCAGGCTGCTATTCTCCCATGGAGATGATCGTAGAGATGCTGGATGTAGTCCTGTGGAACGGCTTGCCATGCCATTTCCACCTGGCGCCTCAGTTGGACCAGCGTTCGTGCTGGACGTGCAGACCGCGTGAGACGATGCTTCATCCAGTCCCAAACATGCTCAATGGGGGACAGATCCAGAGATCTTGCTGGCCAGGGTAGTTGACTTACACCTTCTAGAGCACGTTGGGTGGCACGGGATACACGCGGACGTGCATTGTCCTGTTGGAACAGCAAGTTCCCTTGCCGGTCTAGAAATGGTAGAACGATGGGTTCGATGACGGTTTGGATGTACCGTGCACTATTCAGTGTCCCTTCGACGATCACCAGTGGTGTACGGCCAGTGTAGGAGATCGCTCCCCACACCATGATGCCGGGTGTTGGCCCTGTGTGCCTCGGTCGTATGCAGTCCTGATTGTGGCGCTCACCTGCACGGCGCCAAACACGCATACGACCATCATTGGCACCAAGGCAGAAGCGACTCTCATCGCTGAAGACGACACGTCTCCATTCGTCCCTCCATTCACGCCTGTCGCGACACCACTGGAGGCGGGCTGCACGATGTTGGGGCGTGAGCGGAAGACGGCCTAACAGTGTGCGGGACCGTAGCCCAGCTTCATGGAGACGGTTGCGAATGGTCCTCGCCGATACCCCAGGAGCAACAGTGTCCCTAATTTGCTGGGAAGTGGCGGTGCGGTCCCCTACGGCACTGCGTAGGATCCTATGGGCTTGGCGTGCATCCGTGCGTCGCTGCGGTCTGGTCCCAGGTCGACGGGCACGTGCACCTTCCGCCGACCACTGGAGACAACATCGATGTACTGTGGAGACCTCACGCCCCACGTGTTGAGCAATTCGGCGGTACGTCCACCCGGCCTCCCGCATGCCCACTATACGTCCTCGCTCAAATTCCGTCAACTGCACATACGGTTCACGTCTACGCTGTCGCGGCATGCTACCAGTGTTAAAGACTGCGATGGAGCTCCGTATGCCACGGCAAACTGGCTGACACTGACGGCGGCGGTGCACAAATGCTGCGCAGCTAGCGCCATTCGACGGCCAACACCGCGGTTCCTGGTGTGTCCGCTGTGCCGTGCGTGTGATCATTGCTTGTACAGCCCTCTCACAGTGTCCGGAGCAAGTATGGTGGGTCTGACACACCGGTGTCAATGTGTTCTTTTTTCCATTTCCAGGAGTGTATTTGTAAACCTCGACTCTGAAGTCAGACCCCCAGATAATGGAATTCTGAGCATGCTGTTAACTAGCGTGGAGGCAGACTGCTGCACCAATGTACTCGTTGACAAAGAATGTGAAACTAATCCGACAACTGAGACGAAACGAATGAGGCCAGTCTCCACCAGTTTCATAACCTGCGTACCGTGGTTCCATGGGTGAAAGCATAGTCATTGTTCCCAGCCTTATATGGATGCTGCACTGACCTGCCCTTGCTACGTCTTTGTGGCAGGGTCAGAACTTTTTCAACTCTACGATTGCCTAGTCCAAGTTCCGCGAACACGGGGATAAACGTCTTCCTTCCCGATCGTGTGGGCCGCGAGCAAAATTTGAACATAAACGGCCGTTCGTAATGGCCGCCACCGTATTGGGATTTTAATAAATGTTGTTTATCGTACTAACATAATTATTTTGGCATTACTGCATAATGGTCTTGTCCTTCTACAACACATTGGCAGGTTCAGAACTTTGCGCATTATTGGTTGCTTGTTTGGGGAAAGAGACCAGACAGCGTGGCACCGGTCTCATCGGATTAGGGAAGGATGGGTAAGGAAGTCGGCCGTGCCCTTTCAGAGGAACCATCCCGACATTTGCCTGGAGTGATTTAGGGAAATCACGGAAAACCTAAATCAGGATGGCCGGACGCGGGATTGAACCGTCGTCCTCCCGAATGCAAGTCCAGTGTCTAACCACTGCGCCACCTCGCTCGGTGCGCATTATTGATTAGCTGGGAAAGATTTATATATTACGTTAATGAAGATTCTTAGTATACATATAATTGAATAACGGTTGCGGTCATCAGATTGGAAATTTCCTCAAGCCTCAGAACATGAATCTGAATTTCATTGTCTGGATTTATAAAACGTGTAGGAGTTGCTTTCGCCTTGCGAAGGTGAGCGTGAATCGCCCTGGGAAGTCTATCATTTACATTAATGCACAATACTTTATTACGTGTATTACGTAAGCAATAATTTCTAGAGAAGTTAGGCTTCATGAGGGGAAGAGTAACGCCAATATATTTATAATAATGCGGATTATTGAAAAACTTAGTGAATTTGGCTTCGAAACACATTACATTTATTGATAACGATAAACCTGTTGATAACGTTGAAAGATACTTTTTGTGGAAAATATTATAATAAAAAGTTTTCCTAAACACCTTACTAATGCTATAAGTAGTCTTTGTAAAGAAAAAATGGCGGATTGAATTTTTATAGAACAAGATGTTCGATAAGAGTGTAGTCTACCGCCCACTCTATATAATTTATGTACTGACGAAATAGTCACGAAATGGAAAGGTTAGTACCGGCAGAAATCAAAATCAGAAGATCATCTAGGAAGAGAAATGTATAGACTGAGTCCTTCATACTCCCCTACACTTATAACATAAAGCGTGCAACTTTGTATTCCCGCTCCACTCAGAATGACTACGGGGAATCGAGTTTCGGTCCGGGTGGTCTGGGTGCGTGCACAGATAGCCGAGGTGGTAAATTCGACTGCTCGCGATAAGTGGATAATCCGGGTTTGAAACCCGGTCCGGCACAAATTTCCATGACACTAATAGATAGTATGCATAACACAGCTGACGCCAAGATATCCGTATTCAGAAAATTTACTTGGAATTAGTTTCGGACAGTTGTCAATCGTCATTAATTTGTGTTCATCCAGACAATCAAGCAAATATTAGAATTTAATTGTATGTGCAAATGAGACAAAGACAATTGCTTTCGAAGGGAAGAGCCCAGTCACATCGAATATAATGGTAAATGAGATAATTAATTATAGGCTGTGACACTTGTGTTAACTACGAAAGGATCGTATGGCATTGTTGGCCGGAGGCCCCAAGCGGGGGATTTCGATCGCCGTATTGAAAGTCCATTTTAATTGAGGCCACTTCGGTGACTTTCAACTCCATGATGATGAAGGACACTCAACAGCAAGTGATCTCGAGGATGAGAAAATCCCTACCCCAACCAGGAATCTAACCCGGGACCCCGCGCGCGGCAAGCGAGAACGCTACCGCAAGACCACGAGCTACGGACAGTGACAAACACATTGAGAAGAAGGTTAAAAAATTTGGAGCTATCTGTGGAACAATTAGAAGAACTTTGAGAAGAAAAACAATAAAGGGAACACAAATGAAATTATGTGAAGTTATGACTCTACCCATTGATACCTTCCCGTCTCCTCTATATCTCTTTTGTTGTTACGCAACCTTCCCTTCTACACTAACCTATGAAACCTTCTCTTAGGATTTCTATCTCTTGCTTAATAATAACAAATGAAATCTTCTCTTTGAAATTTATTCTCTTTCTCAATCTTCGCATACAAATTTAATTGTTGCTTGTTAAAAGTGAGTTTCTGATTGTTTCGACGAAATATAGAATGTGTCGTCGTCGTGGCCCTCAGTCGTTATCTGCAATAACCCAAAACTTTTCCCCACCTTTTTTACTGTTACTAGACCGCCATCTGACTTCTACATCGAACTGCGACATGAATATACTTACTCTGCTTTACTATACTTTATTAGCTGCTGGTGGGCTGTCATAGTAAATAGCTGTATTTAATACCAAAGCTGACAGTATTCTCTAATAGCAAAGCGGACGTTATTCTTTAATAGCACAGCTGACGTTAATCCTTAATTAATTTGACTGAAGTTGCGTAATTCATAGTTCAACTTTATCTTGACAACAACAAAATTTTACGAATTTTTACGTTGATGGTTTTTGAGATGGATTATAATCAGTAATGTAATATAGCTAGCAAAAATTAATTATATTCTGAATGAAATGATGTTACAAACGTTCAAAAGGGACTTACTTTTATACAATAATCTTACAACTAGCAATGCGCAAACATACCTTCAGTAGTCTTGAGTTTCTCAAAAACATTTATTCAATAATATTAGTTCCTCTTATGACAATAGTTACCGTTCTACGCGCTACAGTCTGGAACCGCGCGACCGCTACGGTCGCAGGTTCCAATCCTGCCTCGGGCATGGATGTATGTGATGTCCTTAGGTTAGTTAGGTTTAAGTAGTTCTAAGTTCTATTGGACTGATAACCACAGCAGTTAAGTCCCATAGTGCTCAGAGCCATTTGAACCATTTTATGATAATAGTTAGCTGATGTCTCTGTACATCCGTTTATAATTTCTTGTAAATCATAGCTACTGGCTGGCAGGCACACCGCTCCTCTCAACCTGTCGTTTCAGACCTGCTACCGACTCGCTTCACATCTCGCTTACTACTGACTTCCTACGAACGCTAAAGTGGTGTCTCTGCTGCCAACAATGCTTTCTGGTGCAGACAATCCCAGCTACCATTGCAAAATGTATCAATGCGCGGTCTCTCCCGCTTTTTTCTTAAAATGTATCCATACGGGATCTCTCCCGCCTTTTTAAAAAATTATATCAATGTGCGGTGTTGCCTGCCAAAAACACTTTGGTGCAGACATTCCCTGTTACCACCATTATTTCCAACATGACAAATATTTATTAGTCCTACTTAATCCTATTAACAAAATATAAACATCTTTCAAAAATTGTGGTTTGACAGTAGACAATAGAAATATAGACGTCTTACATCATTCTTGAAGAAGTTTATGATACATGTAAGGACTGTAATAAAATGGACGAAATAAGAAATCAGTCGATACAATCTACAAATCTTCATTTAATGATAAAATAGAAGAGAAATGGATAAAATGAAAGGATCGTACTGATATAATGATAGAAAACAGATTGCCAAAAAGAAAAAAGGATTATCGCTCGAGTGCATAGAGGGAGCTAGACGTGGTAAGAAGTGGATGTATGATATAGAAACAGGTGGGTGCAGCACTTAATCCTTAGAAAGAAGTGATGATGACGTCATAAGCCACGTGACGTATCACCCAGAAAGACAGCAACTTATTCGGTAAGCCAATTAGTAAACAAGTAGTCGGGGCAGCCGGGTCAGCTTGGTTTCGGTGTCGGCTGTATTTGGCAATAGAGAGAGAGCGACGGGCGCGCTCTGTCGGGCTGCCACGGGCACGTTTTAATTTTCGCGCTGGAGGAGTTTGTTTCGACGGGGCGCTGCGTAACGATGGCAATATTTGTCAAGAGCGGCGGCCGGGAGCGGTGGCTTTCAGGCGGCGGTGGCAGCGCCGCTGGCGCCTCCCCGCGCCGCCCCACCCGGTTATTGATTGCATATTGTGTTCCTGCGGCAAAGTAAACCTCTCACCTGTTGATGGACGAACCTCGTAACTGTGTGTTCGACAGCGTATTAGGTATCAGTGCGGAGTGGGGCGGCGCGCCTCCCTCCCCGCGAGTCCACTGAGTCGTAATTACTACACGCGCCCGCGTCCGCAAGAGCGACACGCCTCGCCGACTGCCAATCGCTCTCTGCCCTGCTCCGTTCGCCACTGCGATCGCTTTGGTGCTTTTCACTGTGAGCACTCGGCCGATGAAACCTGAGAGAAACTTACTTCACTCTGTGCTAAATAATAACTGTACAGGGTGAACCACCCAAAGCTTCCGTCCTTTTTATTTCGTGAACTGTTCACAATATCGAAACGAGGTTTTCGCGATATAATAGTACGTAGAGAGACAACTAATTTTGTTCCTTGTTTAATCCATTTAAATCGTTTATAAATAGAGCTGTTCACGTCAGTATAGTTTCCTCAAAATGGCTCTGAGCACTATGTGACTTAACAGCTATGGTCATCAGTTCCCTAGAACTTAGAACTACTTAAACCTAACTAAGGACATCACACAACACCCAGTCATCACGAGGCAGAGAAAATCCCTGACCCCGCCGGGAACCGAACCCGGGAACCCGGGTGCGGGAAGTGAGAACGCTACCGCACGACCACGAGCTGCGGACAAGTTTTCTCATAGGAACAATACACCTTTTTTTTTTTTTTTTTTAGCATGATCCGATATTTTGAACAGTTCTCGGGTATCCGACCGGGTAGCGTTGTAATTTCTCCACAATATTTCGGCAGACGTACACGCTGCCATCTACAGGTGGTTCCTGACGAATGCTGTGCTGTTCCTCTAGGCGCCCTGCGTATTCTAGCCGTTACCCCCTCCACCGTTCCTCTCCTGGTGTCTTTGGTGCGGCCGGCGCGGCGGCTACTGGAGGTGATGGGGTAAGCGGCGCCTGGGTATGAACTGGAAAGAAAGATGCGGTCCCAGATATCGAGGACCGCCCCCGACGGCGGCAGCAGGGAGACTGCAGACTCCAGTTCATACCCAGGCGCCGCTTCCTCCATCACCTCCAGTAACCAACGTGCCGGCCGCACCAGAGACACCACGAGAGGAACGGTGGTGGGGGTAACGGCTAGAATATGCAGGGCGCCTAGAGGAACAGCACAGCATTCGTCAGGGACCATCTGAAGATGGCAGCGTATACGTCTGCCGAAATATTGCGCAGGAATTACGACGCTACCCGGTCGGATACAAGAGAACTGTTCAAATTGGAAATACGCCGGGAAAACTTCAGATCGCATGATCCGATATGTCTTCCGAAGACGAGCATAATGTCGTAATTCCTGTTAATGTTGGAGTTAAAACTTTTTGCAAAAGTACCCGAGAAATATCCTAAACCCCAAAGTGCAAGGTGACCAAAACCGGCCGTTCGGTGAAACATTGTCAGTTGTGGAGCTCATGCCAGGCTCCCTCGTTGTGTCAACGCTTTCTAATCTTTGTTTCCACAAAAGCTTTTCATTTAAACATTACTACTTACAAGGAGAGGTCCCCAGTCGTGAGATTGACCTTTTGAAACAATATATGTAGTGATATAGACAGACTGCTTGCACACCATAATAGTGAAAATACTGACCTCATAAGCAAATAGTTGTCGGTTTGGATCTCGTAAAGCACATTTAATTTTTTTCATTTTTAAATCTTTATCGAATGTTTTTGATCATTACTTTTATTCAGGTAATTGGTTTAAATGTAATTTTTTTTCTATTTACTTGTCACGTCACATTATTCATCGTATGAAATGCATCAATTGCTCTCACTTTTCTTCCTATCACCCTCCTTCCACTTCGGATCCTTGTTCATGTGATCTTGATTATTCTTGTGTACTAACTTCGACGTAATTGCTTCTTATTTGTCGTATGACATTTTAGTCCGTGTTACGACTTTCAACATTTTTGTTTCTCGTTTTGCTTGAGTTTCGTTTTACTTATTATCGCTGCTTTCATTTAAATCATATACATCTTGTAACGAAACATACATTCTTGACACGACGGCACAGTCATAAAAACAGATTATTTCATCTTTGGTTTTTTTAACAGACAGATCAGCCTCTTCGGATGTTTAAACATTATGATAGGTAAATCAAATTAATCATATTCACGCGTACAATGATTCCAAGTGAAAAAAGAACTATAGGAACAAAAAAAAAGACCAACTGAAGAAGTTAAAACTTTGCTTAAAATAATGTGACAAATGAATATAAAAATACTTTTAAAACAATTAATTGAGTAATAATAATGATCAAAGTCATTTCAATGAAGATTTAAAAATAAAATAAAAAATCAGTGTACCTGGCGACCTTCAACATGTGAGGTCAGTATCTTCACCATTACGCCTAGAAAGCGGTCTATTAATTGCTACAATTTTTGAAGATATAGATCATCACGTGATATTCCGAAATTTTTTCGTCGATTACTCCCAAAACGAGTGACCACCAGGATAAATGATTTTAGGTGTGATTCATTGCACCTTAACCTACATCATTAAGAAATAAATGTCGTGTGACTAGGGCCTCCCGCCGGGTAGACCGTTCGCCGGGTACAAGTCTTTCGATTTGACACCACTTCGGCGACTTGTGCGTCGATGGTGATGAAATGATGATGAATAGGACAACACAACACCCAGTCCCTGAGGGTAGAAGTTTTCCTAAGCCCCAGCTGACATGCTAAAAGTGTTGTACCAGTTACAGCAATCGCAGTTAGCGGCATACAGGGTGTCTCAGGAGAAATGCTCAGTATTCAGGGATATGACAAGGCCTCGTAAAGATGGGCTCTAAAATGATTACCGTTAAGACCTATGAGCAATTCTTCATCTTAGACATTGTGAAACAAATCTCTTCTATGGACATCCCTTTCATTGCCATACTCTGAGAGGTACTGACATGAACTAAAACAAGAAAAGTCGTGTTGTAGACATCGGCTCTAAGACATGTACTTCGAGAGTTACGAGCACTTCTTCATCTTCGCTACAGTGAAACACATCTCCCCTACTGAAGAAGTGTTCATGGCTCTCAAAGTGTGCAGTTCAGAGCCTATGTTTACTATATAATTCACTTATTTTAGTCCGTATTGCCACCTCTCACAATATGGAAAACAATTATTTCAGTAGAAGAAATTGGTTTCACACATCGAAGATGAAGAAGTGCACATAGGTATTCAGGTAATCATTTTAGAGCCCATGTTCACCAGATTTTTTTTCTTCGAATGATCGTCACTCCTCCTCAGGTACCCAGTACATCGGCGTAACCTGACGTGAGAGCCTCACTTGTCGTTGTTTACATCGATTCCAGATTCCTTAGGTTTTCTTTCTTTCTTTCTTCGCTCGTTTCTCGAGTACTCCCGCGGGAAGTACTTCCAAAACTAATAAGCGGTATATCAGAGTACCCGTCTTTTCAAGAGCTTCTAAATGCTGATAGAAAATAAAGTTGTGCTATTAAAGTACTTGCGATAATTTTTCGGTTGATCAAAGAGTTAAGCAGATTAAACATACAACAAGATTGCTTGCACATGCGCCTGCCGTCATTTGCTGAAAACCCCGTTTCGGGATCTTCGCCGGTTCACGAAATAAAAGGGGTGAGACAGGGTCAGAATTCCAGTACGGTCATCCTGCGTCTTCCGCGCTTTTATTATCAAATTCCTACAACTACTGAGAGGCACCTACATGCCTTGCTCATACTGTGACATCAAGCAGTCAGGCCTGCAAGATGAGCGGTCTGCCAAGCGAGTGGATTCATTCTTATTTATCGAGTAACATGAGCTCTAGTACTCACAATTAAGTTACAAATTATTCTCCTGTTTGAATATTACGCAACGGAAACGGATAACGCACGACTGACTATTAGGAATTTACACAACTCTGATTGTTCACTACGCTCTGGCAATACCACATTTTCTTTCTTAGTCAACGCCTTTGATCAACACATGGCCATCGCACTGAATATGAATGGCGCACACATTATAAATTCTGGATATCATGACAACATACTATTCGAAGGAAAAGCCCACCAATCTTTTTCTTTACACGATCTTTTTTATTCAGATAAATTCCATAACCTAAACACACCATTACATTTTCTACAACAATTGCACATGAGAAACTCCGCCCAGTGGGCATGGCTTTACGTTCGTGATTCTCTGTCTTATGGTCTCGTAATTATCTAACACTACAGTGCACTTTCTGGATAGGATGGTGGATCTTTTGCTATATCTCAAACTTCGCCTCTCACACCCATCATCACGAAATTCTCCTCCAGACCGAGCGGTACAAAAAGGAACATGCATAACCCACTGCCTCTGAACCTATCTTGCTACTCTCTCATGCAAACCACACATACTTAAATTTCATGAAATACACCACACTGGCAACATGGAATACAACACAACGAATAGTCACAACGTTATGTTCACATCACTTTCAGCTTTCCCACGTCAATTAGTATTCATCCCAGTTTCACACGACACTGCCCCACTTCGTAACTTTTATTTCCTACCATGAACTCTGGAAGATTTTGCACGTCTTCCTGTGCAATGCAAGCCAAGCAGATAGACGGCTGACTCACCTTGCTTCACTCTCAGAGTATTATAGTTTGAATCAAGCGTCACACGGAAACATAACATGCAAAGTAATATTAAGAACATATTCGTCACACACGCGAGTCCTCAACTGATACCATGGACGAGTACTTCTCTTTATCCTTTGTCTCACACACAGATTGAGACTCACACAGTACTCACCACGTGGAAGTACTTGTCTCTAATTTCAAGTCCTGCACACGCCTTTTCTTAAATATTTCCAACTTATAGTACACACGCCAGTAATTCAGCTTAACTTCAGCACTCAGAAGTATTTCAACTTATTGCTACACGTGGTTTCATTGTGAATGTTGGACACTTCCGAAGATTACTATGATCCCCATAATATTACCTGCCTGACATTTAATTCTCCCCACAAAAGTTCCTGAAATAGAGAAATTATTATTCGAAACTACTCGTAAGTATTCCACATGCATACCATTCTCTCCACTCTTTTGTATTTACGGAGAACACCTAAGACAGGTCTTACCAACGCAAGATCCAGCACCAGAGTGCTGAAAACATGGCCGTTTCTCAGGTCAGCTCGCACCTCCGTCGAGGTGGGGGCGCACCATATTATCGTATTGGTCAGCCACATTTCAGGCGCTCAAAGCTCAGGTAAATATCATCTCTTTGGTTCCACCAATGGACCGTCTCAAAGATGATCATATATTGAACATTCACTATCTGCGGTTAGCGGACGAACATACATTCATTCATTTCGCAGATGTCACCAAATTGGATGTAGGGATTTATTTTGTGGGAGTGCACATGTGATCAATTAAATAAATAAATTGTCATTCTTTCCTACACTGGTATTCGGCTTCGGTGTATTAGGTGAAAATGAGTTATTATTACAGAAAATATGTTGTTCTGACAAGAATAACGAAGAATGTTGTACCTATTTTCAATGTCGGGCGCTACTGTACCCTTACACTACTAGAACAACTACATCTCCCATCGTTTTCCCCTTTCCAGTTCCACTCGGCAATGATGAGCTTAACCCTAGAGTTCTTAAGGGAGGGGTAGGGGGCGGGGGGTAGGGGGAGTGTTACATTGTTACTAAATCATATTCAAAGGAAGTTATAATTTATAGTTTATGCAATAGGTAACTACAATTATACGGTTTCCAATGGTATGTCATACACAAAATAGCACAAAATATCTTGTTGTGCACCTTATAAAATAACAGGTCGGCTGGAATGCCAGTTATTACCAACTGCAATCGTAAATTTTAGGAGAGTTTAGAAATCTATAATTAAGGTTATATGTGTTTTTCATCCATTTTCAAGAGCTATATGTAGAGCCTGAAACTACGAAACTGGGATTAATTTTACGTTACGCATCCATATTAGATGTTTACCATGGCACCAGTCACGTTATTTTCAGTGGCGGTCTCCAAAATGCAGCTAGCTCACTCTCTTGTTTGTTCATTACGCAATGTGTGTCAGGTCGAGACGGTGTAGAACAGCAAAGTTAAAAAGAAATAAAAAAAGGGACATCGTTGGAATTCTGTTACCACAAATTCAGCTCAGTTATGCAAGAGCACTGCTTAACAGTGACCTACCTCAAAAACAAATCGGCCGCATTCTACGATCGATCCTCAAGGTCTTCTGACACTCCTCTTTTTGAATGCCGGAAGATGGGGTATGAAAGATTCGTTTATGTGCCTCCCCTTACAACAAGTTTCGGTGAACATCGACGCCACATAGCAACAACGGCGTGTACGTGAACTCCAGCTATGTTCATAATTACATGGGACGTATTTAACTCTGGATATTCGTCGTGAGTGTGGTTGAGAGCTACTGAAGATTTGTGAAAAATGAATGAATACTTTGATGCTAAGCGTTAGTGGAAATGTATCCTGAGGTAGTGCATGGTGACAATTATTGAACTACACTCCTGGAAATGGAAAAAAGAACACATTGACACCGGTGTGTCAGACCCACCATACTTGCTCCGGACACTGCGAGAGGGCTGTAGAAGCAATGATCACACGCACGGCCCAGCGGACACACCAGGAACCGCGGTGTTGGCCGTCGAATGGCGCTAGCTGCGCAGCATTTGTGCACCGCCGCCGTCAGTGTCAGCCAGTTTGCCGTGGCATACGGAGCTCCATCGCAGTCTTTAACACTGGTAGCATGCCGCGACAGCGTGGACGTGAACCGTATGTGCAGTTGACGGACTTTGAGCGAGGGCGTATATTGGGCATGCGGGAGGCCGGGTGGACGTACCGCCGAATTGCTCAACACGTGGGGCGTGAGGTCTCCACAGTACATCGATGTTGTCGCCAGTGGTCGGCGGAAGGTGCACGTGCCCGTCGACCTGGGACCGGACCGCAGCGACGCACGGATGCACGCCAAGACCGTAGGATCCTACGCAGTGCCGTAGGGGACCGCACCGCCACTTCCCAGCAAATTAGGGACACTGTTGCTCCTGGGGTATCGGCGAGGACCATTCGCAACCGTCTCCATGAAGCTGGGCTACGGTCCCGCACACCGTTAGGCCGTCTTCCGCTCACGCCCCAACATCGTGCAGCCCGCCTCCAGTGGTGTCGCGACAGGCGTGAATGGAGGGACGAATGGAGACGTGTCGTCTTCAGCGATGAGAGTCGCTTCTGCCTTGGTGCCAATGATGGTCGTATGCGTGTTTGGCACCGTGCAGGTGAGCGCCACAATCAGGACTGCATACGACCGAGGCACACAGGGCCAACACCCGGCATCATGGTGTGGGGAGCGATCTCCTACACTGGCCGTACACCACTGGTGATCGTCGAGGGGACACTGAATAGTGCACGGTACATCCAAACCGTCATCGAACCCATCGTTCTACCATTCCTAGACCGGCAAGGGAACTTGCTGTTCCAACAGGACAATGCACGTCCGCATGTATCCCGTGCCACCCAACGTGCTCTAGAAGGTGTAAGTCAACTACCCTGGCCAGCAAGATCTCCGGATCTGTCCCCCATTGAGCATGTTTGGGACTGGATGAAGTGTCGTCTCACGCGGTCTGCACGTCCAGCACGAACGCTGGTCCAACTGTGGCGCCAGGTGGAAATGGCATGGCAAGCCGTTCCACAGGACTACATCCAGCATCTCTACGATCGTCTCCATGGGAGAATAGCAGCCTGCATTGCTGCGAAAGGTGGATATACACTGTACTAGTGCCGACATTGTGCATGCTCCGTTGCCTGTGTCTATGTGCCTGTGGTTCTGTCAGTGTGATCATGTGATGTATCTGTCCTCAGGAATGTGTCAATAAAGTTTCCCCTTCCTGGGACAATGAATTCGCGGTGTTCTTATTTCAATTTCCAGGAGTGTATATGAAATAAAATCGTCATAACTTCTGAACGGTTTGCGTTAGGACGTTTAAACTGCATGGTTGGCCACGGGGCATGAAGAGAATTAGCATGCGCATGTATTGCTTGTTTAAGTGACGAAGCCCACTTTCATTTGGATGGGTTTGTCAATAATCAAAATTGGCGCATTTGGGGGACGAATACGCATTTCGCGATCGAGAAGTCTCTTCACCCTCAACGGGTGACTGTGTGGTGTGCAATGCCCAGTCACGGAATAATTGGTGCGATATTCCTTGATGGCACCATGACAAACGAACGGTACAAAACGTTTTGGAAGATGTTTAATCCCTATTATCCAAAGTGACCCTGATTTTGACAAGATATGGTTCATGCAAGACGGAGCTCGACCCTATAGAAGCAGGAGAGTGTTTGATGTCCTGGAGGAGCACTTTTGGGACCGCATTTTGTCTCTGGGTTACCCAGAGGCCACTGGCATGGGCCTCTATTGACCGCCATATTCTCGGATCCGAAGAGAAGCGACTCCTTTTTGTGGGGCTATATTAAGGACAAGGTGTACAGCAATAGCCCAAAACCATTGCTGAACTGAAAACAGCCATTCAGGAGTTAATCGACAGCACTTCAGCGGGTCATGCAGAATTTCAGCATTCGTCTGCGCCAGTTCATCGCCAATGATGACAGGCATATCGAACATTTCATAACCCAAAACCGAATATCTGTAATGACGTTTACATGTTGAATAAAGTGTGCACCGCGTAGTTTGTGACTAATTTACGATATTTTTCATATAATTCAATAATTGTCGCCCTGTATGTGCATGCATGATAAAGATGTATCCGTATAAAACAATAACCTTGTAGTTATATGCGTAAATTACTATTTACTCCAGATTTTTATCTTTATTCATGTATAAGATACCAGAGCGAAAATGCTCTTACCGGAGCACAATGAGGGTGAACATGTTCCTGTTTAAAAGACTCTAACTGAAAAATGATCACCACCTACCTCATTCTACCTCTCTCAGCACCTTTAAAAATTATCCTAAAAATTTTAACATGTGAACATATTCGCGCTATTTTTGACATGCAGTCAGCTCTCACTCCCACGAACTCCTCTAAATGTAACTCGCCCACACCCAGTAGTCCATCGCTGTAAGTCGCTCATACTCATTCACTTCCACTTGGTCATTCTCATTCAGCCATTCAGCCTAACTCATTATCATTATCTTTGTTTCTCTCTGTCACTATCTCCCCTCTCACAGCCACAATCTCATTCGTTCTCTCCTACTACTGCCTCCTCTCACTGGAATGTTTCTCGATGACGGATAAATAATTTTTAAAGCGGGAAGATGGCACTCCTAGAAAAAGACGTAGAAGATATACCGTTAGAATTTGAGCAAATTACTGCCGTTAATGATTTAGATTTTGTCTGCTGACGGCGCAAAAACGATGGAGAACGCTTGTTTCGCGTTTTCTCACGAACCGCCCGTGAACTAAATAGTGAATCCATAAGCACCTTATGGCGCATCGTAGACCACAACTAATGCAAAACGAATCAACCGATTTGTTCCATTTGCCTAAGCTAGAAGGAGCGTGTGAAATAGGAACTTTGACCCTGGAGTATGGGATGGTTACGGTAAGACGATCCTTTTGTTGGGTTAACAAATGATCACTAACCGACGGCTATCCAAAACACTTGACCCAATCTTTCTATTAAGAATGGAACCCGAAGTATGAGCTTTGGAAACATCCGGTTTTGTGCGCATCGTAGCGCATCAGAGGAACCCATGACAGACTAACACGCTTTCCTTTGTGTCTTTCCCAACTCTGTTAATCGTGGCTAGTAAGTGTTCCACACTGATAAGCGGCAGTCAAGAATCGGTCTAACGTAGCTTCTCTAATCAACCTCTCTTTTGGACTACATTTCGAGAGCAATCTGTTCACGAATCTCGGTACGCTAACTGCTTTCCCAACTGCTGCTTTTCGGTGGTCGGTCAGCCTTATATCATCATAGACATTTACTAAAAGATATTTTCCTCTTGTCACTGTTTCCAGTGATTTATCGCTAATTGCGCAATATTAATTGCCCTTTCTGCCTACTTATATGCAGCACATTCCACGTATTCTTGCATCGAGCGTTGATCGTCTGTAGGTGTTCCTGTAGTCTCTCGGACTTTGCTAAGTATCACAGCATCATCTACGAACATCCTCCCATAAGCTCCGATGTTACCAGATATTTTACGTTTTTGTGGCCAGTAAAGGCTCTGTATTTCTTTCAACAGCTGTTACTGCAATAATCACTTTCTATGACTGGCTTCATTTGTTAATTAGCCATCTTAAAATCCACATGCTTAGTGATGCTGTATGATACTCCAATCCCACCACTTTGCCAATGCTAATTGACTCTTAAAAACTCATTGGTCTATTACGTGCTTTGATGTTCTCCATCTTTTCCTGTATAAATTTTTTCGCGTCTTTTAGTCCTTGTCTGCTCGTATTATTTTCCCCCCTGTTACCCCATTAAGCCAAGGTAGTTATGCTTCTGTTCCACAGCATATGTTCCATTACTCTGCCCTTTCATCTAGCTAGATGTTACTCGTCTTTACTTATTTTAGCACTTCTTCGTTTCGTACTTCGTCGTTCCACATCGTTGTTAACCTTATCGCTTCCAGTTTCTTTTCCTCCGGTCACCCGATGGTCCTCGTCTTATTTACATTCAATGCTATGGTTCCGACATACACTTTTAGTAACTTCTTACTAATTTCCATTTCATTATCTTATTCCAGAAGAGCTCTTTTTTCTAAGAAGGATTTCTGTGCCATTGTTAATCTACTTCTGACGTATTTCCCTCTTAGGCCTTCATACATAACTTTACTCTCTAGATAAGAGTTTAATTTGATTCACAGAAATGAAATAAATCGATTGAAGGGAATGATATCAATGAAGATGTAATGACATAAATTGATACCATGGAAACTGGTCTCAAATGCCGAATTCAGAATAAAAGTTAGAGTTGGCAGTGGGCATGGAGGCTTCCTCAGGTAACTTGTTCAAATCTCGGTCCGTCAATAACTGGTATTAACTACAATGAAATCAGAATTTTTCCACTTTTTTGCGCTAATACGTCTTTCTTGATGTTAAGGAAGTCGTATGCTTCTTGATGCTACTCTTCACTGTTTTCATGCTGGCTGCGTTTATTCATAAGCCATATTCTGCGCTAAGTTGGCTGTCCATTCTCTTCTTCAGCTTTTCTTAATCTTCCGTACATCCTGGCCGAAGAGGTGAACCTTAGAAATAGTATCTGTTGCCCTAGCAATGTCGTTCATTTTGCTTAAGTTTTCTCTCACTTTCTTCTTTGCTCTGTCTACGTGCTAACTGAATAAGAGTGGTAGTAGCCTGAAATGAGGCATTACAGTTTTCTTAAGACGATCTCATCTTTTCTGACAGCTTATAGATGTAAACAGAATTACCATGATGATTAGTAACGAACGGACGACGTGATAATAATAACGATAGTGTGATCAAGATGGTCAATGAATTTCGTATACAACCGCATGAAATTGTCGTTGCTTACCCCTTTACAGATTAGATATTTTAATTTTCTTAATTTCCCTGTTTCAATTCAAGCGACTGCAAGGACGCAAACAACAGAACTACTTTTAAGTTTCTAATAACGCTGACGAGCACTTCCTTACCTCTGACCTATAAAAGTTGTGACTATAGTTCGTTCTAGCTTTTTTCGGTGACGGACGATCGAGTGAACAATCGCCGGGTTACGCTACGATATAAACTGACAGCAGCTATGCAGATACACCTAAGCAACCACTTGTGGCTCTGTTGTCCTTTCTTCACGCAGTGCAATTGTTCGAGATAGTTCTGCAAGAACTAATCACTTTATTTTCCAGAAGCATTGTTTCCAATAACATGATCAGACTCGATGGAGATGCTACCTCCATGTGGTGATTTCATAGTACCAAATGGATTAGACAGTAAAGCCAACTGAAAAAAAGCCACCAAAATCCAGAAATCGTACAGAATAACTTAGAATCACTTCAATAATCGAATGATATTCCGTAATGCGAAGCTTTGGCATTACAAAACAGTTGTCTTGCCAGGAGCACTATATGCCTAACAAACTACATCTCTAGGAAGCCACTCAAAAAATGGTTAAATCGCAAAGAAAGAGCGAAAAATACGAAGACAAATATGTAGTCATACTATTATAAATGGCAAATGGATTACAGAAAACTACAGAAATATACACAGTATTGATGCAATACATAGAAGTTCTATGGTGGTATCTACAGAATGGACAACACCAGATTAACAAAAAACTGCTTAACTCAATAAATACTAAAAAAAGAGTAAAAATAACTTGGTTAGAACAAGTTCCGTAGGGCATATGAGAAATGAATGCCACAGTCTGGAATCCTAGTTGCAAATCACACATTCGCAGAGACAGCTAAAAGAAAAAAAGAAAAAGGAAAAAACACAGGAAAATAGTGGACTCAGGAACGCAAGAAGCAGGCCAGCAAATTCTTGAAGAGATTTTGGTAACAGAGGGAAGAGAAGATATGTCAGACGAAGCTAAAATTTCAAACGCGCTTTTAAAGTGGGCATACGAAGAAAGAAGAGCTATGTTGACAGTATTAAATCTTTTTAATGTTCACGAATTGTAATTCAGGAAAATGTAGCATTTCAAAGCCATTCTTCCGAAAAATTCACAACTACATGCGCATTCACCATTATCTGTGTTGCACTAAGCTCTACTATTATAAATACAGATCTACAGATTTGGCTCTTCGGGTGTGTAAATGAGCGGAAGGCAGACTACATTTCTGTTATTTCCGTCAACGATAACAAACAATTTGGCCGTGAGACTACCGGATTCGGTCAGCAATGACCATCTTCAGATCTACAACAAAACGAGAGATTGAAACACAACTAGCAGATATTTTAATTATTAAAACAATAAAATCTCTCATAATGAGACCGGAGACTAATTATCAACTTGCATGTGGGACAAAGAATAAACTTGCGGCTAAACTATGGAGAAACAAGCAGAATGGAAATAGGGAGAGGCGTGAGACAAGGGTGCTGTCTACCGCTGAGTCTCTTGAACTGTATGGGGAATGGCTGGCGAGAGAAGATTTGAAAGACGGGGAATCTTCAGGGTAGGAGTACGCCTCATAAATACCATCAAATATGGTGATGACCTGGTAGTGTTTGCTAAAAATCAAAGACAAGTGCAACACATGATGAACCAGTTGGTTGAAACTGGAAGGAAATACGGCATGAAAATCAACATCGAAAGATCAAGAGTGATGCGGATACGAAAAAGGGAGAAAAAAAATGGTTCAAATGGCTCTGAGCACTATGGGACTCAACTGCTGAGGTCATTAGTCCCCTAGAACTTAGAACTAGTTAAACCTAAGGACATCACAAACATCCATGCCCGAGGCAGGATTCGAACCTGCGACCGTAGCGGTCTTGCGGTTCCAGACTGTAGCGCCTTTAACCGCACGGCCACTTCGGCCGGCCAAGGGAGAAACCTTTGACGATAACTATCGACAATCGAGAACTGGAGGACGTGAAACAGTTCATGCACTTGGAAAACTTGGTGACAAAGGAACTTTGGTGACAGTGAATTTCGAGCAAGAATCGCTATGGCCAAAACTGCATTCAATAAAAAGCTGATCAGCAAGTTAAGTTTGGAGTTAAGGAAGAAACTTGTGAAGTGCTACACCTGGAGCACTGCTCTGTAAGGAGCGGAGACGTGGACCGTGAGAAAAAAGAAAAAAAATATACCTTGAAAGATTTGAAATGTGGTGCTGGAAGAGAACGGAGAAGATCAAGTGGACCGATCGGGTGACGAATAACGTTGTACTGAGAAAGAAGGAGCGAAGAAAGACATTCTGAATACAATTCTTCAGAGGAAGGCCAACTGGATCCGACACATTCTTAGACACGGAGGACTCATACACGAAATCATTGATGGGAAAAATAACGGAACGGCAGGACGAGGGAGAAGAAGAATTCAACTTTTGGATGACATGAAAGATGGGAGGAGGTACAGCAGACTGAAGGAAGAAGCTGAACACAGGGAACATTGGCATCAGGAATTCTCCGTACGAAAACTCAGAGCTGCCACTGGGCAGAATACTACATAAGAATAATAATAATGAGAAGTATGGCTTCCACAGTTGCGGAAACATGCGCTTAACGTATGACGAGGCATAGCTGCTATACAACATGTCCTAATATAATGAAGCCATAGTGGCATCGTCGAAAATACACACAAAACGGACATATCTAAAATATTGTGTAAACTAAGCCACAGTTTCGTCTGAGTCATACTGTCTGTATCGCTGCTATTCATGACAAACTGGAGTACATTAGCCACAACATGTGTTTATATACGTAAGCTCGTTACATGTCATTACTGTAAGTCTATACATATTCGTTAATTATAAAACTGTATAGAATATAATAAAATGAAGAATAGTGTAAGTAAAGTCTACAGTGGACCTACCAAGCGTGTAAGTTTTTATAGTGATAAAATGTAACATATTAAATACACGAATAAAGTCAAATTTGCAACTGTTAAAAACGGTAAGGTTAAGTGAAAATGTGCTATCCTGAGGCGTCCTTGTGCTCATTTTAGATAACAATAATAACCTGTGCGAGTTCAATTACAAGATTGTGAATATGATGAAATAATATAAAGCTGACAAAATTACTAGGGAAAGAAGCAAAATGGATTGAACAATTGTGCCGAACACGACAGTGTCAGGACCAAACGTTTTGTAATCACTAACGGAAATGAAAGAAATTTTTTCTACATTTCCTGGATCAATGTTTTAAAGTATCCTGTAATGTACGTATCTTGTAATTTTTAGAGTTTCCTCCATTTTTCGACACGTTTTTTTTCATACTGCTTCATTCTCCCTAACTTAGCTGTGAAATTTGGAAACTAATGTGTATAAAAAAATACCGTATTTACTCGAATCTAAGCCGCACTCGAATCTAAGCCACACCTGAAAAACGAGACTCGAAATCAAGGAAAAAAAATTTCCCGAATCTAAGCCGCACCTGAAATTTGAGACTCGAAATTCAAGGAGAGAGAAAAGTTTTAGACCGCACCTCCAAATCGAAACAAAGTTGGTCCATTGTAACATGTGACACAATTTAGGTCAAAGAGATGAAGATACAGCTACAGTAGTTTGGTTCGAGTCGTAAGCTTAACAGTTAAGCTTTATAAAGGAGCCATTGCTATGTGTCAGGCGCTCCGTCTTTATTTGTACAGGTACCCTTCCTTTTTCACGTGCTTCGTCTGGTTTGAATCGATTGCTTATTCTGTTTTGATCTGATAAGTGCCGTTCTCTTTGTTATAGGTGTTTACGTCACTCTAAGCTGAATCTGCATTATTTTAATCTGTCATGCATTGTTTGTCGCATTCTGATAATGAGTGTTTACGACCTATCGCCGCTCGTGGCATGGCTTGCTTTTGTGCGCGCTACTGCCGCTTACAATAAAAAAGAAGAGAGGAATTGTCTCATAAGCGAAACAATGGCAAGAGACTGCTATTTGTTGTTACTTACACTGCTGCTTTCTTTGATAATGGTCAACAAGAACCAGATAATAGACTGGGTATGATATAAGATGTTCTGAACGAGAGTTTATCGAAAAATTTTTCTCCGTTTGAAAATCTTTACAGGCGCCTCTTTAGTACATGATATTCTGAACAGAAATTAGAGTCATCTTAGATTTAAAAGTCTAGTCAATTGCCGCGCTTCATTTCTGACTCTATCACTATTCAGCATAAGAATAACACGAATATAAACATGACATTTTATGTATAGTCTTCAGCGTTTGCTGTTGTCTCACTCTTGTTTCGTAGTTTATTAGGCAGACAGGATTTAAATGAGATAGCAGCAAACACGAAAGAATACATGGCATTATGTTTACGGTCTTCTACGTTTTCTTTTAATTTATTTACTGACGCAGAGGTTTTGGCGCCAGTATTTATCTTTTTGCCTGGAAAGCATGCCTGTGTAGCGCTACATACAGGGTGAAAAGTATTTAAACCGAAAAACTCTGGGAGGTTGTAGTGGACATCAAAACAAATATTTTTCCCTAATGTCATTTTTTCCTATGACGATTATTTAAACCGGTAGAGGAAGATTTCTCTGGCGGCCAATTAATTAAACCAACAAACACTTTTACATTTTTTATGACCAAGAGACAATACATTAACACAACCCAATTTCGATTACAGCAGATTTGCAAAAATGCCTCCATTGACACGTAAACAAAGGTTACACCGTCGGATCATGTTCTGACTGACACGGGCAAAAACCCCGGGAGTATCCTGAATTGTTCCTGCTGCTGCTACTATCCGGGCAACCAGATTCTATTCTGATGCAACAGGAGTTGCGTAAACAAGGTTGCACATCTCTCCCCACACAAAAATGTCCAGAGGGGACATATCTGGGGATCGAGCAGGCCATGGTACAGGACCACCTCTGCCAATCCACGTTTCTGCGAACCGTCGGTCCTGGAATCGACGCAAACGACGACTGAAATGTGTCGGCGCACCGTCATGTTGGAACCACATGCGTTGTCTTGTAAGGAGCGGGACGTCTTTCAGAAATTCTGGCAGTGCTCTGGTGAGAAAATTGTAATAGTGCCTGCCATTCAATGGCCTAGGTAGCAGATACGACCCAATTAAACAATCCCCAACAACACCGACCCACACATTAACGAAGAACCGCACTTGATGAGCGCTAGTAATTGTGGCATGTGGGTTATCCTCACTCCAAACATGCGAATTGTGCATGTTGAAGACTCCATCACGCCCGAACGTTGCTTCATCGGTAAACAACACAGAGGATGGAAATTTCGGATGAATTTCACACTGTTCCAGGTACCACTGCGAAAACTGTGCTCTTGGTGGATAATCAACTGGTTCCATGTAGTGGACACGCTGTAAGTGAAATGGACGTAGCAACTGTTCTTGCATTCGTCTGATTCGTCCCCATGTTACGTGCGATTGCACGAGTGCTGATTGAAGGATCCCGCTCCACATGCTGCAAGACAGCTTCCTCAAATTGCTGCGTTCTTACCGTGAGACAGCGTCCCTGTCCAGGTAATCTGCTGAATGATCCGGTCTCACGCAGACGTTGGTACACAGCAGCAAAGGTCGTATGAGGCGAGATACGGCGATTAGGATATTGTTGTTGATAAACCCGCTGTGCAGCTCGTCCGTTGTCGTGCGCTACGTAGTACGCACCAACCATATCATTGTACTCACTCAGGTATATCGCTCCATTAGTAAACAGAGACAATGCACTACTACAGAGGTAGACAGCAGTTGCCTACAACTGAAGATCGTAATACCCAATCTAACAACTGAAGAGCGCAATACGGCCTCCACCGGTTTAATTAATCCTCATAGGAAAAAATGACATTAGGGAAAAATATTTGTTTTGATGTCCCCTACAACCTCCCAGAGTTTATCGTTTTAAATACTTTTCACCCTGTATATTCGACGCCAGAAGTTAGTTGTGGCGGCACCTACCAACATTTTTCAGAACTTCCTCTTACTTTGCACTCGATTCTAAGCCGCAGGCGGTTTTTTGGATTACAAAAACCGGGAAATAGTGCGGCTCAGATTCGAGTAAATACGGTAACTGAATCCAGCAAATGTATATTGCGATGAGTGTTATGACCCCTGCGACACCCTCCTCCTCCTCTCACCCTTGGATCCGAGCGCGGTTTTGCCAAAAGTAGCGGCGTGGTGATCGGCGTGGGAATCGCAGCCAGGGCCACGTGTTGACCAGAGAGACGCCGCGCCGGCCGGCCTGTGGCCGCGCGCTGAGGCCTCAGTTCTGCCCTGGCGTGGCGTGGCGTGGCGAGGCCCGGTGCCGCTAATGAGGGCGATTTGGGGGCGGATATTGGCACGGGGATTGCTTCCTCGCCGCGAGCCGCGTAGCAGCGCGCCGCGCGTCGCCCCTGCTCTTTGTTACCGGCCGACCAATAAACACTGCCGCGGGCAGTGGCCGGCCGAGCCGAGGGGTGGGGGAGCTCACCGGCGCAGCTGCTGGCGCTGCGGAGCTGCCCGTTGAAAGTTCTCTGTTGGATTCCTTTCATGTTAATTTCTTAAAACTGTTGTCATTTACGGCATACATTCCACTTCTAAATTTACTGTGGTGTTTCCGACTATCTGGGAGGAGACTGAGCAGTGGAACGTGTTACTTTTACACACAAACAAGAACGATCTGTCGCACTACTACACTTTCAAACACAGTTTATATCTCATTCATGTCACACAGTCTCATACGGAACCTACATCCGCTTTCTTTTATATACTGTATATGATAAGATACTGTCATCCCCCTTTCCTTCTGTGTGAAAGGATGAATGAGCAAATGTATTTCTAGTTGCATGCTCGGTGGTAGCAGACAAGCCTGTCTGCTAGAGAATAGTAGGACCAACGTCGGAACAGTTAGCTACGCTTTCTAAAAGCAAAGAGCTTTCTATTCTTTGTGTGGTCCTGTCCGTCCCTTGTCATGTTGGTATAGGAAGCTGCCTCTCTGGTCACTTCCGTTTGTATCTGTGAAGCACCCTCGGTAAGGGCCCACGGCAGTCGGTCTGTGGTGAGCGCCTGAAGTAATATCTCTGGCTAAGCGCGTCTCTGCTAAGTCTGTAGGGCAATGGATTTCTTAAGTTCAGCCTAACTGAAAATTTAATCATCTTTATTTGAGGTTTAGATCTAAAATATCATGTTTTCTTAAATTGCAATGCAGTGTAGTTCGAGTGTGAAATTCAGAATATCTTCCAGTAGTTGCTTTGTCACTACTTTTTGAGTAAAGTGAAACCACGTGTTGATGAACCGTAACTCTAAGATTATCAATCTTAAATGCGAATGTGCGTGAGATTATAACGTCTCGTCTTGACAATATTTTTCAATATAGCAACTTTTCTTAATGTTCAACCCACGTGGGGTGTACTTTGTGAGACCAGTACCATGTGCTGATACAATTTTTTGACCGATCAGGTTAATAGTAAGACGATAGTAACCAGTTTGAGGTTTTTCTTTTGTAAATTGAGTTTCAATGTAATTTATTTTAATTATCAAAATTAGTATGGAGTTACACTCTTTGTGTAAACCAAGTTGACCACGTGAAGCATGTGGTGTAATCATCAAAGTAGCCCTCAGCTATTCTTTTTGGGAAGATTTCACAGAGAGTTAGTATGAATTTAGTATACCAGTGTGTGGTAATTTCATAACAGAGAGGATTGCGCTACGAACGTAACTTCTTTGGGTGAAAAGTTAATCGGTTGGTTGTGGTTAATTTCCTCTTGCATATGTTTCAACATTCTTCGTGTGTTGTTTTATGATTGCAGTGTTGTATGCAGTCTCCCAATCTTGGCTCCATATTTGATGTGTTCCGTAAGATTACAAACTTATATTGTCACAATACTAAATAAGGCACCAATTTAGTTATGAATCAAGTTTAATATGCCGAAATTTTAACGGAACAATGATCAATGTTAAAAATAAATGCCCAAATATATACTGATTTATTTCTTTTTATTTAAATTCTCTTTCACAGCTTTTAACCCGGTTTTATTGTCTCGAATATCAGCACCGCTTTCAGAACAACTTAATGCATCAACATTACACCGTCCACAGGCGAAAGGAAAGCTGTCTCCTACATACACTGAAGACCAAAAAAATGGAATTGTGCGACATCAATTGGTAACCGTGTTTCAACATCAGAAAAATGACGTCTTTTCAGACTTCGTGCCTGTTGCATAAGAGTGGCGCTAGCAGAGCCGCTACGAGGATGAAAAATCACGGACGCTGTGACGATTTCGTACTACAGCAGGATCAATCTCGTGGGTATCCAGTGCACCCTGACTGTACGTCAGTCTGGTGATTCGACCTGTTGTGCTGCCATTTATGGACAGCATTATTGGCGGTGCTTTCCAACAGGATACTGCTCACCCACATACCGCTGTTGTACCCCAGTATGCTCTACAGAGTGTCGACATGTTGCTGTAGCATGGTCGGCCACCAGATCTGTTTCCAGTCGATCACATATGGGATATCATCCGACGACAGCTCCAGAGTCATCGACGAACGAACAGCGCTAATTTTCCCTGTATTGCTCGACCAAGTGCAACAGGTATGGAACTCCATCCCTCAAACTGACATCCGACACGTGTACAGCACAATTCATGCAACATTCTGGCGGTTACAGTGGTTATTATTGTACCAGCATTTCACTAGTGCAATGGCATATCTCACTCTTACATTAACCTGTGATCTTGCAATGTTAAACACTTAAATATGTTAGCTAGAGAAATGTATTCCCGAAATTACATTACCGTACAGTATGTATTTTTTGCCGCTGCGCTTTCTTCCATCAGTATATTTAAATTCCAATATACCTTGAAACATCCCCTTAGTAAAATTCATGAATTACTGTGCTGGTAAACCCCTTACGTTATTTGATTTTCAAACACCTGAGCAGCACTGAACGTAATCAGTCATTTCTCTCTTTACTTATTTTGAATAACACTAAACTGACACACAATGTTTTTAGCGCATCGCAATCTGACTTTCAATAATCCCTACAAAAGAATGGCTCTGACTAACAATAACCTATACCTTTCATGAATCACTTACCTCACAAAAATCTTCGATACTCGAACTACTGCAATACAGCGAGCACCAATACTGCCAGCTAAATAAAAGATTCAAACTACTGAAGGCACTAACTACTGATAAGCATAGCAAATGGAATATTTTGGTAGAGAACAAACAATGTATTTACCTTAATAATATTCAGAAGTCATTATATATATATATATATATATATATATATATATATATCAGTTCATGATATACAGTATTACGAATTTACTCTTTCTGATGGAGACACGTCCAGATCGTCCGCTCTCAAAACTCCACCATTTCTCTCCCCACATCCACCACTGCTGGCGGCTCACCTCCAACTGCGCAACGCTACGCGCTGTTCACATCCAGCTGCCCAACACTACAATAGCAAATATTCCAACAATGCAAACCAGCCACAGATTTCACACAGCACAGTCAGTGATTTTCATATAGAACGCTAAGTGGCGTTACCAACATAAAAACCTAAACAGCCAACTTACAAGTTCAGCGTGCTCAATAATTTGTATTTTTATGTAAAGTTGTAAGACACACTACACACAAATTCACAGCATTAATTTCCACTAGTCGCCCAGCACTCTCTTGCTCCCTATACCCGATATCAACCAAAAACGATAAATCGATGTACTTCTTCAAGGGTATATTAAAATGTGACAAAAGTGACTTCGTGTATGAGAGATACACCAGAATCGAATGACATTCAACTTTTTTCGTGGAGTTACGTATCTACGCTAAGAAAAATTTCTTGGTAAGCAATAGAGAGTTACGGACATATTCAGCAAAATCCAGTAAAACATGCTGCAAGAAAGGCGCTGTGTATGACGCGCTGTGTATTACGCAGACATTTACTGCTGAATTTCTAAGAGCGTACGTTCCAAGAAGAACTTGAAAGAAATATATAGCTTCCCGCCACATGAACATATCTTACTAAATAACCACTTTGAGTTAAGCAGGGTAATGTAAGTTGATCTGGAGGTTTACCGACTCTCATTCTTGCTGGAAATGCAACAGGGAAAGGAAGAAAAGATAGTCGTACCCTCCACCACACACCATAAAGTTGCTTTTGGACTATAGATCTAGAGGCCTGCCGGAGTGGCCGAGCGGTTCTAGGTGCTACAGTCTGGAACCGCGCGACCGCTACGGTCGCAGGTTCGAATCCTGCCTCGGCCATGGATGTGTGTGATGTCCTTAGGTTAGTTAGGTTTAAGTAGTTCTAAGTTCTAGGGGACTGATGACATTAGAAGTTAAGTCCCACAGTGCTCAGAGCCATTTTTTATAGATCTAGATAATGTGCACAAAATTCCCTTTTATGCAAAACACAGTTATTTCATTTTAGTTTGCAGACATTTGTTTTATCACATTTTGTACTTGAGTACTGTAAACTACACTGTTCAGTGACATTAATGTCACCATCGCCTATGTTGGACGCCAATGTGCAATAACCACTCACAGATGGCAGGTGGCAGTACTAGAAGCGGAGAGTATGTAAGGCGTGTCGGGGGAACGTGGAAAAAAGTTCATTCGTAGCTGTAATGCGGAAAAGGAGCGATTTATCTTATGTTCAAAAGGGCAAAAAAAGTGGTTGAATTGGCTCGGAGCACTATGGGACTTAACATCTGAGGTCATCAATCCCCTAGATCTAAGAACTATTTAAACCTAACTAACCTAAGAACATCGCACACATGCAGGATCGAACCTGCGACCGTAGCGGTCGCGCGGTTCCAGACTGAAGCGCCTAGAACCGCTCAATCACAACGGCCGGCGATACGTGGTATGATTGTGTCTCGGTTAGTGGTCGACGATGTTGTACACTGTCGAACGCCTTGAGTTAATCTAGGAAGACACGACCTGTCTAGCTGTTCAGTTGCATCTGCGATACTGCCTTGTGTGAGTAAACCAAAAGGGCACGCTCATTGGCTTTCAACCAAGGGTAGAAGCATTTCCGGAACGGCCAAGTTCGTAAACTGTTCACGTGTTGCCGTGATTACAGCATATTGTGCATGGCAGAATGGCACTATCCAAAATTAGCGTCGAGGCAACTATTGTGGGGTACGGGCGAGTATACATGCAAATCTTGAGTAACTGACCAAGTGAAACGTCCCCTTAGAAAAATTATAAATGACTGTGCTTAAACTGACACACAATATTTTTAGCGCAACGCAATCAGACTTTCAATAATCCCTACAAAAGAATGGCCCTGACTAACAATAACCTACACCTTTCATGAATCACTTACCTCACAAAAATCTTCGTTACTCGAACTACTGCAAAACAGCGAGCGCCAATACTGCCAGCTAAATAAAAGATTCTAACTTCTGAAGGCACTAACTACTCATAGGCATACTATGCAAATGAAAGATTTTGATAAAGAGCAAACAATGTATTTACCTTAATAGTATTCAAAAGTCATTTTTTATATATATATATATATATATATATATATATATATATATATATATCAGTTCATAATATCCAGTATTACAAAATTACTCTTCCTGGCGGACACACGTCCAGATCGTCCACTCTTAAAATTCTGCCATCTCTCTCCGCACATCCACCACTGCTGGCGACTCACCTCCAACTGCGCAACGCTACGAGCTGTTAGCAGCCAGCAGCCCAACACTAAAATAGCAAATTCCAACAATGCAAACGAGCCACAGACTGCACACAGCACAGTCAGTGATTTTCATATAGAGCGCTTCATGGCGTTGCCAACATAAAAACCTAAACAGCCTACTTACACAAGGAGCTACCAACAATGTCTCCTCAATGAGTTTTCTGAGAGCGTTGCTGCGCTTAGGCCACCGCGGCAGGCTCACTGCTGTTCGCTGACAACGAAGCGCGGAATTTACACGCCAGTACCACTGAGTAGCGACAGGTGACCTTTCCAAATGAATCACGTTTTATGCTCCGTCGGACAGATGGCAGTTGGCATGTACGGCGTGAAACGTCTAAAAGCAAACACACTGTAACAACAATTGTCGAAAGGGTTCAGGCCAGAAGGTGTTCTCGTCATTCTGGAAGTTGCAGTGGATTAACACAAGTACCTATCTATCCCTGGGGACCATGTCCACCCCCACAAGTAGTTTGTTTATCCTCGGCTAGATGGAATTACCAGAAGAAAAATGCGACGTGTCACACAGCTCGCAGTGTAAGTGTGTGGTTCGAAGAGCACCAGAGTTAACAGTACTCTCCTGACCACTAAACTTCCCAGGTTTAAACCCAACCGAGAATCTATGAGACCACATCGATAACGTCATTCGCACCAGGGATCGTCAACCGAGCCCAAGCACACGCAAACACAACGGTACAGGTGAGCCCCTGTTAATCAGACGCCATTACTGGATATCCAGCTGAAATACACTGCCGAATAACTGGCACCACGCAGGGAAGCCGTACCGTACACTGCATGCAGACAAGCTCCACACATCCCCAACACAGTGAGATGATCTATGGCCGATCTCCCACTACTGTATAACGATCTTGATTGTTCCAGGAATGTAGCGGCTGCAGCAACTGGGATACATCGCCATCGCTTGTCACGGTAATGATCCATGATACGCACACTAACAAATCCAACCTTGCACGAACTATCGCAGCTAGTAAGCCACTGCTGCTCTTACGACCCATCCCACTGTCGCAGAGGTTTTTTTCCCACGGCACGAGTCTTGGGACTTTTTTCCCTGTGCTCTTCAAATCGCTACCCTCACTCTCGTTTCCTCCACTATCTATCACCTGATCGACCGTGTTAATGCGTAGTCTTACCCAGACGCACGGATAACATCACAGCCCAGCATCCTGTGATCCACTTACTAGATAACTAACATGTTGACGGAGGTGACAGTAGAGCTTTTGGTTTGGTCACCACGTTGGTGCGGGCGTGGAGGGGCCCCATCTCATTTAGCCGGCCACAGCACTAGAGTCGGCGTGATTCCGTATCCCTGCCGGTATCTTCCCAGAACCTCACTGACTCTCTTCCTGCACGCCTCGTAGTGGCCCGCGCTGCAATGATTGGTTATTCTGCCTATTGAAAGGTGGTCATATTAACGTGTACAACTGGCTACAACTATCCATCCAGTCATAACGATATAGGATTTCTTGGTTTCCCTAAACTGAATAATGCGAATGACTGGACATTTCTTTCAAAAGAAAACGGTCAGCTTCCACCCTGAGCACGCAACGGCAACGACGGAACATGGAATCCCAAACATTTCTTGAGTTTCACAAACAGCAGTTGAAATTTACAAAAAAAGCAAATCGCGTACAGCAGGTTGCTGAGGGAGCAGAAGTGGTGTGGGAGGTGTGAGGCTGGTAGTTGCCACCTCATACGTCAAAGAGCTGTCCGCCCCCGTGGCCGTCGCGTGCAGCGCACGTGTGCAGACTGCACCGTGTGTACCGCGGCCTTCAAAGCGGCGCCGGCAAACAGCTGGCAGCCCGCACGCCCCACGCGCCCCCGCCCCCCACGCCCCCTGTCAGCAGCCACCGACCACTCCCGCCACCACCACACATCCTCGTCACACATGGCCCGAGGCCTACCGAGCTGCAGCTATGCTCTATGTAGTTCCTACAGCCTCCTTTCGTAATCGTCATCCAGTTTTGTGGACGACCCTGCTTCTTTCACGCTTCGCTGCTCCCCCTATTACCGGCTCCACTACTACAGAGCAAAATTAAACTAAGCCAGACAGCTACTCTTCTGCTACGCTGAATATTGTTTGAATGCGATGCTTTATTTCAACTTAACTGCTATTTCCAAGGGTGGGTGGTAAATAAGAGGGCTATTCAGAAAGTAAGGTCCGATCTGTTGTGAAACGGAAACCACTCTGAATATTAAAAATGTTTTATTTGCAGCACCGACAGCTACTCGTCTACATAGTTGCCGCTCCTACTTAGACATTTTTCGCAGCATCGTACCAACTTTCTAATACACTCGTAATAGAAGGCAGCCGCGTCTGTTTCCCACCAACCCTCTACGCGATATATATACTAAGATGGTATCTGTTCTTTCGGACATGTCCGAAAGAACAGATGCCATCTTAGTTTATATATAGTTAAGGCTCACCGGCCACTTGACCCATCTTCTTCTTCTGTGCGAATGCAGAAACAGAGCCCGAACTCTTACGGGAATCGGTAACGCGCCGCGAGTAATGAGTATAATGGGCGGGGGCTCTACGAATGTAGTGTGGGACAATACGTTGAGAATTTGGGTTTCGCGGGAGGAATGCCAGAATTAAATAAATCCCTGCAGTCGCGCTATCCTCTGTGTCCTCGGTGGCTCAGATGGATAGGGCGTCTGCAATGTAAGCAGGAGATCCCGGGTTCGAGTCCGGTCGGGGCACACATTTTCATCTGTTCCCGTCGACGTATGTCAACGCCTGTAACTAGCTAAGGGTGTTCATTTTATTGTAATTCCTCTACGCGGGTCTGCAGATCGTTATCTGTGCCGAAATGATTTCGTCATAGCCAGCGTTCATGTGAGCAGAGAAGAGACTCAGGGGGCGCCAATTCAGGACTGTGGGCGATCAAACACTTCCCTTCGAAAACGCTGTCAGAGCATCTTCATTGCCCAGAGTTGACATGAAGAATGAAGCGCATGACAGTTGTGTTATGTGGATTACATGACATCGGGTGAAATACCCTACAAGATCCTCATACTTGGCGTGAGACAATAATTTCCAGGCGTCTTTGGTGCTCTCTGGACTCAGAACTTGGAAAGAGCGTCGTGACGCGATCGACAGGTATACTAGAGACATTGACCAACACAGCAATGTAAAGGTTCATCGGATTTTCACTGTGGTTTCTATTTCGCACACGATCGGATCTTACTTTCCGAAAAGCCTTCGTATAACGAAGGGGCTATGGTCGATCTTGTATTTACGAGGTACGTTTGACAATGGCCGTAAGTTCAAATGATTGAGTGCCACCTGAAAATGTCATTTTTTCTTTACTGATTGTCGTTGTGATGAGACGAGTAATATATGTAGCTTTTAAAACTGACATGCACCCGTGCCTACGGACTAGTATTTTCAGTTTTATCACACTTATGACTGTTGCACTCACATCCTATCAAAATACACTGCTCTGCAGATAGATAAAGTAATAATATTGGCGGCTTGGTGAAAATGAATGAAAGCCAGAGATTTTCCAGACGTGCTCAGAAAGCAGGAAGTCACACGGCGTTATGTCAGCATGACTACAGCGCCAAATGTGGCTGGTCGTACAAGGCACGAGAAAAGACAGAGCGTATCAATCAACGAGCAGTTACGGAGCATTGTTGTGGTTTCCTTCATTACAACGTGACTGGGAGGCAACAGTCGGATGACTTCACAAGAGGAAGAATCATCGGGAAATTGGAAGAAGAACGAAGTTTGAAGAGTGTAGCTCAGGAGTTTCTTGTTGCTCACAGCATAGTTTCGCGTGCATGGGGAACGTTCCGAACAGCAAGTACAGCTACCCGAAGGAAAGGACGTGCCGGACACTATCAAATACACTCCTGGAAATTGAAATAAGAACACCGTGAATTCATTGTCCCAGGAAGGAGAAACTTTATTGACACATTCCTGGGGTCAGATACATCACATGATCACACTGACAGAACCACAGGCACATAGACACAGGCAACAGAGCATGCACAATGTCGGCACTAGTACAGTGTATATCCACCTTTCGCAGCAATGCAGGCTGCTATTCTCCCATGGAGACGATCGTAGAGATGCTGGATGTAGTCCTGTGGAACGGCTTGCCATGCCATTTCCACCTGGCGCCTCAGTTGGACCAGCGTTCGTGCTGGACGTGCAGACCGCGTGAGACGACGCTTCATCCAGTCCCAAACATGCTCAATGGGGGACAGATCCGGAGATCTTGCTGGCCAGGGTAGTTGACTTACACCTTCTAGAGCACGTTAGGTGGCACGGGATACATGCGGACGTGCATTGTCCTGTTGGAACAGCACGTTCCCTTGCCGGTCTAGGAATGGTAGAACGATGGGTTCGATGACGGTTTGGATGTACCGTGCACTATTCAGTGTCCCCTCGACGATCACCAGTGGTGTACGGCCAGTGTAGGAGATCGCTCCTCACACCATGATGCCGGGTATTGGCCCTGTGTGCCTCGGTCGTATGCAGTCCTGATTGTGGCGCTCACCTGCACGGCGCCAAACACGCATACGACCATCATTGGCACCAAGGCAGAAGCGACTCTCATCGCTGAAGACGACATGTCTCCATTCGTCCCTCCATTCACGCCTGTCGCGACACCACTGGAGGCGGGCTGCACGATGTTGGGGCGTGAGCGGAAGACGGCCTAACGGTGTGCGGGACCGTACCCCAGCTTCATGGAGACGGTTGCGAATGGTCCTCGCCGATACCCCAGGAGCAACAGTGTCCCTAATTTGCTGGGAAGTGGCGGTGCGGTCCCCTACGGCACTGCGTAGGATCCTACGGTCTTGGCGTGCATCCGTGCGTCGCTGCGGTCCGGTCCCAGGTCGAAAGGCACGTGCACCTTCCGCCGACCACTGGCGACAACATCGATGTACTGTGGAGACCTCACGCCCACGTGTTGAGCAATTCGGCGGTACGTCCACCCGGCCTCCCGCATGCCCACTATACGCCCTCGCTCAAAGTCCGTCAACTGCACACACGGTTCACGTCCACGCTGTCGCGGCATGCTACTAGTGTTAAAGACTGCGATGGAGCTCCGTATGCCACGGCAAACTGGCTGACACTGACGGCGGCGGTGCACAAATGCTGCGCAGCTAGCGCCATTCGACGGCCAACACCGCGGTTCCTGGTGTGTCCGCTGTGCCGTGCGTGTGATCATTGCTTGTACAGCCCTCTCGCAGTGTCCGGAGCAAGTATGGTGGGTCTGACACACCGGTGTCAATGTGTTCTTTTTTCCATTTCCAGGAGTGTACATTAGCAGATGGTCGCTAGATTGTGCAATGAGCAACAAGGGATCCAAGTCAAACAGCGGAGGAATTGTAACCACATTTAACAGGAGTGCAAGTCGCATGGCGACTGCTAGGGGGGAGGGGGGGGGGGGTCCAGTGCATGACAAAGAATCAGCTGTATTCCTTCAATGTTTTACTCTTCCCTTCCCACTATATTCATCACAGACAGGGGTGGCAGTAACTTTTCAACGCCCTCGAGATTTATGCATTCTGGGATTTTTGTGAGTAGTTGCTTCAACATTCTTTGTCCATCTTCTTTCAGACATCCTGCCTAAACTTATTAGTAGAAAACGTAATTTTCAGCAGTGTGCCTGAACCTAATTCTATATGATGTTACTGATTATGTTTAGTGATACGTTTACTCTTTAGTCTTACTTTTTTGTCCTGAAACTTTAGTTATTATATTACCAAAACCTTTGACATTCTTTATTAAATTCTCTGACGTCTAGAGAACCGCTTGTTCTAGGAATTCTGTGCAAAATTTCTGTTGGCTCGGCTTATTGTAATCTCCCCCCTCCTTCCTTCTTCCATCTATTGTCCACATTAAACGATGTCCATTCCAAGTAATGAATAAGCAAAGTCTTTTATGAAGATAGGATTGAAGATTACAATAAACTTTCAAGTTCACTTAGCTTGCCATGTTGTGATGTCTCCAGTTCTTCTTGACTAGGGGTCAGATTCTTGAAGCTGAAAATCTAACAATTAAGTCCACTCGGTTGGTTTGAACTAAATAAACTGGAAGATTGTTGTTGCAGAATTTTTACGTAAATATATTGTCCACTGATCGTCTCACATTTTAGTATATCATACAGTATGTTGACTTTTCACTTCAACAATGTCGGAATTAAATTGTTCGCACCGATTATGTATAGAAAAATACATCCGATCACACCAGAGGCAAGTTTACGACTCCCACACTCTGCGAGAATAACAATATTCCAAAAGGTTTATAATTTTTCTTAACAAATGAATTCCTACTAGTTTTTGTTACATTATTAATTTCGATTATTATTTCATAAATGAATCCAGAAATAAAAATAGTAAACAGTACAGGGTTGTGTAATTAATAATAGAAATTTGTAAATATGCAAATAATTCTTAATTTCAGATGTTTCTAAAAAAAATAATTTTAACTGCACATTCAGAAATAGTTCTTATCGATTATGAGATGGAAACTAAAATATTTTATAAACTAATTCCTTTTCATTAATTTTAGCTTGAAATGTAAAATACTGCGTATAAAATTATATGAAAGTTTTCAGAAAAGCGACTGATATAATATAGGCCTGTCCAAAATTAGCAACACGAAACTGGTTTCAACAACTACAGTTGAGAAAAAGTAAGGCTAGAGGAGGATGTCCCGTTACAGTAAGTCTCGAGTATGAACTGTACAAATAAGGTATACCAGTTAGTTTGGGGCCCTTAGTGATGCGTACACGCACTACGTTTACGAGTGACACACTTCCCGAAAGACGAAAATCGAATTTCGGAAACCGTTTGTCACTGTCGTGTTTTCATGTCAAGGTCTGAAGCGGATTTGATAACACTGTTATATATGGCGACTGGAAAACAGCTGTTACAGTTTATGATTTAGTCAGCACAGTCGCTATTTCTCTTCAATTGGGCGACGTGCAAACAGCTTCAGTCTAATAATTCTACTTATCCTTCACTGTACAAAAAGCCACTTCGTCCATATTAGTCGAAAACTTTTGAAAAGAAGAGGAAACCTGACAGCCCAAGCACGTTTCAAAATCGGTTGCATTTACATGGGAGCGAAAATCGACTGCAGTACTGGAAAACTGGCAACCAGAAGCGGATTTCCAGAATCGATTTCGAGGAGTTTACATGACTGTCCAGAAGCACTACTGGGAAATCGGTTTGCGAAAGCTGGTCCAGGCGGAGGTTCGAGTCCTCCCTCCTGCATGGTTGTGTGCGTTTGTCCTTAGGATAATTTAGGTTAAGTAGTGTGTAAGCTTAGGGACTGGTCACCTTAGCAGTTAAGTCCGATAAGATTTCACAAACATCTGAACATTTTTGTTTGCGAAATCCAGTTTTGGGAGTCCTCGTCGAATCCACCCTGCACCATGGACGGTGCTTGCAGAGTATATACGTAGAGCTTTAACGGTTTCAATATTAAGTAATTATTAGACTGTAAGATTAACTTTCTGTGTTCCTTACATTTATCTGTTGATGCTGCTCTCAATATTTTGATTACAATAACTTTAAGGAGTCTCGATAGTATTTCCGCGTCTTCTTAGAACTTGAGCACGAAACCTAATACTCAGCTAATTCCCGAACCTCCTACGAATTTCAAGCCACGTCTGACCACAGATTTCAGACGACAGCAATTTGTTGTTTGTTGAGTAACACGAACGTACCTTTTCAATATCGAGGAGATTAAAATTGTGAGCAGTAGCCAGAATTTTGGTTGTGTCCTTGAAACCAACGGCAGTCTCCTTGATACCAACGGGTCATTTACTCGACTTAGAGAAAATCCGGAATAACCTATGAGTATTTCAGAGCTGTTCTCCTTCTAAACGTTGGTGCAGTGACTTACACACCAGGCCAGAAGATTGTTTGGAGACACAAAATAAAAAGGTGAAGATAACGTTTCAGTGTCTGTAAACCCCATTAGCTCCTCTGACTACTTTGAAAATCTGTTTGTTATACATCATTACGCAAGTTACAGTCGTATAGTTCAAACTCTATAATCCATGTTTCCTTCTGCTAGAATAGCCTTATCTTTGGTTGAGTAGTGAGAAGCACCAGCCAATCAGCTTGCTTGGCGCCGAATTTCAGTTCCATGGGTTAGCTTGGACAGGTAGTCAACTTTTACGCTTCTTGCAGAGTGTCCAATGAAACACCTTTCAGCCATCTAAATTTCCAAACTGGGCTACTAATTTCGACGATGTATTGCGCCATCTTCAAGCCCTCTTTGGTTCAGTCAAAATTGGGGCCAGCATTCGAAGACTGGTATCCGTAGATTATTGAGACAGCGGTCACTTCGAACATCACCCGCCGGCAGGTGAGGTTCGAAGTGATTAGTGTCCCATGAATCTGCAGATACGTCTTTTACTGAACCAAAGGTGAAACCCTTTCTACACGTCGGTCAGGCGACCTGAAGATGGCGTAATATATCGCCCAGAGGGGTAGGTCAATAAAATAACAACACAGACTTTACTCTTCTTCTCCGCATGAAGCTATGAACATGGTATAGCCAGCTGACGGCTTGTAAAATATAAACACGTATCCTGTGAATTATTGAGATGGGGGCTTCTAAACTATTTTCCCCAGGATTATTGGTGAGACAGTTGCATGGCTGCGCTGCACTGCTGTAATACTGTGTTACATGATTTTCAGTTTCATTTCTGAGACGTGCTTTGCAGCTGGCAACTGCGTATTTATGTGAGAAAGTTTAGCTCTTTGTTCGGTTCACGTTTTTGTTTCAATATACAAGGATCAGTATCCATCTTTCATAGACCCACCAGAGCATATTGGTTGTCATTCACATTACTTTCCCCTCCCTAAATAATATTACGGGGTTAGAAAGCATATGAGGTTATCTTCCTGACTTCGTAAATTGTGGTACTTTGCAGACACATGGTATGTCAGAGGACGTTACTAAGTATTGCTAATGAGCTTTCGTGTTCATTTTCTGGCCGGCCGCGGTGGCCGAGCGGTTCTAGGTGCTTCAGTCCGGAACCGCGCGACTGCTACGGTCGCAGGTTCGAATCCTGCCTCGGGCATGGATGTGTGTGATGTCCTTAGGTTAGTTAGGTTTAAGTAGTTCTAAGTTCTAGGGGACTGAGGACCTCAGATGTTAAGTCCCATAGTGCTCAGATCCATTTGAACCATTTTTTGTTCATTTTCTGAATAATAACAGAACATAAAATCATTTCTTTCATGAATTACATTCCTCATATTTTTCATTCTTGTGCTCATTGGTGCATTTGCTAAATTAAGCTTTGTTCTTTCAAGCACCATATATGGGTGCAAGGTAATGGAAATGAGCTGCTGTTATGAGAATTAACCTTTGCAGAAACTGCTTTCAGTAGTTACATTATTTTCAGATTTTATGTACAATTTTCAACTAAAGAAGGTAAGTGGAAGTCGTAGCGAATTTTTAGACACGTTTTATTTTTGTTTTGATTAAGAGCTGTTAATAAACACTATTAACTAATATCATAACAATGAAGTCTACTTTAAAACATTGTAGGAAAGGAAGAAAAAAGAGGAAGTCTTGGAGCTAATATCCTCATAATATGTAACATTGTTATTTTTCATATGTTTCCAATGCAACGAATCATGTGGCTTCAAATTAGCATATTGCCTTAACTCTGTTGTTACTGTGTTCCGGCATTTCTCTTCAAAAATGTCTACTTCACATGCAATACGGTGGTAGAGACGTGCTCGACCGTATATGCTCACAGATATTTAATTTATTCGTGAAAATTGCATGAGAACCAATCACACAAAGCAAATAATCAGTACGTGCTAAAGTAATTATGAGAGCCGGCGATGTAAATAAAATGAGCAGCAACACGACATTTTAAATAATTGAAAAGCAGCAGTTCGTTAAATGATCATTACGTTTTGCGTTGCATGCACACGAATCAGCGGCCCACAAATGTGGATGTTTGTAGCAACAGAAAAACGGGGAAAATGAAGTTTTGGCTTGTTTGTAATGGTTCTGCTGTGATAAAATATTAAACAACAAATTATCAGAAATATATTTTGTATTATTTCTGAAGACACTGAGTCGAGTATCTCAAATTGCATGGAACATATATTAATGATACGTATGACTTTCGATCTGAAGAGTGATAAGCACCGAAGTACATCTTGAATCACGGTGTTTTCAATGTCTCGCCATGTTTACTACGAAATGATTTGATTTTCGTACGTTTAATCGAAGCTAATACGAGTTTTTTTCCTTTGTTTGATTTTTGGCGAGGACAAATGTGAAACATGTTTCTTTGTGTGTTTATTACATTTTCTTCTATTAATATCGGTAAACTCTGTAAACTTAAGTTGAATGACGAGATAAAAAACTGGTTTTTAACTGCAGCGTAAGATCGGTAGGAGCTTGAGGAAGTGAAGCCTTGCCGTACATTTTCTTATATATCCTTTATATATGGTCTTATTGTTAGACTGGTAACTCCCGTAACAACTCTCTAATGTGTGGGATAGGTCATACCTGATATTAAAAATAACACACTGTAAGTTAAGAGAACGACGCACCACAGAGTATTATCCGAATGAGACAGAAATCGGTAGAAGTGATGTGCATGTACAGGCAAACAAACGAGTGCAGTTTCAGAAAAAAAATAAAATTGAATGATTTCTTCAACATAAAGAGGTTCACATACCGAGCAGATCAATTACGCTTGTCATCACCGCACGGTTTGAAGCGGAACTCATCACTAAAGATAATTCTACTTCATTCAATTGTAGTCCAGTGACTGTGTTGTTAAGATGAAAGGCGCAATGTTCCTTTGGACATGCGTGCAAAGAATCGTATTTATCCGCCGATACCGGGCAGCGACTTTCAATTAAAATGTCCTCCCCTGTATGGAAATTACACACATGTGTACGAGTACAGGTTTTGACGCAGGAACGACGACATACGGAAATTTGGGTCAGGAAGTGAATTTTGTACGGATAACCAAAACGGTTAAGGTGACCGGTAGCGTAAAGCGGGATATCCGGGTTCGAGACGCGGTCTGGTACAAAATTTCAATGGCGTCATTCTCAATACGTATCACTTACGTAAACATTTGTTTACATGTACATGTACATCACATGTACAGATTTCGTCCCATTCTGATAATTCTTTCTTCTTTCTTCATTTTCTTTTTTTTTTTCTTTTTTTTCTTAAGGTCTATTTTGTACTTAGTTACTACTATAGTCCATAGATAATACCTGCAAATACTATACAAAGAATAATTTAAGATTAACTTCAGCTCTACCTCCTTACCTGTGTATATGGCTGGAATTAATTTAACAAGTCCGTGAAAGCGCAGCGTTTAAATGTCACTGAAGTCACACTGGATACGACTTGGTTTTCTTTTTGACATTTCTCAGCAACATAATTGACAAACCAAACAAATTTTCAACATTTTTTGATTTTCTTTGGAACATTGGAGACGTAATTGTTATCTGGTACAAACTGTCGGCATACCGACAGTCACAGATAATTTCACAGGTTCTTGCACTCAAGTTGCCATGTAATCGTGACATAGTTTCATTATCGAAAAAAGGTCTTTCATAGAAATACGTCCATCGAAATAATATAGCACTTTTCTAACTTCATTACAGGAACATTGAAAAGCATTGCTGACGTAGTGGACAGTTTAAACGTAAAAGTATTTGTCATTAAAAAAGGAATTACCTTGCATGTCAGTCATTTATATTCCTATATGCACAGAAGTGTTTTTAACTGCAACGGCAAACAGTCTAGAAAACAGGTCCAGTACATATGTAATATTGACAGTGTCCTCAAAACGTCCAGGAGACAATCCGCATAATTCTTTCAAGGGCGCAATGATTTCTTCTGACCTCACGTTTTCTTTAATGGCAGTAAGCCTTAGGATCTGGACTGTGTTTGTCAGAGTGTCCCTTCTATAACACGATTTCTTTTTAAATGCATCCCAATCAAATCAGAAACTAGTTCTCATCTTGCAGTTTCTCGCTGTAGGAAACGAGCAGTCACGTCCACTTAAAATCTAAGGTCTGCAATCTGTTCCCATTGTTCTAATTTTCGTTCCTGCGCTCCTTTTTCCTTCGTAAATTCAACAGTAGCAAATTTTAAATCGGAAAATCGTTCCAGCCATGGTTCTATACTTAACCAATATGCTTTGCAGTAATATATAAAGTCTCCAGACACGTTGCTCAGTTTCATCGAAAACTGTTGAACTGATTGTTGAATAATGTGTGTGACCTCAGACATTTTACTATTCATACTATCAATTTCTTAAGGTGTCGCATGACTGTAAACTAAGCACAAAGTACTCCTTGATATACTGAACAACAAATCCTTTCTGTCGATCGTTCTACTTTTTTGCTCGTGTTTGTCATCTAAGGCTTTAAATTCTTCCTGCATGGTATTGTACTGCAGTATCATAGTAGATTTGCAGTACCGATCGCGTATGCGATGGCAAAATATATTTTGAGAATTCTCATCCTTCTCTTCTGTCATTCCCATTCATCTTTAAAGGCTTGTGAAGGTAGATCGCTAGACTACCTCTTTTTTTACAAACATACACTCGACCTGTGAATGTTCTTCGCAGAGGGTAAACAGCACTGACACCACGATTCTCAATTGTGCCGACAGAAAAATACCACACCGCAATAATAAATGAAATGTCACACTGCACCGTGTACTTCCGGGAAGGAATGTGCAAAGCCGAGACAGAAAGAGACGTGGCCCGCACGGTTCCAGCACACCCAGCCCGCGTGAAATTGGGTTTGCCAAGACCGGCCCTGATATAAAATGTAGACTGTCAATGGCAAGGAAAGCGTTTCTTAAGAAGTGAAATTAGTTAGCATCGAATAGGGATTTAAGTGTTAGGAAGTCTTTTCTGCAAGTATTTGTATGGAGAGTAATCCATATATAGCACTGAAACATGGACGATTAACAGTTAAGACTAGAACAGAATAGAGGATTTTGGAATGTGGTGCTTCAGAGGAATGCTGAAGATGAGATGGGTAGATTATGTAACTAATTAGGAGGTACTGAATAGAAGTGGAAGGGGGGGGGGGGGCGGAAGAAATTTATGGCACATTCCGACAAGGAGGAAGGTTCAGTTGATAGAACACATTCTGAGATATCAGCTTATGGCCAGTTTAGTACTGGAGGCAAGTGTGAGGGGTAAAAACCGTAAGGGAAGCCAAGAGATGAATTTAGCAAACAGATTCAGAAGGATGTAGGTTGCAGTAGCTATTCGAAGATGAAGAGGTTTGCATAGGATAGAGTAGGGTGGGGGTCTGTACCAAACGAGCCTTCGGACTGAAGACCACAACAACAACAATAACTGAGAGTTGTAAAACTGGACTATCTCAGAAAATTGTGTAGCTTATCTCGGAGAGACCACGCAAGAAATACAATGATTAGGGAATTGACTCAGGCTCAAGGAAGCTCAGAAGAACGGTAGCTCGCGTGGTTTTGGTATACAATGCGAACGGCAGATGACAGATGGCCAAGGAAGCCCTTAATATACCAACCTCAAGGAAGATAGAGAAGGATAACGCCGAAGGTTGCCTGATGAGATAGGGTAAAATAGGGCATGAAGGAAAGAGAAACAGAAGAAGACGAAGAAGTACGTGAAAGGAGAAACCAATAGCTACAAATATTTTGGATGCGGTGACAGCTGTAGGAACCCTACAAGAATAAAATTAAGGTATATGTTTCGTACTAGTGGACATCATTTAGCGAGGAACTACTTCTTTGCTTCTTCTAGTCCTCACACATCCCCCTTGCTTGTCGTCATGCGCTATTTTGCTTCCAAGAGAGCAGGACTTCTTCAAATCGTCTACTACGTGGTCCCCAAAATGGAGGTAAAGTTTGTCAGTCTCGTTTACGCTGTCGTCATTACTTTCGTCTTCATTTGGTGCACTTTCAGTTCAGGTTCATTCCATTCAAGACGTCATGTAATTCTTTCTTCTTTCGCTAATGATTGCAAGGTCGTCAGTGAATCGTGTCATTGATATCCTTCCGCCCGAAATTTAATCCCACTCCTGAACCTTTGGCTTATCACCGCCATAGCTTCATCTATGTGGAGGCTGAATAAAGACTGAATCAACGCCATAAACCCTTTTTAGTTCGACCACTTCTCTCTTTTTTTCCTTGCTCTCTCTTCATTCTTGTATATCTTTCACGCTACTAGTCCTTCCCTTTAGCTTAGATCTGTTTTCTGAGGCTTTCAAACAAGTTACACCATTTAACATTATCGAACGCTTTTTATAGGCCGACAAATCTCGTTAATGTCAATAATTTTCCTAAAATCTTCCTCCCATTATCAAGCGAAACGTAGAACTGTCTCTCCGACGCCTTTACCTTTCACAAACGGAAACGAACCGTCATCTAACTGATACTCAATCTTCCTTTCCATATTTCTGTAAATCATTCTTGTCAGTCATTAGATTGCATGAGCTTTTAAGCTGATTTTGCGACAGACGTTCACGTATCTCCAGTATACAAAGGCGAATCACAATAACAAAAAGCGGTGAAAGTATAGGATAGGAGGAGCAATAAGTGTATTCGGAGACAAGCTTTTTGCGAGGAACTGCGTACAAAATACTGTCCTCGTTAGTAAAATGTATTTGAAACGAAAATTTTTGATCAATTCTACATCTATGTGGCCTCCAATTTGATCCATGACCCACTTTAACAAGAAATACAACACTATTGTAGCACGCTCCAACTCACAACTACTGCTTCCTCACTCATGTCCTTTGACTCATATCTGCTGTCTGGTTTCTCTTAAATAGTAGATGACTTTTAGCTCCCTGCATTTTATCCTTGCTATCTTCAGGACTTCACAGTATGTCTACATTTCAAATGCATTTGTACACACACGGACAATGTTCTGTATCGAATTCAGTGGTTGCTCATAAACACATTCGCAATTATCTCCCAAACGCCTCGCTTGCCCGTGTTAACTGCAGCATTTTTTCTTCTGTTACGGCGTACATTACTATGTAAGTATTCACAATTAATTACCATACACCCCGCATAAAAGTCCTTCGAATCTTATTCGTAAAATGCAACATATGCAAGAGGTGACGTACTCTCTTACTTGAAGAAGAAAGTAAAGGGCCGAAGTGAGCAAGTACTGATAGGTGTGAATATTACAGAATCATCTGTTTAATAAGTTTCAAGTGCCAGGTCTATGATACGCAAATTGTGGTGCCAGACGTTAAAACAAAGGCTTTTTTCTCTGAGGCAGGACATTCTCATGAAATTTCAATCAATCACTTTCGCCTCAGAGTGTGAAAATATTTTGTAGACGTCCACCTACATAGGGAGAAATGAGTATCGTAATAAAATATGAGAAACGTAAGCTCGCAGGAGACATTTAAGTGTTCGTTTTTCGCCGCGCGGAGTGGCCGCGCGGTTTGAGGCGCCATGTCACGGACTGCGCGGCCCCTCCCGCAGGAGGTTCAAGTCCTCCCTCGGGCATGGGTGTGAGTGTGTTGTTCTTAGCATAAGTTAGCTTAAGTTAGTTTAAGTAGTGTGTAAGTCTAGAGACCGATGACCTCAGCAGTTTGGTCCCTTAGGAATTCACACATATTTGAACATTTTGTTTTGGTTTTTCCCGCATGCTCTTCGAGAGTGTACGGTAGAGAAGCAACTTAAACGCAATTCGACGAACCCTCCGCCAGCCACTTAATTGTGAAATGCAGGGTAAGCATGTAGATGTAGATGTGGATGCTGACACGAATAGTTTAGAGCAGAATGGAAAAAGTGCTAGAAACCAACCTTCGGAAAGATCAGTTTGGCTTCGGAGAAATGCACGAACTTACGAGGTGATATTGATCCAAGCTATTTTAGAAGGTACGTTAAAGAAAATTTGTGACAATGTTGACTGTGGTACATTCTTTGAATATGTTTATAATTTTTGTAGATTTAAGAAAGCCTTTGACAGTCTTGATTGTGGTACTCTATTTGAAATTATTATGAGAATAGGTGTAAAATGTAGGAAACAAAAGTTTATTTGCAACGTGAACAGGAACCAGACTGCTGTAATGTGTCGAAGGACACGAAACGGAAGTAGCAGCTGTAGAGGTAATGAAAACGTTTGTTACCTGATCCCAACGTTATTCAAACTGAACGTTGAGCAAGTAGTAATTGAAGCCAAAGAGAAATTTGATTGGTGTATTAAAGTTCAGGGAAAAGAATTAACAAATTTGAGTTTTGACCATTACATCGTAATTCTGTCAGAGACGTCAAAAGACGTGGGAGAGCAGTTGATAGGGTCTTGGAAAAAAGTTATATGATGGACATCAACAAAAGGAAAACAAAGGTAACACAATGTAGTCTAATTCAGTCAGGTGATACTGAGGGACTTAGACTAAGAAACGTGATGGTAAAAATAGTAGATCAGTTTTGCTCTTTTCGGCAGAAAAGTAACACAAGATGGATGAAGCATAAAGAGTATAAAGAGCACACCGGCAATGGCAAACAGGGAATCCTGTTAACATCTAATGTAAAATTAAATGCTGGGAAATATTTTTCTGAACGAACGGGAAATCTTTTCTGAATGTATTTCGCTGGAGTGCAAAATGGCTCTGAGCACTATGGGACTGAACATCTATGGTCATCAGTCCCCTAGAACTTAGAACTACTTAAACCTAACTAACCTAAGGACATCACACACATCCATGCCCGAGGCAGGATTCGAACCTGCGACCGTAGCGGTCACTCGGTTCCAGACTGAAGCGCCTAGAACCGCACGGCCACACCGGCCGGCCTCGGTGGAGTGCACCTTATACGGACAGTTCAGACCGGAAGAAAACACTTGATTTTGAAACATGGTGCTGCAGAAGAGTTCTGAAGGTTACATGGGTAGATCAGGTAACTGATGAAGAGTTACGAAATCGAATTAGGGAAAAAAGAAATTTATTGTTCAAATTGACTTAAAGAAGGCACCGGTGGTAGGATGCATCGTAAAGCATCCAGGAATCTTCCATTAAGTTGTTGTTGTTGTGGTCTTTAGTCCTGAGACTGGTTTGATGCAGCTCTCCATGCTACTCTATCCTGTGCAAGCTTCTTCATCTCCCAGTACCTACTGCAACCTACATCCTTCTGAGTCTGCTTAGTGTATTCGTCTCTTGGTCTCCCTCTGCGATTTTACCCTGCATACTGCCCTCCAATACTAAACTGGTGATCCCTTGATGCCTCAGAACATGTCCTATCAACCGATCCCTTCTTCTAGTCAAGTCGTGCCACAAACTTCTCTTCTCCCCAATCCTATTCAACACTTCCTCATTAGTTATGTGATCTACCCATCTAATCTTCGGCATTCTTCTGTAGCACCACATTTCGAAAGATTCTATTCTCTTCTTGTCCAAAATATCTATCGTCCATGTTTCACTTCCATTCATGGCTGCACTCCATACAAATACTTTCAGAAACGACTTCCTGACACTTAAATCTATACTCGATGTTAACAAATTTCTCTTCTTCAGAAATGTATTCCTCGCCATTGCCAGTCTACATTTTATATCCTCTCTACTTCGACCATCATCAGTTATTTTGCTCCCCAAATAGCAAAACTCTTTTACTACTTTAAGTGCCTCATTTCCTAATCTAATTCCCTCAACATCACCCGGCTTAATTCGACTACATTCCATTATCCTCGTTTTGCTTTTGTTGATGTTCATCTTACATCCTCCTTTCAAGACACTATCCATTCCGTTCAACTGCTCTTCCAAGTCCTTTGCAGTCTCTGATAGAATTACAATGTCATCGGCGAACCTCAAAGTTTTTATTTCATCTCCATGGATTTTAATACTTACTCCAAATTTTTCTTTTGTTTTCTTTACTGCTTGCTCAATATACAGATTGAATAACATCGGGGAGAGGCTATAACCCTGTCTCACTCCCTTCCCAACTACTCCTTCCCTTTGATGTCCCTCGACTCTTATAACTGCAATCGCTCCCTGTATTTTACCCCTGCCACCTTCAGAATTTGAAAGACTTCCAGTCAACATTGTCAAAAGCTTCCTCTAAATCTACAAATGCCAGATACGTAGGTTTGCCTTTCCTTAATCTAGCTTCTAAGGTAAGTCGTAGAGTCAGTATTGCCTCACGTGCTCCGATATTTCTACGGAATCCAAACTGATCTTCCCCAAGGTCGGCTTCTACTAGTTTTTCCATTCGTCTGTATAGAATTCGCGTTAGTATTTTGCAGCCTTGACTTATTAAACTGATAGAGTAAGGGAGGAAAATGTGTAGATAAAAACTTTACAGGGAGACAGTGGTACGAATACAGCAAACAGGTTCAGGTGCAGTATCGTTGCAGTAGTTATTCGGAGATGAAGAGGATTGCGTCAGTTAGACAAGAGTGGAGAACTTTATGAAACCAATCCTGGGACGGAAGATCATAATAACAAATTACACTACAGGGACACGTCCAGCATCGTTTTAGAAGGGACTCACGTACGAAGAAAGAAAGCTACTACCGCTATTATTACTATTACGTGTAACTACGATTTCCTTCTCGAAATTCACAGAATGTGAAACACACACTCACACACACGCGTTTCTGGAGAGGGAGAGAAGGGAAGGCAGAGGAGAGCGTGCAGCAAGCGGGGGCGGATGGGCACGTGCGGCTGGAGCCCATGGGGTCAGTGTTTATGGCCCACTTCCTGGGAACCCCAGGGACCGCTCGGGCGGCCCGTTTGTCGGAAACAAGCGGCCGCTGCGCAAACAACCGCCGCACAGCCGCCGCGGACGCAGTCACACCTGCTGCTCGGCTCGTGCGGAAGAACGCAGCAGCCAGCCACACATCTGCGCATCAGGCAGCTCACTGGCCGCGCGACGGCCCGCCTACGCACAAAAAAGGACCGTGGTAGTGCGGCCACTTCTCGACTTACAGCTTCTCCCACTTGCCACCCGTACTGGTAGCACAACTTTGCTAAACCCTGAGACGAATGATACTACCTGAAAAAAAGTAAAGCATCCAGAACGGGAAGAAGATGCGAAATGCAACTTCACAGGCTGAAAGGGTATGTGACGTCATTGCAGTCATTACAAAATCGAATTACATTTGCAAAGAACTTGGCAGCGAGAGCCCAGCTGTCAGTATGACGTTGCTTCCGCACTGACCTGGATGTCTGCACTGACTCATTTGGGAAGGGTGCCTAAAGGCCATTGTATCCCCTCATGAAGCAAGCTGGCCCGCAACTGGTCCTTCATATTCCAGATACCGGAAACTGGACAGAGTTGACATCTGAAATGGTGTCACGCATGTTCTATAGCGGAGAGATCAAGGAATCTTGCAGGCCATGGGAGTACTTCAAGACCACAGAGACAGATCACTGAGACACGTAACATACGCGGGAGAATGAAGCCCTGTTGAAGAGTGGGCCCACGATACTGCCATAAGAGGATGTACGGCCTCTATGATGTAACATTGCTCCATCAGGGTTCCTGTAAGCACTAACTGTGGTGTCTCATATCGATACCTCCCTAAGGGCATCAAAGCAAAGAATTGCAACTTTCCGCCTGACGCTGGCAGTAGTCGTGAATGATCTGGTGGAACCAATGGTGTGCGCTCGCTGAGCCATACCTTCAGCAGCTCTGTACTTCGAGCGCCCTCTGCCACTGTAATATAGGATGGCCGGCTGCAATGGCTCAACCCTTCATGCTCGTGACGCTAAGCAGATGTCGTCTAGTCGCGGCTCCAACACCATAGTTCGTGCTTTAGGACATAGATACTCCTTTCTGTATCAGTTGTAAGGAGACTTCGTATATATGGAGAAATAGAAGTTAAGTAAATCTTCTGTTTACTATATTACTTGTTCACTAGTCATTTCTGTTAGTATCCAGCTTTCCTACAGTGACAGTTACTGCACCACTCTGTAGTCCACCTATCCTCGTGCGGGTGGCCGGTGTGGCCGAGCAGTTCTAGGCGCTTCAGTCTGGAACGGCGCGACCGCTACGATCGCAGGTTCGAATCCTACCTCGGGCATGGATGTGTGTGATGTCCTTAGGTTAGTTATGTTTAAGTAATTCTAAGTTATAGGGGACTGATGGCCTCAGACGTTAAGTCCCATAGTGCTCAGAGCCTTTTGAACCATTTTGAACCTCTCCTCGTGTGCGAAGTCGTACAAAACGCCAATAGCCGTGCGTGACGGCTGCTCACTCCATGGCCACAGGAATAAAAACTTCTGTGCCTCTCCAAAATATTGGTTGGTTGGTTGTTTCGGGGAAGGAGACCAGACAGCGAGGCCATCGGTCTCATCGGATTAGGGAAGGAACCATCCCGGCGTTTGCCTGGAGAGATTTAGGAAAATCACGGAAAACCTAAATCCGGATGGCCGGACGCGGGATTGAACCGTCGTCCTCCCGAATCAAAATATTGGAAGAACGGGAACTCTACCTCGGTAGCCACCATTCCCTCCAGTGATGGACATCTAGAATTGAACAGAATCGTGATCCGTCGCTGAGGTCGTGGAGCCATTCATCAGCATTTCCGGTTTTTGATTCACGGCAGCACTCCAAACAGTCATTTGTGCTGTGGCGACAACGGAACCTATTCAACAGACAGGAAATCGCTAGTCCGGCTGCAGCTAGTCTCTGACCATTGGTGCGGGATGACACAAAACATTGCAGGCAGTCCAGTTCTTGTTCTCGGATGGAAAGCGAAGATAAAATGTGCTACAGTGTACTGGTGCGGCGATCCTTCCTTGTGAACATCGGACGTTGTTGACTGGAATCCTGACGACGACTATTTCTGCCCTAAGGTTCCCATACAGTCCAACATCGGGTCACTGTCAGTCCGAATGCCTCACAAATCTGGATATTCCACGATACGACCAGCTGAACAAACAGAGACCAACAAAGAGGCCCATTACTAAATGTGTCAGATCCTGATAATGCCGTCTCATACAAGTAAGCCGCGGCTCCCTGTCCTTAACAATGATCATGCAACATCTGAAGTTGCTCAAGCCCATTTTTCCGCTACCACACCTGATAAACCCATTGAACACGAACAACACTAATGTATAATTTGGCCATTGTCCCTGTCAAAGAGAATTGCAACTCTAATCAGTGTGAGCGCGTACAATGTTACATTGACATCTGAACACGTCTCTCGATGCCTAACTTTATTTGTCAGGCAGTGTATTTGCGTAAGAATGGTGAAACTGGTAAAAGCTGATCTCGAGGGTGGTCCGTCTGGACTCTGCAGAAATGTAAGAATGCTCTAAGCAAAACTGATTCTGAGACGTATTAGAGAAGAAGGGCAAGGAAAAACAATACTACGGTTACAAAATTTTTACATTTACAGAAAGCTTTTTACAATGTTGACTGTAATGAACTATTAAAAACAGCACAGGTATTTTAGAGCTTTAGAAATATACCGCCTGAGAAGAGCTTGCTGAATTTTCCGACATGACCGAGTAACAAGTGAAGAGCCAGCCCAGCTGGACGCGCGGTCTAACGCTCTGCCTCTCAAGCGGGAAGGTGTGCCGGTCCCCGGAACGAATCCGCCCGCTGGATTAGAGTCGAGTTCCGGTGTGCCGGCCAGCCTGTGGATGGTTTTTAAGGCGGTTTTCCATCTGCCTCGGCGATTGCGGGCAGGTTCCCCTTATTCCGCCTCATTTACGCTATGTCATCGATTGCCGCGCAAACACTTTCTCCACGTACGCGTAGACCGTCATTACTCTACCACGCAAACATTTGGGTTACACTCGTCTGGTATGAAAAGTTCCCGAGAGGGTTCACTGGGGACCGAACGGCACAATAAGCCTCGGTTCGGTGTGGGGCGGCGGTGAGTTCGGTGGACTTATGTGGCCTGTTGTGGGGTTGTGAGTCACTGAGGGCTACGGCGGGCGAAGCCTCTCCGTCGTTTCTATGTCCCCGGTTCAGTACACAATACACAATACACACCAAGTGAAGAAATCAGAGAAAAGACGCTGACCATTACAGTATTATTACCGGTAGAAGAAAGGCAGCTAGAATGATTAAGACATTTCACAAGAATGGAGGAAGACAGAAGGCCAGAGAGCTCATTCAAGGCAACCACCTTGAAGGAGAAGAAGAGGAAGACCACGGAAAGGGTCGCTAAGAGGTACCCAAAAAGCGATGGTGAGGAGATGAACAGAAGAGAACGAGGAAGAATGGCGATACCGAAGCGCTTGGCGACAGAGATGCAGGAAAGGTCTGGCCGTTTTGAGGTTAACGGAAAAAAAAACCTTCAGATAGCTCTGAGCACTATGGGACTTAACATCTGAGATCATTAGTCCCCTAGACTTAGAACTGCTTAAACCTTACTAACCTAAGGACAGCACCCACATCCATGCCAGAGACAGGATTCAAATCTGCGACCGTAGCATCAGCGCGGTTCCGGACTGAAGCGCCTAGAACCGCTCGGCCACAACGACCGGCGTTAATTGCAAGCTACGTGTATTGTTCCCAGTCCAGTATTCGGATCATCAGGAGTTTATCTGAGAGAAACAAAGCTGCATGACTATAGCCATTTTACGCCTTTTCTCGGTATCAAACGAACGTAAGAAATGCAGCACAATTAGCGTAATCATCAATATAGCAAATCAAAGCGCACATGAAGTTCAAAGGCGGCGGCAGTAGAAGTTTTTCTGTCGACAACTGTATCTACACATGTACTCTACAGGTCCCCTGTTCTGTGTTTGGGAGGATATCCTGTGTATTGTTTGTTTCTTTCCAGTAGTCATATAGCGCGCCGCGCACGGAACTGTACATGTCTTTATAAATACGGTCGAAGTCGTGTAATCATTGCTGGAGAAATAGTTCGACCAAGTACAGTTATTCTTAATCTGCGTAAGAACCTGAGCTCTCGCAATCGGATCCTTTCGTCTGATTACGCACATCAGATTTATTTGTCCAGCATTCAAGCTGTAAGTATTCTCGCATTTGTGACAATTTTCTAAAGAGAAATGAAGCACCGCATCTACCACAGCTCAGCTTCTATATTTCGTGAAAGAACAGAGTAATACGATTTTCATACGATCCGTCATTTCTGAGTCGGTGCTTTTCCCTACCGAGTAGTTGTTCAAATAGTTCAAATCGCTCTGAGCACTATGGGACTTAACATCTGAGGTCATCAGTCCCCTAGAACTTAGAACTACTTAAACCTAACCAACCTAAGAACATCACACACATCCCTGCCCGAGGCAGGATTCGAACCTGCGGCCGTAGGAGTTGCGCGGTTCCGGACTGAAGCGCCTAGAACCGCTCGGCCACCGCGGCCGGCAGTAGTTGTTCGATCTCTATTCGTGAAGAGGAGAAGCATTTCCAAATCGTTGCAGTATTTTAGTTTTTGGGAAAATGGCAGTGCTCGTTATCACTCCATCAAAAATTACATTGACGCATCTAATTTTTGTATCTGAATCTCACTTCATGAAGAAGAAAGCGAAAAGAGCAGTAAGGTTTAATATGGATCCGATGACGATGTCATTATAAATGCGGAAGAAACTCAGACTGAGGAAAGAAACTGGCCGTACACGTTCAGAGGAACCACCCCGGAATTTGCTTTAAGCGATTTTAGGGAACTAATGGCAACCCGAAATCTAAATGGCAACATGGTGATTCGAACTCCCCATCCTCTCAGGATAAGTAATTCCGTACTTTCGAGCGGTGGTAAACTCTTGCAGCAAATTTAGTATCCGCCATGACCTTTGTTCATCGCCATGTGGCTATTGTTTCTACATGTGGTGTCCCGACACGTAGAGAAACTGCATTGCCTGAATTATAGATTTCCTATATGACAAAGAATGAAGTAACTATTCAAACATTTATTGTAAGACCTGCGAAAAACATAATCGTCATTATCAGTATTAAATTTAAGTTTGAATGTCAATGCATTTTCTCTATCAGTGTCTCAGTGTAGCGATCTCTCTAATTAAATAAATTACACGTGATCAGACATTCAGTTGGCTGCAAAGAACAGGCAAGTCCACGTGCGTACAGCACCAAACGTCGATACCTAACCACCAACACCGGACACGGAGGGGGCAAACGTGTCAGTGTCGTGCGTGGTAAATGGGGGAAACTGTTACATATTGTCTGGGAGGGCTTAAAAGCAGATCGCGTGAAATGCTTGTGCACGGAATTTACATCAATTGTGGAATGCGGTGCAGTGTAACGCAACGCGTTCTGCTGTTATGGGTTCCACTTCCAGCGAAGAGTAAAAGCGAACTAAAATGCAACATGCTTCAACACAGTGACAACTAGTAATGCTACTACAAAAGCGCTTCGAATTAAAAGCGTAATCATAATTCACTCTTCAATTTAAAACACATAAAAGTAATGAAATCACATTTCCCCTTAACGCTAAGTTCGTGATATTAATGCATATATTTACATTCGTGCCTAGTGTCGCTAATACAACGTACAGTTTACGTCAGTGCTGAAAATACTTCCCTCCATCGCTGTTTCGGCATCTACATCTACATCTGCATCCATACTCCGCAAGCCACCTGACGGTGTGTGGCGGAGGGTACTTTGAGTACCTCTATCGGTTCTCCCTTCTATTTCAGTCTCGTATTGTTCGTGGAAGGTTCAGGGATTTTCTCTGCCTCATGATGACTGGGTGTTGTGTGATGTCCTTAGGTTAGTTAGGTTTAGGTAGTTCTAAGTTCTAGGGGACTGATGACCATAGCTGTTAAGTACCATGGTGCTCAGAGCCATTTGAACCATTTGTTCGTGGAAAGAAATATTGTCGGTATGCCTCTGCGTGGGCTCTAATCTCTCTGATTTTATCCTCATGGTCTCTTCGCGAGATATACGTAGGAGGGAGCAATATACTGCTTGACTCCTCGGTGACGGTATGTTCTCGAAACTTCAACAAAGGCCCGTACCGAGCTACTGAACGTCTCTCCTGCAGAGTCTTCCACTGGAGTTTATCTATCATCTCCGTAACGCTTTCACGATTACTAATTGGTCCTGCAACGAAGCGCGCTGCTCTCCGTTAGATCTTCTCTATCTCTCCTATCAACCCTATCTGGTACGGATCCCACATTGGTGAGCAATAGTCAAGCAGTGGGCTAACAAGTGTACTGTAACCTACTTCCTTTGTTTTCGAATTGCATTTACTTAGGATTCTTCCAATGAATCTCAGTCTGGCATCTGCCTTACCGACGATCAACTTTATATGATCATTCCATTTTAAGTCACTCCTAATGCCTACACCCAGATAATTTATGGAATTAACTGCTTCCAGTTGCTGACCTGCTATGTTGTAGCTAAATGATAAAGGATATTTCTTTCTATGTATTTGCAGCACATTACACTTGTCTGCATTGAGATTCAATTGCCATTCCCTCCACCATGCGTCAATTCTTTGCAGATCCTCCTGCAATTCAGCACAATTTTCCAGTTTTACAACCTCTCGTGGAGATCGAATAAAGTCTAGTGGGCAAAGTGTCTCCAAATAAGAAGTCATCACCATCCCAGTCGTAGGATACAGGCGTAGTGAAGATGTCTAGAACAAAACTCAAGGGGCCAAAGTGATCAGACAAAGCAGCATTTTTCTTGCGATGTGAATCTTATCCGGAGGAAACTACAGACGATACTGCCATTAAAATCTACAAGTGGGAAAGAACAAGCCCCTTTAACAAATCCCTTACTGTCGTAACATTTTCACCTTGATAGAGAGATGGGACAAAGAATGTACAAATCCTCACAATTACGGTAGCGCTTATTTTACAACGCAACGTTAACTGGTTTCGAACACATATGGAGTGTTCAACGACAAACACTTATTTATGTACCTTACGCCCCAGTTCTGAAAGGTTACAACCTCCGCAGGGACGAAGTGTGCTGCGGAGGGTTGGTGGTGGGGGTGGATGGGGGGGGGGGGTATGAAGGTAAGTGGAGAGCTAAAGGTATAGTAGAAATACATCGTCCTAAATGATGTATGAGACAGGCGAAATACCCACAGACTTCAAGAAGAATAAAAATAATTCCAATCCCAAAGAAAGCATTTGTTGACAGATGTGAAAATTTCCGAACTATCAGTTTAATAAGTCACAGCTGCAAAATACTAACGCGAATTCTTTACAGACGAATGGAAAAACTGATAGAAGCCGACCTCGAGGAAGATCAGTTTGGATTCCGTAGAAATGTTGGAACACGTGAGGCAATACTAACCTTACGACGTATCTTAGAAGAAAGATTAAGAAAAGGCAACCCTACGTTTCTAGCATTTGTAGACTTAGAGAAAGCTTTTGACAACGTTAACTGGAATACTCTCTTTCAAATTCTGAAGGTGGCAGGGGTAAAACACAGGGAGCGAAAGGCTATTTACAATTTGTACAGAAACCAGATGGCAGTTATAAGAGTCGAGGGGCATGAAAGGGAAGCAGTGGTTGGGAAAGGAGTGAGACAGGGTTGTAGCATCTCCCCGATGTTATTCAATCTGTATATTGAGCAAGCAGTAAAGGAAACAAAAGAAAAATTCGGAGTAGGTATTGAAATCCATGGAGAAGAAATAAAAACGTTGAGGTTCGCCGATGACATTGTAATTCTGTCAGAGACAGCAAAGGACTTGGAAGAGCAGTTGAACGGAATGGGCAGTGTCTTGAAAGCAAAACGAGGATAATGGAATGTAGTCAAATTAAATCGGGTGATGCTGAGGGGATTAGATTAGGAAATGAGACACTTAAAGTAGTAAAGGAGTTTTGCTATTTAGGGAGTAAAATAACTGATGATAGTCGAAGTAGAGAGGATATAAAATGTAGACTGGCAATGGCAAGGAAATCGTTTCTGAAGAAGAGAAATTTGTTAACATCGGGTATAGATTTAAGTGTCAGAAAGTCGTTTCAGAAAGTATTTGTATGGAGTGTAGCCATGTATGGAAGTGAAACATGGACAATAACCAGTTTGGACAGGAAGAGAATAGAAGCTTTCGAAATGTGGTGCTACAGAAGAATGCTGAAGATAAGGTGTGTAGATCACGTAACTAATGAGGAGGTATTGAATAGGATTGGGGAGAAGAGAAGTTTGTGGCACAACTTGACTAGAAGAAGGGATCGGTTGGTAGGACATGTTTTGAGGCATCAAGGGATCACAAATTTAGCATTTGAGGGCAGCGTGGAGGGTAAAAATCGTAGAGGGAGACCAAGAGATGAATACACTAAGCAGATTCAGAAGGATATAGGTTGCAGTAGGTACTGGGAGATGAAGAAGCTTGCACAGGATAGAGTAGCATGGAGAGCTGCATCAAACCAGTCTCAGGACTGAAGACCACAACAACAACAACAATGACACACATCACTCTTGGGTTCTTCTTTCGACACACCAGCCTTCAAGCAGTAACTATTGCTGTGTACCTGTAACGCACATATATAGCAGCCTTACTACGTGTTTCATTTGCTATCACCCTTCCACTCCACTACCAACCAATAGACTCTCATCTTATCGCACAGTTCCCCCAGCCATTTACTCTTGTGATTTGAATGGTGTCATGTGCAGTACGGCTCTTCTTTGCCCCCACCCGGTCTCGAGATGTTGAGGATTTGTTATTTTTAGACTTGTGTCTTCTGAACACGGAATAGAGCAGGTATGGTCCTACTGCTACAGGGTCTCTCTTTGGCATCGACTTTTATTTATGCTTTGTAGCTCTCACAGACACTGCTCTGTACGCCGTGGTTCATGATCTTCATCCCAGTGACCATTTCTCAATAACGATATATCTACCAGAAACAGCAGTCCCAGAAAGACATCCGCCAAGACGAGTACGAAGCAATGCAAAGTGGAGGCTGTATTTCCACACAGCGTCCAGGAATCGGCGTATCACATATTCAGCAGAATGCACCAGGACGATGATGCGTCTATTCCTAAACCTCAAGGACAAATAAGAAGACAGCCTGTTCTTTGGTGCAGGTAAGAATATCGCTACGCAATCAGGAACATAGGTTAGATCCCGCGCAGATGCAAGTGCCCACCATTAATAGATAACATCGAAGCCTGTAGGGGACCGAGAGCAAAATAACGTCATATTTAAAAAGAAAGGAAGAGATCGTGGCAAACACACGAATTAAAGCAAAAGTGCAAGGTCCCCAATGACTGCCGCAATGAGAAAGATTGCTCTCTAGGCCAATAAATGACACACTGTCCTGACTACGACGGAGAATTTTGTCACAAAGCTGTTACCGCCAGGCAAGTTTCAGCTTTCAGTTAACATCGATCGACTGCTGAGAGATACACCAAAGATGACGTAGTATCGTCCAGAGATGGTGCCACACCAAAGTCGGCAAAACATATCGATACCACAGATATTAGATTGGTCCCGCTGGAATCTGCTACGATGTACTCCTGAAGACCAGCCTCCCGTCTCAGCACAGCAGTGCCCTCGCACAGGAGTTCAGTACAGAGCCGAACACGGAAATGGTGAAGCAGTCAACATCACCGTGTCGGACTAAAGAGTTGTTAGCCTTACGATGAAATGTACTTTCGTGAATGTGGTATTTTGTACCGCAGGAAAACTGTTTTTTAATTAGTGCATCAAGTGATGCTTTGCCTGGCGGTGTCGCTAGTAAACTGTCCAGTACTCTTGCGGCAAAGAAGAGTTTCAAAGTTAAGTAAATCTTTTACTCGTTAATGTGATAAAGGGAACTAATATTTCATGACTTACAATCCCTATGTGCCACCTCACCTAGCAATCAACGAAACCACAGTTATGGTCGGATTTAAGTGGCTTCGTCTGGTCATAACAGATGAAGCGTGGCAAAATTACTGAACCAGTCACGGCAACATACGTGAAGCTCCTCATTTCGGTTATTTTAGTTAATTTAGCGGCTACTTGACTCAAGCATGGGAGCCTTACACGATGAACACGCTTCGTTACGAAATAAACCCTACCGTGTGTTCAATATTAACTTACTTAACTTTTCACATATTCTTCAGTTGAGAGATGTTAAAAGTGACATTGAAATAATATTAGTACAACTCAAATTGTTTTGTTTTATTGCTCTTTAGGTACGTACCACACTTTCCTAACAATGTATAGCCTCATCTACTCTTCCATGTACAGTTAAGTTTCATTTCACAAAAATATTTCTAATGGCTCTAAGCACTATGGGACTTAACATCTGAGGTCATCAGTCCCCTGGACGTAGAACTACCTAAACCTAACTAACCTAAGGACATCACACACATCCATGCTCGAAGAAGGATTCGAACCTGCGACCGTAGCAGCAGAGAGGGTCCAGACTGAACTTCATAGAACCACTAGGCCGCAGCGGCTGGCTTCATTTCACATTCATGCAGTAGTAACAATGTTCCATAGCGTTTTTAAATCGGTTGAAGAGATAATCACTGTTCACGGAAGCCTTTTCATCTGCGTTTCACTATCAACATGTTTCTCCACGAGGGTTACTGATTAAAAAACAGCGTACTGTCTCAACCTTAGCCGCGCGGGATTAGCCGAGCGGTCTAGGGGCTGCAGTCATGGACTGTGCGGCTGATCCCAGCGGAGGTTCGAGTCTTCCATCGGGCATGGGTGTGTGTGTTTGTCCTTAGGATAATTTAGGTTAAGTAGTGTGTAAGCTTAGGGACTGATGACCTTAGCAGTTAAGTCTCATAAGATTTCCGACACATTTGAACATTTTTGAATACCTACCGGCCGCTGTGTCCGAGCGGTTGTAGGCGCTTCAGTCCAAAACCGCGCTGTTGCTACGGTCGCAGGTTCGAATCCTGCCTCTGTCATGGATGAACGTGATGTCCTTACGTTAGTTAGGTTTAAATAGTTCTAAGTCTAGACGTTAAGTCCCATAGTGCTTAGAGCCATTTGAATTTTTGTAATAATACCTTTTTGAGCAAACATATACTTATTTAAATGGAATAATGTCTATTGACATTAACGAAACAAAAATTGATTAAATTAGAATGTCAGTGGTGTTTGTTGCAGGTCTATTTCAAGTCGTTTACGAGATATCGTATTTCGAAAAGTTCGCACACCAATACTTGTTTGTTACATTCAACCTGCACAATTGCTAGGTATGATGTTGAGTTTTCTTACAGTGTGCTTGTGTGTTCCTTGACTGCCCTGCGACTTGCTAGTCAGTTAGTGTGTGACAGTCCAAGCAGTAGGTGGTGAGTGCACGTTGGGCTTTACCATTGCAGAAAAACCCGTCACGCTCGTGGTGTACGGAGAATGTAGAAAGAATAGATTTCGTTCTTGTAGGCATATGTGGCAAGATATTCCAAGAGGCGTCAACCATCTCGGCCATTATTTATCGGCCTTTCCCAGCAGCATGGTAGCGCAACACGTAGCAGCTAGACAACGTAATACAGGGAGACAAGTGATGACAGAAGATGGGGAAATTAATGTTCTGGTAGCTGTTGCACTTGAATCGCACGTTAGCTCCCGCACAGTCACAGTAAGAGGAGGTATGAGTACGAGGAAGTGCCATGAGGCAGGCAAGTGTACTAAGCATACACCATAGACAGAGGTTCCACCCTATCACATCTCTCTCCATCAAGAGCTGCATGAAAACGTTTATGAGAATCGTGTTAACTTCTGTATATGGGCATTAAATAAGAATACCCCAGATGTGTCATGTATCTTCTTTAGTCATGAACCCACATTTACCGGTCACGACTAACAATATTGGTCTATTGACAATCCCCGTTGGCTCCGTAAGGTGGAACGTCAGCGTCCATTGGTATAAACGTGTTGCATGGGATAGCGAACCATCAGCACAAAGGCCCTTTTTTCGTTCACGGAACACTGAACGCGCACCAGTATCGCATACTTCTAATAGACGATCTTCCACGAATGCTAGAAGACGTTCATCTGCAGACTAGGAGAAACCAGCGGTACCAACACGATGGCTGTCCATCCTATAGGGCACGAAGGACTACAGCGTGCCGCACGAATTATTTCCAAATCATTGGACTGGATAAAGAGGACCTGTACCTTGGCTGGCCCGTTCCTGGATTTGAAACCTGCAGATTTTTTTCTGTGGGGAAAGATGAAAGACGCTGCCTACGAGGACACACCAGTACACCCGATGATATGCAACGACGTATTAATGGAGCCTGCATGGACGCCCCCACTGAAATGCTAGCACTTGTGGAGCGGTCTTTCCATTCCAGGCTGGAAGCATGTATTGCCGCTGGCGGTGGTCGTTTTGAACACAACCTGTGATAGTCTATTGTCTCGATAGTGGTCAGAATCAACATAACCAGTAAACACACTTACGTTGTTCTTTATTGTGTGCAACCGTAGGTACTGTACAAGTGTCGGTGTGGGAACTTTTCAAAATATTTTACCTCGTGCACGACTAGCACTAAAACTCTGTAACAAACACCACTGACATTCTAATTTACCCTACTTTTACGTTGTTAATGTAAGTAGGCATTGTTCCATTTAAGAAAGTGGGTGTTTGCACAGAAGTACACTACCTAGCTACAATCTGTTGACTGCCTAAGAATACTAGCCTGTTATTACCAATCCATTCTATGAAAACCACACATCAATACCATATTCCATTACAACAACAATTGCGGTGCGTGTTTTAGGTTGCTCACCCTGTATATTGTATATGACAATCACTGGGGAAAGAGACATCGATTACTAACACTTTAAAATTTGGGTTAAATTTAACTGAAAAATTTAAGACATTTATGGAATCACGTAGAAAAATTCGTTGGAAACAATAAATATTTTTTTCAGATTGTTAACATGTAAAAGTAACTGACTACGAACATTTTCAAAAGGAGGGCGTAAAGAATCGCATCCTCCCCTCTCGGTATTGCGAGGGTTAACGAGTACAAAATCGCTATGTCATAACACCAAAGACAGCTGTACTCCTTACGGTGTACTACAACTTATCCACAGTGTCGAGCCAGGAATCAGTCTGCACGTAATATGTCAGCAGATCATTACATCATTCATTAGAGGAACGCAAATTTCATTTTTGAAACAGAACAATTACCGCGCACTAGGAAGGAACCTGTTTCAATTGCCCTCCTGAAACCTGGAAAGCATCGTTCCTGCCAGAGTATTTATCGTATCTCTCACCACCTGCGTTTGGAAAAGTTTTGGAGTGCATGATCAACAGCACCTTGTTTGAAGGTTAGAATCCCAAGGGTACCTTTGTAGATTTCAGTGTGGATTTAGGAAATATCATTCTACTTCTGATAATATGCTGGTCTTGGAGGCCGCTATGTAAAAATCTGCACTATCCTCACAATACGACACTCCCACCGATTCGCATAACAATTAGACTTACTAGTCACATTAATGTAAACAGCCTGAATAAGCACCTATTGCACCGCAGACGGATGCGAGACATGCTGGAAGCGCATCAGTGAGGTTCCGGAAGATATAGACAGGGATGTGGAGCAATGTCGACTCTAGTGCCGTGAACTGCTGCAATAGGTTTCTTGGTCGTGAATCCACTGTGCGAACAACCCGATCGAAGTGGTCTCACGGATTATCGATTGGGTTTAAATCGGGGCAGTTTGGTGACCACCTGTCCCTGCGATCTTAGACCAAGCAGTTCACTGCAAGTTGTGTGACACGTTTCATTGTCCTGTCGTTAGATGTCCGAGAGCAAACACACTGCAGGTTGAGGTGAAGATGGTCCCCAAGGATGATCCATCATGCCGTCCACAATGACGAGATCACCCAGGTAACGCCCGAAGACATTCCCCAGCCCATAACGCTCCCTCCATATTGTAGGATGATTGCTTTTACGTGTTACATGCGCCAACGGCCATCTGTCTGCTGTTGAAATACAAAACGTGATTCTTCTCAAGAGGTCACCTGGCGCAAAGTCCAGTTGCGGTATTGCCGGAAAAATTGCAGCCTTCGTCGGCGATCAATAGCAGTCCGAACGGGTGCATGAACCAAGCATCTGCTACGGAGGCCCATACACAGCAACGTTCTCTGTATGTTCGTTGAAGAGACAATGTTGGTAGCCCCTTGGCTCATCTGGGTGGTCAGTTGATCAAGAGTAGCACCTCTGTTCGTCCGTACACATCTCCGCAGCCGTCGTTCACTCGTGTAATCTTTGGCCAATGGCGAACCACTGGCGCCACTTTTGCGTAGATCCATTTCGCCATGCGCTGTGCAATTTAACCTCTGCGGCTAGTGAACAGTTTATAAACCTAGCCGAGAGCCAATGGTCAAGCAATTTTGGACGTCAGAAAAATCACTGCGATGCTGCATTAGGACCACTGCACTGTTTTCTGCGTCCGCCCGACATGCTTCACATACCCTCCAATGCTAGTGCTGCCACCTGGCGTTCTGAGTGGTTATTGCACGCTGACGTCGAATGGTCACATTTATGTGACTGGGCCTTGTTGCATAAGAACATCAGCTGGCGCATCCTGATTTAGAGACGGTGCACGAGAACGTCCTGTAATGATCAATGTCTCTCATACGGCTCGTGTATTTGTAGTAGGTGATACATATGGATTAGAGTTTCAGGAACAACGTTAGCGAAGTCTCCTTCCTGGTACTCCAGCACTGGTGCACGGGCGGTGGTCGAGGCAGCGCCTCTCGCGTCCCTACACCGCTGCACGCCGACTTCAAAGGGTCGGCACCCAGCAGGCGGCCTGTATGGGTTTTAATATAAGGGGCAAGGGATGAAAACAGAAATCGTTGTACTCCGGCGTCGGCGGCGGCGGCGGCAACAGGAGCGGTGGTCGCCGACGCCGACCCAGCAGGCCGCGCTGCTTTTCCGGGGCCGAGAAAATGAATAGGTTTCCCCTCAGGCGCCCTAAAAATTAATTAATAATCAGCTTTTTTCCGGGGCCGGCCGTCGCTGGCGACATTAATAAAAACTCTTGCGAGGACGAAATGAGGGCTGGCGGGCATTCCTGTCCCGCAACGGCGGCAGCGGCAGAGGCCGCGCGGCACAGTGCCGTCCGCTAATTTAGATTATTGCGCCCGGCGTCCGGCAGGGCAGGCAAGGTTCCTGCATAATATCGCGCGGCCGTCGCAGGCCGCCGTGTGGCGGCGTCGGAGGCTGCCGCCTAGGACGGCAGGCTGCGCTCGTTCTAACGTGCCACAAGGCAGCACTACGCTCCAGGCATTAAAGCAACCCAGTGTTCTGCCAGAAGGAGTGACAACAATTTGTAACGTTCCTTTCACATGTGATTCCGAAAACTCTTAAGTGTGAAATCCCAGTCGCACCTGCGCCCAGAATGCGGGCACTCCTCCACACGAGAAGCAAGAATACAGACTCACAGGTGAGAGATTTTGTTCATTTTTCGCACGGTTGTATTTCTAACAATACCACCACTTGCAAAGTAGGTTAGAAATCAGATTATAAATGTTGCTCAAGCAGCCTATGTTCGCTTTATCGGGCATCAACCAAGTTATTGACTGTGGATGGCATCGTCAGAATGGAAATAATGAAGTCACTGTAAAAAATCATTAATTTTGTCACTTATTTCGAATGGATTCCCACGTAGATTTCGTCGAAGTTGTTATGGCTCATCATTTTGATTCTAGGGGTATTCCATTTTGACTGCTAGAAGGTCCAGATCTGTATTTTAGTAATATTTGAAGACCTAACAAATGCGTCTTTCAGGAAATTTTTAATGATCAAACAATCCCAGATCAGAACAATGGGATGGTAGAAATAATTTTTGACTTGGTGTTCACGATCCACATTTTTATCAAACTACTTGTAAATTCACATATACTTTTTCTTAACTGTCACACCATCAAGAAAACAGTTTTGTATCAATTTTCATATATTTAATTTCCACTTTAACCAAACACAAGGCTTGACTGTTCTTTTACAAAGTGAAATAACAACTTAACTTCTGCAAAGTGATACAAAGACTGCTCTGTGCGCATTCGCGCCAAATCGGTTACAAGTAAGTCAAAGATTATGACAGTCTCACAGAAATGAATACACATAGCCGGCCGGTGTGACCGAGCGGCTCTAGGCGCTTCAGCCTGGAACCGCGCGACCACTACGGTCGCAGGTTCGAATCCTGCCTCGGGCATGGATGTGTGTGATGTCTTTAGGTTAGTTAGGTTTAAGTAGTTCTAAGTTCTAGGGGACTGATGACCTCCGATGTTGAGTCCCATTGTGATTAGAGCCATTTGAACCATTTTTTTGAATACACACAAGAACCATATCACTGTAATATATCGATACATCGGAATAACTATACATTAATAAAACTAAATGTGAATATTGTCACAAAAATATGTCTGTTACTTCGCAGAAAAGTAGTACGATATTACTGGTATCAAGAACTGGGGTTGGAGTGCCGTAATGGTCACGTAAATAAAGAACCATTTCATAGTGCACATTTGGATGTCGGATATGCTGTTCTGGTATGATGCGCTCCTCAAAAGTGAAATGGGGTGGAATGGATTTTGTTCGTCTTTCACAGGATTGTCGTACATATTTAGAAGTCGGAAATGCTGCCCTAGTATGATGTGCTCCTCAGAGTTGTAACGGAATGGAGCAAACTAAATAAGGAAACAGGATGTTTAACATCAGGTACAGTGAGAACGTTGGAAATTGGCGTGCTGGCGGAACCCGGAAGAAATTAATTATCCAGACTTGGTAAGGATGTATAGAGCACAATAGTCTTTGGTAAAAATATGAAGGAATGCTCCAAGGCGAAATTTTTTCGAAGGACTGGTGTCTGGACTCCCACCGTGACATGTGCGATAGTCCCTCACGCCCAGTGGGCCTAAAATACTAGGGTCCTCCAGATACAGAAAGGAACGATTCACAACCGAGCATTTGAATGGGTATTTCCTGTTTGCTAGAAAGTACAAATATACATATATGGAAGGTATATAATCAGCACAAAAAGCGAATACGTTCCTCTTGTAAAAGACTTTGACTGATAAGTGGGAGACCAACTGCCTCGTTCTACGTCCCTCAGCACCTTTAAAAATTTTCGAAAAAAATGTGGCATACGTATTCGTGCTTTCCCTCTGAGTGAAGCTTGACAGGCCCCTCACATGAAACTATCACTGCGATAACGCGAAATAACATAGCTGCAAGGAACATGATCCTTAGAAAGCCAACGGGCAGTAAGTGAGGCGCCAAACCTACTGCGCTTACAACCATCGCTTCAGTGCTTTGCTTTTCCACAGCAGAGTACGTGTGCCCTGTCTGATCTATATCGGTGCATGCAAAGCCTTAACGAAACCAACAGGCTAGTCCTGAGATGCATGGAAAAGCTCTATCAAGCTTCAGGTTTCAGCATTCCCAAGTCTCGTGGGGTAGCGCGGGAAGAAAACATTATCGTATATGGCGAGGAAGAGAGCACCAGTGACGTCAGAGCAAGCAGTGCAGCTATATAACGACACGGCCACGGCGACACAGCAGTCAATTTTACCACTTGACAATGACCGGGGAGAGCTCGGTCGAAAGCTCGTGGGGTTTTAACCTGACGAAGCTGGAAGCCCGAGAACATTTTACTAATTCATATCGCCGAAAAACAATACAGTCATACATATTCGTGCTCGTTTTAAAACGCAGCTCACTCCCATAATCTCCCCTCATCGTAACTCGCTCATACCCGCTAGTCCATCGCTTTAAGTCCTTCATACCCATCCACTCTCACTCTCCCATTCTCACTCACTCATTCAGATCAGCTCACTGTCATTAACACTTCGCTTCTCTCTGTCACTACCTCCTTCCCCACAGCCTAAGTCTCCTTCGTCCTGTCCTACTACTGCTGATGTCTCCTCCAGCAGTAGTTCTGATACTATCTCAAATAATTCCTTCTACATCTAAATCTGCATAATACACAAGCTAGGGTACGATGGGTGGCGGAGGGTACACTGTACCACCACTAGTCATTTCCTTTTCTATTCCACTCGCAAACAGCCAATGGGGAAAGGACTGTCTGTATGGCTCCGTACGAGCCTTAATCTCTCTGATCTTATCTTCATCGTCATTATGTGAAACGTACGTTGGCAGCTCTAGAATCGTTCTGCAGTCAGCCTCAAATTTCGATTACCTAAATTTTCTAAGTAGAGCTCCTCGAGAAGAACGTCACCTTCCCTCCAGTCCTTCTCTTTTGTATTTTCCAAAGCTTCTCCGTAACACTCGCGTGTTGTTCGAACCTACCGGAAACTTGCTGCTGTCTCTTCTCACTGCAGTTCTCTCTCTCTTCCTCGTTTCCAGACTCTGCCTCTCACTATCAATGGATATCGCCCACTTCCACTTTTACCTTCTCTTTATTCGTCTCTTGCTGGCAATGTCTTCTTCACTGCCACTATGTCTCCCTCTTCCTCTCGCACTGCCATTGTCTATTTCGCTCTTTCTATATCACATCCCCTGTCTGCTATCTCCCAGTAGTTATTACTTTCCCTTGTCTTTACCAATGCTACTGGCTCCTTCTCTCTCAGCATGAAAAAAGCGCAAATGTCCTCGAATGCCAAAATTTTTGAAAACATTTTTAAGGTTCTCAGGCAGGTAGAATGGCGAAACCAGTATCCCACTTTTCAGTCAATGTTTCTTTTTTTATTAAAAAGCAGCATATTTGCCTTTTTTGTGCTCCAATTGGAGGGTTTTTCTGCTGGTTACATTCTTATCCCTGCTACAGCAGGGCATGTTACTCACGTGAAATGAACTTTATGGGCCAGTATAATTTATGAATTTACTTAGCTGAAATTGAAATATTACATAACTAATTTTACACCTCAAACCGGATGTAACGTGCACAAAAATTTTTATTGTGCTTCAGTACTGTAACATGGGGTTCCCAGAACCCCTCTGATGGTAACGGAGACACTTTGCAGCGTATTTCTCAGTGCTACGTCACTTATAATCTACGTTTTCACACCGGATTTGAAGAGCATATTTTATGTGTACAAGTAGGGTAACCTCGAACCTCTGCATCTAGCAAAAGGATAGAGATATCAAGTAAGTTTTCAAGGTTCATCTACCTACGTGCAACGCTTGAACCGATTCTTACAAGTATAAAGTACAGAAGTGGCGCACTTCAAAAAGTACCCAAAAAATGTGATTTTTTGCATGTAAAATCAAACGAAGCAATGTTCTTAAAACTGATAAATACTTTCTTAGATCAAGGTCTGATACACCAGCGTACCAAATTTGAACCATCAGTCTCGCTCCAGTCCATAGTGTAGGGAAGCAGCCTACTCACGCCGTATAAAATTCACATCAGTCTTTCCATTGTGTGCCAGCCAGTCCGCTGTAACTAGCTCTGACGTCATAAATGTTGCTCAATACTTTAAAAATCAAGTAAATAACCTGAAACGTTTCTAGCATGTCAGGACTAATACCAAATCAATATGTGTTGAATATCAGTTCAATAACTTTAACCATTTTCGAAATTTGGACATTTTTCTGTAAAAATAATTGGCGCAAAAGAAAAGAGCTAAAAACTTAAAAATTTATATTTAGATTCCTTTTTCATAATAATTTAGTAGAAACAGTATTCTGGATCTCAAACATTAAAATTTTTGTTGAAATTTATGATTTTCTGGTTTTTGTCTTAAAAATTAAGGAAGCAAGATAGATTAAGTAGGCGATTAAATAAGGCTAGGATGTTTAAATTTAAGTAGAAGGGAGATCCGCTATAATCATAAAGATGTGAGAAGTTTCAATTGAATAACTATAAATCTATAGCAATAGCGTATCTCCAAAGGGCAAGTTCAGAGATCGTCTACTGCGTGTAGTGTAATTAAATCAATTCTCTCGCCCAAAATATTTGACTTAACCACGTCAGATATTTTATTGTGATTACTTACTGTGTGCTGAATGCACATTTAAATTGAGAGGTTCATCGGCCATCAGCAAAGGAAGCAATGATTTATTCAATAACTTGAAGTGGTAGGTGCATTACTAGCCCAGCGGCTAGTCGGGAGAGCGGATTTGATCAGGCGTTCCCTTAGCCGTCCGCACTGCGGCTTTATATATAAGAACGCTGCGCGAGAAAGAAAGGCCCCAGTTCTCTCCAGACGCTGATTGGCGCACTACCCGTGCCGGGAGTCGCGTCGCGTCGGTATCATTGCTATAAACAGTCTCGGATGCCGTAATAAGTTACTCGGGACACGCGTAACCATGAAATCGTTTTCGAGTGAAGTGTTAATTCTGGGATGACATTAATGATCTATCTTCAGTTTGCGTATGTCGTATTTTCACGTGCCGCCGCGGGACAGACATTCTACCATTATTTAGCGTGGCGTTTGATGAACATTATCATCAAATTATGGCGATCATTCACTTAAACATTTAATTTGAACAGTTATAGTTGCATCAGGGCATTAGACTCTGAACTGCTCTGGTAGTTGGATTGTGTGGATTCTATTTGGTCTGTGACTTTCAGTATATAGTGAACATTTTAGAGAGAATCGTTTTTGATTATGAATCCCAGACAATATCCTAATTCCTCAGAGCTACAAGCTGTAGCTATAAATGTATTTCTCAGATGAAGTGGGCACTAGGAATTCTAATTACAGGCTTCACGTTTTGCTAATCACTTTCAGGTTGCCAATATTGTAGTTAGAGAGCCAGTGATGAGAACGGCAAACAACAGCATTAAATAAAAGGAATAATTTAAATAACAAAATTATTCCACCCGCCGCCCCACATATGGTGCATCGGCCGGGAAATGCATCTTTTCTACATTACATTCTACACCTACACGTATTGATATTTCCACCAGCCGCCCCACAATAGCTAATTAAGAGAGACTGTTTTCGCACTTAAAATATGAACGGTGTACATACAAATAGTTTATTAGCTTATCTTTTTCCAAAGGAGTTAATCGATTGGCACAATTTGCCTTGGCGCCATCTCCGGTTCGTCGTTCGAACTTTGCTTAATATACTGTAACATAGCTGCATTGAGACAGATGTTTGAATGGCTATACAAATGGCCACTGGTCCGGGCTAAACCGAACATTTCGTACCTCATGTCCTAACAGAGATAGACACCGAGCACCAAGATAGCACCAAAACGCGATTCTGGATTTCGACAGCTTGCCACCATATGTGAAGAAAATAATAGGTAAGTGCAATAATTTTTTAAATCTTTGGCACGGTATTTACCTAACAAAAATGTATTACTGGGAGATGCTGAAGCTATTTCAGTGCTAAGTGACTACCAGCTACAAATTTTCTTCCTTCGTCCATACTATTTTCCAGGCATAAAGAACAGGGTACTGTCAGCCTCGTTTCCAGTAATGCCGACGAAGTAGCCTGCTGAATTATTTCTAAAAGGATCCACTGAACTTGATCTGCAATTTACAGCCAAGCCAGATTCTGAATCTTTAAAACCACCGAACTGCACGTCCCTTCAAAATTTTATACCGTCGCGACTGTTAACGAAATTTTGAAGCACATCTCAACATTTTACGGTTTCTTCCGCAAGCTCGAAGCTGCTCCTTTCAAACTCTATACGGTGCTGATAAACACTCTCATATAAATTTGCATCATCGCCACCACTTATTGAATACTGTCCCAAATGTGCGTTCAGTAATACGTCTCGCACTGCAGAGATGGTAAATACCCTATTATCCACAGATGAAGCTCTTCCAAACAACATTCTTGAATAAACCGAATAATCTGCAGCAAACACAAGTAAGACATATGGCTTCTTGATTCCAGCAGTCGACGTGGGTTACATAAATCGAATGTTTTGTTTAAAATTTCTTTTCCAGAAAGTCAGTTCATATGCCATGAGCGGGACGATGTACCTGTGTGGCGAAAAATGGGTGCATGAAGCGACTCACAGGATCCACATACACCTCATAAAGCCTGAAATATAGGTTAACGATCTAAACACGGCATTGTCTAATGCCCACTGCCGACAACAAAAGTAAAGTTATGAGAAGGGGAGCAGAAAACGGAATGAAACTTAACACGATTGTTGAGCATGTGACGTCATACCAGTGTTAACAAAATCGAGCCAAATTTACTGAGAACTTTGAGTACAACCCACTTGTTGGTATGACGTTACACCCTTCTGCGGCCTGAAGAGTGCACTGATTCGGTTGGAACGGTGACATAAAGGTTTATATTCTCTCCTGAGGCAAGCTGGCCCACAATTGTTGTAATTGGTCCTTGACACCGTAGTTACTGCCACTGGGACAGGGTTAGCGTCCGAGCTGGCTCCACAAAAGTTCTAATCTGGAAATCTTACTGAACACTTGAGTACCTCAACATCACGCTGACAGTTCACAGAGACAAGCCCGCAGTCACTAGTAGCCGTCACCTAACGCCATACCCGATGGCTCTCCACACTATGACACTATGATGCCGAAAGAAACACCGCTGTACTTGTCAAAAACAATGGGATTTGGGACATTTCCCACGGCTGCCGCCGTACTCACTGGCGATGGACGCCCGGGGTAGTACATAGCCGCAGGTGATCACTGAACAAAATGCACCACTATTGATAAGTCACACTTCTCACGTGTCATTTTCATATATTTCTTTACGTTTATTTAGTCTGAATTCGATATCAGCTGAAAAATGCTCATATTTATAGCAAGGTACCCCAGTGATCGCGAATTTAGAACATCTGTTAGTAACTTACATCTCTCTACACACCCTGCCGGAAAAAATGGTGCACCCTTTTATAGATTTCCAATTCACTCAATATATTGTTGCAACAGTGCATATGGAGTACATGAAATGATTACATTTACGGATCAATAGTACACGCCGTTCCGAGGTACAAGGTATCGACTCCAGCTGAAACACCCATATTAGTAAGTGGTATAGGCTCCACGGATGGCATTACAGGCGACGACTCTTGCATCAGTCGCCGGCCGCGGTGGCCGTGCGGTTCTAGGCGCTGCTATCCGGAACCGCGGGACTGCTACGGTCGCAGGTAAGATTCCCGGCGCGGGCATGGATGTGTGTGATGTCCTTAGGTTACTTAGGTTTAGGTAGTTCTAAGTTCTGGGGGAATGATGACTTAAGATGTTAAGTCCCATAGTGCTCAGAGCCATTTGAACCATTCTTGCATCAGTCGATGGTATAGATGGTGAATAATGTCGTGGGGTACGTTCTTCCACGTATGCTTGACGTGTCCACGTAGTTATGTAAGCGTTGTTGGTTGACGAGTCGCACGAGTCACTTCTCGTCACATCAAATACCGCACGTGCTCGATTCGAGACAAGTCAGGAGATGGTACAGGTTAGGGAAGTTGCTACATGTCATGTACAGCACGTTGAATTTGAACAGCAGTGTCACGGCGAGCACCATCCTGTTGGAACAACACATCACCTTCCTGTTGCAAGAACGGCACAAGAAAGCGTCTGACAACATTCTGCACGTAGCGACCGCTGGTTAGCGTCCCTTTCAGAGGTGTACGAGATTTGTAGTTTTTCACACCCCAGAACTTGAGCCTGGGGTTGGTCCAGCGTGTCTTGGACAAAGCACTCTACTAGACGGCGCTCACTAGGCCTGCGTCGTACGCGTAAAAGTCCATTACTTGCGTGCAGGAAGAACCTGTTTTCATCGATGAAGACCACAGTGCGCCATTCTACCTTTCAAGTCATCCTCTGACGGCACCAGTTGAGCCGTGAACATCGATGCTATGGTGTGAGTGCAAGGCAGACTGAGAGCTGTGCGTACCTTTAGTCCCACTGCTAATAACCATTTCGCAACCGTGTTGACGCGTGTAGGCTCACAAGCCCTATTATTTGTGCTGTGGCAATCTGCCGCTGCTGCGCTTACAAATACGATGGTCCTAGCTGGCGTTTGTGCCGCGTGGACGTCCATAACTTCGTCTGCGCGTGTGAGAATGTTCACGTGACCACTGATACCAGCATCGTTGCACAACAGACGCGCCACGTCCAACTTGTGTGGCAATACTGCGAAACTACCGTCCCGTCACTCGGAAGGCCACAGTTTCACCCCTTCCAAACTTGCTCAGATGGCTGTAGGAAGCACGAGTTCATCTCCGTGCATGGTTGCCTGCTCTCTTCACGTGTTTCCGCTACACTTAGCCTTCTGGCTGTGAGTCTTCCCTATTAAAGGGTAGACATAGATGGCGCTCTAGAAGCTATGCCACTACGCTGTCTATTGTCGCATGACGTCGAAACCATTCTAGTACATATACTGTCCCTCAAGTCGCATTCGCCGACGTGGGATCGAAATCTACGTCACCTTTCCAGATGTGCTAACTTTTTTCCCGGCAGTGTATACTGGTGAATAAAACGTTCTCGGTTTTCAAGCCACGTCAGTTCGGATAAAATCCTCGAGCTTTCGATGACCATCCCCGCCATCTTCGTCAGGAGTCCACTGACTGCCCGGAGTGCTACGGTTTCTTGCTTATATAGGCATAATGACATTATCAGCAACCAGTCAGATAGACCCAATGTGGCGCGCTCGTTGAGTCGAACCGGGCAGCTAGCGGAGCTATTGCCCGTGGCAGCACCGGTGACGTCAGGTGGCGCCAGGGGCAGGCGCCACCTCCGAAACTACCGCTCAAGCGTCGCGCATCTGTCTTTGCTTTCTTTCGATGTCCAGCACCCGTCCCAATGCCCTGCTGAGTGCGTACCCCTGGTCTCTGTTGAAATTGTTGTTTTTTAAACGAATCTCGGCCGCTTGCTTTATAACTGAGTCCCAAAACGTAGATGCATGAGTCAACACTTTAGTACAGGGTGATTCAAAATAAATACCACAACTTTAAAAATGTGTATTTAATGAAAGAAACATAATATAACCTTCTGTTATACATCATTACAAAGAGTATTTAAAAACTTTTTTTTTCACTCAAAAACAAGTTCAGAGATGTTCAATATGGCCCCCTCCAGACACTCGAGCAATATCAACCCGATACTCCAACTCGTTCCACACTCTCTGTAGCATATCAGGCGTAACAGTTTGGATAGCTGCCGTTATTTCTCGTTTCAAATCATCAATGGTGGCTGGGAGAGGTGGCTGAAACACCATATCCTTAACATACCCCCATAAGAAAAAATCGCAGAGGGTAAGATCAGGGCTTCTTGGAGGCCAGTGATGAAGTGCTCTGTCACGGGCTGCCTGGCGGCCGATCCATCGCCTCGGGTAGTTGACGTTCAGGTAGTTACGGACAGATAAGTGCTAATGTGGACTCTCCATACACTTGATTGTGGAATTTGCAGCTCGCTGCTAGCTCTGCGAGTCGATTTTCCTGGGCTGCGAACAAATGCTTGCTGGATGCATGCTACATTTTCATCACTCGTTCTCGGCCGTCCAGAACTTTTCCCTTTGCACAAACACCCATTCTCTGTAAACTGTTTATACCAACGTTTAATACACCACCTATCAGGAGGTTTAACACCATACTTCGTTCGAAATGCACGCTGAACAACTGTCGTCGATTCACTTCTGCCGTACTCAATAACACAAAAAGCTTTCTGTTGAGCGGTCGCCATCTTAGCATCAACTGACGCTGACGCCTAGTCAACAGCGCCTCAAGCGAACAAATGTACAACTAAATGAAACTTTATAGCTCCCTTAATTCGCCGACAGATAGTGCTTAGCTCTGCCTTTTGTCGTTGCAGAGTTTTAAATTGCTAAAGTTGTGGTATTCTTTTTGAATCACCCTGTATTTTCGAAGTGTATTTATGTCCGTTTTCTAGGCAATGCTCCGCTATGGCCGACTTATCAAGCTCCCTTTGTTTTATATGGCGCTTGTGCTCAGTACAACGCTCCGCAACCGTGCGAATTGTCTGTCCGATATACATGCTGCCACATTCACTGGGTACACCATACACACCGGACACTCGAAGAGCAATGTCGTCCTTAACAGGGCGCAACATATCTCGTATCTTGGGGGCAGGCCGGAACACTGGTCTTAGCCCATGTTTTTGCAGCAGACGTCCTAACTTGCTGCTAGTTGCTCCACAGTATGGCAGGAATGCAGTCAGTTTGGCCTCTTCCACTGACTCACCAGGTGTCTTTTCGTCGGCGGCTCTTGAAAGCGTTTGCGACGTCTCTTTTACTGTATCCATTTTCCCCGAAAACTCATTTTAAGTTCTGCAATTCAGACTGTAGGTGGTCGTCGTCAGAGATAATCTTGGCTCTATGAACCAACGTGTTCACGACCGCTTTCTTGTGTACAGGGTGGTGGAAACTATAGACGTTCAAGTACCGATCAGTGTGTGTTGGTTTCCGGTACACTGAATGACCAAGCTGACCTCCTGCCCTCCGCTCAACCAAAACATCCAAGAACGGTAGCTTGCCGCGCTTCTCCATCCCGACAGTAAATTTAATGTTGGGATGGACACCATTCATGCAATAGACGAACTGCTGTAGTGTATCTTCACCATGAGGCCATATCAGGAAGGTGTCATCAACGTTTTGCAGAAAGCAAGACGGCCGTAATGTCGCAGTTTGCAGAGCCTGCTCCTCAAAGTGCTACATGAAGAAATTTGCGACTGCTGGAGACAGTGGGGGTCCCACGGCTGTGCAGTCCGGCATCTCATAATATTCATCACAGTACAAAAAGTACGTTGTTGTTAGGACGTAACGGAACAACTTAAAGATTCCAGATGGAAAATGTTGGGCCAAAATAGCCAGCGTATCTTGTATTGGCACCCTCGTAAAAAGTGACACAACGTCCAGGCTAACCATTAGGTCGTTCGTATGCTGGTGGAAGTATCGTGTAATTCGTTCTGTAACTATTGTCTTCGAGTTGGTTCTCACAGTCGGAAACTCTGTTTGCGAATGTCGATGCCTACACAACGTAAAGTCCGTGGAGTCGAGGCTCCCTTTCAACTGAAAAGCCAGAAGACGGCCAGGGCCTTTTGTGTCCGTCCTCTTAGTCACCGCATAGCGATTCACCGAATACACGTCTAGATATGTGCGGTCTGGCCATCTTTTTAAGAAAATAGGATAACACAACGGGCTAACACTTAAGTTTGGGGCAGCTCGAAGACCTAGATAGCCACGGCAGTCGACAGAACTGTTGACAAAAGAACTTGGTCTTCACGACGGGAAGTCCTTGCCCAGAAGTGATTGAAGTGTTTATGAATACTGTCTCGTCCTCCGTCGTATTAATGAAGAAGCTTGTAAATTGATTAGCTGCCTTAAGCTTATCTGAATGCGACTGTGACTGTTGCATTTCCGTGAGAAAAATGTAAATCTTACTCCACCGTGGGGACAGTTCGGCCACTTGCTGGAAATTTATAATGATGCTTCTCAATGGCTAACAGAAATAATTAAGCAGAAGGATCGAAAGAAATCCAGTTTCCAGAAAATCTCAACGTGGAACCTAGTGCCTTCACTGGTGAGAGAACAACTGCAGAGAGGGGTCATCTGACGGAATTGTTAAGAGCAGCGTCCTTCTATACGTTAGTAATGCAAAACTCGGGAAATGTTCCGTTCTTTACTACCGTACGATTGATTATAACTTTTGTATAGCGGTCTCAGTGGTGCATGAGTATGTCGTGCAGGCTCAGAAGAGAGACAGTCTGGAGAACCAGAAGAATTTACTTCCTCCTGAGGAGGCGTCGGGTAAGTGGTCGGTGAGCAAGGACATTTTCTTAACCGCAGGTATCACGGCACATGCAGTTTACTGCTCACTGTTTATTAGACGACGACCTCACCAATTCCCATTGCCCTCTGGTCTTTCCAACGTATTTCTCACATTAAATGGCTATTCATTTTAGAGCTTCAGCGGTACCTTACAAAAGAAGAAGTACTGTAATAAATTAATTTGGTTAGGTATTCTATTTCTTTTCGTAGTCAGATGACGTTCCTGTTAACAATTATTTTGCTATGTGGTTGATCCGAGACTCATGTTTCACATCAGTGCCACCCTTTTCTAATTACTTTAATCCATTGCACGTAGTTTCTTTTGAAATACATGAGCCTGTCTAAGTTTATAACCACTCACTAGCACTATTGAACGGTAGTCCACGCTTCGCAGTCATCGCACCCAGCCGTCTGTTTTGTGTTAACAGCAGCCACGTGTGGGTCGGCAATTCCTTGGAGCCGGCAGCAGCTAGTATCCAGACGATAGATGCAAATGTGAAATGGTAGCCATGAGATAGGTGTTCTTGTGTTGATCAGATGTGCTGATGACGAGAATGCAGTACAACATTCGGCCGCTGACATACGAAATGCACAGTCTAGAATCTAGACTCTACATGATTCTATCTGCCAGTATGATGGTGACCAACAATTAGAATCTTTAAAACTCTGACAAGTGCTAATAAAGATGTCTCATACGACTACGTGGCACCTCCGTGTCTTTCAGTACAAGATGCTCAGTGTCTGCGTGCCCGTATTATGGAAGGCTGCGAAACCATATGCAATACTCTAGGGATACATCAGCGCATCCGAGTTTCGCCATGACGGCGGGCTGATGCATGTGACAATGCCCACGGTGGGTATACTGCCCATCTCTTGTGTGAAAGAGTAGCGTGTGATATGGTGGTGTGTTCTGTTCGTGGGTGTTTCCCATGATCAGTGAGTTGTAGAAAATGAGTTGTAACATGGAAACAAAGAGTTTCCCAGACTATGTGTGAGTAATCTGTCCTGCAGTTTGTGCCGTACATTTTTGTTACGTCTTGTATCAATGGCACGTTTTTGTGATCAGTAGCTAGCCTTGCATTAGCGGTTCTGAAATTCCAGGAGCTAGCGTATTATGTCCTTCAGACCATGTTTCCTTCCTAAAAGCTTCAGATGGTTATCTGCAACTCGGGAAACCATGAAAGAACTCCACATTCCTGCTGATACTGTCGCTACCCCGGCCCCACTCCGGATGATGGGCGAGGCGAGGTACCAAATACACAATAGCCTCTTCCCCTCTCTGAACGCTGGTGCCTTCGAATCCCTAATGTCAACACCTGAGGCAGCAGCCTGCTCTCACGACAAAGACCCGTATTTTCGTCCCATTCTCCGTCCATCCCATCTCAAAAAATGAGTGTGAATTCCTAAGGGACCAAACTGCTGAGGCCATCGGTCCCTAGACTTGCACACTACTTAAACTAACTTACGCTACACCCATGCCCGAGGGAGGATTCGAACCTCCGGCGGGAGGGGCGCGCTATTCGTGACATGGCGCCTCTAACCGAGCAACCACTCCACGCGGCATCCCATCTCAAATCAGACACAAAATTATTCAGAAAGAAGTCAATCGCCATTTTAAGTGAAAGGAAATGAGTCTAATAAAGCTCAGAATGTATAGTCTCTTTGATTCTATATATTTAAATAATGTCATTCCCTTTGGAACTCTGCCTGACTTCATCCTCTAATTACTGACACTATCTTTTTTCAGTAACATTAGTATCCAAATTTGCCTGCCGCGTTTCACGTTTACAAAACCACACTGACATAGACCATGTCTTCTGTGAGCTTTACTTTCTTTCAGGCAGTGTATATTCGTAAACATCTCTGTTACTGACATACATAGCCTTTCATGGCTGGTGTAAATTTCATTAAAATTCTGCTGGGTGCTGTGTGTATTGTTTAGTTATGACACAAAATATTGAAAACATTGAACTAACTGACATTTTGTCCGTTTTACAGAGACTGTCCTCAGGCTCCCCGCACGCATTTTGGTAGATGGTAGGGAAAAGGTGGTCGGCGGATGCATGGACACTAACGTGCTTGCAGAGTTTGGGTGTTGGCAGCTCTACTGTGCAGTGGGGACAGGGCACGACGAAGTCATCTCCACCTCTCCCTCAAGGTGTCAACGAGCTCTTAGAAACGCGTCGCGTCTGGTTGTCTCTGGCGGTGAGGCACAGCAGTGGATATTGGACTTGGAGTGCGACGGGACCGCGACAACAGGACGCAAACGAGGGAGAGAATAAACCGCAGCGAAACGACTGCGTGATGGATCGCCGCGCCGCAGCCGCGCGCTGATAAATAATATTGGGGGGTGTCGGCGGCGGCGGGGGCGGCGGCGAGGGCGGGCGCAGCAGAGGCGTGAAAGGTGGATGCCAATCGACAGGCGGCGCGCGCACAATGCCGCGCCACGATTTATGGCGCGCCCGCTGCAGTTCCGGGCTGCCGGGCCGCCGGGTTGGCGAATAATGCGGCCGCGATGGGGTAGGGAGCGGCAACGTGCGTACGCCACGCTTTGGAACACAGGCCGCGGAGGATCGCGAGCTCCTGAGTGAGCCCGTGCCGGTACCGCCATCTCTGAGGTCGTCAGAGACGTCAACTCAGAGACCACCTACGTTTTACACCCAGTTTTAAACTCAACGACAATTACAAAGCATAGGTTGGAGCAGATATCCACCTTGGCTACTCCAGAGGCCCAGACTGATTTTAGATTTGGCAACTTTTAAGAAAGACAGTACCTCAGATTTTACTTTCAAATCTTTTTTTTAACATTTTAGATAGGCATCATGATTTTACAGTAGTCTACATTGATGGATCCCAACAGGGGGATTTTCTTGGCTGCTCAGCAGTGTTCCCCGAACGTGTCATCAGGACTCGCCTTCCCCAGAAGTACACTGTTTTTTCCGCAGAACTTCACGCGATCCTGAAGGCATTGGAGCAGATACGGTGTACTCAGGGCAAACACTTCCTAATTTGCTCTGACTCACTGAGCGCATTACAGTCACTGCAGAACCTGTACCCAGCGGAGAAATTGGAACAGCTGATTTACGACCAACTGTACATCCAACGACAGGGCAAGAAAGTGTCCTTTTGCTGGGTGTCAGGGCATGTGGGCATACGGGGAAATGAACAAGCTGATCGAGCCGCCAAGGACGCCTGCAGATTACCGGAGGTGACACAATGTTCTATTCCTTCGCAAGGTGTCGTTTCTGTGCTGCGGCGGAAGTATATGCAATTGTGGAAGGAGGAATGGTTGGCGGTGAGGGAAAGTAAGCTGCGGTTGGTGAAACCCACCATCCAGCCGTGGTGTTCCTCTTGCCGGTCTCCTAGGCGTGACGAAGTGACCCTTACACGTCTTCGCATAGGGCACTGTCCTCTTACGCATGCCTTCTTACTACGGCGAGAGGAATCCCCGCTGTGTGATGCCTGTGGCGTACGAATCACTGTACGCCACATTTTAGTTGAGTGTGATTTATATCGTTCTACCAGGGCGGAAGTTAATATTAGTGGGGATCTGCCCTTGATTTTAGCCGATGACGAGGCGAGTGTCAAGAAAGTTTTAAGGTACTGTGATGTTTCTGGACTTCAGCATAAATTTTAGATTGGAATTTTTTGTGTGTTGCCGTGTGGCTGACCACTTCTTTTTATTCTTGTAATAGGCCAGTTCCAAACATGTGCTACGTGTTTCATTTTAACCCCTTCCCCTACGTCCTCTTGCAGTTCTCCTCTTTACGTGGTGCTTTCCACTTTGCTACTGTTGACGTGCACACTGCCTATGTAGACTATAATCTTTAATTTTAGTCTTATTTTTGCACTTGCTGCATTTTAGTGAGACTCGTCCGTTGTTGTTTCCGTTCGGGTGCTAAAGACTACACTGTTGAGCGCCCATAACACCATACCCATCCATCCATTACAAAGCATGTACTGCAACTTACATTGAACTGTTGCTTTACATGTACACGTTCAGCTTGATTTACCATTTTCAGTTATTATAACCATTATCACTGGAAGAAAAGCTGTACAGCAAACGGATCAAAAATATATACAACTCATAAATAACTAGCGGCATACCAAATATAACGACGTTCCACACTGATGTACCGTAGGTCTCTAGAAGAGTGTAGTGTTCAAAACGATTGGAAAAGGGCACAGGTCATCCCCGTTTTCAAGAAGGGACGTCGAACAGATGTGCAGAACTACAGACCTATGTCTCTAACGTCAATCAGTTGTAGAATTTTGGAACACGAATTATGTTCGAGAATAATGACTTTTCTGGAGACTGGAAATCTACTCTGTAGGAATCAGTATCGGTTTGGAAAAAGACGATCCTGTGAAATCCAGCTGGCGCTATTCGTCCACGAGACTCAGAGGGTCATAGACACGGGTTCCCAGGTGGATGCCGTGTTTCTTGACTTCCGCAAGGCGTTTGATGCAGTACCCCACAGTCGTTTAATGAACAAAGTAAGAGCATAGTGACTATCAGACCAATTGTGTGATTGGATTGAAGAGTTCCTAGATAACAGAACGCAGCATGTCATTCGCAAATGAGAGAAGTCTTCCGAAGTAAGAGTGATTTCAGTTGTACCGCAGGGGAGTGTCGTAGGACCGTTGCTATTCACAATATATATAAATGATCTTGTCGATAACACCGGAAGTTCACTGAGGCTTTGTGTGGATGATGCTGTAGTATATCGAGAGGTTGTAACAACGGAAAATTGTGCTCACATGCAGGAGGATATGCAACGAATTGATGCATAGTGCAGGGAATGGCAATTGAATCTCAATGCAGACAAGTGTAACGTGCTGCGAATACATAGAAATAAAGTTCCTTTATCATTTAGCTACAATAAAGCAGGTCAGCAACTGGAAGCAGTTAATTCCATAAATTATCTAGGATTAGGCATTAGGAGTGATTTAAAATGGAATGACCATATAAAGTTGATCGTCGGTAAGGCAGATGCCAGACTGAGATCCATTGGAAGACTCCTAAGAAAATGCAGTCCGAAAACAAAGGAAGTAGGTTACACTACACTTGTTCGCCCACTGCTTGAATACTACTCACCGGTGTGGGATCCGTAACAGATAGGGTTGATAGAAGAGATAGAGAAGGTCCAACGGACAGCAGCGCGCTTCGTTACAGGATCATTTAGTAATCGCGAGGGCGTTACGGAGATGATAGATAAACTCCGGTGGAAGACTCTGCAAGAGAGTCGCTCATTACTTCGGTACGCGCTTTTGTTGAAGTTTCGAGAACATACCTGCACCGAGGAGTCAAGTAGTATGTTGCTCCCTCTTACGTATATCTCGCGAAGAGACCATGAGGATAAAAACAGAGAGATCAAAGCCCACACAGACAATCTTTCTTTCCACGGACAATACGAGACTGGAATAGAAGGGAGAACCGTTAGAGGTATTCAAGGTACCCTCCGCCACACGCCACACACCGTCAGGGGGCTTGCGGAGTATGGATGTACACTACTGGCCATTAAAATTGCTACACCACGAAGATGACGTGCTACAGACGCGAAATTTAACCGACAGCAAGAAGATGCTGTGATATGAAAATGATTAGCTTTTCAGAGCATCCACACAAGGTTGGCGCCGGTGGCGACACTAACAACGTGCTGACATGAGGAAAGTTTCCGACCGATTTCTCATACACAAACTTCAGTTGACCGGCATTGCCTGGTGCAACGTTGTTGTGATGCCTCGTGTAAGGAGGAGATATGCGTACCATCACGTTTCCGACTTTCACAAAGGTCGGATTGTAGCCTATCGCGATTGCGGTTTATCGTATCGCGACATTGCTCCTCGCGTTGGTCGAGATCCAATGACTGTTAGCAGAATATGGGATCGGTGGGTTCAGGAGGGTAATACGGAACGCCGTGCTGGATCCCAACGGCCTCGTAGCAGTCGAGATGACAGGCACCTTATCCGCATGGCTGTAACGGATCGTGCAGCCACGTCTCGATCCCTGAGTCAACAGATGGGGCATGGACTATCAGCTCTGAGACCATGGCTGCGGTTACCCTTGACGCTGCATCACAGACAGGAGCGCCATTGGTTACACGTCTCGGTCACCTCTTGTTCGCATTTACAGCACTTTGAACAGTGGACGTTACATTTCAGATGTGTTAGACCCGTGGCTCTTCTCTTCATTGGATCCCTGCGGAACACTACATTCCAGCAGAATAATGCACGACCGCATGTTGCAGGTCCTGTACGGGCCTTTCTTCATACAGAAAATGTTCGACTGCTGCCCTGGCCAGCACATTCTCCAGATCTCTCACCAATTGAAAACGTCTGGTCAATAGTGGCCGAGCAACTGGCTCGTCACAATACGCCAGTCACTACTCTTGATGAACTGTGGTATCGTGTTGAAGCTGCATGGGCAGCTGTACCTGTACATGCCATGCAAGCTCTGTTTGACTCAATGTCCAGGCGTATCAAGGCCGTTATTACGGCCAGAGGTGGTTGTTCTGGGTACTGATTTCTCAGATCTACGCACCCAAATTGCGTGAAAATGTAATCACATGTCAGTTTTAGTATAGCATATTTGTCCAATGAATACCCGTTTATCATCTGCATTTCTTCTTGGTGTAGCAATTTTAATGGCCAGTAGTGTAGATGAAGATGTAGATGTGTAAAATCGTACGTATCACTGTAGAATATCGTTATATTTTGTATGCTGTTGAATCATCCATGAGTAGTACGCATTATCGATCAATATGATGTACTGCCTTTGTTATAGTGATCATGTCTTTAATAACCGAAAATAATAAAGTATTAAGCTGAATGCTTGCCGACAGTTGATAGCTATAAACTTCCTTTCCTTGAGTTACATTAACCTGTTATCTTCCATTGTCTAGGATTTGTCTGTTATTTGCAAAACGAGTAAAAAGTTAGTCCTCTAAGGAAGAATAATGCTAGTAACATTTACGACTCCTCTAGCCTTGATAATGGTCACCACCCACTGGGGAATGGAGCTAGTAAGATACTTCATGTATGTCATATCCTGCTGAAACCAATCGATGACCAGATCCTATAGAGCTACCAGACTATAAAAATTTAGCCTGCTACGTTTCATCAGCTGACCTAAACAGTCCCAAACATTTTCTATAGGATTAATATCTGGTGATATAGCGAGACAGTCGAGATGCAATAGAACCCTGAGTTACAGCTAAACATGTGAAAGCTGTGAAATCCGCTGTTGTTATCTTGGAAGATTGGAAGATGGGACGACCCGCTGCACAATTACCGTGATGTAGAAAAATGGGACATTTGGTCACTGAAAATGTTGAAATAACTTCACGATAAGTCCAAGTCGTCGTACGAAAAAACGCCCAACAAATTAAAGAATCACATACATCATGAACCACATCCCCTACACATTGCTTGTCAGCCGCCTCACTGGGCCGACGGTACACACCTTCTATCATTTAAAAAGAGACAAATTTGTTGGATCACACTGTACGCCTCCTGTTAGCTAGTGTCCAATAACCGCTTTGTTTGCCCTTTGCGAGGTACAGGCCTCCAAATTATAGCTCCGTTCACAACTTTCGTTGAGAGACCTGAGACAGATTTTAGTTCATTGAGTGCAGCGATATCTGTCATGTCTGAAATCAGCTGTCAGAGACAAGGTGCAACACTCGTCTTCGTTCCCTGTCCACTACAGCCGTTACTAGGCCGTGTTACATGGCGTCGCATAACACTTCATTCCTTGCAAACACGCAGTACAGTCCTTGTTGATACACCAACAAATCAGGCAGCTTCATTCTGATTTGGTCATGGACACGTCTTAACACGATAATCCTTTCTGCCATTCCGTCTCGTCTCCAGATCGACACATCTTGCTGCACTGACTCCATACAACTGACTGGCACATATACATTACTTCACTAGCTTGACTTACACGACTGCCTTGTGGCAATTTTGAATCACATAGAGGGTGACACAGTGGCCATTAACTCTGGGTTTTACCGAGCGAGGTGGCGCAGTGGTTAGCACACTGGACTCGCATTCGGGAGGACGACGGTTCAATCCCGTCTCCGGCCATCCTGATTTAGGTTTTCCGTGATTTCCCTAAATCGCTTCAGGCAAATGCCGGGATGGTTCCTTTGAAAGGGCACGGCCGATTTCCTTCCCCATCCTTCCCTCACCCGAGCTTGCGCTCCGTCTCTAATGACCTCGTTGTCGACGGGACGTTAAACACTAATATCCTCCTCCTCCTCCTCCTCTGGGTTTTATGCGGCCCACAACACCTTCAAACACCACATGCAACATTTTCATATTCTCTCGCTCGCTATGTGGCAATTAATAGTCCTATAGAAAAGGAAGACGTGCAGTCACTGAGCAGTCAGCGAGTTGCGGTATTCACTCTGCCAGTTCGACATGAAGGACTCGAGGCCATTGAGTGCGGTGTGATACCTATTGTGGCAGCTGGAGGGCATGCGACCAGTGTGTACAGTGTGGTAGTTATTCTGGCAGAAGGATACGGACAGCACGTGGGCTGAGTGCATTGTGGTACTGAACCTGATAAACGCACATGGACAACACGGGACTAGCGAGTGCAGTGTGGTGCATTCTCTGGCAGCTGGACGTGGAGGGCATGCTGCCAGAGAAAGTAGTGCAGTGCTTACACTGGCAGTTGAACAAGGAGGGTATGTGGCCAGAAAGCGTAGTGTAGTAGTTACTCTAACTCGGTGGCTTAAAACCTGGGGGCAATTACCCCCCGGAAGCTAAAATTAAATTTTCTGACGGGTGAAAAGAAAAAGGCTGAATTTTGTTTCGGGAACGAAACTAAATTAAAAGATCATTACCAATGTCAGTATTTCGTAAGCAAGTAAAACTGCTTACTCAAGTTACCAATAACTACATTTTTTCGAATACTAACATTAATGTACGTCCCAATATGGCGGAGGTTACAACTTGTTAAACGAATGTCTGAACAACAGCTTCCTCATATCGTCGTACAATAGAGATACATCACATATGCTGAAATATCTCATGAAAACGCTTTCTCCGAGTTGTTCCCGCAGTAGACTAGATATCGCTTCATTATTCACTTTATAGCAATAAACGAACTCATTGACAGTGCACATAACAGAGACTATATAATGGCTGCTACACTGTAGTAGGGTGTACACTTTAATATTATTATTACTACCATTAATAATGGCAGTTGAAACACACAAAGTATTGGCGGCCTGAGATCATCTAATTTCTGCCAATTCACAAATAAGGAATTCAACAATGAAACTATCTACAAACAGTAACCCTAACAAATTTTTATTTCGTTCATTCTAAATCGGGGTGCAGGGTTTGTGTGAAACAAGTGCTGCTACGGAGAGAAGTGGTGCAGACATGGCATGTTTTGCAACAAGTGTCTACCCACAAATGTGGATCGTTAGCTCTCTTTCCTCAGAAGGCGTTGTAGGTAGTACGCACGATGCACTGAAAATTGTTTCAACATTCTAAAAAAAACAAAAAAAACGATTGTTACAAATAAGCTGTACGAATTGTCTCATTGGCTCATTAGTTAGAGGTTTAATAAAACACCTACAAAAGCTAAATATCATTTACTTTTCATCATTTTAAAAAAACAAAGTGTTAAAATTAAATTCTTTTGTATTCTAAAAGTTATTTAAGCGCTAATGTGGATGGAGATCGGGCAGGTGAGAGGAACAGGAGGGGAGGGGGGATAAATCTACACTACTGGCCATTAAAATTGTACACCACGAAGATGACGTGCTTGAGACGTGAAATTTAACCGACAGGAAGAAGATGCTGTGATATGCAAATGATTAGTTTTTCAGAGCATTCACACAAGGTTGGCGCCGATGGCGACACCTACAACGTGCTGATATGAGGAAACATTCCAACCGATTTCTTATACACAAACAGCAGTCGAAATGTTGTGAAGCCTCGTGTAAGGAGGAGAAATGCGTACCATCACGTTTCCGACTTTGATAAAGGTCGGATTGTAACCTATCGCGATTGCGGTTTATCGTATCGCGACATTGCCGCTCGCTTTGGTTGAGATCCAGTGAGTGTTAGTAGAATATGGAATCGGTGGGTTCAGGAGGGTAATACGGAACGCCGTGCTGGATCCCAACGGCCTCGTATCACTAGCAATCGAGATGACAGACATCATATCCGCATAGCTGTAACGGATCGTGCAGCCATGTCTCGATTCCTGAGTCAACAGATGGGGCGTTTGCAAGACAACAACCATCTGCACGAACAGTTCGACGACGTTTGCAGCAGCATGGACTATCAATTGGGAGACTATGGCTGCGGTTACCCATGACACTGCATCACAGACAGGAGCGCATGCGATTGTGTACTCAACGACGAACCTGGGTGCACGAATGGCAAAACGTCATTTTTTCGGATGAATTCAGGTTCTGTTTACAGCATCATGATGGTCGCATCCGTGTTTGGCGACATCGCGGTGAACGCACATTGAAAGCTTGTATTCGTCATCGCCATATTGGCATATCACCCGGCGAGATGGTATGGGGTGCCATTGGTTACTCGTCTCGGTCACCTCTTGTTCGCACTTACGGCACTTTGAACAGTGGACGTTACTTTTCGTATGTGTTACGATGGCTCTACCCTTCATTCGATCCCTGCGAAACCCTACATTTCAGCAGGATAACGCACGACCGCATGTTGCAGATCCTGTACAGGCCTTTTTGAGTACAGAAAATGTTCGACTGCTGCCCTGGCCAGCACATTCTCCATATCTCTCACCAATTGAAAACGTCTGGTCAATAGTGGCCGAGCAACTGGCTCGTCACAATACGCCAGTAACTACTCTTGATGAACTGTGGTATCGTGTTGAAGCTGCATGGGCTGCTGTACCTGTACACGGCATCCAAGCTCTGTTTGAACCAATGCCCAAGCGTATAAGGCCGTTATTACGGCCAGAGGTGGTTGTTCTGGGTACTGATTTCTCAGGATCTATGCACCCAAATTGCGTGAAAATGTAATCACATGCCAGTTCTAGTATAGTGTATTTGTCGAAAGAATACCCGTTTATCATCTGCATTTCTTCTTGGTGTAGCAATTTTGACCAGTAGTGTAATGTCTGACTGTATTCAGGGGAAATTACTTCAGAAAGGTTGGGAATCACTGCTCTAGCAGATGGAGGGCTTGCAGGCAGAGCGCGCAGTGCGGTACTTACTATGGCAGTTGTCTTGGATGGGATATAGCTGGTGAGTGCAGTGCGGTACTTACTCTGGCAGTTGGACATGGAGGGCATGCGGAAGCTGAGCGAGCCGGACAGCGGGTCGGAGGCGGCGCGCTGCAGCGGGTCGAGCGGGCTGCCGAAGTGCCCGGGCAGGAAGGGGCGCTGGCCGAAGGCGAAGGCGTGGAACTGCTGCTGCTGCCCTAGGAGAGAGCACAGCACTGCCGTCAGACGTGCAACCTGCTCTAGGATGCTACCACCGGCCGGCCATGCGCCGCCGCAAAACCACCACTCCACTTAGGCTATCTGGAGGCACAGACTCAGGTTCTGAAACTCTTATTTTAAACAAACTCCTTGTCCACGAAGGAAGAAGTCTATGGGCTAAAGCCCCAGCTGCACCAAGTCTTCAGGGCCTATTCTATTTAAGCGTAAGGAACCTACGATCTCCGGAGGCTCTACAGAATATGACTGTTATTTTGATTTCTTTGTAAACGTATTGGGGATAGCAGCGATCACAATGAGCAGGCCGGCCGTTGTGGCCGATCGATTCTAGGCGCTTCAGTCCGTAACCGCGCTGCCGCTGCGGTCACAGGTTCGAATAGTGCCTCGGGCATGGATGTGTGTGGTGTCCTTGGGTTAATTAAGCTTAAGTAGTTCTAAGTTCTAGGGGACTGATAACCTCAGATGTTAAGTCCCATAGCGCTCAGAGCCATTTGAACGGTTTTTAAAAATGAGCAGCAATAAAAGCGTATATGCTACAGTCTTAATCGAATAAAACGCTTTTATTAGTAAGTGGTGACAGGTTTCGACCCAATGTGGATCATCCACGGAGCATTCTCCAGTGATGAGGTGTGGAGACAATGGCACGGAGCAGAAACTGCGGATATCACCTACTGACGTCGACATCAGTGGGTGGTATCCACAGTACCTGCTCCGTACTAACATCTCCACACCTCATCACTGTAGTATGGTCAGCGGATGATCCACATTGGATCGAAACCGGTCACTACTTATGAATAAAAGTGTTCCACGTGATCGAGACTTCATGTATGTTGGCAGGTGGTGATATTCAGCCGCCAAATAATTGGTAAAACTCGTGGTGTAAGCTTCACCTCTCATTTAGTTTGCATAGTTTGCTACAAGTTTCGGTCAGTGACCATTATCAAGCTTGGCTTGCATAAACGGCAGGGAAGTTATACCATAAATTAGACAAAAGCAATTATGCCAGCTCAATTTGATAATGGTCATTGACAGAAACTACTAGCGAATTATGCGAAATAGATGACAGCTGAAGTAAATTAAAAGGAAGGTCAGCGTTGGCCGTAATATTTATGTTTTATTTATAGCAGAATCGATTTTCGGTCACATGGTGATCATCTTCAGTGCTGTACAAATTAAACTCAGACACTGGTATGAAGTTATCAATAACTAAAACTGAGAAGCGATCACAATAACTGAAGCCGCTGTTTACATTCACCTATCCACCTATTCACCTAATCACCTATCCACTCCATGGAGTTGCCAATCAATGACAGCTGAAGGTTGCACCATGAATTTCAACATCGACTAAGACTGTTCTCTATAAGATTCTGTCAATTTTGATTTATCTGAGCAGCCTCCTCAGATAATTTGCAGATGACGCTGTAGTTTACCGTATAGTAAAATCATCAGACGATCCATTCCAATTACAAAATGATCTTGGTGGCCGAGCGGTTCTAGGCGCTTCAGTCTAGAACCGCGCGACCGCTACGGTTGCAGGTTCGAATCCTGCCTCGGGCATCGAATTGTGTGATGTCCTTAGGTTAGTTAGGTTTAAGTAGTTCTAAGTTCTAGGAGACTGATGACCTGAGACGTTAAGTCCCATAGTACTCAGAGCAATTTGAACAAATTTTTTTTTGTATGGTGCGAAAAGTGGAAATTAGCACTAAACAAAGAAAAGTGCGAGGTCATCCACATGAGTACTAAATGAAATCCGATAAATTTTGGGTATACGATAATTCGCACAAATGTAAGGGCTTTCAGTTCGACTAAATGCCTAGGAATTACAATTACGAGCAACTTAAATTGGAAAGACCACATAAATAATATTGGGGGGAAGGCGAAACAAAGACTGCTCTTTGTTGGCAGAACACTTATAAGATGCGACAAACCCACTAAAGAGACAGCCTACATTACACTTGTCCGTCCTCTGCTGGAATATTGCTGCGCGGTATTGGATCCTTAACAGGTGGGATTGACGGAGGACATCGAAAAAGTGGAGAGAAGGGCAGCTCGTTTCGTGTTATCGCGCAGTGGGGGTGAGAGTGTCACTGATATGACACGCGAGTAGGGGTGGCAGTCACTGAAACCAAGGCGGTTTTCTTTGCGGCGAAAACTATTTACGAAATTTCAATCACCAACTTTATCTTCCGAATACGAAAATATTTTGTTGACGCCCGCCTTCGTAGTGAGAAATGATCATCATAATAAAATAAGAGAAATCAGAGCTCGAACGGAAAGATTTAGGTGTTCCTTTTTTCCCAAGCGCCATTCGAGAGTGGAATGGTAGAGAAGTAATATGAAAATGGTTCGATGAACCCTCTGCCACGCACTTAAGTGTGAATTGAAGAGTAACCATGTAGATGTAGATATATTCGCCTTGTTACCCAAACTATCATTGTTTGTGGGAAAATACTTTCTCAGCCGTTCCGTGTCGTTCTTTTCAGGCGGGTTGTGTGGTCCTATGCTCCCATGCGTTTGCTTGCCATGGATGTGACTGCCAATGACTGACTGGCCTGACTACAACACATTCGTGTTCTCATAATTGTTTAGTGGCACCTGAAGATGAAGCTTCAAGCTACGAAACTGGTCGCGGAATAAATGTAAAAAAATTTCTGGCAACTGAAGTGGATTTTTATTCTATAAACGTGTTCCTCATTTTCGGATGTTCATGGCAGTTTGTTCATGGCAGTGACAAAGTCTCTAACGTTTAATCTGCAAACTGTACAACAAAAACACAGACTAATAGAACAAGCCTTAGACGAAACAGGTATATTGTCGTGCGATGTGGTTGCTTTCGCTGCGATAATAGCTCGGCATAGCGTCGTTTCCCAGCGCTTCCGCTGCAATCAGTGAACCAATAGCGATGTGCATATCGACCAACTGTTAATCTGTAAAGCCATCCCTACTGCTCTTTATTCCTGTTAACGTACAATTATAACCGCCCGGAAAACAAATTCAAACGGAACGAAGCAATACTAAATGAAAGCCTGAGGGCTAAGAATAAATTGGGAGTTGCAGTTGTCAACAGCAAATACCGTGATTGAGTGGGACAGGTTTGTTTCCAAACATGACATACGCGCATAACGTAGACTATTGCATTATGGTTCCAGCTTTTTTTTCATTATAATAGAGATATGACGAAAAATCGGAGTAATAAACCAATATAATGTAATTACTCTAGAGTAAGTCAACGAAGACGACGATCTCTATAAGAAAAATATGCCTGAACGACCATCAGAATTTTGTGGGTTGTGTTCACGTTCACCCGGCACTCATAGAAAAAGGTGGCTAAACTAGGCCACGCCAAACATACCCCTAACGAGGCAATATACAATTTTATACGGTTTTAGTTAAATTATAGCGGACGATATACCTATTTTTCTGACGTACGTAATTTTTAACGTTTATAAGTGCCGAATTATGAGACCGAATTCCGCGCCACTGGAAAGACGCTACGAAGAGGACTTGAAGAAATAACATGTCTGGAACTCGATAAACAGTAACAAGGCAACAGCGCCTCAACAATACTGTACCGCCGTCGGCAGAAAATATTCCAGGAGCGTCTGCTGTTCTCTACCAAAAGGATCAAATAGCTAACTTAGGTATAGTCCTTCTCTTTACCTATGCGCATGCAAGGTATCGTCCTACTGTTGTAGTCATTAGATAGTTTTCTCGCGAAGATATTCAGAGTTTCACGGTATATACAACAGTCGGAAAATAGGATATGATTTTCATCTATAGCTAATGTCCCAACAACTGTTGGAGTAAGACACTAAGGGCCCCTAGAGGCTGGCCATCACAGTTTTCTTTATCTTAAATATCTTTGTGACTAATGCCCTTTTGGCATATTTATTATTTTATAAATGACATACAAGTACTGCCAGTCTTTCACGATTATTCCGTACTTATACTCTATCATACGTTTTTAGTCACAATTCTGTGACCATGTTATGGAATATAGACCATTCTTTGATTTAAATGCTGAGGAAGACACTCCTAGCAGTGTTGAAACCCGGTTAATTCGTTAAAAATAGTGACCGAAGGCTGTTTTTCGTTCAATTGTGACTGTTCGCGGTCTATGAACTTGCAGCCATGTACAAAATTTTGTAATCGTAAAAGGTTCTTATCTCAAAAGAATATTACAACATATTTGTTTACAGTTGGTACAATGAGGCAGATGTTTGTGTAGCCTCTCCTCCTGACAGCGGGACAGGGGTTTGGTTTGGGTCCACTCACGTTTTGTCTTTGGAATCTCCTTTGAAGGTTCATTCCAATGTGTATACACTGCACAACAGATTTAAATGGTCACATTTTCCAAATCCTGTAATTCCCACCTAGCGCGACGTTTAAGATTGAAATTTGGCTCAAAGTTGCCTACAACGATCCTCTGTAATAGTGCAGAAGTGTGGTACCGTGCGACGTAACCCTCGACTTGAAGACGCTTCAAATAGCAGGGTGTTGACACTCGCCAAAAGAAGGGCACACGTCTGACGGTCATGTTACGTGTAAAGTGGGTTACCGCTGTCATACTGGCACCAGATTTCACTACAATGAAACGGCAAAACGTCCCACTAACACCGTCGGTGGCATCTATCCACATTTCTGAGCATTTAAAAACGTACCTGTACAGACTGGAGTATCAACCGTCTGCAAGCAGGTTACGCTGTTGCTCTTTCGCCGCTGAACTGATGCTCTTGCGCTTCGTAGTAGGCCATCGGGGAAAGAAGGATTTCAAAGGGTTGCCGGTCTGCAAGCACCTAGGACGTCGCCTATACAGGCAATACAGGTGCATTTTTGAAATTCTCGGCGTAGTTGGGAGTGTGGCACCGAGGGTTTTGCCAAACTAGGTGATCTTAGAGGTACCCTTCGTCGTTTTATTCACGCTTGTATCAATGTCTCAATCCCCGTGATCAAAACACAGGGGAACACAAAATACGAGCGCTGAAAAGCTTAAGCATCCTTGGCTGCTTCGGATCAGTTTCAAATTTCGTCGAATGGTTTTGAATGGTCCCTAGTGGTTCAAACTTCTACATGAGAGCTAAAATCCGGTCGCACTGCGCTCCAAACGGTTGCGATCATGCAGTCACCTTCAATGAGGATGCAGCATCACCATGTCCTCAGAGGAGATTGATACGCTGCACGGTGTCAACAGCGTCAAAGGCTGTGAAGAACGTAATTCTATTGCTCATCGCACTGCGAACTGTCGATTTCGAACGCGAAATGTTTGAGAATCAATGCCCTAGGAAAAGGGGTGCTGCCTTTTCGTGTCTGTTGTGAGCGAAGATGTGTCTGGAGCGTTACTCACAAGAAACCCGCGTGATTTCAATGCTAGGAGATGCCGTTCTGACCTCCATCGCAGAGGCGTTGAAAGAGGGGTGAAATGCGGGTAAGAGGGGTCGTGACGACCTTCCGAGCATGTGACACGTTCATGGTGGCATTGGGAAGGATTTAGGTGAAATTTTGTTCCAATGTGACGTCATTAACTGACTTTACACGTTACAAGGACTTCTGTGCTGTGGCCATTTATTATATTTTATTTTTTTAATTTCTTTACTTTTATTAATATAATTTTTTTTGTTTTTATTGCATCTGTCGTTGCTGTTTGAAGCGTCGCCAAGCAAGACGGTGATGTATCATGTCTCAGTGCGCCACGCCTTTGCACTATTAGAGAAGAAGGTTGCACGCAGGGGCTTCGGAAAAGTGATTATGTTGCGCATTGTAGTTCCATAACGATAAAAGGAAACCAAGTCGGTGTCGTAATTCAGCTATTAACGTTAGAAAAGGTCTGCTTATGTCAGAAAATTCATCACATTGTCCGCTATAACTAAGCGAAAACCGCACCGAAATGAAAACACTCGAACCGCGCGACTGCTAAGGTCGCAGGTTCGAATCCTGCCTAGGGCATGGATGTGTGTGATGTCCTTAGGTTAGTTAGGTTTAAGTAGTTCTAAGTTCTAGAGGACTGATGACCTCAAATGTTAAGTCCCATAGTGCTCAGAGCCATTTGAACCATTTGTAAACACTCTTTCGAATATATCTAAGGTATCCAGTTTTGTCATGAGACTCAAGTAGCAGCAGCATTAATTCTTAATGCGGAAACAAAGACTGTGATCTCAACTCAATTAGCAAGATAGTCCATAAATTGCACAATGACGTTAATGAGCAGTTAACGTATAATGTGTGCACTATTTCAGCCGTTGTAAACAGATTTTTAAAATGAAGCATTCTCCCCATGCTCATTGCTTCTTACCCACATAAATATTCCTGCCATTTCTGTTCAAGTATCGTACGAAAGTCACTGTTATGTAATCCGATCATGTTATAAGACGGTGAATTAAGAGAAATTGGCATTTAAATGTAAACATTACATTTATCCCACACTGTAATCTTTATTAAAAATACCATCACCAGCATTTTTCTAAAATATTTTCACGTTCAAAGAAGAAAATGCCTACAAATTCGGTCTCTCTTCAGTTGCCTGTAATTTCTAAACAACTTGTCACTTTAAAAAAAAAGTAATATTCAGCTGAAATTTCACGGAAAAGTTGTTGATTTTCGAACATGGAGAAATACATCGAAAAACTGAAAATTGAAAAGAATTCGAGCATTTCCAATCCGAAGAATTATGTAAACTGCAGCACAAGGAAACACATAAAATAGCGAAATTTTACCTGCTTTGGACGTGCATTATATTAGGAGGTATTAATAATTAAATTCTTATGTGATCTAGGGATTTGTGGGGTGCAAAATTTAGTATACAAAACTGCCAGCCCAGGCAGAAACATAGCTCCAGCGAAGATCGGTAATGAGTCTAAATGAGTTTGGTGGACAGATGGGGGTACGTCACTACGTGCTTTTACAACTCTGTACCATAGCTCATTAATCGTAGTGACTGGTGAGTGGTGATACTCCAGCCTCTCGGCAAACCACGGCCAGGTGTTTTCAGTGGGTAAGAGATGTGGAGAACGCACTAGTCAGGGAAACACTCGAATATCCGCGTCGAGGTAGGTCAGGACGGCCCCAGAAACATGAGTTTCGGAGTTGAACAATAACTTCGTGGAGATCTGGAAGATCTGGCTTAGGCGCCGGGCTCAACACCTCATAACTGTAGTCGTTGTCGTCCAAATTACGGACTGTACTGTACAGAAGTGATCGTGTGGTGTACCCAACGGTACTCTACCCAATTACATCAGGTGCTATACCCGTGAGACTCTCGGCGTCCCCACAGACAGACGCGTCCATACTGATGCTGTATGCAGAGCCGAGTGACGCCTAAGGAACAACGTAGTTACGCCCTGGTATGGCCAGTGTTGTCGCTGGATGCAACACTGTCGATGTGCTTCTCTGTACTACCAGTCAAAGGAAACAGCAACAATGGCCGCTGTGTTGATAGTCCATGGTGCTCGAGACGTCGCAGGGTTCGTGTGGATACTTGTCTAGCTGCAAGTAATCTGTTTCCTGACCCAAGGAATCTGTCATGGTTATACGATCCAGCATGAGCGAACATTATGTCTGTTCTCTCGAGCTCTAGTCACGTGGTGCCACGGAAGTTCTGAACAACACTTGTAAATGCATTGATTACATACGCACTTGGCAGTTACGAGCAACCATATCGCGTATCGATATACCGCAGTCTCGATTGGTCGCATACGTTCTACTGTCGTATTACGACATAACAAGACAATCAACATTAAAATGAGATTTCTAAATGAAGAAGTCACTTCGTAATCTTTCATTACATTCAGAATGTGGGTGGCGTTATTGCAAACTACTTTTGTATGGTGGCGCTGAAATGATTATCAGCCGTATATTCGGGGTTATTGATATTTACGTGTAGGATTTAAGAAGACTATTGAATGAAAACTAAATGACAGGCTGGGAAATGGCATTTGTCAGTAGCTAGAGCATCTCTAAGTTTCGATTCATAATACGCCCTGTGGCTTATCTGCAGAGCACACCACTAGGAGACAGGTAGAGAGCCTATAAAGTAAATAAAAAACTTGAAGAGATCCGCTATTCACCGACATGAATCTATTTTATGTATGTCTTGTAGTTTTCCCACAGCTGTGTTTTTGAACCAGTTGGCGCTCCTTTTACTGCCGTTAACTATTTTGTATTTTAAGCTGTCTTTTGAAGTTATCTACACCTACATCTACATGCATACTCCGCAATCCACAATACGGTGCGTGGCGGAGGGTACCTCGTACTACAACTTGCATCTTCTCTCCCTGTTCCACTCCCAAACAGAACGAGAGAAAGCGACTGCCTATATGCCTCCGTACGAGCCCCAATCTCTCTTATCTTATCTTTGTGGTCCTACTGTATAACATAAAAGATGTTAAGTGTTTAAGGTATCGGCAAAGTGCCGAAGACAACATTGTAATTATCAAGGGGTAACTATAATCCAAAGAAATTCCTGTGTAATGTTCATAGTTCTACCTAGATTGTTTTTAACAGAATGGATATACGACGATGATTTATGATTCTATATCCTGTTCTGATGCTCTGTCTACTTGATGTCGCACCTTGATGTAAGTGTGAGTTGTTTTATATTAACAGTGCCAGAATAAAATAAGTCTTGTCATTCATTCAAGTACTTTGAGAGACCCTGCATAGGTCCCTCTTAAAACGTTATTTTCGTAAATAGTGGTGAGCTCAGTAACTGTACTAGTTGATGCTTGTGTGGAAGTGTGGACTATTGTTCGACTTTTTGACGTGACAGCAATTTTAGTATCTGCAAACGAGAACTCGCTTCATTCGTTCGTAATATACAAAGTCCGATGTTCTATAACGGCTATACAGTGCATAATTTATTTATGTGTTTAAACTCGGTATTAATATTACCACACAGAGACAATGTTATAATCTATCAGTAACTTTGACTTAAGCCTAATTCAAGGAAATACGTGAGGCTAATGTATATAAACTTCCTATTATCATAATTTACTTCATAAAAGAAAGCTTATTTCAATAAATGAGAGTTATTTTCACATGGATTATTCAGCAAGCCTGAGAGGTGGCATGAGCCCCCTCTCATATTTCTATCTTAGTCTGTAATTCGTTCTTCCTCTCTAATTGCATGCGGTGAAAAGTCGCTATTCCTTCACACGCGGACTTCCCACACAGCGTCTCTCGTCACCCGGGTGGTCCAGTGACAGTCGGGCTCTGCTGGTCTTGAAAGGGTTGACTCGACGTGTGTGAGGGAGTCGAGTGAATGCTCTCCAGACGCCGACATTGTCGTAAGAGCGGCGGAGACACGTCCGCTGGGGCCTGAAGGAGCGGCTGGGCTAGAGATTCCGTTACTTCGCAGAAACTTAGCGAAAACACTTTCTGGCGGGCTACCAGCGAGGTGTGGGAATGACTTGTGTTCCCAGGCAGTCTTGGTGGTCAAATTCCCGTGTTTTCTGCAAAATCGTAACTGTGATCGGCTTGCTCAGGGCATAGCTCTGTGACGTAGCAAAATCGGCGCAGAAATTGGCACCAAGAATCTCCATTGGTGGAATGGTAGTGCTTCAGCAATAGAGTGGAATTTTCCGCCAGTTTTAGAGTTGCTGATTGGTACGTTTAACCACGGCCACTGTCGTGGGGGCGGGAATGTTCTGTGTTCGGTTTGTATGGGTGCTCTTGTGGGGTCGGCTCTCGCCTTTCGGTCGGAGTAGGTTACAAGACTGAGCTCTCGCTGCTCTGGACAGCCTGCCTTCCGTTGGCTGTCTAATACACTTTTATTTAATTGTAACTGTTTGACGAATACAGTTGGCAATGGAGCGTTCTGCGTACAAGCGGCCTATGTTGCCTGTCTTTAGCAGTTTTGGCTAAAGTTGACTGTATCGGAGTTACTGTGTGACTTCGCTCGTTAAAATCAATCAGTGTTCCGTCAGTGATTGTGTGGCGAGCCTTCTTCGTCCCCTCAGGGGGCGCATTTGTATTGCTAGGAAGCCTTTAGTCTGGAACAACCAGACCAGGATAATTTGTTTCGGGCTATACTCGCGACATTATCATCACCACGACGGGACGTCGAAGCAACCAGCCATCGCCTCCGGTACGCCAGATCGTGTCCTTGCAGTTAAGGATACAGCTTGGTAATGTACGTCCGCAGCACCGGCAAAGCAGGCAATTTTGCTAGGTGATACTCAGAGCTCAGCAGACCGCGACCGTTTGTCTTTTCTAACTTCGTTTTGTCTTGGGTGTTCATTGTCTGAGGTCTCACAACTGTAGCAGCAATTAATGTTGGGTTGGCTGTGTGTTTCTCTTAAAAATTGGCTCCACGTACCACTTCGTCATAAATGTCACAATCTAGATTAGGGACAACTTCACCCTCACAGCATTTATTTGAGTATCCAATTTGAGCCAATTTGATGTATTGTAAATGTTTCATGTGTTTTGTTTATTATTTTGAGTTTAGTCATAATAAATCATATTGTTATTTTGGGCAGAACTTTCATTCTGTTAATCGGTAGACCAACCCTACATTTCTCACTATGTTAATGAAACTTTCCTTTATTTAACTTATTTATCAAATTAAATTATTGCAGGTGCCAAACTCTTTTCTACTCCACTTGCAGGGTGGATTACAGTCAGTCCACGTTTCTTTTTAATCCATGTGCAACAGCAAAAGTCGGAGTTAGAATAGGGGAGGCTTAGAGCATCATTTACATATGTAGATACTAGAAGAATTTAGTGTTAAATACACTGCTAGCCCCTGCACCTCGCAAGGCAAATATCATACAGAATAACAATAACCTCCGTCGGAGGTTCGAGTCCTCCCTCAGGCATGAGTGTGTGTGTTGTCCATAGCATAAGTTAGTTTAAGTTAGATTAAGTAGTGTGTAAGCCTAGGGACCGATGACCTAAGCGGTTTGGTCCCATAAAATTTTACAACAATTTTTTTTTTACAGAATAACAATATCAGTATTTTTCCAATTTAGAAAATACAACTTTTCCTCCAGTGGTATTAGCGAAGGCATTTCTAAACACTTTTCCATTTCATGTAAGTAACTGAGCAGCCGTCTTAGGCTGTCTGGAGACGATGCTGTCGTTTATCGCCTAGTAAAGTCATCCGAAGACCAAACCCAATTGTAAAACGATTTAGAAAAGATATCTGTACAGTGCGAAAATTGGAAATGGACCCTAAATAATGAAAAATGTGAGGTCATCTCCATGAGCTCTAAAAGTAACCCGTTAAACTTCGATTACACGATAAATAGATCAAATCTAAAGGCCGTAAATTCAACTAAATACCTAAGAATTACAATTACAAGTAAATAGAAGTGGAAAGAACACACAGAATACGATGTGGGGAGGATGAAACAAAGACGGCGTTTCATTGGCAGAACGCTTACAAGATACAACAGATCTACAAAAGAGACCGCCTATGCTACGCTCGTTCGTTCTCTCTTGGAGTACTGCTGCGCGGCGTGGGATACTTATCAGATATGGTTAACAGAGTACGTTGAGAAAGTTCAGAGAAGGGAAGCACGTTTTGTATTATAGAGGAATGGGGGAGAGAGTCTCACGGACATGATACAAGGACTTGGGGTGGAAATCAGTAAAAACAAAGGGGTTTTTCGTTGCAGCGGGATCTTCTCATGAAATTTAAAGCTTGTCGTGAAATTTCAGTCACCTCCGAATGCGAAAATATTTTGTTCGCGCCGAGCTACATAGGGAGAAACGATCATCGTAATAAAATAAGGGAAATCATAGCTCGCACGGAAAGATATAGGTATCCGTTTTTGCCGCACCCTGTTCGAGAGTGGCATAATACAGAATTAGTGTGAAGGTAATTCGACGAACCCTCGGTCAGGCACTTAAGTGTGATTTACAGAGTAGCCATGTACATGTAGATGTAGAAGTAGGCAGTAGGCTACATGGCGTAAGTTATAAACCCCAGAGGAACTTGTACGACGCGTATTCCGAAAGTAAGGTCCGATCGGTAGCGAAATGGAAACCACAGCAAAAATCCGATAAAGCTTTGCATAGGTGTGTTAGACAATGTCTCTAGTAGGCTTGTGGATTGCTTCAAGTCTGTCTTTTCAGTTCTGAGCGCCCAGTGACCACGTCGAGACGCCTAGAAAACAGTGTCTCCCACCAAGTATGAGTGCGCGTGAGAGATTTCACCCGATCTGATGCAGCCCACACAACTGTCAGTCATTTCCTTCTTCATGACGGTTCTCGGCCGTACTCTACAGGGGCAATGAGGACACCCCTACAGCGTTTTCGATGGGTAGTGTTTGATCTCCCTCCATAGAGCCCACACTTTGCTCCCTCTGATATTCATCTCTGTTGACATAAACCGCTGACTACTACGTCAACATTTTGCAACGGACAACGAATTGCAGGTCGGCAGAGAGAATCGGTGAAAAGTGCTGGCGAATGCTTTCTATGACGAGGGTATTGGAAATTTGGTACAACGCTACGACAGATGCCTCAGACGGAGCTGCGACTATGTACAGACATTGCTGGAAGATGTGGCTAACTATCGCAAGTAAAACAAATTTGATTTTCACTGCGGTTTCCATTTCGCGACCGATCGGGCCACACTTTCGGAATACGCCTCGTAAAATAACAATGGCAATTTAACATTTATTGCACGCCATCTTCATGGTCTTAGCATTTTAATGGCCAAAATGAATTAAAACCAGACGGAAAGGGGAATTTGTTCAGTATGTAGGGAAGGAAGTAATACTAAAGCTTGTCGCATCAAGTTAGAATGGAATTGATTCGTTACTAGCAAAGTAGTGCTTATACATGCTGCAACTGTCCTATTGCGTTAGTTAAGATTCCCTCGTATGTTACACGGGCGGAAGAAGAGTAATGATTGACAATAGGAGCCTTTTATTGGCGTTTGATAAGTGTAGAAGCCGTCGTCTAGGCTAGCAGAGCTCCTCTGTAATGGCCGCGTTGGCGGGGCCTGGGAAGGGTTAGGAGGGCGGCCGGGGTGAGCACAGAGGCGAGCGGGCAGTAATTGCGGCGCTACGGCGCGGTATCGGCTGCGGCTGCGGCTCGCGGCTCGCCTCAAGACATCTTGTGGACAGCCCCGCCACCGCCACCGCCGCCGCCGCCACCGCCGCCGCCGAGGAGCTGCCCCCAGCATCGATTGCCGCTCGAGGGCCGCACCACTTGCTGGAGCTGGAGGAGACCCGCTAAGAGGCCCTATCTCTGCATGCTGGTTCACGGCAAAAGGTGCACACAAAGCTTAATCTTCGTCACACTGCTAAGGCAACACTACTTTTCAAGGAACATATCGTTCGTATATTAAAAGTGTGTTTTATTACGCACTGTTACGAGGGGCGTTCAATAAGTAATGGCACACTATTTTTTTCAGGGTCACTTTTGACTGAAAAAAATGTGGAATTTTTTCTCGGTCATGGTGGATTATTCCCGCTTCAGCCAATACAATTACATGAATTTCCTGTAAGTAGAGGCCCTATACGTTGCCTTCAAAGTGTCGTCTGCAACGGAGGCGCATTCCAGGGAGACATCTGAGTTTCCTTTGGCGGGAAACCAGAAGATCTGAGATACTCATGAGAGTTCGCAGAATGTCTACGGAGAGCTGGCAGTGAACAAAAGCACGGTGAGTCGTTGGACGAGGCATGTGTCATCGTCGCAGCAAGGTCGTGCAAACTTGTCCAATCTTTCGCGTGCCGGCCAGCAGCAGAGAACTAACGTGCGGACACTAATTGGAGGTGATCGATGGATCACAAACATCTTGCTGCTCAACTGGACGTCTCTTTTCGCTGTGCTGACACACTCGCCTTCAGTTGGTGTGATCAAACGTGTGTGCCCGATGGACTCCTGGTGAGGAATAAGATAAACATCAAAATAAGGAAATAACAGTTGAAAGCGCAATGAATATTCGAAAGTAGCCGACTCCGTGGAAAAAACTGTCTCTAATACCCAACCAGTGTCCCAATACTAGACCATAAAGACCAATGAAGGACCATCTCTGCAGATTTTCATGCGCTTTACGAGGTTGATCGTGACAATATAGTGCCGATCATCGTCACAGGCGATGAAAGATGGGTTCATCACTTCGAACCGGAAACCAAATGACAATCTACGAAAGGCGCCACACCACGTCTCCTCTTACGAAAAAGTTGAAAGGCGCACCCTCACACTTGTGAGTGTACGATCGCGGTATCACGAGAAAACTGAGGATCCACCAGAGCCAGCCATAGCGGAACAAAAGTTCTGAGGGTAGCTTTAACATAAGCCGTAACCGGTAAATTAAAAATATTATTGCGATCTCGACTGTTGACTTTAACCTAAATATAGCAACAGATCGCTGTACTCCATAGACAATGTTGTCTAAATTTACGGCAAAAATTGCCGAAACGGTCTTCTTAAGATGTAAATATAACGAGTTAACAAACTGTCAATAACAGCAAAAACTTGGATGAATATAAATATGTGGTTCTTCGACTTGATACATGCTGTGACCCACATAAGAAAGAAGAAAGTAAGTGACGGGCTTGTCTATGTTTAACTGAACCAAAAACGTTACATTCGTTTCCGTGTGAACTTGAAATGTTTTGTTTTTGGTGAGGTTACTTATGCACTGACGTTAAACTGGCAGGCTGAATCGTACATTAAAAATAGAGAGTCGGCAGATGATGGGTGAAGTGACCGCTATAGCAAGCATAATTCTACTAATACCAGCATTGCTGGTCCCTGTTTTGACCAGAACCAAGCTGAAATCATTCTACATGTCGGTCAGGGGCCTGAAGCTCGCGTAGTAAATCGCTGAAACTGGTCGCCAAATAAAATAAGTTTGGAAAGTAGATGGCTGGAAAACAGTCTCTATGGCTATGAAACATTCATGTACAGTTGTTGCCGGTCTCGGTCAGGACGTCATCATCTTCAGACGATTCATACCATGATGGCAGGTGGTGACGGTGAACGGAACACGTGTTATGACACAACGAACGTTCATGGAGTCATAACACATGCTCCGTTCATCGCCACCGCCTCCCATGACGATATAAATGAATCTAAGGACGGTAATATTCTGAACAAAACCGGTATCCACTATAAATAAATGATGTAGTGCCGTCGAGAATGTTTTTAATCCAATTTCAAAGTACTTTTAGCCAGATTTTTGTTTTTACACGAGAAATAAAAGTTACTAATCCTGTATCGTCTTTATAAAGATTTTGACGCAGGCCTTTAGGAGCCAGTGGACGGTAGAATGCATTTTTTAATTGTGTAGAATTTTTATCCAGTAGAGTGGTTAGAGTAGTTAGACGTCGAAATCTTTTTGGTAGTTATCTACAGGCATTTGTTACTGGTTGGGTATTAGAGACAGTTTCTTCAACGGAGTCGGCTACTTTCGAATATTCATAGGGCTTTCAACTGTTATTTCTTTATTTTCATGTTTATCTTATGTATCTACAAACGATTTCAAAACACTAATCTCTCTTCTTTCAGGCATGTTTCATGTGTCGAATACCGTACTTGCTGTAACTTTCGTTGTAGGGTGGAACGACAGTTACGATTCCTACGGCATTCTATTGCTGAAAAGTCAGAGAAAATGGTACACTTGCACAATATCGTGTAGGACCACCGCGAGCACGCAGAAGTGCCGCAGCACAACGTGGCACGGGCTCGACTAGTGTCTGAAGTGGTGGTGGAGGGAACTGACACCATGAATCCTACAGGGCTGTCCATAAACCTGTAAGAGTGCAAGGGGGTGGAGATACCTTCTAAACAGCACGTGGCAAGACTTCCCAGACATGCTGAGTAATGTTCATGACTGGGGAGTTTGATGGCCAGTGGAAGTGTTCCAACTCAGAAGAGTGTTCCTGGAACCACTCTGTAGCACCTCTAGACGTGTGGGGCGCCACATTGCCCTGCTGGAATTGACCAAGTCCGTCGGAATGCACAATGAATATGAATGGATACAGGTGATCAAACAGAATGCTTACGTACGTGTTACAAGTCAGAGTCGTATCAAGACGTTATGAGGGCTCCCATATCACTCCAACAGCACACTCACCACACCATTACAAAGCCTCCACCAGGTTGAACAGTCCCCTGCTGACATCCAGGGTCCATGGATTCATGAAGTTGTCTCCATGTCTGTACACGTCCATTCGCTAGATACAATTTGAAACGAGGCTCGTCCGACCAGGCAACAATTTCCAATTATCAACTGTCCAATGTCGGTGTAGACGAGCCCAGGATAGGCGTAACGCTTTGTGTCGTGCTTTCATGAAGGGTACACGAGTGGGCCTTCGGCTCCGAAAGCCCCTGTAGATGAAGTTTCGCTGAATGGTTCGCACGGTAACCCTTGTTGATGGCCTAGCATCGAAATCTGCAGCAATTTGCGGAAGGGTTGCACTTCTGTCACGTTGAAAGCTTGTCTGCAACCTTCGTTGGTTTCGTTCTTGCAGGATCTTATACCGGTCGCAGCCATCTCGGAGATTTGATGTTTTGCCGGGTTCCTGATATTCACGGCACACTCGTGAAATGGTCGTACGGGAAAATCCACACTTCATCGCTACCTCCGAGATGTGTCCCATCGCTTGTGCGCCGACTCTAACATCACGTTCAAACTCACATAAATCTCGATGACCTGCCATTGTAGCAGCAGTAACCGATCCAACAACTGCGACAGACACTTGATGTCTTATACAGACATTGTCGACCGCAGCACTTTATTCTGACTGTTTACATATCTCTGTATTTGAATACGCATGCTTATACCAGTTTCAGTGTATTACTGGACGCTGGACCGTACCTGAAATGAGACCGAATTTATTCAAACTGACGGCACATTCATGTGATAAACATCTAAATCAATAAAACATACATTGGAATAAAAAAAGATGATTTTAACCCTGTCTCGCAGGTCAAAGCTAGCCTCCCGAACCTTGCTGCTGCTGCTGCTGCTGATGATGATGATAATGATGATGAGGTCCCATACTCCGAGGAGCGAGGGAACGATGCGGGAGACCCGCACTGCCGACTAGGCAAGGTCGGAGCGGAGGTGGTTTTCCATTGCCTTCCTCCGACCGTAATGGGGATGAATGATGATGATGAAGACAACACAACAACACCCAGTCATCTAGAGGCAGGGAAAATCCCTGATCCCTTCGGGAATGGAACCCTGGACCCCATGCGCGGGAAGCGAGAAAGCTACCGCTTTTTTTTGTCTTATTTTGTTCTATATTGTTCGTGGAATTTGTTCGGATGGATTTCCGATGACACCCGTTCAGGTTCTTCGTTGATCCGTTCACTCAGTTGTTTTTTTTATTACAGATGGTAGCTAATCCTCTGCCCGAACACGGTGAGCTACCGTGCCGGTGCCTCTAGACGACGAGCTGCGGACAACCTCTCTGAGTGTGCTTTTAATAGTGTGACAGTACAGAGTGCGCCTATAAATGTAAATGAGTAACTCTGCGGGGCAGCAAGTCCCATAGTCTCGCGTGCATCATTCGCCAAGAGTGGGCAGATTTTGTCTGCAGCTGCCAGTAGGATCTCGCGGTACACCACGAAAGCTCCGAAAACGGGGCGTAGTAAACTTTTGTTAGCATCTCGCAATTGCGCCGACACGTCAGCAGGTGCCGAGGCTGAGAGTCAGCGGTACAGACGTACCGGGATTCGCGCGGTGAGCCGAGGAGTTAACAGAGCTGGCGCGCCCCTCGGTAAACACGCCATCGGGTTCGGTCTAGCGGGCTGCCCTCTGCTGTGCCGGAGGGGAGCCGCCGTGTCGAACACGGCGCAGGCGGCACTGCTACGAGGTGCAAGTCCTCCGGGCCCCTCTGCGGAGATTAGCGCTAAGACTGGCGGCGCGCGTCTTGGATGCCATGCCGCGGCCTGCTCGCCGGCTTTGTAGCTGCCAGCTATGCCGAGGAGCACCGGCGCGTGCCTCGTACGGGCCACCCCGGCCTCCTGCGTGGTCCAGCTGCCGGGCGTCGCTCGTGTCGCAGGCGGCCGGTGCGCGGGGTAGCAGGTTTACGGCTTCGTACACTGATGAGCCGAAACATGCCACTGCCATCTGAATGGTCTTGGTGGCATATCGGGTACGTGGCGCGCTAAGAAAAGTACATAAGAGGAGCAAAGACGACTAGAGAATCATTCCAGCAACGGTAGGAGCTCCAAATGGGAATATCCACTGTCGGAAGTGACTATAACAAGAGGCAGATAGTTATGGAACAAGCATCTCGGAAACGTCGAAGCTGGTCAGCTGTTTGCGCGCTACTGTTGAGAGCCTACGAGGTTGGTTTGATAAGTCTGGTAAACGTCCTTCAAAGAATGGAACATCATTTGTCGCGCCTTCATGGTTCGTAAGCTCGATCATTCCAAGTATCGTACAAAGAATTTCGACATTATACGGTGTGCAGTTCATTGTTAACGGCAGTCTGAAATGGTCAGTGTGTCGACGGCGACTAAAAATGGAGAAAACCGAGTTTCGTACTCTTATTAAAAAGTTTCATTTGGAGAACTGGACGGTCACACGCAACAAAACAGAATTCGTCAAATTTCACGCAGGCTCTGCAACGTCAGTGAAGACCACATACACCACTGGCCATTAAAATTTCTACACCACGAAGATGACGTGCTACAGACGCGAAATTTAAACGACAGGAAGAAGATGCTGTGATATGCAAATTATTATCTTTTCAGAGCATTCACACAAGGTTGGCACCGGTGGCGACGCCTACAACGTGCTGACACGAGGAAAGTTTCCAACCGATTTCTCGTACACAAACAGCAGTTGACCAGCGTTGCCTGGTGAAACGTTGTTGTGATGCCTCGTATAAGGAAGAGAAATGCGTAACATCACCTTTCCGACTTTGATAAAGGTAGCATTGAAGCGTATAGCGATTGCGGTTTATCGTATCGCGACATTGCTGCTCGCGTCGGTCGAGATCCAATGACTGTTAGCAGAATATCGAATCGGTGGGTTCAGGAGGGTAATACGGAATGCCATGCTGGATCCCAACGGTCTCGTATCACTAGCAGTCGAGATGACAGGCATCTTATCCGCATGGCTGTAACGGATCGTGCAGCCACCTCTCGATTCCTGAGTCAACAGATAGGGACGTTTGTAAGACAACAACGATCTGCCGAACAGTTGGACGACCTTTGCAGCAGCATGGACTATCATCTCGGAGACCATGGCTGCGGTTACCTTTGACGCTAGATCACAGACAGGAGCGCCTGCGAAGGTCTACTCAACGACGAACCTGGGTGCACGAATGGCAAAACGTCATTTTTTCGGATGAACCCAGGTTCTGTTTACAGCATCATGATGGTCGCATCCGTGTTTGGCGACATCGCGGTGAACTTACATTGGAAGCGTGTATTCGTCTCCCCATACTGGCGTATCACCCGGCGTGATGGTATGGGGTGCCATTGGTTACACGTCTCGGTCACCTCTTGTTCACATTGACGGCACTTTGAACAGTGGACGTTACATTTCGGATGAGTTACGGCCGGTGGTTCTATCCTTCGATCGATCCCTGCGAAACCCTACATTTCAGCATGATAATGCACGACCTCATGTTGCAGGACCTGTACGGACCTTTCTGGATACAGAAAATGTTCGACTGCTGCCCTGGCCAGCACATTCTCCAGATCTCTCACCAATTGAAAACGTCTGGTCAATGGTGGCCGAGCAACTGGCTCGTCACAATACGCCAATCACTACTCTTGATGAACTGTGGTATAGTGTTGTACCTGTAGACGCCATCCAAGCTCTGTTTCTCTCAATCCCCAGGCATATCAAGGCTCTTATTACAGCCAGTGGTGGTTGTTCTGGGTACTGATTTCTCAGGACCTATGCTTCTAAATTGCGTGAAAATGTAATCACATGTCAGTTCTAGTAAAATATATTTGTCCAATCAATAGCCTTTTATCATCTGCATTTCTTCTTGGTGTAGCAATCTTAAAGGCCAGTAGTGTACTATTCGGTTAATGAGCCTAAACGTGTTCCAACAAGCATCGATGTCGAAGAGCATTCCAGTCGTCCAGCTGAGGTCACCACAAAGGGAACCGCTGACAAAGTCATCTACATGATTATACAATGCCTCCGAATAAAAATTCTCTAAGGCTGTTGGCAGCCCAAGTTAGCCAGTGCATCATATACTGCAAGCACAATTGGCTATGAAGAAGCTGTGTTATAGAAAGGTGCAATGATCACTCACAGTCGACGAAAAGCGCATTCAGCACTACAACTCAAAACAGTCTCTGGCATTGTTTATTCGCAGTCCGCAAGACTTTTAGCGCCGATTTGTGACTGCCAATGAAACCTAAATCCAATATTATAAACCACAGTCAAAACAGCAAACAAAAGAATGGACGAAGGCTGGTGAAAGTGCACCGAAGAAGATCATTTTGTCAGCTGGTAACGTGGGAGCCATAGCTTTTTGGGATTTCCGAGGAAGGACTATAAGTGGAACATATCGTTCACTCACGGATCGTTTGAAACTTGGATTTGTTTAGAAAAGACCAAGGTCCTCTCACCGGCCGGCCGGAGTGGCCGTGCGGTTCTAGGCGCTTCAGTCTGGAACCGCGCGACCGCTACGGTCGCAGGTTCGAATCCTGCCTCGGGCATGGATGTGTGTGATGTCCTTAGGTTAGTTAGGTTTAATTAGTTCTAAGTTCTAGGCGACTGATGACCTCAGAAGTTAAGTCGCATCGTGCTCAGAGCAATTTGAACCATTTTTTTGTCCTCTCACCGGCATAATGCAGATCCCAAACATCAGCGAAGACAGTAGTGAAAGTGCATGAACTGGGCTGTGAAATGATTCCTCGTCCTCAGATTTAGCCCAGAGTGACTCCTTCCTCTTACCTAATTTGAATGTTTGACTGTCTGAGTAGAAATTTTCATCAAAATGGAAACTGAAAGGTGCAATCAACGAGTATTTTGCAGCGTTTGATAAAACCTATTTTTCCGGTGGAAGATCTCTTCACGAAGAAGGAGACTATATTGAGAAATAGAATGAGTTGCTTACGAAAAATTTTTCCTTGCTTTTTTACGAGACTTTCCAAACCGCCGTCGTACGTGGAAAGTAGATGAAGGAGGGTAAGAAAACGAGTAGGCGACAAGATCTTGGGTATCCGCGCCATATTATAGAACGTGGTGGCTGCGGCGTGCCGATCTGAAAAGCGGGATAGGCGATGATGATGATGTTTGGTCTGTGGGGCGCTCAAATGCGCGGTCATCAGCGCCCGTACGAAGTCCCAATTTTTCCACAGTCCAATTTTTTTCACCTCCCAATATAGCCACTGTGACGAATGATGAGGATGATGATTAAATGATGATGACAACACAAACACCCAGGCCCCGGGCAGAGGAAATCCGCAACCTGACCGGGAATCGAAACCGGGACCCCGTGATCCAGACGTAGCATCGCTAGCCACTAGGCCACGAGCTGCGGACAGCCGGTAGGTGGCGATCCGTGTGGCACATCTGACAACAAAGACAATACTGGTGCAGGCACACTAGTTCTGATCCATGCCGTTCAGTTCAGGTTGCTGATCCTGTGGATTCGCAGCAGACGAAGCTTATATGTTCACATGATGACCCAATAACGTCCTCAATTACTGCTGCAGGGGACATTCTGTCATTAAGATTGGACCGTGGATCAATGGAAACTTGTCATCTGGTCGGATGACCTCGTTTCTTGTTGGTTGCAAAATACGCCGCCACCCAGGTGGACGGCTACTCTAAATATGCACCGGGCCTCGGAGGCAGGCCTACAGATGCCGTGCTACCGTATGCTACGTAGGCTTCCGTCTTTGCTGTCACGGGGCCTGTAGCATTAATATAGGGCATTTATGTCTTCTCCGACGGCGAGGTTATCTTTCAGCAGGAAAATGTGCGTTTCAGGATGCCTCAATCGTTATACAGTGACTTGTGTAGCATTGTACTGAACTCACGTCATTATCCTGGACGTCAAATTCTCCTAATCTGAACCGGAAGAATGGCATGTTGGGACGCTATCGCGGCGCCAATTCCACTCCACTGTCGGTCAGTAATCCACGGGAATTGAGTGAGCTGTGCGTGGATACGTCTGTAACTTCAGTGGTATCAAGCGAGAGCTCACTGGCGAGTAGGGTGGAGGTCCAATATGTTTTATATTGAAAGCTGGCTCTGGTTTGGGGCTGGTGATGGCCGTGTATTGGTTAGAAGGAGGCCAGTTCAAAGCCTGCAGTCAACCTCCGGAAACCTACCACTGACAAGTCGAATTTATTTATTTATTTATTTCCAAATTATAGACCTGTTACCTGATGTTTAAAACAGGTCGTACATCTGACAATTCTCGTTTTTCATCTTTTTACAGTTTTCTTTTCTTTTGTTTTATCTACAAGATTTACAAAGAATGATACTTTTCAAAATATCTATAATTTAAGGTTGAAATATAAATAAAATTTTGTTGTTTTTTAAGAAGAATATAAAAAGAAGATAGGATAGAGGAAAGATTTGTTAGTACCATCACCGAATGTTAGTGACGGTGAATACCCCGGAATGGTTTCTTCGAGCCGTTGACCGCCTGTCTCACACACACACACCCACACACCCACCCACCCACCCACCCACACACACACACACACACACACACACACACACACACACACACACACACACACAAATGGTTATTAGTAGAGAAATAATGTTGCTTATCCTATTTATTACTAATCCTATGTATTAACTACTTTAGGTGCCCATCCATGTACAGCATTTGGTGTTTTCTGGGCTAGATCGCCAGCACTTTTGCTCGTTTACTGTCACATCTCAGCTTCCTCCTCCTGTTCCTCCTCATTGTCACTATTTCCGCTGTCACTGTGGGTATCGCTGTCCATCCTCTAGAGATTGTTGTTACGCTGTACATAGGCATGTCTGTAATGTCGTGTCCGCATGTACTCTTCATGTGTTGTTTTTGAAATACTGTTTGTCAGTGCGTTTAATTGTGCCCATTGTTCTTCGTCTCTTATTGCTGTGTGTTCTGGGGAACCTTCTTCCAGCATGTGCATGTAGGTGTCTGCCTCAGACTCACGCGGCTTAAGTGCGTGGGATAAGGTCCGTGTCCGGTTGAGAAATGTACCATACCGCGGCTGGGATCGATATGTCTCATTCTCAACCGCTCCCTTATGTCAGGGAGGAAGTCGTGCAGTCTACGTCCCTTATCACTTACATCACACTCACCTTTCCGTGTATCCAAACACCAACTTTTAAGGTGACGTATCGTCTCTATGGGCACACCGGTTATTATGTGTACCTTATCTAGTCTCCCCACCTTTAACCAGTACCTTGCAGCCCTGTATTTGATCGTGATACACGTGGCACGGAGAATCGCTGTCGTACGGCGTTCCAAAGGCGGAATAACCACGCCATTAAGTAGGTGGTCGAAATATTTCGACTCACCATTGTATTACGTCTGGGGAGTTTTGAATGGTTCAGTAACAAACAGAAATTCACACAAAAATAAAAACAAGCCGTTATCGCCAACATCAGTGCCCCATATATTCTTCCTCAGAGACAAACATACACATTGACTTCTGAAGTTACCAAACCAAATCAACACCTGTTGCTCCCTTTGCTCTGCTATAATTTCCTGGGAACTGCCCACCTTCAGCTGAGGTAGCTATTGTTAAAGTTATTGTTTGTGTCGTCATTCTTATTACAAAATGTTTTCTGAATGAAATTGTCATGTGCATAATTTTAACTGTCAGTGGATGCCATTTACGTAGTGATTCAATGGACTGAAGTAGAATTCGTTGAGCTTCACAGATTTCAGTTGTAAGGCGTCGGCCGTATCCTGGCCTTTTTTAATTTCTATTTTACGTTTTTTAATCAAAGTACGATTGCGCCACGTGTGAATAATTCATTCTTGCATTCCAATTTTAATGAGAATATAAAACGTCAGTGAATATGAGATTCGATGGATCTGTAGTCATTTTTATCCTGATTATAACCATCTTTAACCTGTTTTCTGTACTATATTTCTTTTTCTGTCTAACATTTCTCCATGTGGGAGCGGTTTCTGGAGCTACATGTGGGGACCTCTAAACCTGTGGTCCTCAGGGGTCTGACGCAGGTAGACCTTCATAAAATCATTTCGGCATGTTACCTCCGGGCGAGACACGTAGAGTCTAGCACTCACCGGACCATGGCTAAGCTATTTAAAGAGGAAACAAAAGTGTACATGTGGTTCCAGTTTCGGCAAAATGTTGTCTGCACAGTAGTGTAGCAAAGCATGAGGGCAGGGCGATGCGAGTCATCCCCATTACACAGAGTGAAAGTGGAGGGTGTCTTTAAGAGCAAACGTTTGGCTGGAGGGCACTACGACACGAATCGTTAATCAGAACAATATCGTCTCGAGGATACTCAGGGGAATAAAGACTCAGGGTCTTCCGTGGGAACTAGATCTCAAAAATTTCACATTCGTTTTTCGGAAATCTTGAAAATGGGGCGAACGGCCGTCACGCCGTGGGAATCGGGCCAGCCAGCCGCTGATTCGTGCAGAAGTTGCAATTTCGTATTTACCAGTTATCGATGCCGGGCAACAATTTCCATTTAAAATGTCCTCCTCTGTACGAGAATTACATAATGTGTGTACGAGTACAGATTGTGATGCACAAACGATGACGTGTGGAAGTTTGGGTCTGAGTGAGTCGCAAGCGGATAGTCGAAGCCGTTAAGGCGACCGCTCGCGTAAAGTGGGAAACCCGCGATCGAGGCCCAGGCCGGCACAAGTTTTCATTGCTGACGGTTCTTCGTAGTCGCAACATTTCATGTATGCAAGAAGCAGCTGTGGGGTTTGTTGAAAATGGTAACCTAACTCAAAGTTGGTTTATGAATACACTTCAACAAGTCTATACCGTTTTGCAAAACATAGCCTTACTCATAAAGTTTCTATGGATGCAGCTCTACACGTGCTCTGAGAGCTTCTGATATCTCCTCGCTCTCCCTGTCTCACTCGCTCTCTTGTCAAGGTAGCGGAGTACGGGAGTGCAGCTGTTATAGTGGTTGCTATGGAGGCTAAAGCGCAGTTGGTTTTATGGTACTATGATACACGATGGCTTATTAGGGTTTAGCGGCAGTTTGGAGGTGCCTGTGTTCGAGATCTTCCAGATGTGAACAGCGTGAAAATATGGCATGAAAAGTTTAAGAGACTGGCAATTTTGGTGACAGGGCAAGAAGTGCTAGACCTGGAGGGAGTAAGACAAAGGTAATGCGGTGTGTACAGCATTTTAGCGCAGTCCGTAGAAATCAACGGGTCGTGTTTCCAGAGGACCATACAGACCTCAGTGCACTCTGATGTAGATTTTACACAAATAACTGCCTTTCGGTGCGTAGAAAGACTCGTAGCCAGATGATACGCAAGGACGTGCTGACTTTGTTAGGAACGAGTTGGGGAATCGATACAGGCAGTGAGTACCTTAATACAGTTTTCCTTTCCGGCGGAGCAACATTTCACATCTCCGGGAAAGTAAACAGGCATAAAGACTGAATCTGGAGGTCGGAGAACCATATGTCGCGGTACAGTAGCCCACCCCCCAATACAGTTATTGAGCCACATCTTTTCACTGATCAACGGCTTATCTCGAGATGTAGGAATTCGACGTTACAGCTCAGTTACAGGAATTTAAACCACAGGTAGCATCCCAGCAAGGTGGTCCACTGCCACACGGGGTGGCAGTTCCTGGTTGAAGTCTTGTCGGACAGATGGATAGGTATAGAAAGTCCGACATCATGTACCCATGCTCAGCAGAGATAAACACTGAGCGAAAGCGAAGAAGAATTACGAGATCTGCTGATTGGAATGAACACTGTAATGAGAAAAGAATACGCATTTGGAGTAAAAAATGTTCAAATATGTGTGAAGTCTTATGGGACATAACTGCTAAGGTCATCAGTCCCTAAGCTTACACACTACGAAACCTAAATTATCCTAAGGACAAATACGCACACTCACGACCGAGGGAGGACTCGAACCTCCGCCAGAATCAGCCTCAAAGTCCATGACGGTAGCGCCTTAGACGATGAAGTTAAGGCATTCTGGTAGGAGGACCACCAAATAACCCACGGTGGACGGCGCAAGGAGAACATGAAAAACAGACTAGCTGTGGCAAAGAAGACGTTCCTGGTCAACACAAGTCTGTTAGTACCAAACATAGGCCGTAATTTGAGGAAGGAACTTTTGATAATGTTCTTTTGGAACATGGCATTGTGCGGTGGTGAAACATTGACTGTGGGAAAGCAGGAACAGAAGAGAATCGAAGCATTTGAGACGTGGTGCTACAGAAGAATGTTGAAAATCAGGTCGACTGACAAGGTAACGAATGAGGAGGTTCTGCGCAGAATCGGCGAGGAAAGGAATATATGGGAAACACTGCCAAGAAGAAGGCACTTGGTGTTAGGAAAACTGTTGAGACACCATAGAATAATTTCCATGGTATAGAGGGAGCTGTAGAGGATAAAAACTGTAGAGCAAGACAGAGATTGGAATAAATCCAGCAAATAATTGAGGACATAGGTTGCAAGAACTACTCGGAGATGAAGAGATTGGCACAGGAGAGGAATTCGTCGCGGGCCGCATGAGACTAGTGAGAAGACTTGTAAGCGTATTGTCATATCGCTGGCTTAGCTGTGGAGTATCTTTGCGGGCAGCCGCGTATGTCGAGTCGAGCGCGGGACACGAAACTGTTATGTTGTGTTGTATGTAGCTCTGCATGTGAGTAGCATTGTTAGTATGGAAGTTGAAGTGATGCTACAAGTACTATTACAGTAAAGTGACAAATAAGCAAATGATTCAGAGGAAAGTGCGTCAAGAATTAATTTAAAAATGTGGACTGCTGCTGATGAAGTATTTATGTATCCTCTCGTTGCGTGTCGTACCGTACTGTTATCAATCATCTGCGCCGTGTTCAGTCTCCCAGAATGAACTAATGTAATCAAGAAAAAATTTAGTTACCACAAAAGATTGCAGTCAAGCGCCAGTGTCTTGTAGCGAGCGTGAGGACGTGCGTTCGGTCATCGCGTTTCCGCATTATCAACAATCAGCCGCGCCGCGACGGTTACGAGCTCGCTCGTACAAGTGAGAACCGAGAGCTGAAAAATTAACTTTATGATCAGTGTAATATCATTACTAGTGTCAAGGAGGGCTATTACCAGATATTTGTATGTGTGAAGAGCGTAAGAGCATTCGTTCGATCATTCAGCTTTCGCATCATCAACAATCATCCGGGTCGTGTCGGTAACGCGTACGCTCGTCTGAGTGATATTGCGGACAGATAATCATGAAGATTGTTCCAGAATGAGATTTTCACTCTGCAGCGGAGTGTGCGCTGATAAGAAACTTCCTGGCAGATTAAAACTGTGTGCCGGACCGAGACTCGAACTCGGGACCTTTGCATTTCGCGGGCAAGTGTTCTATCAACTGAGCTCCCCAAGCACGACTCACGCCCCGTCCTCTCAGCTTTACCTCTGCCATTACCTCGTCTCCTACCTTCCAAACTTTACAGAAGCTCTCCTGCGAACCTTGCAGAAAGGCAAAGGTACCGAGTTCGAGTCTCGGTCCGGCACACAGTTTTAATCTGCCAGGAACTTTCATATCAGCGCACACTCCGCTGCAGAGTGAAACTCTCATTCTGGAAACATCCCCCAGGCTGTGGCTAAGCCATGTCTCCGCAATATCCTTTCTTTCAGGAGTGCTAGTTCTGCAAGGTTCGCAGGAGAGCTTCTATAAAGTTTGGAAGATAGGAGAGGAGGTACTGGCAGAAGTAAAGCTGTGAGGACGGGGCGTGAGTCGTGCTTGGGTAGCTCAGTTGGTAGAGCACTTGTCCGCGAAAGGCAACGGTCCAGAGTTCGAGTCTCGGTCCGGCACACAGTTTTATTCCGCCAGGAAGTTTCATGAAGATTGTTAATTGGGATAAACATTCATGAATTGGAATGTAAACAGTGCAACCTGCGATTTCCCTTAATCGTCTCAGAATATATTTGTTCGCACCAGACGTAGAACAGTGTTGTGTTCTGACGATGAGTGGCTCCCCTCACTCGCTTGCATATTTCGACAGATAATTTCAGACAAGCCAGCGGCAGTGTGGAGCAGAACAGTACGACCGCCGCGGGATTACCAGGTACGTGGTGTGGACAGGGCGCACGGTCAAAAAAGCAGAAGAGACAACCGGTTTAAGGGTCCCCCACCCCCATTTATACTCCCGGGCGTGTTATACAGACTGACGAGGGAGGGACACGGTATGAGGAGGGATTCAGTATGCGACTCGGTATCGTTTACAAGCGAGCCTTTTCCTTAGAGCAGGAACAATATTTCCACTGTGCGCCGCGATTAACTCCAAATTCTTGGCCGCCGCGCCGCGGCTGACCCCGTCCGCAGTAAGTGAGGATCGCAACTTGAGCGGCCACCCTACCCAGACGCCAGCCGGCCAGCCCGGCCCCGTCCCTCTGCCCGCGGGCCACTCCCGCCGCTCGACAGAGACGTATGGCGGGCTCCTCCTTGGCTGCGCGGCGCCGCCTCTAATTAATTAAACAAGCAATTCATTAGACATTCTCCGGCCCGGCCCGGCCGGCTGCTGCTGCCGGCTGCTTGCGTCGCCGCCCTATCCCTATCCCTATCCCTATCCCTTCCTCTTCCGCCCCTCCTGCCTCCTCGCAAGGGACTGCTGCGGCCGGCGGAAGTACTGGTGGACTGGGCAGCGGGGCAGCAGCACGCGTGCCTGACGCATTGTCTCTCGCGGTTTCTTTCCGCACAGTAAGGGAACCGCAAGTCTTATGCGTTTAACAGTCAAGATAGAGTCCCTTAAAAAAAAATCAGTTTCCGTATTGCAGTATCTGTGTAATACCACATATGCGTGCATGTCCGAAGGATCGTTGCTGCCGTTTATACAGTGTTATTCAGCTGCCCCTACCACTGTCGCTTTATGCAGCCCGCATTGTCATAGCTGGCATTCATAAAAAAGAGCGAACTTTCATATTCTCTCCTTCGTTACGCGCGAACTGTTAGTCCTAAGCCGGTTAGGCCGGTTAGTTGCCGAGCGGTTCTAGGCGGTACAGTCTGGAACCGCGCGACCGCTACGGTCGCAGGTTCGAATCCTGCCTCGGGTATGGCTGTGTGTGATGTCCTTAGGTTAGTTAGGTTTAAGTAATTCTAAGTTCTAGGGGACTGATGACCTCAGCAGTTAAGTCCCATAGTGCTCAGAGACATTTGAACCATTTTTTTTTAGTCCTAGAGAAAAAAATGAATAGGGCATTTTTGTAGGAAATTTAATATAGTTAAATATTTTACGGGGGGTACGTCTTCACTGGCACGTCTTCACTGGAGGTCGTAATTTTCGAGTTACAGCGCAGCTCATATCGGTCAGGATTCCTAGTATGTTGTTCATGCCACTCTCTCCTATCATTGTACAAAAACTCGCGACAGCACGAATTATTTCCCATGTTCGACCATTTTTGGTCTTCACTGACTGGTCTTATTGCGCCATCTACATCAAAATCTATATTATACTCCGCAAGCCACCCAACGGTGTGTGGCGGAGGGCACTTTACGTGCCACTGTAATTATCTCCCTTTCCCGTTCCAGTCGCGTATTGGTCGCGGGAAGAACGACTGCCAGAAAGCCTCCGTGCGCCATCGAATCTCTCTAATTTTACATTCGTGACCACCTCGGGAGGTATAAATAGGGGGAAGCAATATAATCGAAACCTCATCCAGAAACGCACCCTCTCGAAACCGGGACAGCAAGCTACACCGCGATGCAGAGCGCCTCTCTTGCAGAGTCTGCCACTTGAGTTTGCTAAACATCTCCATAACGCTATCACGCTTACCAAATAATCCTGTGACGATACGCGCCGCTCTTCTTTGGATTTTTTCTATCTACTCTGTCAACCCGACCTGGAACGGATCCCACACAGATGAGCAATACTCACGTATAGGTCGAACGAGTGTTTTGTAAGCAACCTCCTTTGTTGATGGACTACATTTTCTAAGGACTCTCCCAATGAATCTCACCCTGGCACCCGCCTTACCAACAATTAATTTTATAATATTATTCCACTTCAAATCGTTCCGTACGAATACTCCCAGATATTTTACAGAAGTAACTGCTACCAGTGTTTGTTCTGCTATCATATAATCATACAATAAAGGATCCTTCTTTCTATGTATTCGCAATACATTGCATTACATACAAGTGTTAACTTTGGATCGAACTGTCAGCGTAAATCGTTTTAGCATATCTTTTAAAAATGTCATTTTCCGTTCATTACGCAGCTCCCACCGTCGGAGGTTCGAGTCCTCGCTCGGCCATGAGTGTGTGTGTCGTCCTTAGCGTTAAGTTAGTTTAAGTTAGGTTAAGTAGAGTGTAAGCTTAGGGACCGATGACCTTAGCAGTTTGGTCCCATAAGCCCTTACCACAAATTCCCAATTTTTTCGTTCATTACTCTCATGGACACGTTTAAATTAGTAATGTAAAGTAAATAACGGACTATGCTGGTGGCGTAAAACTCCAATCAATAGAGAACATAAAACTTCGAATAATGGGAATAGTTCGTCTATTCGAAAATTTTTGTACACTTGTAGGAGGGAGTGCCACGAACAACATACGGCAAATCATGACTGGTGAGGGATGAGAGTTGGGGTGGAGATACGCTTCAAGGTCTGTTTCGTGCGTTTTTGTCACATAACTTGAAAACAGTGGTCTCCAGTGCCATTTCCCACAAACATGTTCTGTTCATTCTTTTTTGTAGGACTATCAACTTGAGCATAGCGAGCGAGATAATATATAAACGGCGCAAGTGCTTTTTGAAGGCCAGATATAACATTGCGGGTTGCATAAAACGACATTGCTTCAGCAGCGCCACACTACAGACACTGATTCGGACACAACACTACAGTATTTCATGCCATGGCAAGACAGTATGTCGGGAGTAAACAACGTCTCAGAGTGTGCTGGCCAAGAGGGTGTAGGGACACCAGGACACATGGAGATTTGGGACACTCTCGGAATCGTGCTCGGACGGCGGAATTGGTTACAGCGATCGCTCGCGACATGCGGGAAATCCGAGTTACAGTCCCTGTCTGGCACAAATTTTAATTTGTTGTGAAATATTCTACAGCAGATGCTGAAGCAGAGCATGGAACGAAGTGCACTTTCATACTATCCAGCAATCTTCAGATCTCAAACAGCATATATTTCAGGAATGGTAACACATTTCTTCAGAAATCGCTTGCTTCCATGCCGCAATGAATACAAGACTGTATCCTTTCATGTATGGGTCACATGTCATATTGTTGTTGATAACAAACATCATTTACGAATAGAATGAATGTTACTGTATGTGACGAACAGCTCTACGAAGTTTGACATACGGATATATATGTGATTGGTGCTTCATTATGTAAGGCTGTCAGTTTCTGTCACTGTTCTTTAATAGGTGACGTAGTGTCTTTCTATCCGCGATCCTTATAAAATACGACAGTTTTTTACCCGATATCGCTCATAAAATTTCTTTTTATGTATTATCTTTTCGAAAACGTTCATCAGCATTTGTGGCTCCCGTATCGTGTATACCGCTGAACGCTCTGTGTCACAACATCTGACGATGGTTTTCGAAGAAAAGCTATGCCGGTAATGATCCAGGTGAAAGAAAAATATACAAGGTGTGTGAGAAAAGTAATGAACCGATTTTTATATAACAAAGCTGTTATTTGATTCAAACTACTTAAACGCGTATGTATTTAGTACAGCGATGGCGAGGCATGACAGAATCTCTGACCAGAGAGTTATTTATCGTTGCTAGTCTGCGCTTGACCGCGCGAGAGTTCAGTTGCATGTAGGGAGTCGGCAGTGCCAGTTGCGGTCGAGTTGCGAGAGAGTTCAGTTGTACGTAGCGAGTCACGAGAGCATGTAGTAGCACGCGCGAGACAGTCGGAGTTGTGTGTGAGGAGTCGGCGGGCGTCGACATGGGCCTCTGGTCAAGATTCAGGACGAGGTATATTTTTTAAATAAGGTACTGAAGCAGCATTGCGCTCATCTGATAATGAAATGCATCTTAAGTGTAATTAATTTGTTCAAGAATCGCCCCAATAATAATTTTGTTTTCAAACCAAGCATTTTAACAAAACAAACATTTTATTGAAAGAAAATTTCCCATGCATTTCCTTAAAGAAAAGTTTCAGTTAAATTCAAAGAATATTTGCGATGCATTTCCTCCAAGCTATGGCGAAAAATAAGAGCAGATGCAGTTTTACTGAGGTAAGAATTTGAGTTTAATTAGTGAACAGGGCCTAAGATCGACATTTCGGTCTATTTGCGTTTTCATTGTCACTGAGATTTCATTATCATTGAATTATCTTTCATTTTTGTGGGGTGCTTACACTTGGTTCAGATTGCTAGTTCTCATTAATTGTCATTGTCCATAAATTATTTTATTTTTGCTGGGAGGTTACACTACAATACTGTCTCTTCAAAGTAGCTATACACTGGCAAAGTCGTTGTTCCCAGTCTTGGTAGCAGCTCTAAGGGGCTTCAGCTGGCTGGACCTCTAACATGTCTGTCGCATTCTTTTGTATGCTCTACAAAATCTCAAACTGACGTCCTTTTAAGACATTCTTCAACTTCAGGAAAAGAAAAAAGTCACAGGGACTAAGATCCATTGAATAGGGAGCCGTATAACTGCAGGAATGCCTTTTGAGGTCAAAAATTCCGTGATGGAAGTAGCTGTGTAACGTGGGGGTTGTAATGATGCTGCATGTACATGTCTGCAATGTCCAGTTTCACCATTTTCTTCGCCCTCTCAAGAATATCTTCGTAAAACACTTAGCTGACAGATTGCTCCGGAAAAGGAATCTCACAAGAGTACGCACGTGTTCGACGTTTTCGTCGGTTTCTGAATTTGAAGGTTTCACTTAGCGAAGCTCATCTTCGACATATTCTCTGTGTTGGAATAATGATTTGTGACAGCGAAAAACTTATGTTCTTGATACGGAATGTCCCCCATAGACCTGATTCAACTTTCCAAAGGTCGCACTCGCAGGTTTCCAAAGTTCAGCACAAAATTTAATGGCACAATGTTGCTCTAAATTCCGCTGTTCCATTTTCGTAACACACAACAAAAACACAACTTCATTCGTGGCGCTCTCAAAAACCATGTGGTAGCTGAACGGAGCTGAAACTCAAACTGTTCATCTGGAATGGATGAACACACCGGTCTACACAAGTAGAACAACATAACGTTGCCAGATCGCTCGCATCTTTGTCAGTAATATTACTTCTCTCACACACCTCATATGTTGACAGGCGGAAGAATCAGAACACATTCGCACAAATGCAACTCCTACTGTTTAAGAAATCACAGAAGTCACTGTAATCATACAGTAGGCGACTGACTATGGAGAAACAGGAACATAGTAGATGATATTTTCGTTTTAAGGCAGAGTGTGGAGAAATACACAGAGTTTAATAACCCTACCTACCTGTGTTTCGTTGACTTGTCAAAAGCCTTTGCTAGGCTTAGAAACAAGGTTATAATTCAAACTTTAATCGACAATAGGGTTTAATGAAAAACATAGAAGATACTCGTAAATATACTGTACTAGATAAAGGTATTAGACAAGGAGACTCATTAAGCCCACTCCTGTTAACCTTAATGAACCATATTACAAAAGACACAAGAAAGAAGCCAGGTTTTAAAATGGGAGATAAAGTGATGAATGTCATATGTTATGCTGATGATCCTGTATTGATAGTAAATAATGAGGATAATTTACTAAGGTTTTTTTCACGAATTTAATAAAACAACATGGAAATCTCATTTAAAAAAGTAAGACTATGATAGTATCAAAATCACCTGCAAGATTTAATTTACAAGTAAATGTGTCAACTGAACAAATGATGGACTTTTATTATCTGGGGACTTTTATCACCAGCTACAATGATTTAACCATGGAAGTGAAAAATCAAGTGGCCTAAAGAAATAAATTTATGATAACTGACGGGAAAATAAAAATATATAAAACAATGGTGCGTGCCATTTTCACATATGCAGAAGAGACGAAAAAGATATAACAAAAGTTAACGACAGTGGAATGGTTGGTTTGGGGGAGGGGACCAAACGACGAGATCATCGGTCACATGGGATTAGGGAAGGATAGGCAAGGAAGTCGGCCGTGCCCTTTCAAAGGAACCATCCCGGCATTTGCCTAAAGTGATTTAGGGAACTCATGGAAAAGCTAAATCAGGATGACCGGACCCGAATACGAGTCCAGTGTGTTAACCACTGCGCCACCTCGCTCGGTAACGGCAGTGCAAATGAAGGACTAAGATTTAAGGAGTGACCATGTGACACAAAAGGACAAATGTTTCATCACTGGAACAGTGTGGAATACAAAATATAAGTAAATGGATGAAGATAAGAAAAAGAAATTGAAGGATCGTGTGAAAAAGATGAACCCCACAAGACTAGATAAAATTTGTGAACATACACGACCGCAAGGAAAACGATTACCCGAACGACCACGCAAGAGATGCGAAAGCAGTTGGTCCGGTATATTCATAGAATGAGGCAGACAAACAGGGGTATCCCTAGTCAGCAGCAGCAGAAGAAAAAGTACCAGATAGGCTGTGGGTGAAAACAAAGAACATAGATTTCGAAAATCGTCCCGCTTGCCAATTGCGAGAATGTGTGCTGTTATTAGACTTTTGTTTTCAAAAGGATCTACAGTTACTCAATTTCACCAAGAGCTGTGACTATTTTATGGTTACTAGGCAAGCCCACATTACAAAGAGCGGACTTAAGCAAAATTAAAAACAATATTAATCCTCACCTGCACGTTTGTTCTGCAGTTTAACTTAGGGTGCATGCCGAAGTTTACTTTGGATACAGCTCTAATCTCACCCTTTCCTATTACACTTGAGAACACGTACGAGCTCGGTTTTCTGTGATTTTCCTCGCCACGGTCATCTCTCGAGGTGTATGTCGGAAAAAGTAATAAGTTAACTGAAATGTTTAGAAGGTTTAATAGTAAACATCTCTGTGATTCATATCGCCTCTCTTGTCTGCTACAGGAAATGGAAGACAATGTAACGACGATTTCGCATTTATAAAGGCATCCATAATGTGTGGTTCTTCCTCCGATGTTTTCTATATCCTTGATCATTTCCATTTGAGGACTTCCAGACTAACGACCAATACTCAAGAATTTGTCGAACGAGAGTTTTGTGATCACCTATTCAGTCGAGGAACTTTATTTCCCTTAGATCTTTTCAGTGAATCTCGGTCTGCCATTTGCTTTTCCCACAGCTACTGTTATGCAATCGTTCCAGATCGATAGGACTACACATTTTACGGCTGTTACAGTGTTGAGTGGTTTATCGACAAGTGTTGTGATATGTGTTTAGTGGATTGAAAATCGACATTTTCATCTGATCCTCATTATTAATGTGGAGGTCCTTTAAATGAGAATGCTTTGCATTCATATAGGCCTACAACTGCATACTGTTCATTCATCTGAGTAACAGTAAACTGGGCCCCAGCCTTATAGCCTATAGTTACTGAAACCTGAGAGGGCTAAATAAAGTGAAAATTGTCGAATACAAAAATTTTTTATTGTGGTATTCTTGTGACACGCACACGCACACTCACAGTAGGGCAAAACAATAACTTACTGCACTCCACAGAGTCAACAGTTCATCGCCCAAGCATTATCTTGTAATAAAATGTAGGCTTTCACAGCCAGTGTCTTCTTCAGCTAAAATTCCTTGCTGAGAGGTCATGGTCGAAATATAAAACTGCTTCCTGGTGTTTCCTCGGAATATGTCTTCCGCAATTGGAGACGAAACGTCAGGAAGAGGTTTATACACACACCTCGGCGTCTCAGCCCAGAAGTTTTAATTGAAGATATTACCTAATAACTGTTATATATTGAGATTGGAAAGGTCATGTGACACCTTCTAATATCGTGTCGGACCACCTTTTTCTCGAAGTGGTGCAGCAACTCGATGCGGCATTCACTCAACAAGTCATTGAAATTCTCCTCCAGAAACATTGAGCCATGCTGCCTCCATAGCCGTCCACAATTACGAAAGTTTTGCGGTGCAGGAATTTTTGTGCGAACTGACCTCTCGATTATTTTCACAAATGTTCGATGTGATGAATGCCGAGATGTCAAGGTGGTCAAGTCATTCTTTCGAATTGTCCAGGGGGTTCTAACCAATCACGAGCGTTTGTGGCCTGATGACATGGCGCATTGTCATACATAAAAATCTTCTCTTTGTTTGGAAACATGAAGTCCATGAATGTCTGCAAATTGTCTCCAAGTAGCTGCACATAGCCATTTCCAGTCAATGAGCGGTTCAGATGGACCGTGTCCATTCCATGTAAACACAGCCCACACCTTTATGGAGCCACCACCAGCTTGCACAGCGCCTTGTTGACAACTTGGGTCCAAGGCTTCGTGGGGTCTGCGCCACACTCGAACCCCACCATCAACTCTTACCAACTGAAATCGAGACTTGTCTCACCAGCTCACAGTTTTCCAGTCGTCAAAGGTACAGTCGATATGGCCACGAGCCCAAGAGAGGCGCTGCAGGCGATGTCGTGCTGCTAGAAAAGGCATTCGCATCAGTCGTCTCCTGCCATAGCCCATTAACGCCAAATTTCGCCGCACTATCCTAACGGATACGTTCTTCGTTAGGTCCCACATTGATTTCTACAATCATTTCACACAGTTTTGTGTTTTAGCCCTGACAACTATACGCAAACGTCGCAACTCGCGGTCGTTAAGTGAAGGCCGTCGCCCACTGCGTTGTCCTTAGTAAGAGGTGATACCTGAAATTAGGTTTTGTTGATACTCTTGACACTGTGAATCTCGGAATAATGAATTCCCTAACGATTTCCGAATTGGAATGCCACATTTTGCTAGCTCCAACTACTGTTCCGACTTCAAACTCAATTAATTCCCGTCGTCGCATCACAAACCTCTTCACATGAATCACATGAGTACAAATGGAAGCTCTGCCAATGCACTTCACCTTTATACCTGGTTTACGCAATACTACCACCATCTGTATATGAGCATATCGCTATCCCATGATTTGTCACCTCAGTGTAATCGCGCACTCTAGGAAAACTCTCTGTGCTGGAGCTGAAGTGTTAGCAGAGACGACTGTGTAAACCTTTCTACTAATGGTTCCGATCGCTATCAGGCTTACAACAGTTTACAATTGCCGAAATTCCTTATTGTCATAGCTGTACATGGGCGTCCGCAGAAGTTATCCAAGGAGGATGTAGTTTCATGCCACAAGAACGAAATTTAGTAAGCAACACAGGAAAGTTCTCTAAACCTGATCTGTAATGAATGAGCTCAGAACTTCAGATTACAGCGTGAGGGAGGGTAGGAGAGAGGAAGCTCCCGCTCTTGCCCTCTGCCCCCCCCCCCCCTACCACCCCTCTTGTGGGGACGTCTCCGTACTGAGTTCTGTTTCGTTCGAAGTTTGCCCAATGTGCCGCGACTTATTTCATATACAAAACGAGGCTACGTACTCAACGCCGCGCTGCGCTCTAGTGAAGCATGCTATTGGCAGGCTATATGTAATATTTGTCGGGACGGGTACCTAGCCATCGTCAGGTCTGGGGCTGCTGCACCTTGTCTTCAAGGAGTGCCTGCATAATTCTTCCGCACAAAGTCTTCTAACTTCCAGCACTGTTCCGCCGCGCGATAGTATTGTTGCTTTGTCTGAAGAGGTCAGCCTTTTCCACACTGACACGCCGGTATCTGGTGGTGTTAACTCATATCATTCGTTACCTCTACTCTTTGAGGCCACAATTCTCAAATCTAGTTAATAAACGTCGTGGGGTGGTGGCTAAGTAGTGAAGTACCAGGCAATGAATCCAAAGTCCTCATCTTCGACCCCCGGTTAATCCTAAGACATTCCAATTATCACATATCATTTCTTTTAGTTCTGCCAGCAGTTATTCATGCAAAAAACTGCCTAATTGCACCTTATATCGCAGCCCAAGTTAACCAGCAAGACCCGATATAACTGCATAGACCATTTGTTCTAAGATCAGAAGAAGGCGTGGGCATACCACCTTACACATGGCCGTACCAAGAAAAGCCTGTGGCATTAAAATCGCTCTTTTGACCTATGACAGCTTTATTTTACTGTCAAAATAAACACACGATGCTTTGAAAGTATTTAAGAGTACTGGTAAAGATATTCTTGTCTTGACAGTTACTCAAGAGAAGTGAGTTAATCTGATTTGTCTTCTCTTGGGAATGAAACGCCTGCTCCATAATTTCGCTGAGGAGAAACTCCCCAAGTGACTCAAAGCAACTCGAAGCCAATCTGAATAAGAATCTGGTGATTGGATGACTTAAGCTTGTGGAGTATATACCATATACTAGGAATTGCAGATAAGTTGGAAATCCTCGAACAGTTTTTCAGAAACTACTCGCAAGCAGAAGACTTAGTAATAAAATGGAACATAAAACAACAAGCCTGAGAGCACCTTCAGAGTGAAATGGAGCATAATGTACATCGGGAAACTAAAGCTTCTAAGATGCTGAAACAACTTAATAAAGAATAAAGGGATGTGATTCAAATTGACCCCATTTCAGAAAATGTGCAGCTGGATTGTTTCCAAGGCATAGGCATAAGGGGTGAGAGAAATGAGAAAAGAGAAAGTTGTAGGGATGGACTCACTGGTGGACAGTCGACCGACATGAATCTTGTGTGTGAATTCACTGAATGCAGTAGAAGAGTGGCGTAATGACGCTATGCTGAACTGTTCCCAGAGCAACGGCACTCGTATCGCAATATGTGACACTAGTAAACCCCACCCGCGGTTCCTTGAGGAATCGAAGTGCCATGTACAGTTTCGGTGATTTGCCTTCCGTTTTATGAAAAGCTAGCTTTCCACGTATTTCAATGTTTATGACGTCATATCTACTTAACTATATTATCGTACAATGATATCTAATGTTCATTCATTGGTATATATGTATACTTTCTGCAAAATGTGTTACGAATAGAGTTGGTAGAAAGGAAGTAATAAATCAAAACGTCACGCCTGATGCTGAAGTTGTACTGCGTAAACAGCTATGTACTAAGCGATAAACTTATTACTTTGTGGGGTTTTCAGTGGAAAGCGTTTCGAAATAGTCCGAAACTATATTTAAAGCTTGTTGGAAGTTGCTATGTGCTCTCATTCTTAAATGATGCATGAATGTAATATGAGTAATTTACGTACTATCAGGTACATTCCCTCAAGAAATGTACGCAGTTTCTAATTTTAATAATTGACTTACTGTGTTAAACCTTCAACGTAAGATTGTTCCTCTTAATGAATAGATTATGACAGTATATTAAAATTTAAATTCGATCATTATTTATACGAAGTACACAAAATCACATCTGATGCTTCCCCTGGAAGCCGTTAGGTAGGCTGCCTACATTTAACATTGTGTCACCGTTTCAGAAGTAAGACACCGTCTCAGCTGTTTAATGCTCCCTTAATATTTCTTCAAATGCGTCATGATTCAGGCGTCATGTCCATTTTCAAGCACATTAGCTTATAACAGAATTTTTTTTATTTTTTGTGCATAGTGAAGAGTGGGGCAAGTCGATTTTGTTAATGGTCAACCATTTCTAATAAAATTATCTTTAGAGTTGTTTTCGTTCTGTGTAAAATAGGATAGCCTTATAGTGTATTGTAGCTAGTTGTGCTTATTATGCCGTTTTTTCAAGAAGTAATGCCACAGCGCCATCTTGCCCCAGCACTGGGGTAAAATGACAGTTTTCATACATATTGAGTACAGTACACCAATTAATTGAATGTGGCTGATTAGTTACTATATTGAATAGTATGTAATGAAAAGAGCACAGAGTTGAAAATTAATATCCCAAAATCGATGAACTTTATCAGCAAAAATGACTCATAAATTTGACTCCAGAGTATGAGCTGTCCTCATCCTCATGGCACCTTGTGTGGCATTTGAACCACTCTGTCCAGTCTTCTGATTGACGGTCAACGTAGATCTCATCACATGCAGAGCGTTACACTGTACTTTCTTTGAAGGTGTGAGCCGACATCATGGGTGTCAGAACTTACACAGCTTAGCCATGTGTTACAGAAACCATACTTCGAGTCCTTTGTAACAACACCTTCCTTTGCATCCAGAGCCTCTTTTCTTTGCAGCTTTAAACATTCTTGTTCCACATTACGCGATACCTTAACAGTCCTGTTTCCTTGGTGAGCTTCTTAAGACACGTGAGCTTTGTATACGTTTTGTCACATTCGATCTTTCTGCAGGCAACGGTTTAATGGAAGCGCCACCTATTGAAGGTCCTCTTTTTATTTTGCTCTGCCTGATGTTTATCAGGAGATTCATTACGAATTCCAACGAGTTGGCTTCAGCTACTGCAGCCTGAGCAATAACATTTTTACTTTTGGCATTGTCTGTAGCAAGAACACGATCTGTGGATTCCACCGCTGCAAAATTATCCACGTTAAACACAAGGGGATCACAAGGCCCGATTCCACTCATTTTAACCCGTTAACTGCAATACCGACTGTAACCGATTTTAAATAACCAGCGCTCAATAACTCACCGACCTTTTTGTCAGTAATGGTTTTCCCTTGGTGAGAGACCATGACGTTGTCACAATCTTAACTGTAATACGCCTTTAGGGGATCAAAAACTAAAATATCAAATAGTTGAAGACAATGAGTAGTGTGGAGTGAAAATAAAATTATGATATCCCATGAAAAAACTGGTAGCCTCTACTGTTATGTGTCAACAAGCAACAGTACAGAGGACACAGTGGTAGGTCTTGCATGAAGATTGCAAACCCTACGGGTATGTGAGTGAATTTAACTGAATCAGGGCTAATCATGATGAAGAGGAACCCTTGAGATCCAGTGCTTGAATAAATGTACGGATTGATTAATGATATGAAAGATTGTGGCCCTAGCAGTGCATCGTAATTTGGGGATTTTGCTTTTTATCATTGAAAAGTATCAAATGTGTTAAGGGAAGTAACACCTACTTGAGCCACAGACATGATGTAAGTGAACTGTTTAGTTTATTACAAAGAGCAATAGAATCGACAAGCATCTAAATAAATAATGAAATCACGAGTATTACAGGTCAAGAATATTAACTATGAGAATCAGAAAAATAAACTATAGGTAGGCAAAGTTTCTTGGTGAGGTTCAGAATTAGTTAATAATTATGTACCCTAGTCGATCTGTGTACACACCAATTGCCGTTATTGTTTGTCTGTCCAGAAAAACCAAGAAACCCACGCAAATGAGAATGTGCTGACAGACATGTGAAAGGGAAACCGACCATGGATCTACCTCAACTCCCATTCAGTCAAATTATTTACCATAAATAAATGAAAAGAGACGAGTCAAATTGCTTGTCGCTTTTCAAGATTCACGAGTTTCAAAAACAAGACAAATATTGTTTCATATCTCCGCCAATTATCACTGCAATGTTCAACGGTTCCTGGTGGTGCTCTTTCCACAAGTTGAGATGTCACCCATTATCGTGCATATACGAGATAAAGGGGCAGGTAGTATCCAGTAGCGTTAATGTTACAAATGATTTTGGACTCTCTCTTATTTGCTGCAGGTGAAAGGCCTTTGGTAGCTTATTTGTATTGTAAATGACATATGCTGAATATTTCTATCCCTCCTGCACTTCTTTTAAAATAAGAAAAACTTATCCATACTTTGTTTGTTGAAACCCACTGATCTGGTAATGGATGTTGCCTCTAGTTTCCGTATACTGAGCTTAAATTTTTTCGTAAAATTTTACTAGCAAGCTCTGTCCTGGGGTCGTGGTTGTCCTTCTTGTCCTTCTGAACGGAAGAGCAATACCACATTTCTCAGAACGTTCAAACACAAACCTTCTACACTGTTACTCCATTGTACCAAAAAAGATTTTTTCCATGGCTATTAAATAGTTCTTCAAATCATCTAGTTGGACTTTGGTGAAAACGTCACAGGATCTTCCACCACGAATAGGCATCTCCTGAAAAGTTTGTTTTAATTCACGTTTTTATATTATAAGGGCTTGAAAGGCCTACATAAATAAGACCCAGCGACACACACACACACACACACACACACACACACACACACACACATATGAAAGAGCATCCATTTCTTTAGGCATCATTTTTATTCAATAGGCGACGTACTGTTGCTTCAGGAATGCCATAAGTATCTGCTGCATCTGCGCAACTCATTCTTCCCTCTTTCTGTTATTTTTTGTCTCATTTTTCTTTTCAGGAGTTTTTAAAATAGTTCCTGCCATATCTGAAATTTCATGTGCCATAAATTAATGAAACAGCGCAGAAGGCAAAGTACGAAGTTTTACGTTGCTCTAGATCCTTTAGAAATTGTTATGGAACATTTTGCGGCCCATGAAGCTCAGAAGCTCACACACCACAGATAAGAAGTGCATATAATCACTGAAAGAAAATAGTAGAAAGCAAGTGGTGCAGGATCACCAATTGGACGTCTTGACCTAGTCATCTTGCCCAAGCTATGTAAATGTCGTTGAAATTGTAGTACGCTTAACAAGACTAAGATGCGAATAAATTTTGATTGTGAAACGCGTCCTGTATGACGTAGTCGTGTACAGCAAAGAATGACCAAATATCATGCCTGTCAGAACGCAAGAGCTTATGTAGGATACCTTTGAAATAAAATACTCATCAGAAAATATACACCACAAATACCTGAACCACACAGAATTTGTGAAGTGGCTGAGTTGTTGGAGTTCTTTCAGTCTCGACATGAGCAAAGCTATTAGTATTCGTAATGTGTTGCTGCCTAGTAGTGTGCACTGAGGTGACGTAAGTCATGGGATACCTCTTAATGACGTGTCGGACCTCCTTTTGGCTGGCGTAGTGCAGGAACTCTATGTGGTATGGACTCAACAAGTCGTTAGGAGTCGCCTGCAGAAATATTGAGCCATCCTGGCTCTATAGCCGTCAATAATAGCGAAAGTGTTGCCGGTGAAGGATTTTGTGCACGAACTGACATCTCGATTATGTCCCAGAAATGTTCGACGGAGTTCATGTCGTGCAATCTGGGTGGCCAGATCATTCGCTCGAATTGTTCAGAATGATCTCCAAACCGGTGACATGGAGCATTATCATCCGTAACAATTTCATCCTTGTTTCGGAACATGAAGCCCATGAATGGCACCAAATGGTCTCCAAGTGGCCAAAAATAAACATTTCCAGTCAACGATCTGTTCAGTTGGACCAGTGCAAACACAGCGCACACCATTTTAGAGCAACTACCAGCTTGCACTGTACCTTGTTGACAACTTGGCTCCATGGCTATCTGGAGGCCGTGCCACACTCGAAACCTACCATCAGCTCTTACTAACTGAAATCGGGACCCGTCTGACCAAGCTACAGGTTTCCTGACGTCTATGGTCCAACCGATATGATCACGAGCCCAGGAAAGCAGCTGCAAGCGATGTCGTGCTGTTGGCAAAGGCGCTCGCATAGGTCATCTACTGCCATAGCCCATTAACCTCAGATTCCACTGCACTGTCCTAACTAATACATTCGTCATACGTCCCACGTTGATTTCTGCGGTTGTATTACACAGTGTTGCTTGTCTGTCAGCACTGACAAGCGTCGCTGCACTATGTCATTTAGTGAATGCTGTCGGCCACTCTGTTGTCCTTGGTGAGAGATAATGCCTGAAATTTGGAATTCTTGGCACACTCTAAACACTGTGAATCTCGGAATATTGACTTCCCTCACTATTCACGAAATGGAACGTCCCATGCGTCTAGTTCCAATTACCATTTCACGTTCAATGTCTGTTGATCCCCGGCGTGTGGCCATAATCACTTCGGACACCTTTTGCATGAATCACGTAAGTACGAATGACAGCTTCGCCAATGCATTGCCATTTTAGGCCTTGTGTACGCGATACTACCGCCATCTGTATACGTGCATATCACAGCCTCGTGACTTATACTTCTTCTCAGAGTAAACAGCAGCCAGGCAACGAATGTCGGAATCGGCGTCCCGGTGACCGGTGCCTCGGCAGGGCCAGGGGTTCGCCAGCCCGGAAGCGGGCGGAGTTTATTTCCAGCGCGCGTGACAGATAGACTCCCTGGCGGCGCCAATCTGTCAGCGCGCTAAACCGCGCCCCGCCGCGCCGCTGTGCTGTGCTCTGCTGAGCTGAGCTTTCCGCCGGCGGCCATCCGTCTCCCCCGCCAAGCAGTCGCCACATCCGCCGCTACCGCTCTCGCTAATGACGCGCCAAGTGTCTTTCTCGCACAGGGAGAACTCGCTGTCTGACTGTAGCACCCTCTATTAACTCTCCCTTTCTGCGGACGAATTGAACGCACCTCACATCGCACTGTGGCTCAATGAGTAAGGTAACGAGAGCTCTCGAGGATGCACAAATACTACTACACAGGGTGGTTCAGCTACTCCTACCGCTGTCGATTTATGCAACCCGCAATGTTGTAGGTCACCTTCACAAAATACCCAGGAGGTTTTCATTTTCTCTCGCTCGCTACGAGCAAACGATTAGTCCTACAGAAAAACAAATGGCCGGCCAGAGTGGCCGAGCGGTTCTAGGCCCTTCAGCCAGGAAAACATTAATATGCACATAACAGTGCAAGTCTTCATGCGTCCTAAGACTGCAACACTAGGTCAACAGCTGCTCGCTGCCTCATGTGATAAGATGGGCCCATACAGCTGAGCACACTTGCCTGCATGTGGCGTTCTGCAGATGTAGTGCTTGGTAGGACGGTATTTGCAATTTGTCTTCACAAACGAATACATCCCTTGCCCAATATCTAATATATGCTGCTAAATCCCATGCCTTAATTATGTGTACTGTCTCCAAAGTCACAAAAAGCACTTTTTGTAAATGTTTCAACTGACGGCGTGTTCTCACAAAAATAGAGGCATCGTCAACTTCAAGCAATAACAGATGCTTTGCGAAGCCTACTCCTCTAAACGTTCAACTTGGTTTACACTAGAGCGAACGAGCAGACAATTAATCACCATACATTTGCACTGTGTTTACACTAGAGGGAACAGAAGAAAACGTGGACATACCCTATGAACTCTGTGTTTCTTTCTGATGCAAATAAGTTGCACACATTGAAATGCGAGCATAAAGTGCACTTAACACTGAACTGCAGCTCTGGCTTTCCTTAGCCGGCCGCAGTGGCCGAGCGGTTCTAGGCGCTACAGTCTGGAACCTCGCCACCGCTACGGTCGCAGGTTCGAATCCAGCCTCGGGCATGGATGTGTGTGATGTCCTTTGGTTAGTTAGGTTTAAGTAGTTCTAAGTTCTACGGGACTGATGACCACAGTAGTTAAGTCCCATAGTGCTCAGAGCCATTTGAACCAAAAACAAATGAGCAGAATCTTTTTGTAGGAAATTTAATGTAATTAAACTTTGCACCGAGAAACGTTTTCGCTGGACGCCATGGTTTTCAGGTTTTTCAGGAGAAACGTAGAAAAGTGACCTCCCAACGCACTTCCACCCAACACTCATCTCTTACTGGGCAGGATATCTAGTATTTTGTTCCTGTCACTCCCTCCTACCAAAGTGCAAAAATTTCCGACTACATAAACTATCCCGATATTCGACGTTTTTCAGGTCTCTATTGAATGGGCTATCACACCATCAGCATAGTCTGTTACTTCGTTAACGTTACTAATTTAAACGTGTGCGTGAGAGAAATAACAGAAGAATGACTTTTTAAAAAAGTTATGCTAAAACCATTTACTTTGACGATCGGATCCAAAACTAATCCTTACAGCACAGTAGTTTCATACTTGGAAGGTATGGCGAAAACAATGGTGTAATGTTTATTTTATGCTGTTAAAGGTCACACAATTGTTAGGTAAAATTTACACAAAGGCGAATTTTACAATTTTTAAATGCTCGACAAAGCCAGTGGTATAAAAAGGCCAATCAATGCAGAGCAAAAAGTAGAATGTGAGAAATGATTCGTGCAGTCGCAGATAATTGTACGGTGGTACGACGGAGTGCCATGAACCACATAAACCAACTAGAAATCCTGACCAGTCGGGCCTGAGTGTAGGAGTGCGGGAGCTTTTGAACGTCATTTTAATTCGAAAACTACGAGCGCCAGCCAAATCGTTTCCCAATACGTTATTTAACTGATTGAATTTTCTACAAAACGGTTTTGTTCAGTTTTCCTGTGGGACTAACAGTTTATGTGCAGCAAGTGAGAGAATGTGAATATCTTGCACGTCGGTTATAAAGGCCAGCTATACAACTGTGGGTTGCATAAAACGGCAGCGGTAGGGATAGCTAAATCCCCACAGTCGTTTAATGAACAAAGTAAGAGCATATGGACTATCAGACCAATTGTGTGATTGGATTGAAGAGTTCCTAGATAACACAAACCAGCATGTCATTCTCAATGGAGAAAAATCTTCCGAAGTAAGAGTGATTTCAGGTGTGCCGCAGGGGATTGTCGTAGGACCGTTGCTATTCACAATATACATAAATGACCTTGTGGATAACATCGGAAGTTCACTGAGGCTTTTTGCGGATGATGCTGTAGTACATCGAGAGGCTGTAACAATGGAAAATTGTACTGAATTGCATGAGGATCTGCAACGAATTGACGTATGGTGCAGGGAATGGCAATTGAATCTCAATGTAGACAAGTCTAATGTGCTGCGAATACATAGTAAGAAAGAAAGATCCTGTATCATTTAGCTACAATACAGCAGGTCAGCAACTGGAAGCAGTTGATTCCATAAATTATCTGGGAGTAGGCATTAGGAGTGATTTAAAATAGAATGATCATATAAAGTTGATCGTCGGTAAAGCAGATGCCAGACTGAGATTCATTGGAAGAATCTTAACTAAATGCATTCCGAAAACAAAGAAAGTAGGTTACAGTACACTTGTTCGCCCACTGCTTGAATACTGCTCACTGGCGTGGGATCCATACCAGATAGGGTTGACAGAAGAGATAGAGAAGATCCAACGGAGAGCAGCGCGCTTCGTTACAGTATCATTTAGTAATCGCGAAAGCGTTACGGAGATGATAGATAAACTCCAGTGGAAGACTCTGCAGGAGAGGCTCTCAGTAGTTCGGTACGGGCTTTCGTTGAAGTTTCGAGAACTTACCTACACCGAGGAGTCAAGCAGTATATTGCTCCCTCCTATGTATATCTCGCGAAGAGACCATGAGGATAAAATCAGAGAGATCAAAGCCCACACAGAGGCATACCGACAATCTTTCTTTCCACGAACAATTCGAGACTGGAATAGAAGGGAGAACCGATAGAGGTACTCAAAGTACCCTCCGCCACACACTGTCAGGTGGCTTGCAGAGTATGGATGTAGATGTAGTTGTAGATCACACTCTATGCATAACGCCGTTAGTAACCTACTGAATGTTAATAACTATTGTGTCCTCAATTTGCTTTGAGATTCTGTTTGCATAGATTCGACTAGGTTAGATTGTTTTCTTACATGAAGTCGTGACAGCCCTAGAAGAGGGACGTGGGAGGGGGGGGGGGAGAGAGGGAGGGGCGGTCAAATCATGTTGAGATGTCCCTCCAGCATCTGAAAAGGTCCATGTATTTGGTGAATAAATCACGCCATGAATTGGCGCTAGTGTTCCACGACCACCTTCAGTAGTGAAGGAACTCTAAAACTTTGTTTTGAGAGTATATTTTACAGTCTGTTGAATACAATCGGCTCTCACTAACTAGTTTCCGGTCATGGAGGTCGAAGATTTGACCCATGCCAACCGGTGTTCTTTATGGCAGGTATTAACAACTGCTTCTTTATTGGTTTCCATGTCTTTCACCCACAATCAGGAAGCCTACACCGAACCGCTGAAGAGTCAGTTTCAACCACAGTAGCCAATACGTCTGTTACTAAGTAGAGTTTTGCCAGTTCTAGCAGTAGTCTCCAGATCAGCTTCTTCTCTTTGAAAACAATGAGACAGTATCACTATGCCCTAGCAAGTCCGCTACGGTCGCAGGTTCGAATCCCACCTCGGGCAAGGATGTGTGTAATGTCCTTAGGTTAGTTAGGTTTAAGTAGTTCTAAGTTCTAGGGGACTGATGACTTCAGAAGTTAAATCCCATAGTTCCGTTTGATCCATTTGAACCTAGCAAGTATTGAAACACTAGATTTTTCCACATCACCCATGGAGACAATGTCCCTTAAATTCATAGATGTGTGTTTATGAAGAGCAACGGAAACCTGCTGAAGAATTTTCGTTCCGTTCCTCGTCTAGGTAATATGAAGATATTGACGAGTATGCCCATCAGGAAGAGTGACGCAAGCATGCCAGATGCTGGCTACTCATCTAGGATTTCCCAAACTGCCAATGTGTGATTCACAAATAAAAGTTATCATTGATCAAAGTAACGAATTGATCCTGTGCACAACACTTTTTTGCCAGCTTCGTACTGTGAAATGTCAAATTTACCACAAACACAACGTTTTCCTACCGAGGACACAGAAATGAAATACGCTGTTACTTCATGTACAAGAACTCATCTGAACTGCAGGGGACCTACAATTGTTGTTCATATTCAAGGCAACAGTACTCCGCCAAGAGTCCAACAACTCGGTTACAGTAAATCAACTTCAGTTCTCTGGAAAAATATTAGCTTCTCACAATTCATTCGCACACTGCCGTAGATATAAGAGATGACCTAAGATTTCAAACGCTTTCGGTATATGGATGTATCTACATCTACATCCATACTCCACAAGCCACCTGACGGTGTGTGGCGGAGGGTACCCTGGGTACCTCTATCGGTTCTCCCTTCTATTCCAGTCTCGTATTGTCCGTGGAAAGAAGGATTGTCTGTATGCTTCTGTGTGGGCTCTAATCTCTCTGATTTTATCCTCATGGTCTCTTCGCGAGATATACGTAGGAGGGAGCAATATACTGCTGGACTCTTCGGTGAAGGTATGTTCTCGAAACTTTAACAAAAGCCCGTACCGAGCTACTGAGCGTCTCTCCTGCAGAGTCTTCCACTGGAGTTTATCTATCATCTCCGTAACGCTTTCGCGATTACTAAATGATCCTGTAACGAAGCGCGCTGCTCTCCGTGGGATCTTCTCTCTCTCTTCTATCAACCCTATCTGGTACGGATCCCACAGTGCTGAGCAGTATTCAAGCAGTGGGCGAACAAGCGTACTCTAACCTACTTCCTTTGTTTTCGGATTGCATTTCCTTAGGATTCTTCCAATGAATCTCAGTCTGGCATCTGCTTTACCGACAATCAACTTTATATGATCATTCCATTTTAAATCACTCCTAATGCGTACTCCCAGATAATTTATAGAATTAATGCTTGCAGTTGCTGACGTGCTATTTTGTAGCTAAATGATAAGGGCTCTATCTTCCTGTGTATTCGCAGCACATTACACTTGTCTACATTGAGATTCAATTGCCATTCCCTGCACCTTGCGTCAATTCGCTGCAGATCCTGTAGTGGGACGCGAAATTGAAGCGTCACCCCTCCACCAGTGTCAGCCCAGTTTGCAGGTGAATATAGGTTTAATTTAGTTTTTTGTTTATGTACTTTTTGTAATATTTGTAATGGTTGTGAATTGTCTAAAGTTTGTATTTATTTTTTATGTTTCATGTACGGAGAGGGCGGCGCAACGAACGGAGACAGCATCTTCGTTGCCGGGACCAGAGAGAAAATTGCTGGCCACTATACGTCGCGGGGCGACAGCCAAAGAGCAACAGAAGATCCTGAAACCGAGTTGTTGCGTCGTGCTTCTAAAAATTGAAAAATTGTGATTTTTTAATGTTTTGTACAACAATGACCTCATAGAAAGTTTAATCATGTGTAAATGTTCAGTTCTGTCTTGTCAAGGCTCAGGTTCACGTCTGTATGTAGGAAGATAATAAACTAGTGCATGCTACAAAAGTTTAAATACGTGTTCCGAGAATTTATTTACGAAGAATTATGTGAATGAATTAATAATATATTTGACAAGATTATTAATTTTTGACAACGTTCATCGCGAGTTTGAGTCTTGAAAGTTTATTCAATGTGGCTCTAATATCTTTTAAAGCAGATAACCTGCATTAATATAATTTCTGAGGAGAAACAAACGACATTTAAATTGAAAAAGTTTACGCAAACAAATTGGACTGAGTGACGAAATTCTGCGCATACGACTCAAATGATGATGTTTTACAGTTTCGTTCAAGAACCATTCAGAGACAATTTGAAAAGAACTTAAATAATTTTGAAGTGTGTTGTAACTGACGTAGGTGACGAAGTCTGCACATGGTCATACACCAAAAGAAAACCATTTACACAAAACTTACGTCGTTACACTACAATCCTCCTGCATTTCAGTACAATTTTCCATTGTTACAACCTCTCGATACACCACAGCATCATCTGCAAAATGCCTCAGTGAACTTCCGACGTCATCCAGCAGGTCATTTATGTATATTGTGAACAGCAGCGGTCCCATGAAACTCCCCTATGGCACATCTGAAATCACTCTTACTTCGGAAGACTTCTCTCCATTGAGAATGACATGCTGCCCTTCTAAATACAGTTTCTAAATGGGGGCATTTATATATGCATGATGTTAAGAAACACTCCGAAAAGCTTGTAAGAGTGTTGCAGGGTACGTTCTGCTGAGAAATAGTTTTAATCGAAAAAATTCGATGCGTTCCGCTGTTTCCGAGTTAATTAGCATTGAAGTTCGCGAATGGGGTTGTTGCGCTCGAAATTTCAAGCGGCCACCGGAGACGATGTCGCGAAGCATGTTCTTCGTTTGTTTTCCTGAATAAGAGAGCGATACATAAATTGGACATAAGACGGTAGTAAGAAGCGGCCCAAAGCTAAAGTCTGAGCACTGTCGCCCTCTTATCGTCTATGCTTTGAAGACAACTGATGGTAATTGTTTCTGGCGAGTCGCTCGAATTTGCGCGCCCAATTGAATGGTTTGTTAACTTTAATTATAATTGAAACTTCCTGGAAGTAAAGCTGTGAGTACCAGGCGTGAGTCGTGCTTCGGTAGCTCAGATGGTAGAGCACTTGCCCGCGAAAGGCAAAGGTCCCGAGTTCGAGTCTCGGTCGGGCACACAGCTTTAATCTGCCAGGAAGTTTCATATCAGCGCACACTCCGCTGCAGAGTGAAAATCTCATTCTTAATTATAATTAACTGGGAAACAGTGAATAGTATCGAATTTCTTTCTTAACAATTATTTCTCAGCGCAACCTACCCAGTAGAGCCCTTACATGCTTTTCAGACTGTTTCCAACCAACCTGAGTATGATAGTATGGTGATAAGCAATGAAGAAGGAACATCAGCGCCAGTTCGGCAAAAGATCTCAATCTCAGATGGCAGTGTCTGCACACCCATTTTCCGACAGACCTTGAGACGATTGCTGTTACTGTAGCTTCATGTAGTACACAGGACATCTTCAGCTGCATTTTTAGGTCTTATTTTACATTCAGTCGTTTCCGTTGTTACATAAGCCATCTTCAAGCTCCTAACTGGTAACGATCATCATATACCTCATAAAGAATACAACAAAAATCGATGTGCGCTATGGTGAGGTTTTATCTTGTTCATGGTGTGAACAGCGGAAGCACTTCAACTAGATATACTGTCTAATCAAAAGCATCGGGACACTTATTAGCGGACATAAATAAGGGCCGTATACACCCTTCGACTTCATGACGTGTGGCTGCTGGGGACATTTCCAATGAGATGTCAGAATGTCTGTGGAGAAACGCTAGTCCACTCTCCCTCAAAACGAGTTCCTGGTCTACATAAACGATATAGGAGTCAATCTGAACAGCCCTTTCAGAATGTCTGCAGATGATGTTTTCATTTACTGTCACGTAATGTCGTCTGATGATCAAAATGAAATGGAGAATGATTTACACAAGATATCTGTACAGTACAAAAACTGACAATTGACTCTAAAACATGAAAAGTGTGAAGTCATCCACATGTGCACTAAAAACAATCGTTAAGTTTCAGTTACATGATAAGCCACACAAATCTAAAAAGGCTGCAATCTCAACTAAATACTTAAGGATTACAGTTGCGAGTAATTTAAATTGGAACGATCACATAAATAATATTGTGGAGGAAGGGAACCAAAGGCTGCTGTTTATTGGCAGAACACTTAGAAAACGTAACAAGTCTACTAAAGAGACTGCTTGCACTAGGTTTATCGGTTCTCTTCTGGAATACTGTTGTGCGGTGTGGGATCCGCTTCAGATAGGATTGACAGAGGACATCGAAAAACTTCAAAGAAGAGCAGCTCATTTTTTTAATATGGAAAAATAGGGGAGAGAGTGCCACGGGCATGATACACGAATTTAGGTGGCAATCATTAAAACAGAGGCGTTTCTGGCTGCAGCAGGACGTTCTCATGAAATTTCAGTCACCATCTTTCTCCTCAGAGGGTGAAAATATTTTGTTGGCGCCGACCTACACAGGGAGAAATGATCATTATAACAAAATAACAGAAATCAGAGCTCACACAGAAAGATTTAAGCGTTCGTTTTTCTCGTACGCTGTTCCGGAATGGAACGGTAGAATGAACACTCTTCCAGGTAGTTCATTGTGGACTGCAGAGTAATCATGCAGATACAGGTGTGAATGTAGATAAGAGGCAAAACCAGAGTAGGTACTGATTTGGACGATTGTCTGGAATGAAGTCTAGCTCATCACAAAGATTTTCTGTTGGGTTCAGGTGGCGACTACGGTCAGGCCAGTCAGTTTCAGGAACGTTATTGTCCCATCCATTAGACCATTAACAGTCCCAAAACTTCACCGAATTACAAATAGTGTCCTCGAGATTTTCAGTTTCGTAGTAAACCTCAGCCACTTCTTTTGCTGCAATAGGTGCGTCACTTGGAACTCGTTGTAAACAACGCCATTTTCGTAGCCGAATACGCTAACGCACGCGTGTCCATTGGTGCTCAACTCCTAAGTACTGGGTTCGAAACCTGAGGGTGGAAAAATATCACGGCCGGTATTTGTACAGCCAAGGAAGGAGATGTCATTGTGTGATGTTCTTCATTACCAAACTTTGCGTCAATGTCCTTGATTAAACTCCGAAACATATCTGATGGATTGCCAGTCTGTGGCGCCGTTGACGATAGTAAGGTCGTCAGGAAGGGACGTTATTTGTCAGCCCACTTGATGTTACTGAAGAGCTGTAGTCTAAGTACCAGCACCAGATTTCATCGTTTCCCTTCTTTCATCATCGTATAAGACGAATACCACATCCCACTACACACACCCATTACAGACGCACACCCTCTACAGATATACTTACGAAACATGTCTCACACGGCCCAGGGGAAAGAGCCATTGCGCACAAAAGAAGAAAATCCTGTCTGATTTACCAGCTGAATGCAACCCTCGGTGTGTCCCAGCATACATCGCCCTTTCTTTGTTTTTCTTCGGGTAATCAGTTTAATTTCCCAAAATTATAACGAAATAATAAGCAACCAGTTGCATAAAGGAATTTCTTCACCGGTTTCGGGCAATTAGTGCCCTTATTCGGACGATTATATCTGTTAATTGCGATTGCATAACCTTCTGAGGAAGGGCACTAAGTGCCTGAAACCGTAAAGAATTTAAACATCTTTTACGCAACTGGTTGATTATTATTTCGTTACATATGACTACAGTTGCTGAGGATGGATAAAATACTCTCAAACATTATACTAATAAATGTGAACACTCTTCCAAAGATTTTATTATTTCCATCTTAATGTGACACTTGGTTCAAAACGTACTATCAACGTGATAAAGAAGAAACTATACACTGAAGAAACTAAAATTTCTGTGCTTCAAGTAATAGGCAATCCATTTCGTCAACACTTCGGACATCGTTATCGCAGTGTAACAGAGTTACCATTGGCAAGTACTAATATCTCAGGCATCTGCAGCTTGAGATTGGCCCAGAAGAGAACGTCAATCATCCAAAAGACTGATTCCAAAAACCGCTAAATATATAACTTTTATAAAAAATGATTGAGTATGCTGTAGCTCTCACTCGCTTTCGTCTGGAGAATATTCTACAGAAGTAGCTTTGGATACCCTCATTAAAAAGTAATCGATATAGTTTACTCAACTGTTATGCGCTAAACAGTTCGTAGTCTGCTACTAAGCAGGCTGAAAGCTACTTCTAAACGTATAGAGGTGGATCCAAGCTGCAAACAGGCCTTTGAATCGAGCCACGTAACGTGCAGCTCGTCTACTGCCGCAATTCTACTGTTGGGCGCAGAAATGGCTTAGGCGTAAGCAGTCGCCAGGCCGCAAAGTTGCTTCCTGCCGTCAGTGGCATGGCTTGTTTCTACTTGACACAGCACAGAGCCTCGTTTCCACAACCAAGTACCTGAAACGTACTTCAGTGGTTCACGGGTGTAGCGTCGGATAATGTGAAGTCTGCATAATACACTCCTGGAAATTGAAATAAGAACACCGTGAATTCATTGTCCCAGGAAGGGGAAACTTTATTGACACATTCCTGGGGTCAGATACATCACATGATCACACTGACAGAACCACAGGCACATAGCCACGGGCAACAGAGCATGCACAATGTCGGCACTAGTACAGTGTATATCCACCTTTCGCAGCAATGCAGGCTGCTATTCTCCCATGGAGACGATCGTAGAGATGCTGGATGTAGTCCTGTGGAACGGCTTGCCATGCCATTTCCACCTGGCGCCTCAGTTGGACCAGCGTTCGTGCTGGACGTGCAGACCGCGTGAGACGACGCTTCATCCAGTCCCAAACATGCTCAATGGGGGACAGATCCGGAGATCTTGCTGGCCAGGAAAGTTGACTTACACCTTCTAGAGCACGTTGGGTGGCACGGGATACATGCGGACGTGCTTTGTCCCGTTGGAACAGCAAGTTCCCTTGCCGGTCTAGGAATGGGAGAACGATGGGTTCGATGACGGTTTGGATGTTCCGTGCACTATTCAGTGTCCCCTCGACGATCACCAGTGGTGTACGGCCAGTGTAGGAGATCGCTCCCCACACCATGATGCCGGGTGTTGGCCCTGTGTGCCTCGGTCGTATGCAGTCCTGATTGTGGCGCTCACCTGCACGGCGCCAAACACGCATACGACCATCATTGGCACCAAGGCAGAAGCGACTCTCATCGCTGAAGACGACACGTCTCCATTCGTCCCTCCATTCACGCCTGTCGCGACACCACTGGAGGCGGGCTGCACGATGTTGGGGCGTGAGCGGAAGACGGCCTAACGGTGTGCGGGACCGTAGCCCAGCTTTATGGAGACGGTTGCGAATGGTCCTCGCCGATACCCCAGGAGCAACAGTGTCCCTAATTTGCTGGGAAGTGGCGGTGCGGTCCCCTACGGCACTGCGTAGGATCCTACGGTCTTGGCGTGCATCCGTGCGTCGCTGCGGTCCGGTCCCAGGTCGACGGGCACGTGCACCTTCCGCCGACCACTGGCGACAACATCGATGTACTGTGGAGACCTCACGCCCCACGTGTTGAGCAATTCGGCGGTACGTCCACCCGGCCTCCCGCATGCCCACTATACGCCCTCGCTCAAAGTCCGTCAACTGCACATACGGTTCACGTCCACGCTGTCGCGGCATGCTACCACTGTTAAAGACTGCGATGGAGCTCCGTATGCCACGGCAAACTGGCTGACACTGACGGCGGCGGTGCACAAATGCTGCGCAGCTAGCGCCATTCGACGGCCAACACCGCGGTTCCTGGAGTGTCCGCTGTGCCGTGCGTGTGATCATTGCTTGTACAGCCCTCTCGCAGTGTCCGGAGCAAGTATGGTGGGTCTGACACACCGGTGTCAATGTGTTCTTTTTTCCATTTCCAGGAGTGTATTTCAACGAGAGAGCTACTCATGAAATTCAGCTACTTGCTGACGTGTTGCTCTTTCTTTTTGTGGGAGCTTGAAATACAGCTTCATCAGTGGCTCACGGTTTTACTGTCTTGGTGAATAGTAAAACTGCCATTCAACACTAATGTCATTCCAAAGACATCACTGGAGTGCACGTTGAGGGACTTGAAGTCCAATGCCAACGGTGTAAGTTCAGGTCGCAGGCAAATAGTAACTAACTACTAACTACACCACTGGCCATTAAAATTGCTACACCAAGAAGAAATGCGGATGATAAACGGGTATTCATTGGACAAATATATTATACTAGAACTGACATGTGATTACATTTTCACGCAAATTGGGTGCATAGATCCTGAGAAATCAGTACCCAGAACAACCACCTCTGGCCATAATAACGGCATTGATACGCCTGGGTATTTAGTCAAACAGAGCTTGGATGGTGTGTACAGGTACAGCTGCCCATGCAGCTTCAACACGACACCACAGTTTCATCAAGAGTAGTGACTGGCGTGTTGTGACGAGCCAGTTGCTCGGCCACCACTGACCAGACGTTTTCAATTGGTGAGAGATCTGAAGAATGTGCTGGCCAGGGCAGCTGTCGAACATTTTCTGTATCCATAAAGCCCCGTACAGGACCTGCAACATGCGGTCGTGCATTATCCTGCTAAAATGGAGGGTTTCGCAGGGATCGATTGAAGGGTAGAACCACGGGTCGTAACACATCTGAAATGTAACGTCCACTGTTCAAAGCGCCATCAATGTGAACAAGAGGTGACCGAGACGTGTAACCAGTGGCACCCCATACCATCACGCCGGGTAGTACGCCAGTATGGCGATGACGAATACACGCTTCCAATGTGCGTTCACCGCGATGTCGCCAAACACGGATGCGACCATCATGATGCTGTAAACAGAACCTGGATTCATCCGAAAAAATGACGTTTTGCCATTCGTGCAGCCAGGTTCGTCGTTGAGTACACCATCGCTGGCTGGCGCTCCTGTCTGTGATGCAGCATCAAGGGTAACCACAGCCACGGTCTCCGAGCTGATAGTACATGCTGCTGCAAACGTCGTCGAACTGTTCGTGCAGATGGTTGTTGTCTTGCAAAAGTCCCCATCTGTTGACCCAGGGATCGAGACGTGGCTGCACGATCCGTTACAGCCATGCGGATAAGATGAATGTCACCTCGACTTCTAGTGATACGAGGCTGTTGGGCTCCATCACGGCGTTCCGTATTACTCTCCTGAACCCACCGATTCCATTCTGCTAACAGTCATTGGATATCGACCAACGCGAGCAGCAATGTCGCGATTCGATAAACCGCAATCGCGATAGGCTACAATCCGACCTTTATCAAAGTCGGAAACGTGATGGTACGCGTTTCTCTTCCTCACACGAGGCATTACAACAACGTTTCACCAGGCAACGCCGCTCAACTGCTGTTTGTGTATGAGAAAACGGTTGGAAACTTTCCTCATGTCAGCACGTTGTAGCTGTCGCCACCGACGCCAAGCTTGTGTTAATGCCTTGAAAATCTAATCATTTGCATATCATAGCGTCTTCTGCCTGTCGGTTAAATTTCGTGTCTGTAGCACGTCATGTTCGTGGTGTAGCAATTTTAATGACCAGTAGTGTACGTGTACAGTGGTGGCTGACGATGGTCGATGTCCATCGAGTGGTCGAGTTAACACTAGCGCTTCATTAGTGGCCGTAACAGTGCTATCGGTAGCCATGGTCAGGATCAGAGTCCTCAAGGATGAACAGCGTGGCGGTACCAGTGCCGGGGAGGCGTTGTGAGAATGTTCTTTAATCCAGCGACCGTGTCGCGAAGGGTTTCTGGTTTGGCGTAAAGACGCCTTGCCTTCTCTCGCATGGACGTCTTGAGAGTGGGCATGTCCGTTTCCTCGTGGAGGGTAACTATCCTCGTGAGGGGAGGGGTACGGAGACTCCACCGAAACACCTTACTCTGCAGGCGCTGGAGGGTCTGCACCGGGAGGCACTATTCGTAGTCCACGCTGTGGAGCTATAGGTGAGGGAAGGGTGGACAACCATCCGGTACAGCCGGAGCTTGGCGTCGAGGTTCAGTTCCCTGCTGGAGAACACTGGATACAACGCTTTTATCAGCTAGCGGCCTTTTTGTGTTACATATTCTGCATGGCTATGGAAGAGCAGATTTTTTATCCATATGGACACCTGGTATACGTGTTGCTGCAGTGTCTTGCTGATATATACGCTGGCTCGATAGAAAAGCGCAGGCGCCAAGTGGTGGGGCTATAACGTTATCGTAGTCAAATCATACAGGACAACGACTTCCAACGCCCTCTGCCGGAGGAACGAGCCACGGTCTTAGCAAGCGGGAAAAGTGCAGCCGCAAATCACGGCCCAGCGAGCACGGCGCCAGAGTGCTCGCGCCCAATTTAAGTGCGCAGGCTCCGGGCCTCCATCTGCGTTGGCTCGTTGGATTCGTTCCCACGTCTTGCTAAGTTGTCTATATTACTCAGGCCGTCACTTACGACGGACGTAAGGATCTCTGTCTCTCCGTAGTTCACGCCACGTCGCGCGTTGAGACAGTGTTCAGCAACAGCAAATTTCTCTGGCCGACCAAATCTGGTGTGAAGTCTATGTGCGGCGCATCTATCTGTACCAGTGCGATACATCTGCCAAATGTAGATTTCCCACAGTGGCACATGATTCTATATATTCTTGGTCTCTAAAGTACTAGGCTGTCTTTAACAGAACCCAGCATCGTATGCACCCGTGCTGGAAAGCGGGCGACACATTTGGTGTTTCTTGAACAGACTGCCGATCTTAAAGGACACGCCACCAAGATAGCGAAGAGAATCCATCCTCGTGGAATTCTCCGCTTCATCTGGGTATTCTTGTGGTTTAGTGCATGCAGGCTGAAGCGCATTCCGAATCTTCTTCTTATCAGAGTACCCGTCCTGTACAAACACAGAGCGAGGGTACTAACGACTGTCGTTCATAGAGCTAGAGTTATCTCAGATCAGGGAGCTTATCGCAGAGTTGAGCCATCTTCGCTCTGTGTTTGTACAGAACGGGTACTCTAACAAGCACACCATGCAGTTAACCACCCTTGGCGCCTCTGCTTTCGTAACGAGCCAACGCATGTACTAGTGAGCCAGTGCAGCAAAACGTCAGTAAGCACCTGAATATGACGTGGAGCTCTCTCGTTGAAATATTGTGCGGCTTTCTAGTAAGCTGCCTAGAAAGACAGGAAGCCCGACTTCAAGTCACCGCCGTGACAGAAATTTTAATTCATTTATTCAGATTCCATCATAATCGTAGATAAAGATCAGACTTAACTCAATCGAGGAAAATTTAATTCTAAGATCTATACCGTCATCTGAGGTACAGAATTTCCCCATTACGTCCAATCTTGGTGTCCTATTCCAATGCGCCGGAGAGTGCTGGAAATAGTGAAGATTTAGGGAAAAATGAGCTGAAGATATGAAGTGAAGTTTGTGCAGGAATGTTAGCCGTCGTGCTACAGAAATATAATGGTCAGCATTCCTGCGTAGTTAACAAGGAAACCTGGGTTCAAGTCCCAGCCGTGGCACAAATATTAGTTCATTTATTCATCATTATCGTAGGTAGAGATGAGACTTAAATGTGTCGAGGAAAATTTAATTATAAGATGTATACGATCATCCGCATTTATGTTCGATCATGCGTTTCCCGCAGTGTTTCCACTTTTTTCTCCAACCCATGCATATAATACTGCATCATTATTCATTGAATCGTAATTCAACAACTTGTCCTTTATACAGTGAGTAGAAAAAAGTCATGGGATGGCGATATATATACAAATATCGCGTACACAAGATATAAAAGGGCTGTACTCACGTGATTGATGTGAAAATGTTTCAGACATTATGGCCGCAAGATGGGAATTAACTGTCACTAAACGCGGAATGGTAGTTAGACCCGTTTCGGAAATCGTTAGGGAATTCAGATTTCGAAGATCCATAGCGTCAGGAGCGTACCGACAATACCAAATTTCTGGCATTACCTCTCACCACAGACAACGCAGTGGCCGACGGTCTTGAATTAACAACCCACAAGCAGCGGCATTCGCGTAGAGTTGTGAGTGCAAACAGACAATTAACACTGCCTAAAATAACAGCAGAAATCAATGTGGAACGTACGGCGAACGTATCCCCTAGTGTGGCGAAATTTATCGTTAACGGATTGTGGCAGCAGACGACTGATAACTACACATCACCTGCAGCGCCTCTCCTGAGGTCTTGACCGTGTCACTTGGAGCCTAGACAACTGGAAAACCGTAGGCTGGTGAGAAGAATCCCGATTTCAGTTGCTAAGAGGTGATGGTAGGGTTCGAGTGTTCAACTGACCCCACACAGCCATGGACCCAGATTGTAAAAAGGGACTGTGGAAGTTGGTGGTGGCTCCATAACCGTGTGGGCTGTGTTTACGTGTAATTGGATACTCAGGATGTTCTGCTACTTGGAGAACACTTACAGACACTCAAGGACGTCATGTTTCCAAACAGTGATGTGCTTTTTAAGGATGTCAATTCGCCAAGTAACCGGGACGCAATGGTTTACGAATGACTTGAAGAACAAGTTTGGCCACCCAGATCGCCCGACATCAATCCCATCGAAAATTTATGGAACATTATCGAGAGGTCAGTTACCGCACAAAATCCTGCACCGCCAACACTTTCGGAAATATGGACGTCTAAACACGCAGCATAGCTCCGTGTTCCTGCAGAGTACTTCCGACGACTTATTGAGTCGAGCTGCTGCAATGCGCCTGGATGGCCTGTGTGGCCGAGCAGCTCTAGGCGCTTCAGTCTAGAACCGCGCGACCGATACGATCGCAGGTTCGAATCCTGCCTCGGGCATGGATGTGTGTGACGTCCTTAGGTTAGTCAGGTTTAAGTAGTTCTAAATTCTAGGGGATTGATGTACTCAGATGTTAAGTCCCATAGTGCTCAGAGCTATTTTAACCATTTTCTTTTTCTTTCTTTTTTTTCTTTTGCAATGCGCCGGGCAAAAGGAGGTCCAAGACAATATTACGAGTTATGCCATAACATTTGCACCCTCAGAGTAGCTTTCCCTATTATTCACGATCAGTCTGAGGCTCTTCGCGATTTTGCTGTATTATCGATATAGGGTATTTGGAATAGATCAGTACCAGTATCTTGAAGGCCACGGTAAATAATTTATGCGCTCGTTGATCGGTTACCGTCAATGCAGAAGTCGGTTATTACAAATTTTCAGCTATCTTCTCAGCCTCAAATGAATCCACCTGTTGTTGGTGTGACGTGGTGAGGAAGGCGTCCAGGGAGCCCCTAGCCAGAGAGCAAGTTGACGGCAGAGCCTAACTTCTCGGCACCTCGGCGCATCACGGGGATGGAGGCGTTCCTCGCCGAGTGTGGTGAAACGCAGCGGCCCCTGGGAGGCGGGGTCGGACAGTCGCCGGCGCAGTAACTCAGGCCGCGGGCTCTAAGACCGTAGCGCTCTTCCCGCCGGGGCAATGCGTCACGCCGCTCAATTAACAGCGCGCCTGCGCGGCGCTAAATCAGAGGGTCTGCGGTCATCTCTCCCAGAGACGCGACGAGAGCCCTGCACCAGCGCAAGGAACCTCCTAGATCCTTCTCTTCGGTCTTCACCTCAAGCACATGGAAAAGCCCATCAATTGTGAACTTTCGTTCCGTTCATAGGGCGAATCGGGGGAAGTTGGTACTCAGGGTATTATGGTTATTTGATGCTGTTACTTCATTGTAACGTAACGTGTATCCACAGGACATGTGGCCTGTAATTGAAGAAGTGTCATGATGATCTCTCTATTGGCAAAAGATTCCGGAATAGCCCCCCTTCGGATCTCCGGGAGGGGACTGCCAAGGGGGAGGTTACCATGAGAAAAAGATTGAATAATCAACGAAAGGATAACGTTCTACGAGTCGGGGCGTGGAATGTCAGAAGCTTGAACGTGGTAGGGAAATTGAAAAATCTGAAAAGGGAAATGCAAAGGCTCAATCTAGATATAGTAGAGGCCAGTAAAGTGAAGTGGAAAGAAGACAAGGATTTCTGGTCAGATGAGTATCGGGTAATATCAACAGCAGCAGAAAATGGTGTAACAGGTGTAGGATTCGTTATGAATAGGAAGGTAGGGCAGAGGGTGTGTTACTGTGAACAGTTCAGTGACCGGGTTGTTCTAATCAGAATCGACAGCAGACAACACCGACAACGATAGTTCAGGTATACATGCCGACGTCGCAAGCTGAAGATGAACAGATAGAGAAAGTGTATGAGGATATTGAAAGGGTAATGCAGTATGTAAAGGGGGACGAAAATCTAATAGTCATGGGCGACTAGACTGCAGTTGTAGGGGAAGGAGTAGAAGAAAAGGTTACAGGATAATATGGGCTTGGGACAAGGAATGAAAGAGGAGAAAGACTAGTTGAGTTCTGTAACAAGTTTCAGCTAGTAATCGCGAATACCCTGTTCAAGAATCACAAGAGGAGGAGGTATACTTGGAAAAGGCCGGGAGATACGGGAACATTTCAATTAGATTACATCATGGTCAGACAGAGATTCCGAAATCAGATACTGGATTGTAAGGCGTACCCAGGAGCAGATATAGAGTCAGATCACAATATAGTAGTGATGAAGAGTAGTCTGAAGTTCAAGACATTAGTCAGGAAGAATCTGTTGTGGCGTAACAAGCTTGCTACGCCACACTGGGAAGGGAGCCGAAAGAAAGGCACGCGTACACACACGCCGACTGGCGTCAAGTCTGGAACAGGATAACTATTGAATGGTAGCAAGAAAAGTACGTAGCTGCTTTATACTTAACTTTTATTCTTTGATGAATACAGCGTTCTTCTTGAGACATTTATACGATAACTCTCAAACTAGGTAAGGCTAATGGCGCCTTGCTAGGTCGTAGCCATGGACTTAGCAGAAGGCTATTCTGTCTCTCGGCAAATGAGATGAAGGCTTCGTCCGTATTGTCGCTAGCAATGTCGTCGTACAACTGGGGCGAGTGCTCTATCGTATATCGAGACCTGCCTTGTGGTGGCGCTAGGTCTGCGATCACACAGTGGCGACTCGCGGGTCCGACATGTACTAAATGGACCGCGGCCGTTCTAAGCTACCACCTAGCAAGTGTGGTGTCTGGCGGTGACACCACAGAATCAATACGCAAAGAAGTGGGATACGGACGTACTAAGGAATGACGAGATTCGTTTGAAGTTCTCTAACGCTATAGATACAGCAATAAGGAATAGCGCGGTAGGCAGTACAGTTGAAGAGGAATGGACATCTCGAAAAAGGGCCATCACAGAAGTTGGGAAGGAAAACATAGGTACAAAGAAGGTAGCTGCGAAGAAACCATAGGTAACAGAAGAAATACTACAGTTGATTGATGAAAGGAGGAAGTACAAACATGTTCCGGAAAAATCAGGAATACAGAAATACAAGTCGCTGAGGAATGAAATAAATAGGAAGTGCAGGGAAGCTAAGACAAAATGGCTGCAGGAAAAATGTGAAGACATGGAAAAAGATATGATTGTCGGAAGGACAGACTCAGCATACAGGAAAGTCAAAACAACCTTTGGTGACATTAAAAGCAACGGTGGTAACATTAAGTGTGCAACGGGAATTCCACTGTCAAATGCAGAGGAGAGAGCAGATAGGTGGAAAGAATACATTGAAAGCCTCTATGAGGGTGAAGATTTGTCTGATGTAATAGAAGAAGAAACAGGAGTCGATTTAGAAGAGATAGGGGATCCAGTATTAGAATCGGAATTTAAAAGAGCTTTGAAGGACTTACGGTCAAATAAGGCAGAAGGGATATATAACACTCCATCAGAATTTCTAAAATCATTGGGGGAAGTGGCAACAAAACGACGATTCACGTTGGTGTGTAGAATATATGAGTCTGGTGACATACCATCTGACTTTCGGAAAAGCATCATCCACACAATTCCGAAGACGGCAAGAGCTGATAAGTGTGAGATTTATCGCACAATCAGCTTAACAGCTCATGCATCGAAGTTGCTTACAAGAATAATATACAGAAGAATGGAAAAGAAAATTGAGAATGCGCTAGGTGACGATCAGATTGGCTTTAGGAAAAGTAAAGGGACGAGAGAGACAATTCTGACATTACGGCTAATAATGGAAGCAAGGCTAAAGAAAAATCAAGACATTTTCATAGGATTTGTCGAGCTGGAAAAAGCGTTCGACAATAGCCGGCCGAAGTGGCCGTGCGGTTAAAGGCGCTGCAGTCTGGAACCGCAAGACCGCTACGGTCGCAGGTTCGAATCCTGCCTCAGGCATGGATGTTTGTGATGTCCTTAGGTTAGTTAGGTTTGACTAGTTCTAAGTTCTGGAGGACTAATGACCTCAGCAGTTGAGTCCCATAGTGCTCAGAGCCATTTGAACCATTTTTGAACAATATAAAATGGTGCAAGCTGTTCGAGATTCTGAAAAAAGTAGGGGTAAGCTATAGGGAGAGACGGGTCATATACAATATGTACAACAACCAAGAGGGGATAATAAGAGTGGACGATCAAGAACGAAGTGCTTGTATTAAGAAGGGTGTAAGACAAGGCTGTAGCCTTTCGCCCCTACTCTTCAATCTGTACATCGAGGAAGCAATGATGGAAATAAAAGAAAGGTTCAGGAGTGGAATTAAAATACAAGGTGAAAGGATATCAATGATAAGATTCGCTGATGACATTGCTACCCTGAGAAAAAGTGAAGAAGAATTAAACGATCTGCTGAACGGAATGGACAGTCTAATGAGTACACAGTATGGTTTGAGAGTAAATCGGAGAAAGACGAAATTAATGAGAAGTAGTAGAAATGCGAACAGCGAGAAACTTAACATCAGGATTGATGGTCACGAAATCAATGAAGTTAAGGAATTCTGCTACCTAGGCAGTAAAATAACCAATGACGGACGGAGCAAGGAGGACATCAAAAGCAGACTCGCTATGGCAAAAAATGCATTTCTGGCCAAGAGAAGTCTACTAATATCAAATACCGGCCTTTATTTGAGGAAGAAATTTCTGAGGATGTACGTCTGGAGTACAGCATTGTATGGTAGTGAAACATGGACTGTGGGAAAACCGGAACAGAAGAGAATCGAAGCATTTGAGATGTGGTGCTATAGACGAATGTTGAAAATTAGGTGGACTGATAAGGTAAGGAATGAGGAGGTTCTACGCAGAATCGGAGAGAAAAGGAATATGTGGAAAACACTGATAAGGAGAATGGACAGGATGGTAGGACATCTGCTAAGACATGAGGGAATGACTTCCATGGTACTAGAGGGAGCTGTAAAGGGCAAAAACTGTAGAGGAAGACAGAGATTGGTATACGTGAAGCAAATAATTGAGGACGTAGGGTGCAAGTGCTACTCTGAGATGAAGAGGTTAGCACAGGAAAGGAATTCGTGGCGGGCCGCATCAAACCAGTCAGTAGACTGATGACCATAAAAAAAAACTTCATTGTGTGAAGTGATTGCAGCACATAGCGGTCCACTGCTTCCTTCAGTCAAAGTCTCGAGGGGTAGCGGATTGTGCAGTTGTAGCGGATATTCTTCGTCTTTGGGAGCCAAAAAACTGTGCTAGGTATTAAAATTTACGCTGTAAAATAATTTCAGATATATTTGCAATCAACAATAGTGATTTCCTTACATTTCTACCAATTCCAGCCGTGTGTTTAACATGTACTCGGTGACTTGAACAATGTGTGCTTCCCGTTACCTGCCATGCCGGAGGACGTATTTCAACTTACAACTCACCGCGATACCTGGGGAAGATAGACACCAGTTATAACTTTTTTGTACTCTTATTTATTTCGAGGCGATGATTAGAAATTACGGAGAAGCATCCCAAACCAACATTATCGGTGGATCTGCCAAATCACAGCCCAGCGCTCCCAATGAATCTTTAAGCGCAGTGTTGCAGCTAAAGAAGGGACCTCTACCTCCGTTGAATAGATTGCACCGATGTCAGTTATGGAAACACCAGAGACAAGGAGGAAAAAAACCGTATTGCTGGTGATAGACCTGAAATCCCTACAAAGTTTAGAAGAAGGGCAACAGGAATGACAGAAAAAAGGAGACCTTCAACCATTAAACGATCGTTAAAACTGAAATCGACTGCTGAAGACAACGGCAGTTTTATGTAGAAAATAAATTACTACAAAAATACCGGACGGTAAGTGCAATAGATTCAGTTCATTCACTGTAAGAAGTGGCTTCTTAAAACACGCAAGAATGAAGCAGATATATGTAACAACTGTGCAGTGAAAAACCCAATATCAATCGTAGAACGGTTGCTAATTGCAATGCAAACTCTTATGTTGTATTACCTGACAGTAGTCGGCCGGGGTGGCCGAGCGGTTCTAGGCGCTACAGTTTGGAACCGCGCGACCGCTATGGTCGCAAGTTCGAATCCTGCCTCGGGCATGGATGTGTGTGGTGTCCTTAGGTTGGTTAGGTTTAAGTAGTTCTAAGTTCTAGGGGACTGATGACCTCAGAAGTTAAGTCCCATAGTGCTCAAAGCCATCTGAACCATTTGAACTTGACAGTAAAATATACGATTAAATTGTTAATGTTATCAAATCTATTTTGTCTAGTTGTCCAACTTGTAAAAAAAAATATAGTACGGAGACTGATGGTTATGATTTTATCATATACATCGGCTTTCAGTGGGAAACAGCTAGTCAAAGAGTGCGATTAATTTCATTTTGAAAATCTCTAATTCCTGTCATACTTTTGTGTAGAAGCAAAAAGTATGGCATCTTTTCCGGATGTACTATAATTTTCTTACACAGTCAGATTCTTTCGCTATTGTGTCGAAAACTTGTAAATCCCCAACTAGGCAGATCCACATTTGTGGCGCTTAAATATGTGGCTGGTTCGATAAGCCTTTAAGCAAGAAAAAATGTTCGTTTCGTAAATAATTCACGTTACTTCTCGAAATAGTCCCCTATGAGTGATATATACTTGGTCCATCCATCGTCCAGCTGTTTCATTCCATCGAAACGATAGGTTCTGCCAAGCTCTGCAAAATACTCCTTGGCTGCAACTATCACTTCCTCTTATAATGAAAATTTCATCTAAGAAAGCCAAAGTTTCAGTTTATAAGACTGGCAGAAATCACATGGAGCTAAGTGGCCCTTGCTATCGCTGATGGGCATTATCCAGGTGGAAGAGCAATTTCTACGTGCCAGCCTTGGTCATTTTCCAGCCAACGCAAGTTTCAGACGTCCCAACACTGAAGCATAATAGGTTCTAGTTCTAGTTGTGCCTTTTTCCAAGTAATGTATGCGGAGTATTTTGGGAACCCCCAAAAAATAGGGGCCAACACCTTAGCAGCTGACAAAATGGTTTTTGTCTTCTTCGGTGCAATTTCACCAGCCTTCGTCCGTTGTTTTGACGGCGTTTTGACTCTGGTGTGTAATGGTGGAACCAGGTTTCATCATGAATCACAAATTGGGGAAAAAGTGTTGCGGGATGCCGTTAAAGATCGCTAAACATTATGTTGACATGTGCTAGATGCGCTTTTGGTCGACTGTGAGCAATGGCGCCACGGACTTGGGACATATATCCTTTACAGTCTATTATCTGGGTAGTATATCATGAATTCGCTCAGGTAAGATGCCCACAGTCTCCGAAATGTCACGAATTTTAATTCCGTGGTCTTACACCATCATACCACGGATTTTTGTCAATTGTTTCCCTTGTGGTGACCTCAACTGGACGGCCAGAGCGCTCTTTGTCTTCTGTGCTTGGCTGAACACGTTTCAGTTCATTAACCCACATGTAAATGATCTCCTCTGATGGTGCAGAGTCCAATTCACTTTTTATTTGTGAGGCAGACAAGCCCTTCTAATGAAAATGTTCAGTAAGAGCAGGAAACTTTCCTTTCCTCATTTTCAGTCTCAGTCGACAGACTGACCAATTCAAAAGTCAACAATGAACTGTACTATGTACATTGTTGAAGTTCTTTATACAGTCCTTGGAACAATCAAGCCTACCAAACCTGTAGGCGCAACGAAGATGTTACATTCTTTTCTTGAAATTTATTAGACTTATCAAACCATCTTCGTGCTTGTTTGTGTTTGTGACGCTCTATACAGTCTTCAAAGTTCACGATATTGTTAAATCTTACCTGGCCTCGGGCGAAATATGTAGTTCTTTGAAGGCGGTGAAGAGAACAATAAAAAGACGCAGTATTTTTACGTAAATAACATAAAAATGGTTCAATTCTTGTCTTAGGATTTTATATATTTTATTATAATCCATTGTTAGGTCTAATTACAATAAAACAGTTCCTTTCATTTCTTTCATAGGTTTTGCCAGTACTTCAAAGAACTTCACCACAACGGAAATTAGCGAAAATCACATGTACGGAACAACGAAATTTTGGATGTTAGAGCCCTCCGACGATGAACTGGTAAGTTCGAAACGAGTAACGCTGCTATCTGTTCACAACAAGTAGTATTAATAACAGTTGCCGATTGCTGGTTTTACGTATTCTGAGAATGAACGTGTAGACTGTTTCAACTTTCTGTCCCACTTTATAGATAAGATTTGTTGATTTTTAAAAAAGCGTTCGACCGTTAAAATGGTGCGTTAAACTGGTAATACTCAGCAAAATAATTTGGAGGTTTAGTGAGGGACGAGTAATGTAAAATATGTAAAATAGCCAGACAGAGTAATAACAACAAAATAACATGGGCGAAGTGTTGTGACTAAACGTCGTATAAGACAAGCGTGCAGTCTCTCTTCTCTACTTTTCAAATTGTACGTCCAATAAGTAATGGCAGATATAACAGGGGGCTTCAGGAGTAAGATATTAGTAGTATCTTCGCTGGTAACATTCTTATCCTCATTCAAAATGAAGAAAAATTACTATAGGACCTGTTGATATGAATGAACTAGCTAGTGGGAAAACAACATGGGTTGATGGTAAAGAATAAACTAATGAGAAGTAGGAGAAATGAGATTAATGATAAAGTTAACATCAAAATTATCAAAACTGGACAGCACATATTAGACAAGGTGAACGAATTGGGTTGCACTAGAAGGAAAATAACGCATGACGGACGAAGCAAGACGAGACTACCCCAAGTAAAGAGAGCAATCCTCGTTAAAACAAGTAGCCACCATAGGTCTTAATAAGTGCAAGTATATCTGCAGCTCAGCACGGAATGAATCATGAACTGTGGTAAAATGGCAAAAGCTGCGAACTCAAATGTTAGAGAAATAATGTAACAGAGCAATGCTGAGAATTAAGTAGACTGATAAAAGAACATATCAGGAGAAACTCCGCAGTATAGGTAAGGAAATGAATGGATGGGTGATACTGACTAGAAGAAGGGACAAAATGATATGACATGTCCAAGACATCATGGAATAATTTAAACAGCGACATAGGGATTCTTAGAGGGCAAATGCTGTTGCGAAGACGGAGACTTGAATAAATCATAAACATAATCAAGAACACTGAGTGTGAGCAATATTCTGAGATGAAAAGTAGGTGCAGGAGATGAAGTGGTACCGGGTACACATCAAAACCTGTTAGGCTCACCTGTTTCTCAAATGCCTCGATTCTCCTCTGTTCCGGTTTTCCCCCAATTCATGTTTCAGTACCACACAATGCTGTGCTCCAAATGTATATTCTCAGCAATTTTTTCCTCAAATTAAGTTCTATGTTTGATACTAGTAGACTTCTCTTCGCCAGGAATGCCTTTTTTGCCAGTGATGCTTTTGATGTCCTTCTTGCTTCATCCGCCATTGGTTATTTTGCTGCCTAGGCAGTTTATTTCTTAACTTCATCTACTTCGTGACTATCAATCCTGATGTTAAGTTCCTCGCCGTTCTGATTTATGCTACTTCTCATTACTTTCGTCTGTCTCCGATTTACTCTCAATCCATATTCTGTATTCATTAGACTGTCCGCCCCCGGTAGCTGAGTGGTCAGCGCGACAGAATGTCAATCCTCAGGGCCCGGGTCCGATTCCCGGCTGGGTCTGAGATTTTCTCTGCTCAGGTTCTGGGTGTTGTGTTGTCCTAATCATCATCATTTCATCCCCATCGACGCGCAAGTCGTCGCAGTGGCGTCAAATCGAAAGACTTGCACCCGGGGAACAGTTTACCCGACGGGATGCCCTAGTCACACGACATTTGCACTCATTAGACTGTACATTTCACTCAGTACATCATGTAATTTTACTTCAATTTCACTCTGGATGCAATGTCACATTAGTATGCGGTTTTGGAATTTTATGGTTATTATCAACCTCTCTGTCTCACTGAAGACTGAAAAGAATTGAACAAATCTACTCCCTAAGGTATCATATCGGAAACAAATGAGGCAGTCAAACTTTAATGCTCCGTTTTAGCTACATAACGTACAGTAAGTGGGCTCCGCATTCGGAAGTAGTAACAAGCTCCACCTGCGATTAGAACTTCGACTGGTCTGTACTCGAGGGCTCAGTTAAGCTTATCGGCCTTGAATTCTTCATCGACTAATTTAGGCCCACTGGCGCGACAACATTTAGTGGCGCAAATTACGCCGCTCTCGGATATCCTGCCTCCCACCGGAAGCGACAGGTGTGATCAAAGGACAGAAGCGACACGACGTGTTCGCAAGGTGCGGGACGATCCGGGAGCTGAAAAAAAAAAATTTAAAAAAAGAGGAATGTATACGTGTGTTCATCGAGGGTGGGTCGGCGTGACGAGGCGACAATTCCACGTCACGTGTGATGCGGCCATCTGAAAATGAAACCTGTCTACTTCGCAAAGCCCCGAATATTTTGGGCCGGTGGGCGCGTCGCCGGCGCGGCGGTTCAATTTAATTTGAGCGTCTGTGTCGCGCCGCGTGTATAATTCACGCGCAGCTTGTAGCGGCAATCAACGGGCCCGCCCTCACAGCACGCCAGGCATTATCTCGTCTTGGCGCTGCTGTTTGTCACCGGTAAGCCCCGAGCCACGCGCTCGGTCGTTTCCACTGCTGCCGCTTCAGCAACTGCCCAACTCCCAGCGATCGCCAGTTCATCGTCAAGCAGATTACGGCTACTGTAGGTGTGTCGCGTCGGTACGGAAACTGAAGATGACAGAGAGAAGGCCGAAATACTGAATTCCGTCTTCCGGGACTTATTCACCGTGGAAGGTACTAGTACCGTTCATCCGTTCAATAATCTCACGAACGCCGGAAAAAAAGTCGACAGAAATTGTCGAACAGTGGAAAGGGATATGCAAGGTAGAAAAAAGTGTTCTGAGACTGTTACCTGAAATGCTCCTCCATGATACTGACAAGAGGGAGATTGAGTTAATAATTAAATCACTGAAGACCAAGAACTCTCATGGATATGACGGAGTATCTAGCAGAATACTGAAGTGTTGTTCTATGTATGTTAGCCCAGTACTCAGCCATATCTGTAACTTTTCCTATAGGAGTGGTCGGTTTCCTGACCGATTAAAGTACTCGGTAGTGAAGCCACTTTATAAAAAGGGAGACAGGGATAATGTTGACAATTATAGACCTATTTCTATGCCATCGGTGTTTGCTAAAGTTATCGAGAGGGTTGTATATACAAGGTTACTGGAGCATTTAAATTCACATGATTTGCTATCAAATGTACAGTTTGGTTTTAGAAATGGTTTAACAACTGAAAATGCTATATTCTCTTCTCTCTGTGAGGTTTTGGCGGATTAAATAAATGGTTGCCAACGCTAGGTGTTTTCTTTGATTTAACGAAGGCTTTTGACAGTGTTAACCACAAAATATTACTGCGAAAGTTGGACCATTATGGAGTAAGGGGAGAACAGAAAGCAGAAGGTAATTCTCCGAAGTATTGAGAGTGGCAGTGATGTTCAGTCCCAATGGGGCACTGTTCAGTGGGGCGTTCCCCAAGGGTCGGTCTGGGGCCACTGCTGTTTCTTATTTATATAAATGATATGCCTTCTAATATTACAGGTGATTCAAAAATATTTCTCTTTGCTGATAAAACCAGCTTGGTAGTGAAGGATCTTGTGTGTAATATTGAAACAGTATCAAATAATGTAGTTCATGAAATAAGTTCTTGGCTTGTGGAAAATAATTTAATGCCAAATCACAGTGAGACTCAGTTTTTACAGTCTCTAACTCACAAATCAACAAGAACTGATATTTTGATCAGACAGAATGGGCATATTATAAACGAGACGGAACAGTTCAAGTTCCTAGGCGTTCGGATGGATAGTAAGCTGTTGTGCAAAGCCCATGTTCAGGATCTTGTTCAGAAACTAAATGCTGCTTTATTTACCATTAGAACAGTATCTAAAATAAGTGACAGTTCAACACGATAAGTAGTCTACTTCGCATATTTTCAGACACTTATGTCATATGGTATTATTTTTTGGGGTAATTCTACTGATTCAAAAAGGGTATTTTTGGCTCAAAAACGGGCTGTTCAAGCTATGTGTGGTGTAAGTTCGAGAACCTTTTGTCGACCCCTATTCAATAGTCTAGGAATTCTGACATTGTCCTCACAGTATATATTTTCTTTCATGTCATTTGTTGTTAGCAATATTAGCTTATTCCCAAGACTTAGCAGCTTTCACTCAGTTAATACTAGGCAGAAATCAAATCTGCATGTGGAATGCACTTCCTTGACTCTTGTGCAGAAAGGAGTGCAGTATTCTGTTGCATCCATTTTCAATAAGCTACCACAAGAATAAAAAAATCTCAGCAGTAGCCCAAACACTTTTAAGTCTAAACTCAAGAGTTTCCTCATGGCTCACTCCTTCTATTCTGTCGAGGAGTTCCTGGAAGAGCTGAAAAATTAAGCAAATTCAAGTGTTACATTGTTGATTTTCTTTAATTAAATTTACGAATTGTCGCCTGAATATGTTACTTATATTTCATTTTATCTGTTTCTAATATCGTGTTATATTTTCATGTATTGACTCGTTCCATGACCATGGAGATTTCTCCTTAATTTGGTCCCACGGAACAATAAATAAATAAATAATAAGAAAAACGGATGAGATACATATGGGCTTCTACAGAAATTATGGTTCAAATGGCTCTGAGCACTATGGGACTCAACTGCTGAGGTCATTAGTCCCCTAGAACTTAGAACTAGTTAAACCTAACTAACCTAAGGACATCACAAACATCCATGCCCGAGGCAGGATTCGAACCTGCGACCGTAGCGGTCTTGCGGTTCCAGACTGCAGCGCCTTTAACCGCACGGCCACTTCGGCCGGCACAGAAATTATGCAAAAGAATGTGCTGCGCACCTAGCACCAATTTGTTGTTGGTCGTTGGATCGGCGAAGTGTACCAGACGATTAAGAAAAAAACCACAGGTCATTCCCGTTTTCAAGAATGATCAGCAGACAGATGCACACATTATCGTGGTATTATGCGGACGTATCACAATTTATTGGTGAAGGATAATCTCTTCTCTAAAAATCAACATGGATTTCGTCAGCGAACATGTTGCAAAATACAGTTTGCTCTGTTCGGTCATGAAGTGCAGATCGTCATAGACAAGGGCGCCCAGGTTAACGTCGGTTACCGTGCATAGCGGAAAGGCGTTTGATTCAGCCCCGACAGATCGTGATAACGCAATGGTTAGCACTTCTGACGGTTCAAACTCGCGCACGGCGATGCTGATTTGGGTTTTCCGTGACTACCGTAAAGCCTTCCAGAAGAATGTCGGGATGATTCCTTTGAAACGGCATGGTCGATTTCCTTCCCCATTCTTGAATCAGGACTTGTGCTCCACCTCTAATGGCCTCGACGTCGACGGGACGTTAAATCCTGATCTTCCTTCCATCCTCTCGTTCGAGAAATAATATACGAGCGTACGGATTATTAGGTCAGATGTGTGGATTCAGAGCGTTCTTTCTAACGGGACGAAGCAGTTAGGGCAGTTTCGGGAGTACCACAAGGGAGTGTTATTTGCACATGATGTTCAAATTCTATCAAAGGCAGAAGGGCATGTTACATAAAGTTCTGATTAGGTACCAGTGTCCGGAAATGTTCCGTTTGGATGTGAAATGAAGGTCGGATCGCTTTCGATCACTCGCTTCTGCACACTACACGAATATCAACTTTTTCGCTACGTTCGGCCATATCGCACTAAGGCAACACTGCAATATAGTTTTAATGATTGTAATTCGTTCTTACCTTCCTGTCAAGCTTGAGAATTCTTAAGCTTCATCCACAGACTGCCGGCCGCGGTGGTCTAGCGGTTCTAGGCGCTCAGTCCGGAACCGCGCGACTGCTACGGTCGCAGGTTCGAATCCTGCCTCGGGCATGGATGTGTGTGATGTCCTTAGGTTAGTCAGGCTTAAGTAGTTCTAAGTTCTAGGGGACTGATGACCACCGATGTTAAGTCCCATAGTGCTCAGAGCCATTTGAACCATTTTTTTCATCCACAGACTACGACGTGTGAAGTTTTCGGATTCGCATGAATGACCTTTTCGTTTACTGGAACGAAAGTTATTTGTCGTCGACTCGAAGAAAGATGAGCTTTCTCATCGATTTCATCATTATCCAAAGATACTATTCTAAACTTGATTGTGACCTGACATTCAGACTTACTTTACGTCCAAACACTACATTTCCAGAAATTGGTTCCCTATCGGAACTTTACCTACTAACTCCTCTCTGCAACCCCTACAAGTCTGTAACACGAATTGCGAAACACCATAGATTTTTTCTAGAGCAGTGGTTCCCAAACTTCATAAGACCGTTACCCCTGAGTGTAATCAGACAGATGTTGAAGCTGGCTAGTAACACCGCCGCTTCAACCCCCTCCTCCCCTCTCCAACGCCACCCGCTCCCTGCGTGTCCAGCCTGCTCAACCAGTCATCACCATTTCTGCCTAACTAAACTTAAGAATGAAGAAACGTACTTCTAGGTGTTTCGGTTTTAAAATGACACAAAGTGAATGATATTAAGTTTTTGTGAATGTTTCATTACACCATGAACTAATGTGGCAATGTGGCAACGAGACAGCTGACCATGCTTTTTTCTAACAACTTTTGTATAGATTGATGAAGAAATGCCCAGTGCTACCTAAAATTCCCTCTCAGAAAAGAAAACTAACTATCCAGAATGAGGACAGACAATTGCTTCAAAGCATGCTGTCACTGCACCGGCCGGCCGCAGTGGCCGAGCGGTTCTCGGCGCTTCAGTCTGGAACCGCACTGCTGCTACGGTCGCAGGTTCGAATCCTCCCTCCGGCATGAATGTTTGTGATGTCCTTAGGTTAGTTAGGTTTAAGTAGTTCAAAGTTCTAGTAGGGGACTGATAACCTCAGATGTTAAGTGCCATAGTGCTCAGTTCCCTTTTTTTTTTTTTTTTTTTGGTCACTGCACCACTCCTCTCCTTAGCTACATTTACTTCACCTATACTCTCACGTGCACTCCGCAAACCCATTGGAAATCCAACAAATTAAAGTTTGTGCCCAATAATAGGCTTCCTGTTTGTAAATTATTTTGATTGCTAGACTCCTGGCAAAGCTATGTGTCTGACCACCACTGGCAGAACTACTAGTACTACTGATAATAATAATAATAATAATGGATTGGCGAAATCAAAACAGATACGAAACTAGCAGGAATTACACAAGAGGATATTCGAAACAGGGAAATCTTCAGATCCAAAATTCACAAGTGGCACGTTGACCAAGAAGAGAAACCAAAGAAGAAGACTGGAACAACGTGGTCCCAAGAAAGACAAGAAGCCCACAGCAAAAGAATGAATGAAGTATGGGGACAAAGAAAGGCAAATGCACGTCACTAAGTACTTTGCGTAGTCCTAATAGGCTCATTCGCATATGACGTGAAATATATATAAATGTGACACGAAAATGCCTTCTCCTACGTAGACAACGAACAGACCAAAATTTGCTTTATTATTCATTTTGCAACAATAAATGAATTAATTGACACCACAACAAAAAACGCCAACTACGTAATTGGTACAACACTGCGGTAGGGCCTATGCTGTACTTTTGTTGTATATATATATATATATATATATATATATATATATATATATATATATATATATATATTACGTAGTTGGTGTTTTTTGTTGTAGTGTCAATTAATTCATTTATTCTTGCAAAATGAATAATGAAGCAAATTTTGGTCTGTTGCGTTGTCTACGTAGGAGAAGACATTTTCGTGTCACATTTAAGCATATTTCCTCAGTTACGCTGTCATCGATGCGGTAGTACTGTCTACAAAGTATTAATGTTGGTTTGGACTGTGTGAGGAAGCTGTTGGTCAGGGCTTATCATAAGCGTAAAATTCAATTTCTTATTTCTTTTGTAAGTTGAGTGCTTCTTCCAAGTGAGTAGGTGAGATAAAACAGATAAACCGTTTGGCCAATCAAGAATAAAGAGTGTTTTATGAAGCCGTCATCTATAACTATCCATTTCAGTCGTATGTAGAATCAGAGACCACCGAATTCTATCAATCCTCTTGACACCATCAAGCCTTCTCTTTTCTTTGCTCAAATTGTCCAGTAAACCATATTACAGTCCTTGCCACCTCGCTGCTAGCTGCTCACCAACGTGGCCCGTTGATGAAACAAGCTCATTTCGCCACATATCCTGAAACATGAGCCATGATTGGCTGCTTCAAAGTGACTCCAGCCATGCCGTGTTTGTCTCTGTTAAAACTCCCATAGCTATGTGAACAGCTGCACGGTCATTACTCCCGGCGAGCAGCGGGGCTGCAGCGTAAGCGTAATACTTTTCCTGAGGATCAGTGAGGTGCGATGTGCGAGCAGCGAGGCTGCAGCATAATAAATGTTCTCTTAGAGTCTTTAAATGTTCTCTTAGAGTCTTTAAATGTACTCTTAGAGTCTTTAGTTAAGATACTGGACTCGTATTTACGAGGATAACGGTTCAGATCCCTGTCTGGCTATCCAGATTTAGGTATTACATGATTCCCCTAAACTGCTTAAGGAGAATTACGGGGTGCTTCGTTTGAAAGGGCATGGTTGATTCCCTCCCCCACCGTTCCCACAACGCAAGCTTGTGCTTTATTTTGAAAGGCCTCCTCGTCGATGGGATGTTAAATACTAACCTTTCTTCCTTCCGTCCTTGGAGTCTTCCTTCTACTGGTGACCAGCTCAGTGCCGTTTTACCCTGTCAGCTCAACCGAAATGTTTTTCTTCTGAAACCCATGTCCGGCATCCATTTTTCGTGCTGCACTTTGCACTCTCTACAGTACTCTCTTTTGTCCGAGTCAATGTGTCTACGCAGAACAAAAAAGTCTCACTTCAGTGGGTTCAAAATTTCTTTAGACAGTGTGGCCCAAAAGTCCGTTCAAATCTGAAAATTCAGTACTTCACGGAATGATGTAGCTAGAGAGGTAACAATTGACACACTTGCTTGAAATGCCATGTGGCTTTATTGAAATCAACAATGTGCACAAAATTACCAACAGATGGTGCTTCGTGTGATACAAAACCAATAATCAGCATAACAATTGATTTTTAGCAAAGACGTTCTTCATAACAAATCCTGAACACGTCGGCCGTCATTCATCAGCAACATTTGTAGTCGAGGGATAATGTTGTGAACAGCATTATACAACGTACCAGTAGGTATGGCGAGAAACTGCCGCCGGATGTTTTCTTTCAGCACTCATAATGACATCTGATGATAACGGTAGACGTGCGACTTCAGGTAGCCAACAAATAATAATCACGCGGATTGAGGTCTGGGAACATGGGAGGCCAAGCAGGACCAAAGTGGCGGTTCAGCACGCAATCCTCACCAAACGATGTGGGCAAAATATCTTCCACACGTAAAGTAGAACGGACTGAAGCACTACCTTAAGTAAAAGTAGTACTTTCCAGCAGGTGTTTATCAGCTGGGCTGGGGATGACACAATCTGTAACACATCGGCGCTCCTTGGACCCGTCACGCAGACATGATTCTAACGCGGCGACACTGACGTGTTGCTGTCCAGCGCCATCTGTTGGCCAGTTTTGGCATTCGTTTTTGGTTTCAATAATACACATTTTTGTTCAGGCACATGTGTCAGCTCTTACCTCTCTACGTACATTATTCCGTGAATTAAGGCATTTTTAAGGGTTAATGGACCTTTGGATCATTGTGTGTATTACGTGAAAGTTTGAAATGGTTTTATGGGGATGAAAGCCACAGTCAGAAAAACCAATACAATTCCGTCCATATTCAGAAAAATCGACACAGCTTCATAGCTAATTAAAGAACAGTTTTTTGCATACTTAGTGGTACTATACAGGGTGATTCTGTGATAATGTTACAGGGATGACGGAGAAGTAATTTTAGATAAAATTGTTTGGAGCGATCTATCACAAATTATCAATTTATAAAATAGTCAACATCCCAATAATCATTTATTTAAAAATGATAACCGGTTTCGGCCTTTATGCTGGCCATCATCAGACCTAGCGCACCAAACAGCGGCAACAATATGGTGCATTATATCTGATGATGGTCAGTATAAAGGCCAAAACCGGTTATCGTTTTTAAATAAATGGTTATTGCGATCTTGACGGTTTTATTAATTGATAATGATGGACTCGATTTTTAAGAGATAGGGCATCCAGTATTAGAAACAGAATTTAAAATAGTTTTGGAGCACTTAAGATCAAATACGGCAGAAGGGATAGATAAGACTCCATGAGAATTTCTGAAATCATTGGGGGAAGTGGCAACGAAACGACTAATCAAGCTGGTGTCTACTATGTATGAGTCGGGCGATATACCATTGACTTTCGGAAAAATAACATCAACACAATTCCGAAGACTGCAAGAGCTGCCAAGTTTGAGTATTATTAAACGATCAGCTTAGAAGTTCATGCCTCCAGGATGCTGACAACAGTAATATACAGAACAATGGAAAAGAAAATTGAGAATGTGTTAGATGACGATCAGTTTGGCTTTAGGAAAGGTAAAGGCACTAGAAAGGCAACTCTGATGAAGTTAAGGAATTCTGCTGCCTAGGCAGCAAAATAACAAATGACGGACGGAGCCAGAAGAACATCAAAAGCAGACTAGCAAAACATAGACCTTCTTTTGAGGAAGAAATTTCTGAGAATGTGCGTTTGGAGCACAGAATTGTATGGTAGAGAAACATGGACTGTGGGTAAACCGGAACAGAAGAGGATCGAAGTATTTGAGGTGTGGCGCTACAGACGAATGTTGAAAATTAGGTGAGCTGATAAGGTAAGGGATGAGGAGGCACTGCGCAGAATCTGAGAGGAAATGAATATGTAGAAAACACTCAAAGGAGAAAGGACAAGATGATAGGACATCTGTTAAGACATCAGGGAATGATTTCCATGGTATTACAGGGAGCGTAGAAGACAAAAAGTGTAGAGGAAGATGGACATTGGAATACATCCAGCAAATAATTGAGGGCGTAGGTTGCAAGTGCTACTCTGAGATTAAGAAGTTGGCACATGTAATGACACATTCCTATGCAGAGACATACAATATCTTAAAAGCTGCGCCAAAGATAAATTGAGAGGCATGTATATTATAATCTTTGTAAAGTTCACATTGGATTCTCTTTTGTTTGATACGCCAAGGAGCTAAGGGACACTTTCGATTGTTGCCTTGTGGAGGATGGACGTGATTTTTGGACTGTGCGGAAAGGCAGCCGTATGGTTGGTAATTATGGTTTGAGCGACGAGCACAGCAAGTCTTATTGTGTTGTGAATAAAAAATAGTGAAAAGTATCGAAGTGTTACGAAAATTATTTATAGCGACGTAGCATAGTATTCCTTGGATTCCACCGTCTTCGTGAAGTGAACCGATGCCGACTCATGATGGTACACACGGTCAACAAAGAGAAGAACATCGATGGTGACTAATGAATTAATATTGTGGCAGAAGCACTAATTCTACGTCTAAGGTGAGAACTCTGATTAAATCAACAATGACGTGGAATTTAAAATGTAAAATGTTTTTTATTTATTTCGCCACACTGGCGACCGCTGACAGGGACAGTGCTGGTGGAACAAAGAGTAAGTACTTCATTGTTGTGCTACAAATGTACTTGTACTAATTACTGTTTCTCTGTTACATGACGCACATGGAAAATGACGAATAAGGTGAAACAATATTAACTGTATAAACGGATGGCACAATAACCAGAAGGAACAAGGACAAGGATTTACAAACCTAACGTAATCGTGAGTGACGCAGCTCAGCCGTAATTAAGGTAGGAAAGCGCAAACGCATGCAGCGGCTGCACCTTGGCTTAGCTCCACTTAAAGCAGAACCTTTTCCTTTCCATATTAAAATCCTGGTAGTGTTTGTGGCAACACACAATTACACTTTGATAATTACTTTTTTATGTTCAACAATCGCAGAATTAGAAGACGTAGTGCGCCATCTTGTAAATTTCCGACGCGCAACAAATAACAATCGCGAGATATTTTTATTAATTCAACTGCGAGAGAATTTAAAGATTTAGATTAACAGTAAAGTACAGATAAAAATAATATCTTCAAAATGGAATCGAAGAACTTTAATTTGACAAATGTTCATGGACACGTCACCGATTCTGACAATAGTGACGTAAATGATGACGCAATTAGTTTTTCAGCACAACATAATGTAGAAGTAAATACAATTCAATTGCACTCCACAGGGATTAACAATAACGAACCACTTGCAAATGAAACCTTGTGCACAGTCGATGAAGCATCGATTACCAGATCAGATGAAAATATTTCGCGTGAAATCAGTGAACCTAGCCCGGTTTCGATTCAATCAGAGCGTGGCAGAGAAACTATGGCAACAAATAATGGCATAAATACAAACACACAAGCTTCGTCAGTTACGCTTGAGGAATTATATAGTCTGATGTCAAACGTGAGCGAGAAACTGGCGAATCTAGAAATCAGCCACAACATGACAAACACAAAATTGTCAAACATGGAAATTGGGTTCCAACAGCAGTTTTCAAGTGTAAACACGCAATTTGAAAACATACACAGACATTTCGATCAACGCTTAAATAAACTCAACAATGAAATCGATCAAAAGATCGAAGACAAAGTCATCAAAACCGTCAATAGTGTATACAATGTATTGGCAAATGACTTAGAAAAGAAATTGTCAGATCTTACAAACAATCAGGAACAGGAACTGTCAGAAATAGTAGAAACACACAATCAAACACAAACCGTACAAAAAGAAATACATGAAAACGTACAGGCTATTCAATTAAATTTAACAAGAGTACAGTCCGCATGTGAAGAAATACCTGACCAAGTTAATAAAGTTAACGAAGAAGTCGGTTTTCTGAAACAGGAGACTCGACGTATCAACGCGGACATTATGAAAATAAATGAAACTTTAGAAAACGGTAATGTAAATGAATCAATAACTGACCGGGAAACAAAAGTTTTTGAAAAATTAGGTAACGAAATCAAAGTAGCCGAGGACAGAATACGCAAGGAAATTGCTGGTAGACTGAATGTTTCAAATGACTTGCCTACGTCAAGCAGCAGGCAGCGCGACACTTATTCGCCCGTGCCAGATTACGATGTCAATAACGCACACTTATTCGCCCGTGCCAGATTACGATGTCAATAACGCAGAACATCACGCGCCCAGTCCGGCGTATGTGCACGCACCGGCACAGGCAAACAATGGCTATTCGCCAAACGCGGTGGTGAAACAGGCAGTAGGCGTGTCGCCTTGCATCTCGACGATTCTAGTCGATGAGAGCCTGTTGAAACATAGACAGTTTCCAGTTTTCTCCACAGAATCCAGAAAAACTCATCCAGTCGTATTCGTAAGAGCATTTAAAAATGTCTTACCAAGAAACTGGACTGAGGCACAGAAGATTAGATATGTAGTAGGCTTCACACAAGGCGACGCACTTTTGTGGGCCACAGACATGGCTGAACAGTGCGTCGCCTACGAACAATTTGAACGGGCTTTCTTGGAGAAATATTGGTCTGCTGGGGTCCAAGAAAGACTGCGCCGTGAGGTATTCAACCCACAACCGTTCAACCTCAAAAACGGCGGGTTGAGGAAGTATTTCGAAAAGTACTTGAATAAGACGCGCTATTGGAACAATCCAATACCGCACGTAGATGTTCTCAAAATTCTGAAAAACAGACTACCCGCGAACTTACGCGAAAAATTGGTAACCATACCGGAGAACGACCTTGAATACTTTCTTTCCGTGCTTGACTCAATTGATCTAATATACGAAGAAGAGCCGAGCACAAGTAATCGGAATGAATATTCCGGAACCAATCAAAACAACGGTAACGGATATCATTTTAATGGCAGTGGACAAAACCCACACAGATGGCATCCGTATGCGACAAGGCCAAATAATGGAACCTGGAATTACGGAAATCGGAGGAATTCGGCGCCACAGAGACGTGAAGACCGAAGGTATAGTACAGATTACGGTCCACGCCGGTATAGAAATGATAGAAATCACGTGAATGATTGGTCAGGCCCGCGTGATGAAAGGCGGCACACAAATGAAAATTACAATAGTTACAGTAATAGGAATGATAGACCAAGGAGGAATAGCGACGGCCGGTCGCAAGAAAATGTTGCACGCAGCGGTCCGGAAACTAATTGGCGACAGAATAACCACTCAGTACACTTTGTAGCCGGCCGAAGTGGCCGTGCGGTTAAAGGCGCTGCAGTCTGGAACCGCAAGACCGCTACGGTCGCAGGTTCGAATCCTGCCTCGGGCATGGATGTTTGTGATGTCCTTAGGTTAGTTAGGTTTAACTAGTTCTAAGTTTTAGGGGACTAATGACCTCAGCAGTTGAGTCCCATAGTGCTCAGAGCCATTTTTTAGTACACTTTGTAGAGGTAACGGACAGTACTGAAGCAACGCCTTTGTCTCCCCCGGTAAACAACAATCGGTCGTAGTGAGTCCCCACCGGCCGACCGATTTGACAACAGGGAGCACAAACAAGCACACATTGCATCTTAGACAATTATTTTTAAGATATGATCAGGATGCGACCGTAGAAGATGATCTATGTGAAGAAGAGATGAAAGCACCGGACAAGGTAAGTGACCTCGTGCAGGCTTTAATAACAGCAAAGATAGGAACTATAATTACCAACGTAATTTTAGATACAGGCGCATCTACGAATATTATTTCTAACAGTTTATTTAAAGAAGTTTCGAAAGTATTAAAAGTACCAGTGTTGCCAACGGAAAACTGTAAAATCTTGACAGCTATAGGTAACAAGTCAAAAAGTATTAAGTGGCAGACGCAAATACCTGTTACCATTAGCGATGTCACGATAAACTGTACATTCTTAATCGTTGACAAGTTAATCGTCAATTGTATTTTAGGCATGGAAGTTTTCCGGCAGTATAAAGTGAACATCGACATAGGCAGTGGACTTTGCTATTTCCGAGTGGGCAGTCGTAGTGTGAAGGTCAATCTTGTAAAATCAACAATAGATCGTAATGGCCAATCACAGAAACAAGCTGAAGTAAAATTAGTTTACCCAGAAGTTTTATGGATAGATATTCCTTTCCCCGAACAATTAGACACGGAAATAATTAACGAACAGGCCGCCCACGAGAAGGTAGGAAAATCCACTTGTCTTTCAGAAACTCAACAAAATGAACTAGCAGATCTTATTTATGAATACCGCGATAGTTTTAGAAAACAGCCGACAATTATCGAAAAGTATGAATACAAAATGGAAGTCTACCCACATAAAACGTACTGCCATAAATCATATGCGATACCATGGGCAAAGAAGGAAGCGGTTCGCAAAGAAATAGATAGAATGGTTCTGTGGAAGCGCATTCACCGTACTGCAGTCCCATCCTAGCTGTCAGCAAACCTGACGGGTCAGTCAGATTAGTACTTGATGCGCGGGAAATTAATAAGATCATCGTACCAATACGCACTAGGCCGGAGAACTTAGATGAGCAATTGCTTAAATTTCATGGAGTGAAGTATTTAACATCCGTTGACATGAAGGCTTCGTATTGGCAAATAGCCCTACATAGTGATAGCAGAAAATATACTGCGTTCATTCATGCTGGCAGAAGCTATCAATTCCAAGTACTGCCATTTGAACTCAACGTGCGTGCTGGGGTGTTTATAGAGGCTTTAGACAGAGTATTGGGTCCAGAACTAATTAGCAAAGTGACGTTGTATGTAGACGATCTCTTGATAGCCACGGAGACCTGGCAAGAGCATGTAGAATTGGTACACAAAGTGCTCCAAAAGTTCCGAGAATATGACGTCACAGCAAATTTTAAGAAGTCCGAATTCGGAAGGGATCGAATAAAATTTTTAGGCCACATTATTTCACCAGGCGGAATTTTACCAGATCCAAAAAAGCTTGATGCCATAAAATATTTCCCCTCACCACAAACACGTAAACAATTGAAAGCTTTTCTCGGGCTCACGTCATTTTTTCGAAAATTCGTGCCCAAACAGTTACTGAATAGTGATTCCCTACTCAACCTTTTAAGGAAAAACCACACATGGTTGTGGACAGTAAAATGTGAGGAAGATTTCGTAAAAATCAAACAGGCACTCATAAACGCACCCATTTTGAAGCATCCTAACATGAACTACAACTTTTGTTTGAGCACGGACGCCTCATGTCAGGGATTAGGCTCTTGTCTGTTCCAATTAGTAGATGATAATGGAAAACAGAAAGTAAACATAATTAGTTTTGCCAGTAGAACGTTAACGGAATGTGAAAGAGCCTATTCGGCAACTGAACTTGAAGCGTTAGCTGTAGTGTGGGCTTTCCGCAAGTTCCAGTACTATCTCTGGGGAAGGCATACACGAGTGTTTTGTGACCATCAACCACTATCGTTTTTACTCACATGCAAATTGTTGCACAAACGGATTGCACGTTGGTGTTTATTCCTCCAGGAATTTGATTTCGAGATAGTTTATATCAAGGGTGAACAGAATGTAATTGCTGACGCATTATCGCGTTTGCCACAAGGCTTGAGCGAGTTCAATGAATTGATCGAACAACTTCCGATTTTAGAGTTTTTCTGATGCATGATGGCACATTTCAACCATATTACAGAAAGATGTGTAAGGACATGAGCAAACTACATAAGGAAGACAATAGATGGAGACAAGTTAAGCAAAAACTGCAGGCAGATGACAATAGTACATTGAAACAATATTACACAATGTCAAACGATGTTCATTTCTACAGGCGCAATCCACAATCCAACACCTGGTGTGTCTGCATCCCGGAAGAATACATAGACAATTTGATAAGACACACACATAGAGTATGGGGACACTATGGGGTATCAAAATGTACAGCGAAAATATCAACGTATTGTTACTTCCCAAATCTCAGACGCAGGATTGAACAAATAATAAAAAAGTGTACAATATGTCAGAAGGTTAAACATCTTAATAGATCTTGTTTGGACGTATTACACCCTATCATTCCAACTAGACCAAGAGAACTAGTTTCCGTGGACGCAGCAGGACCATATCCACGAGCTAGGGGAGGAGTTAGATATGTGATCGCATTTTATGATGTCTTCACAAAGTATTTAAAAATGTATGCTATAAAAGCAGTACTGTCGGGATCAATAATCAAACGCATGATAGAAGACTACATACCACTAGTGGGAAAACCGAAAATTATATTAACTGATAATGCAACAAACTTCACTAGTAATAAATGGAAAACATTTCTCGAATCTCAAAACATAAAACATATATTGGTATCCAAATTTCACCCAGAATCGAGCCCGATTGTGAGAAATTTTTAAGAATTTAATCGCTTTATAAGAACTTATGTACCAAATAAACAGACAAAATGGGTAGAATACATAGCTCCATTTCAGCATATTGTAAATAATTTAATTCATACTTCCACAGGCTTTACACCTACAGAGTTAATGTTTCAAGGCACAGAACTTGACGAATGGGCTAAACCTTTACCTACATTAGCCACAAAGGAAATAACACTAGGCGAAAAGGTACGTCAAGCATTACTACAGATGGAAGAACAAGCAGAAATAAGGAGAAAGCAGTTCAACAAAATGATAAGAAAGGTTACAGAATTTAACATTGGACAGGAAGTACTATTACGTACCCACCCAAAATCCTCTAAAATTAAGGCATTAAACAAAAAGTGGCAGTTGTTGTATGATGGCCCTTTCATTATAATAGACAAACCTCACCCAGGATGTTATCTGTTAGGTAACACACGAACGAGCAAGGTGAAAGGGTTATACCCTCACAAGGACATCAAGGAATTTTTTCATTAAAGGTTATATGTTATTTTTGCAAAATTGAAATTGTACAACCTTGGATCACATAGTAAAATTGCTGTCATTAACCTAAGAAACTTGCGAACAACTGGGGGCATATGCCAGCTTAAAAACGCATATTTAACCAAACCTAATGAAACATGTGTTACTGTGAGTCTTAACACTATAAAATAAACCATACAGTACTTTTGTAGTCTAACTCAGTTATTTAAGAGAGGGGAACAAAGACAAATTAGCGCGAAGGTCAGAGTTTGTTCGCTTGAGACGAGCAACAAACCACACGTCGAAGTTGCAATCCAACGCTCAGCTCATGAGCACGCGATAGCTGCATGTCAAGACGAGGTCATTGGCCGCGCTGTAGGCAGCGAGCCGGGGAGAAATCTTCCCCCCTTCCATGTCCGATCAGCTGAGCGTATACAAAGCGCGAAGGCGCATGCGCGGTCGAGTCCAGGTGTCACGTGACTATTACACGATGGTGGCTATCACGAATAATGTTCACCAACAATGCAGAGTTTTCCCCGCACCTACAGTCCAGTCGTGGTACATAAGCGCGCTTGCGCGGAACGTTTAAAAGTTTTGAGACCATGCTTACTATGAGACACAGTGATGAAAGCCATTCAAAAACAAGAAAGAAAATGGTACACAAGTCTTGTAAATAGTAGTTTAGAAAATTTAATTATAAGCTGATACTACGTAATAAAAGTGAACATGCAAGTACATACTGGTCATCGACGGTATTGTAATATTATATTATACTGAGTAAAAATCTTAGCTTGTACGGAAGGAGAAAGAAAATAGAAAATAAATAAATAAATAAATAATGCAGATATATAACCGGAAGAAAGGCTATGTACACGAGAACAGCACACAATTACATATAGGGAAAAAGCAGCAAAGAGGAAATCAAAGAGATAACGCATACATTTACATTACACAGTAGCTAGCGATTTTCAGAATGAACAACAAGGTAAACGCGGGAATTTTTGTGACTAAGGAAAAGAGTGACACAAGCTTTAAAATAGGATAATAATAAACAGATCTATGCAGCGTGAGTAATGAACTGAATCGCTCTCAAAACAAATACCTAGGGTTTATAGAGAGAGAGACACACATTAACGTTAGGAAACACCTGAAGCACTCAGCAAACAACTTTGTAGAATATATAAGCTATACACGAGGGTACATGTATGAAAGCTAAAGTGTAAAGGAGGAAAATAGGGAATGTTGCGCATTAATGGACTGTAAGGCAGTTATGTATGTAAGAAGAAATATTTAGTTGTAAGTATTATTAGTATAAGGGACGATGCTCAGCACACCCTGAATTATTTTGGAATATTGAAGGAATGGTGCAGGGTACCGAAAAAGGGCCCCACCAGCAAAGTGTATATTATAGTGGTAGATATTTTTTTTTAATGTATAAACGTATGTATGAATGAGCGAAAGGTGAAAGAAGCTCTGTATATGTACGGAACTTAAACAACGTAGAAGTGTATAAGGAAAATTAAACTCTAAGACAACCTCTTATAAACATGTATAACTAACATCAAGAAACAACTTAATTAAAACCGTAAGACTCTACGAGTTTACGAGAAAATACGAAAAACCTGATACAAAGTGCAACATTAGCGATGCTTCGCTCATGTATGCAGAAGGAAGGTATGAATTACTTTACCCACTTGAAACATGAAAGGATAAATCATGTTAAAATTATATCTTTCATACATATAACGATTTACGGTCACAAAGAATGAAAATGACATCGCCGATATACGAGAAACAGGTAAGTAGTGTGATCGACGACCTGTAAGCAAAGGAATCGTCTATAAAATAAACTATGAAAAAAAAAAGGTCATACAGAATTTCATGCTGCACTGAAGCTATGAAAGTGTGATTATTCGTGTACATAGATTTTCATGACAACCGATGCATTAAAATGTCTATTTTTTCTCCCATGATAACACAAGACGCCTATAAGCGCACTTTAATTGAAGATGATACACGCAAACAAGGGCGTGCCGCTATTATGAAACACTGTACATATTAATAGTAGCTGCACCCTGAACTTCAAGATTGTATGTTTATATGTCCATGTTAAGGTAGGAAGTTTTATTAGAGGTAATGATTTATAAGCACACCAGAACGTGCTTAAGCACAAAACACTGTACATATTAGGGTTATGCTGCATATAAATGATTATTTCGTGCATTTTCAGATTTTATACGCAAAAAACCGTAGCATACACGTAGTCGTTGCCACTACCCTAAGTAGAAGGTAGAAAATTCCCTTCCCAAGCTTCAGTGGAGCGGCTACAGGTGTATTCTCTGCATGCTGATGCATGTCGTTGCGTATGAAGAATACGTAACGGAGGTAAACCTTAACTTATACTCGAGTTCAAGAAGGAAAACAAAGGACTTGTTCCTTCTAACAGATTAATGGAAAAAGGCGAGTGTGTGTGTGCCAGTAAAATCCAAGACGAAGAAGCCACTATGAGTGGTCAAAAATTTTTTCAATTTTAGTCGATTGTTTTTTCCTGTAGTTAATGTAAACAATGTATTGTATGTATTATATGTTATTCCATTGTATGTGATGTATTTTGTATTTCATGTCAAGTCCCGTGACTTACAAATTATGTGCATTGACCAGAAGTATTGAGGGGAATGAATCTCAGTACAATAGGTAAAAGGGGTTAATGCGAAGAAAAATAAAGTGTAGTGAAAAGGAAGTTTCGATCGCAATACTCGCGGTTAAAGTAGTGTGTGTAGAACTTAAAATTGTGCAAAGTAGTGCTACGTTGCAAGTGTCAGCGAGCCTAAACAAGTGACATCGAAAATTGAAGCTTGTATCGTCAAACGACCCATGGCGTCACAGTAGGAAAGGACAATGCCAAACAAGTTTGACATGGTACGCTTCTTACCAGGAGCTGCATCGACGGGATCGTCCTCCGCCTTGCACATAGTGTGGTGTGTTCTTCGGGGCACATATTCCAATGTACCTCGTCGTATCCAGTCTAAGTACTGGAAGGAACTACAAACAGCACACGCATACTGAGGTTCGGAAGTGTCGACGGTACCCGCACGTCGGTGTATATTCAGTGCACTGGCGCGCGCATTCAACCAACGTCGCCCGCTAACGGACGACCAAACAATCAGGCGCGCGTATCACCCGCCCATATTCAACACGGGCTAGCGAACAAAGCTCGTCGCCCCAGAATGAATACAGAAAGCAATACAAGGACTTAATTTTCACCTCTGATGAGGAAGGAAACATTTGTGTGTAACGTTGTATTCAGTTTATATTTTATTGTACAAACTTTACTACATGATGTCATTTTCTCAGTATTAACCAGAACTTTGTATATTAGGATTAAGGTTTGTAAATATTAGCATAAGTATACCAAAAAACTGACACACACTCAGAAATACCAAAGAATTCACAGTGCCATGAAAATGAGACAATAAAAACGAAGTTTGTAAATAAAAGACCCCCAAACCTATCAATTGCAAGGTCGACTACTGTATCCTGTCAATCAAATAAAATTTTCTAGTGACAGTATACAGTAGGGGGGCAGTTGTAATGACACATTCCTATGCAGAGACATACAATATCTTAAAAGCTGCGCCAAAGATAAATTGAGAGGCATGTATATTATAATCTTTGTAAAGTTCACATTGGATTCTCTTTTGTTTGATACTCCAAGGAGCTAAGGGACACTTTCGATTGTTGCCTTGTGGAGGATGGACGTGATTTTTGGACTGTGCGGAAAGGCAGCCATATGGTTGGTAATTATGGTTTGTGCGACGAGCACAGCAAGTCTTATTGTGTTGTGAATAAAAAATAGTGAAAAGTATCGAAGTGTTACGAAAATTATTTATAGCGACGTAGCATAGTATTCCTTGGATTCCACCGTCTTCGTGAAGTGAACCGATGCCGACTCATGATGGTACACACGGTCAACAAAGAGAAGAACATCGATGGCGACTAATGAATTAATATTGTGGCAGAAGGACTAATTCTACGTCTAAGGTGAGAACTCTGATTAAATCAACAATGACGTGGAATTTAAAATGTAAAATGTTTTTTATTTATTTCGCCACACACAGGAGAGAAATCCGTAGCCGGTCACATCAAACCAGTGATAAGACTGATGACTCAGAAAACAAAACGTGATGGAGAACTATAAAAGAAGTTATAGATGAGGGACCGTAGTCCATAAATGCCCTGGTCGAAAGTTATAAGGGAAAATCCTTTTGTTACCTCCGACAGTGGAGTACTGTTGTTGCCACTATTGCAAGGTAGGCAACTTCCAGGGTCAATGGTATGGACCAAAACAAAGAAAGTCTAGTAAGCATGCGCTCTAAAATCCATAACAAGAAAAAAAATGTCTAGTAATCACGGGCTGTAAAATGCATACCTTAGGAGCTGCGGGCGCTTGTTCAATAGAAGCGATGTGTTTCACATTAGGAAGATCAACAAGTGCTGATAGTTCTTAAGGTATACGCCTTTAGCCCATGTTTACTGGTTTTTGTTTTGCTTATACCTCAGATTGACACATTTATCCGTTTCCATAATCCCTGAAAGTTTGTGACATTATTACGTAATGCCCCTGCAGAAATCTCGAGTGTAAGTGAATTTCAGATATATTCATGATTTTTATGAGACAGAAAATTTAATCAGTTTTATCGTTGCAGAGAGCGAAGCGCTGTGGTGTCTGCTTGGAGACTTTTGGCCTTAAATCCAGATGCCAACTAACTACTTGCTTAGGTTAGGTGGAACAAAGGTCGCCGATGTGGCGTCCAATCGAAAGACAAACTACGCTACTGAGCCACTCGAAGTTATTATTATTTGAATCAGACTATAAATGAGGGTCATTCTGTGAGTAAAGAACGTTTTGATCTTACGAGTCGCGCGATTCCTCCCCCCAACACCCCCTCCCCTGCCCCCTCGCTCCATGCCCGCTGCCGTGTCATAGACTTTCCTAATCGTTGGCGTCAGTGTGACGCTAACAACTAAGAGGAACAGTCGTTTACTGTTTCTGAAATTTTGAAACGTGTGGCAAAATATAAATTCCAAGGATCGCAGTGCAGTATGGTTTCTGAATGCAAGGAAAGTTTTCCTTAGGATATTTAAAGGCAGATAACCACAGTTTAAGGAAATTCTAAGAATGAAGTTTTATTTAGAATTTGTTTCATTATTAAGTTTTCGACAACAGCCACAAGTCGCACTCAGTATGTTTTATTGGCCACTTTCCCTCTTTAATTTTACAAGAGCGCAGTCAAAATCTCTGGAATTTACACTGCGAAAGATACAACGAAGCGTGACATTAAGGAATCTTATATTGACATTAATGAATACATTCCATTTGCAATATAGTAACGTACGTTTAAAGAACAGTAGTTGGCTGATTACTATACCGACGCCAGAGATAAAGTTGGCTGTGTCATAGTGTTTGCAGAGTCTCCGGCAATGTGTATCCAAAGATAATGCATATTCCTATTGACTGAGACATGGAGGTAAGAATAGAGGGAGACGCCGTGACGTCACAGCTGCGAAGCTATGTGAAGCCGAGGGTAGCCATATCAGTCCGACCAAAACATTGCTGCTGTAAGCTTGTGTGCATAGGCTTGTCGCTCGCTTTTGGAAGGATTTTGCGCTATTATGGTGACTTGTGTGGTGTTCGGATGTACGAATCGTTCTGATTGTGATGCGAAATCGAAGGGAACAACATTTCATGTGTAAGTTGTCTCGTTAAGTGTGATTTTACAACTTCATTGTGAATGAACGTGTGCTACATCGGTACTTGTACTATAGCGTGTTTTTCTCCTGTATGATTTTAGATTTCCTAAAAATGAAAGTCGGAAAGCTCTGTGGGAGAATGCCGTGAGGAGGAAGAATTGGCGTGCGTGTAAATGGAGCACTATATGTTCTCAGCATTTCCGAGAAGAGGACATAGACCGAACTTCCCTTTCAACAGTAAGGCTCCGAGAAAATGCTGTACCATCAGTTTTCCCTACACACCCAAAACATTTGCAAAAGGTATGTCAATTCAAAAAATTAAATTCTTAGTTTTCAAGTTCACGTTTCAGTATAATACGTACGTATCGTTGATAATCCAAGTATTGAGTAACTCACTTTGTCTTCATCATGTACCAAAGTAAAAGCTAACACTACATTAACTGGCGTAAAGTGTAGGCCTAAACAGGACACTGTGCAGATTTGCCATTCTATCTACCGTATTTCAGTAAATATTGGTGGTAATGAACAGTGTTTCCCAGTAGCGTAACGTAACTGAAATGTTCCAGTACGTATTACAAACAAGATGTATTTATGGGGCTTTGGAGGGAGGGTATAGCTAACTTAGTTTTCAGTTTCTATTATTTAGTTTGTGATACACGTTTATTAGGGGTGAATTAACAAAATTGTATCGTTTACATTGAAGGCTAGCTATTCGTAATATTACATTAAAAACTATTTTTAATCAGAAGAAACGCGGAATTTCGCCTTTGCGAGATTTTATTTTAAACAAAAACTTTGAAACAACCAATCTGATGACGTTACATGCGTATATGGTGCAATTAGAGACTGTAATACACGCCGCTCTATAGCACGCTGGCAATGCTTTGGTCAGAGTGTCATGGCAGCGAGCCACGCCCCCATGGCTTCAAAACGTAGTACGGCTGGGATACGTAGCGCCATCTCCCCTTATTCTTACCTCCATGGACTGAGACAAGGTAGTATATACAGGGTGTCCCAGAAACGTTGCGACAAACTTCTAGAGGAAGTGGGGCCCATCATGCGGATTGAGGAATGCATAGCAGCCCATGGCCGAAAATCTTGTAGAAGTCCATCTTTCTCGAGGACGTGGGACAGTGGCTGGTGATATAAATAAAGAAAACGAGCCACCACAGTCGTATCACCAAAGAAATCTATTTCGAACGAATAATTTCAGCGCAACACTTCCGCCATCTTCATGTCCACTATAAAACAAAAGAGTACTTTCGCGTAAGTGTTGCCCCGAATCTAGTCTTTTGAAATAAATTTCTTTGACGAAACGGCTGTGTTGATTCGTTTTCTTTATTCATGGCCGCAAACGTCGTAGTATGTCGATAGGTGGTGCTGTATAGGAGAGTACTGGAGGGGGACGTGAGGATTCCTTCAGTCGAGCGCAAGCCAGCATACGAGGAGCATGTAATAGTATCCGAACGGTGAGTTTGCAGACATGCTCTTAATGTATGGAATAGTTGAGTGCAATGGACGAGCTGCCGGACCCATTTATTGGGAACGCTTTCCACACAGACATCAACCACAGCACAGTTTGTCTGCCCGTCTCAATAGAAATTTGTGAAAGTGTAGATGATTAAGAAGTGGTGGGGCTAGTAAGGGCAGGCCATGATCGGTGCGTTCGGTTGTTAGATAAGAAGTTGTGCTGGATGCCGTGGAGACTAATCCGAGCCTAACGTATGTGCCGTTGCTCGGACTTAAGAATATCTCGTAGCAATATCCGGCGTGTTTTAAACACCGAATCGTTGCAAGCCTTTCATCTTAAAAGTGCGCAGTTATTGCAACCGATGACCATCCTGCACTCGTGCGTTTCGCACAATGGTTTCTGCAACAAACGGGTCGAGATATGCATCTCCCAGCTTATACATTGTTCGCTGATGAAGCCATATTACAAAGGATGGACTATTTCATCACGACAATGAGCATTTGTGGGCACCAGACAACCACCACGGTGTACGGCACCACGCGGAACAATATCGCTTCAAGGTTAATGTTCGGATGGGTTTGGTCTGCGACTTCTTAGTCGGGCCAAACTTTTTACCACTCCGCTTGACCGCCGTGGCTTCCCAGACCCTTCTGGAACAGATTATTCCCTGCTTGCTTGAAGACGTTTCAGCAAATGCGAGGCACAGTATGTGGTTCCAATGCGACGGGGCGCCGGATAATTTTCGACTACCTGTTCGTAGGTATTTGAACGGTTCATTCCCGCATCAATGGAATGGGCGTGTTGTACGGGTTGCCTGGTCCCCATGCTCGCCGGATTAATCGAACCTTGATTTATTTCTGTGGGAGCCATGAAATCACTCACGTATTGTGATTCTGTGGCATCTGAAATCGATCTCGTCACAGGAATCGTCTGCGCATCTGCGACAATCAAAGAACCTCCCGATGTGTTGGAAAGTGTCCAGCAATGAAAGCTCCGTCGGTGTCGGACAAGCGTGGCGTCTGTTGGTACAAACTTCGAGCACGTGTTGTATCGTCAGACCTGTATTCATGTCGTCACCATATGTACTCATTATTTTCAGGAAATGGTTCAAATGAATTTCTTTCTTGTTTCCTTTCCGATCTGGGCTTCTGCTAACACTTATTCCTGACATTTGCAGAGATGCAGTTCTCAGCCCATGAGATGTGCCCCGCCTCCTGTAAACGTTTGTTGCAATATTTCTGGGGCAACCTGTATACACTCATTGGATTGAATATACTATAAGTAAAGGCAATGCATTTCAATTATTAAAGCTATTTGTTACGAAATTCATATTGCTACAGGAAAAAAATTAAAAGGTTATAGTTTCATTTTTGGTGGACTGAGCTTGTCCTTTCCGAAATTTCATGAATTTATGTTCTTAGGGGTGTATTGGTCTATAGAAAATGGTGTACCAGGTTGATACTTCGACGTTTGACAGATGAACACAAGAAACAACGAATGGGAGCTGCGCTGACTTTTCCCTCTCAGTACGACTAGTTTTTGAAACACATTGTTACTGGTGGCGCGACTTGGGTTTTGCGTAAAGGTCCAGGAAGAATGCAACAGTCAATAGAATGGCATCATTCTCGATCCCCAACAAAAACTAGAGGGGCCAAACAAATTCCCAGCACCAAAAAGGTTAGGTCAGTGTTTGAGGATTAAAAGGGCGCCCTACTCACCGACTTTTTGTCGAGAGGTTTGACCGCAAATGCAGCCGCCAACTGTCAGAGCCTTCACCGACTAGGCCACGCCGTTCAAAACAAATAGCGTGGTTTGTATTTCAGATGACGTTGCCAGGTGTCTGGCTTCAGCAGAATATGTCTGGCTTTTAACAACGTGTCCAGCCAAACATATGAAAGACCAGCCTGTCCGGCTTTTGTTAGGCTTACTACCGATGAAGTGGAGAACGCACAAATAAGATCCGGTTGTAGGCGCTTCAGTCTGGAACTGCGCGACCGCTACGGTCGCAGGTTCGAATCCTGCCTTGGGCATGGACGTATGTGATGTGCTTAGGTTAGTTAGGTTTAAGTAGTTCTAAGTTCTAGGGGACTAATGACCTCAGATGTTAAGTCCCATAGTGCTCAGAGCCATTTGAACATCTGAGGTCATCAGTCCCCTAGACTTAGAACTACTTAAACCTAGCTAACCTAAGGACGTCACACACATCCATGTCCGATGCAGGATTCAAACCTGCGACCGTAGCAGCAGCGCGGTTCCGGACGGAAGCGCCTAGAACAGCTCGGCCACAGAGGTCGGCGACCCGGCCCAAGCTAATGGCGTAATAAGGAGATGTAACATAAGGATGTACAGCGTGTCCCAGTAGTAATGGACAGTATTTCAGTGATATGACAGAAACGATCACTCGAACCAAAGAAATTCCGTAAATATGGACTCTAAAATGTATACTTTTAAGAGCCTGGATCACTTATTAATCTTCGATATTGTGAATCAGGTTTGTTGTACTGCAACCACTTTGCTTTTTATATTTTCAGGGGTAGTAGCATGGAGAAAAACAAGAAAAAATTTCCAGTGCACATGGGCTCCAATATGCATACGTTAGGAGCTATGAGCAGATTTTCATCTTCACTACTGTGAAACACACATTTGCTACACAAAAAGTGCTCATGACTCTTAAGGAACGCATTATAGAGCCCATGTTTGCTGTCATATCGCTGAATACTGGCCATTCCTCTTGGGACAACGTGTACGGGTATATTAATCAATGTCATTCTCATGTCTATGTCCCGTGTTTGACATAAGTCTAACTGCAATGACTCATACATAATTTACGTAACTTTCAAGCAGTAAAATCCAGATGTTAAAATAGGTAAAAGTGATGAACATACAGCTGAATGCCTATAGCTGTATTTACTGCCTGTAGACTTGCACTACCGGTTTCGCAACATTTTTAGTTGCATATTCTGGTGCCTCTATTGTTGTTACACGTAGTTACTGCAGTTTTACGACTGACAAGGTGTAATGGTCGACGCCGACCCGCAATACTCTCGGCAACTGTAAAAATTAAAACTTGCGCGACCACCTTTGGTGTGTATCGTACTGGTAGGAATCCTTTAAAACCAATATCGTTGAATATCAGATGCGCATACGCCCTGCACAAACCAGAGCATTACTGTTGTAACTAGTGAATGTTTCATCTGGATAACCTGAGTGTCTTGCCTGCCGGTGCTGTGGTGAGACGATTACATGAGACGATTACACGTCCGAAATTAATTAAAGCGGTTGCGACGGCTGTCCCATAAAGCCAGTATGCAGACTACGTGAAACTAGCGGCCTATCGTGTTTTCGCAGCGTTGTGTCACAGCCGCGAGAATTCAGCAGACTGCTCAATTCCTGCACACTCCAAAGGTGGTTACACAAGGTTTCATTTTTATAGTTGCTGAGAGTACTGCGAGTCGGCGTCGACTATTACACCTTGCAACCGTAAACTACAGTAGCTACATGCAACAGCAATAGAGGCACCAGGAGATGGAACTAGAAATGTTGCGAAACGCTTAGTGCTAATCTACAGGGACTTCAATAATTACAACTTTAGTGAATTAACGAGCTCTCATATGTTCATCAGTTTTACCTTTTTTAACATCTTGATTTTACAACCTGAAACTTCCGTATATTATGTACGAGTATTAAACTTTAAAAAAAATGTGTGTGAAATCTTATGGGGCTTAACTGCTAAGGTCATTAGTCCCTAAGCTTACACACTACTTAACCTAAATTATCCAAAGGACAAACACACACGCACACCCATGTCCGAGGGAGGACTCGAACCTTCCCCGGGATCAGCCGCACAGCCCATGACTGTAGCGCCTCAGACCGCTCGGCTGAAGTATTTAACTCTTGTTGCCCTTGCGTTAAAATTATCAGCAATGAAATGGCGTAAGTTACTGAGTAGATTACCGTTTTCTGACCAATTATTTGTTTTGTCTCCTAAAGAAATTTTAGTTTATTTTGAGGTAAGATGAACAAGACTGAGCTCTTAGCTGCTATCATAATTGCTACGCTATATATCTGTTTACTGGCTTTTTTGCGTTAAGCATATTCAAAATTACTTTAATTGGTTACGAATAAACGACTGAAGATATCCATCTGATTCTATTTCTGATTAAAATAGGTGGTCCGCTTCTAAGGGAAAATGTCCCTCTAAATACGACGACGAATCTGGCTTTTCTAAATTTGTACCTGGCAACCCTAAGTTGTATGTATGTATGTTCTAGCAGATGATCCTGAGGAAGATCCCAGCAGAGGGGTCGAAACGTCAATCAGCTTAGTAGAAATATGAAGCGGCCTAACAACCCAAAAGATTTTAACTTCAACCCTAAGTTGGTTGGTTGATTTGGGGGAGGGGGGCGAACAGCGAGGTCATGGTCCTATCGGATTAGGGAAGTAAGGCGGCCGTGCCCTTTCAGAGGAACCGTCCCGTCATTTACCGGAAGCGATAAAGGGAAATCACGGAAAACCTAAATCAGAGTGGCAGGACAAGGGTTTGAACCGTCGTCCTGCCGAATGTGAGTCCAGTTCGGTAACCACAGTGCCACCTCACTAGGTCAACCCTAAATTCAGCGGCATTGTGCTACTTCTCGATGGTGCTCACGTTCTTTCTGTTTCATTAATTAAGAACTTACTTCAGCAGTTTAAGTGTGAAATTTTTTAATATCCATCTTATAGCCAATCTTGGCGTCGTGTAATTGCCATCCTTGCACAAAATGTCAGGATATTCTGAGCGGAAATGTTGTGGAAATGACAACAAACTAAAAGAGGATGTTAGAGATTGGTTGAAAAACATGGCTGCAGATGTTCAAATGTGTGTGAAATCATATGGGACCTAACTGCTAAGGTCATCAGTCCCTAAACTTACACACTACTTAACCTAAATTATCCTAAGGACAAACACACACACCCATGCCCGAGGGAGGACTCGAACCTCCGCCGGGACCAGCCGCACAGTCCATGACTGCAGCGCCTCAGACCGCTCGGCTAATCCCGCACGGCACATGACTGCAACTGAGTATGTAAAACGCGAAGTAAACCTTCTGGAGCGTTTGACGGATGTTTAAATTTTAATTGCTAACTATGCAGAGAAATACCTAAGATATCAAAACATGTTGTAAGAAACGTTCTATTTCATCGTCTGGCGAGACAAAAGTTCTTTCCTTTTAGAATGACACTCATACCTAATATCAGCTGTCACAAACGCTCAGCATAACATGCTATATGGAGTGAGGTAGTAAGGAACCTTCACTGACTCGTCTTCCTGAAGACCGCGAGGCTCTCAACCGCCGCAGCCGGGCCTACGCCGTGGAACTGGAGCAAAGCGCAGAGGGCGACGTCTGTGTGGCAGAGCGCCACTTATAAAGCCTTCCCCGCGTTAGAGTGGATGACATCCGGGCAGCAGTTGCTCCTTGGGTGGCGGCAGGGACGGGCCGTAAGGTGAGCCGTCCAGCGGAGGCGGCGGTGGCGGAGGCGGCGCGGGCGGGGTGCGGGGGCGGCGGCGGAGGCGGAGGCGGCGGACGGGCCGTGTTAATTAGACGAGTGTGCGAGCGCGCCAGCTGCGGCTGCGGTCGGCGCGGCGCCGGCCGCCCCTCGCAACTTGCTCCGCAGTTCGGCGATAAAACTTGCCATATCGACTGAGCTCAGATCGATACTCGCACACGCGGACGCGCTTCCTGTCGTCTCCTACGCTCGCCGTCACGTGCGTGCGCGCAGTCTCGAGGGCAAGGAGCCGGCTGCTCCAGACAGAGAGAGAGAGAGAGAGAGATGTCGGACCTGGCTGCTGGTTCCCTGTACCCCGATACAGCGGAGCAGCTACTCATCGCTTTTGCTTGGATGGACTTAATAGCTGGAGTTATTAACTACACCTCAGCGCCAAAGAAGCTGTTATATACATGCGTATTCAAATACAGAGATATGTAAACAGGCAGAATATGGCGCTGCAGTCGGCAACGCCTATTTGAGACAACAAGTGCCTGACGCAGTTTCTAGATCGGGTACTGCTGCTATAATGGCAGATTACAAAGATTTAAATAAGTCTGAACGTGGTGTTATAGTCGGCGCACGAGCGTTGGCACACAGCATCTCCCAGAAAGCGAAGAAGTGGAGACTTTCCCGTACGACCAATTCTCGAGTGTACCGTAAATATCAGGAATAAATTTCAGGAATCCGGTAAAACAACAAATTTCAGGCATCGTTGCGGCCGGAAAAAGATTCTTCTAGAACGGGACCAACGACGACTGAAGAGAATCGTTCAACGTGCAACCCTTCCCCAAATTGCTGTAGGTTTCAATGCTGGCTCATATACAAGAGTCAGCGTGCGAACCATTCAACGAAACATCAACGATATGGGCTTACTGAGCCGAAGGCCCACTCGTGTACCCTCGATGACTACACGACGCCGGCCGGTGTGGCCGAGCGGTTCTAGGAGCTTCAGTCTGGAACCGCGGGACCGCTGCGGTCGCAGGTTTGAATCCTACCTCGGGCATGGATGTGTGTGATGTGCTTAGGGTAGTTAGATTTAAGTAGTTCTAAGTTCTAGGGGCCTGATGACCTCAGAAGTTAAGTCCCATAGTGCTCAGAGCCACTACACGACACAAAGCTTTACGTCGCACCTGGAACCGTCAACTCTGAAAAAAAAAGATGGTTCAAATGGCTCTGAGTACTACGGGACTTAACTGCTGAGGTCATCAGTCCCCTAGAACTTAGAACTACTTAAACCTAACTAACCTAAAGACATCACACACATCCATGCCCGAGGTAGGATTCGAACCTGCGACCGTAGCGGTCACGCGGTTCCAGACTGTAGAGCCCAGAACCGCTCGGCCACTTCGGCCGACTCATCACCGACATTGGATCGTTGATGACTGGAAACATGTTGCCTCGTCGTTTCAAATTGTATCGAGCAGATGGACGTGTATGGGTATGGAGACAACCTCATGAATCCATAGACCCTGCATGTCAGCAGGGACTCCTGAAGTTGGTGAAGGCACTGTAATGGTGTGGCGCGTGTGCAGTTGGAGTGATATGGGACCTCTGATACGTCTAGATACCACTCCGCTGGATATCAAACTACCCAGAAATGAACATTGTCAGTGTAGTGCGGCTCGAAGACAAAAGTTATTCTCATTTCCTATTTTATAAGCACATGTCCAGTAAGTTTCATCATTGATGATGAAGTGCTCCTACATGACACGGAAAGCAAGAATGACGGCGGATGTTATCGAGGCATCGCAGTTCTCACATGTAAATCCAGACTACATGGTAAGGCTCTTAAAACTAGAAATAACAGATAATTTCTGGAAAAAGAGGAAGAGAGTTGCTTCCGGTCAGAAGGGTTTTATACTGATAACAGCTGCAGCATTAGACACGTGGCTAACAAGAAAACAGCACACAACGTGGAACTAAACGTGGCCCATATAGTGTGAACCAGAACTCCACCGACGCTCTATCAGTAGAGTAGACGTATGGACCAAAACAAGAAAAAGTTTTTGGACAAAGCACTGGAAAATAGAAAGGTGAAGTGCGTAAACATGGCAGTTAGAAGAGATGATGACACTTGGTTCTCCATTAATTTCGCCGGCTATCAGGTAATTTTCGCCGAGGAGCAAGAGGAAATATATTACATGTTACGAAAGCTTAAAGATGAATATGAGCACTGAGGTAAGAAAATAAACTTAAAGTCCGACTTGGCTCTTGGGGCATAGGAAGGGATCTTTTTATGAGTGATGCACGTGATCATATAGGGTACACCAGGGGGAATGATCAGTATCCAGGGATATGACAGCAACGATCATTAGCAACAAAGGATGTCTATCAAACATAGATTCTAAAATGCATACTTTAAAAGCTATGAGAAATTGTTTTTCTTCATTACTGTGAAACAGCAACACAACCTAGGGCGACCACACCTCCAGCAGTAAATTATGGCTGGACCAGGCCAAAAATAAGAAAGCCGGAAAGCTATGTCTGTGGACAAGGCTGTGAGAAACACGCACCAGTTCCTGTTGCACTGAATGATCTATCATTTGCATGTGGGAGAGATATATTTTGTATAAATTTGAGAAGGAGCGAGGAATTCGTGCAGCAATAAATATATTTGCACAATACGAAACGGATCAAACTTCGTAAATTAAATAAAGAAGACATATCTCTTTTTAATAAGAGAGGTGTGATCGGAAAATTGCCAATTCCTGATGTTGCAATTGGGGTGGAAAGTACACGAGGAATCTTGCTCGTGATCAACAGCCCTGTAGAAGTTTATGAAATAAAGTAAGACAGTCATGCTCTTTTGTGTATCTTGTCTCTGCATTAGCGTCATGTGTTGAGCATAACTGAACACAATCCTTACCAATTGGTGGCACACTTTATGTTTTAAAAATAGGAGGAACAAATAGAGAAATTTCTGTAGTTTACACTAACGTACATTTTATGCAGTAAATAGCCTAGAACTGTCCCCCACAGGAAAATCCCAGTTTCATGTATCTATACCGTTGCGTGTGTGCTCTATGCCATTTTAGGACCTCAGTTCTCTATATTCTTGGACACATGCGTATCATATGTTGGACCAGCCGTATCATATTTAATAATTGCAGTCCAAAAATGATACAATGATTTAATTTTTTTTTATTCTGTATTTGTATCTTTAAGCCTAGAGTAGGCGCTGCAGTCATGGACTGTGCGGCTGGTCACGGCGGAGGTTCGAGTCCTCCCTCGGGCATGGGAGTGTGTGTTTGTCTTTAGGATAATTTAGGTTAAGTAGTGTGTAAGCTTAGGGACTGATGACCTTAGCAGTTAAGTCCCATAAGATTTCACACACATTTGAACATTTTGATAGAAACCTGAAATTTGGAGAGGGTGTTGATCGTATTCTTTAGACGTCATTCAAAGAGGCATTTTTCGAAATTCCAGCATTAAGGTGGTGAAATAGTGAATGAAATGTTTTCTTTTTTAAATACGTCGCTATAAAGGCGATTTTGAAGCTACTCATATGTAAATTTCGCGCTCACAAATAAAGAAATACGTGTTTCAGTATTTTAGGTAGTTTGACTTCTATGAGGTGAAATAGTGAGTGAAAGACTTTTTTTAAAGAAATAAATCATTATTAAAGAACTACTAAATTATTTTAATACCACATATATTAAAACTGATATTTCACTTTTCAAGCCGGCCGCTGTGGCCGAGCGGCTCAGTCTGGAACCGCGCTACCGCTACGGTCGCAGGTTCGAATCCTGCCTCGGGCATGGATGTGTGTGATGTCCTTCGGTTATTTAGGTTTAATTAGTTCTAAGTTCTAGGGGACTGATGACCTCAGATGTTAAGTCCCATAGTGCTCAGAGCTATTTGAACCATTTTTTGACTTTTCAATTACAAATATGGGATGAAATGGGAGATGAAAGTTATTTTGGAAATATTTTATGAGCAAGTGTTTGAAGCTAGACCTATGAAAATTTATATTTGGATTTCTCGTTACAAATTAAAAAAAATTCGTGTACATTGTTTTTGGAAATTCAGCCATTACGGAGGTGAAATAGGGGATATAAATTTTTATGAAATTATTTCGTTATATTAAAAAATTTTAAAGCAAGACCTTTGGAAATTAGCAGTACACTTCTCGGTTATATTTAAAGATTATTTCTATGGAAATATCACTACAAGAACGCAAAATGCACGATTAACAAAAATGTTTGACTCCATGTACTAAAATCGCTTTTTAATGAGAGGTACATTCGGAAAAGATTATGCTTCTACGGCCTTAATTAGCTTAGGAGGTTCAGAAAGTGTGGCAAATTATGAACAAAATAAAAACTCGATTACAGAAAACCAAAGAAACCTGTGCAGACCATACAATCTACGCTAACGAAGTAGCGGGCACTAAGCTAGTAATTAATAATTGATACAGAATCTTTATATTCTTATTGACACAACGCCCCATCATTAAATTGAGGGCATATAGAAAACGTTTCTATGGAAGAAGCCATGTGGCAGTGCTCATTTGATTATTTGCTTCAGCCCTATTATGTATCCAATGAGAATTGTTTTTTATGTGGTGCAGTGTTAAGATGGCTAGCAATTCTTTTAGTAAGTTTCGTACAGGTTCCAGAAGGTAAGTTTTCTCCGTACTTTCCAGAGCAGCAAATGCTTTCACGTTACATACAGCGTTCCTCTAGCATGAAAAGTTTTCAGGCTCTGTGTATCATGCTCACTACACATGTTTTGCCTATAAAGTGCAACATACTACATTTTACGAAGATCAAATAATAGTTCTTTTGTTAGGAAGCTTGACCATTAGAGTGAATTTAATATTCTTTATGACCAGCTTATTCGTTGCGCCACGTAATTGGTCCCTGTGCTACCCTGTTTAAGAAACGAAGTCATATCGTTTTATAATAATACTTTCATGGGTAAATACTCACAGACGCAAAAAGCGTTTTAATCAGGACAGTTTTCTGTAGGCATTTCGATTAGCATTCAGATTAACTTAACACACGAGTCGCTTACGGGCTTAACAGGTCCTAGATTAATCAACAAAACACGGCGAAAGGCAAGATAGATCATATCACCGAGAAAGTTGCTTTTATGAAAATTAATTTCTCTTTTGTGAGAACTAATTACAACTTGTAGTAGTTGTATGATTTTTACAATTGCCGACGAAAATAATAACATCCCGAATCCGTTTCGAATGTAAATGCAGAAAAATAAGAGATAGAAGGAGAACAAGCTGCAATATCAGCAGCTAGAAAAGCGAATGAGTTGGTTGAGGTAGTTTCGCTGTTTTGCTACGACGGCAGTAATCATCAAATGGTCATCGAATCAGGACGAATTAAAGCTGATACGAGATTACTGTGATGACATTCGTGCACGCAGAAATTATCAGCGCAACATGATGTGGCTACGTTATTAATCCGAATTTATGCTACACTTCATTAAATACCAAAACATTGGTAAAACGGCTGAAATATATCGCTCGGCGTGGAATCAGTCATAATCGCATTGTTTTAACAGTCACGATATTATAATCTCAATAATTCTGCTAATTTGCATTACAAACGGCTACGCGCAGCTTTTATATGTGGATTAAATCTATCCAATTTGTATCCAGCGAGCCGTAATGAGATGACGCAGTGGGGAGTCCGGACAAACCCTGAAGTACCCAAGTGGCTTACTGAACCACCGACTACTGTCAGCCGCATTCGCGCAGGTGACCGGTGTTCGAGGGCGCATGACCTTCAGAGGGTATCACTACGCAGAGGGCTGAAACATACAGTAGTAAGCATTTATATCGGAACCTAACGAACAACTTCTACTGCCAGTTACTACGTCTAGTGGTAAGAATCTGTAGTCCGATTCAAATTACTTCAAAGTTGACACTTCACGAGTCGTAGCGGGTTTCCTCCAATCAGAACGCTCAACGTCACGCGCGAACCGTTCGCTGTTGCCAAACTGACATAATAATTAGTTAGTTCACTTGCAATTCCTCGACTGGCTTTCTATCTTGATGTGTTTGGATCCCGAATCCTGGGTCTGGCCCTCATATTTCCTATTTTAGCACACTTGATAAACACACCAAAACTAAAACACATACCCAAACACACACACACACACACACACACACACAGACACACACACACACATACACACACACAACGATGTTAAAGAATACACGCGTTTCATACACAACACGAACCAAACACAACTGGATCGTTCCACAGAAGACGTGGTTCAGCGTCATATGCGCTGTTATTATAGTCACACAGATCGGCTTACATTAGAGAAGCTTTGCACGATATTGGGTGAACCTGAATTTTTGATGGCTGCAATTAATACACTCCTGGAAATGGAAAAAAGAACACATTGACACCGGTGTGTCAGACCCACCATACTTGCTCCGGACACTGCGAGAGGGCTGTACAAGCAATGATCACACGCACGGCACAGCGGACACACCAGGAACCGCGGTGTAGGCCGTCGAATGGCGCTAGCTGCGCAGCATTTGTGCACCGCCGCCGTCAGTGTCAGCCAGTTTGCCGTGGCATACGGAGCTCCATCGCAGTCTTTAACACTGGTAGCATGCCGCGACAGCGTGGACGTGAACGGTATGTGCAGTTGACGGACTTTGAGCGAGGGCGTATAGTGGGCATGCGGGAGGCCGGGTGGACGTACCGCCGAATTGCTCAACACGTGGGGCGTGAGGTCTCCACAGTACATCGATGTTGTCGCCAGTGGTCGGCGGAAGGTGCACGTGCCCGTCGACCTGGGACCGGACCGCAGCGACGCACGGATGCACGCCAAGACCGTAGGATCCTACGCAGTGCCGTAGGGGACCGCACCGCCACTTCCCAGCAAATTAGGGACACTGTTGCTCCTGGGGTATCGACGAGGACCATTCGCAACCGTCTCCATGAAGCTGGGCTACGGTCCCGCACACCGTTAGGCCGTCTTCCGCTCACGCCCCAACATCGTGCAGCCCGCCTCCAGTGGTGTCGCGACAGGCGTGAATGGAGGGACGAATGGAGACGAGTCGTCTTCAGCGATGAGAGTCGCTTCTGCCTTGGTGCCAATGATGGTCGTACGCGTGTTTGGCGCCGTGCAGGTGAGCGCCACAATCAGGACTGCATACGACCGAGGCACACAGGGCCAATACCCGGCATCATGGTGTGGGGAGCGATCTCCTACACTGGCCGTACACCACTGGTGATCGTCGAGGGGACACTGAATAGTGCACGGTACATCCAAACCGTCATCGAACCCATCGTTCTACCATTCCTTGACCGGCAAGGGAACTTGCTGTTCCAACAGGACAATGCACGTCCGCATGTATCCCGTGCCACCCAACGTGCTCTAGAAGGTGTAAGTCAACTACCCTGGCCAGCAAGATCTCCAGACCTGTCCCCCATTGAGCATGTTTGGGACTGGATGAAGCGTCGTCTCACGCGGTCTGCACGTCCAGCACGAACGCTGGTCCAACTGAGGCGCCAGGTGGAAATGGCATGGCAAGCCGTTCCACAGGACTACATCCAGCATCTCTACGATCGTCTCCATGGGAGAATAGCAGCCTGCATTGCTGCGAAAGGTGGATATACACTGTACTAGTGCCAACATTGTGCATGCTCTGTTGCCTGTGTCTATGTGCCTGTGGTTCTGTCAGTGTGATCATGTGATGTATCTGACCCCAGGAATGTGTCAATAAAGTTTCCCCTTCCTGGGACAATGAATTCACGGTGTTCTTATTTCAATTTCCAGGAGTGTAGCTGTCACTGACTTACCAGAGTCATACATATAATACCTTGTTTTTAAGCATGATGATATAGCGTAGTGGTTAGCGTGACAGATCAACAAAGTTTATGCTATTTTGACCAAACTTTGGCGACTTCCGGTTGCCTGGTGAAGGTCTTTTTCCGTGCAGGCTGTTGGACACAGTCGACACTAGAGCATATGTTGAACAGTCTGTCCTTCACCACATTCACATTGGGTTTTGTTTTCTTCAGTGTATCCCCACTTTGTAGGTTAGGCCGTGTTCTGCCCACTCCTGACCTTTGGGTTTTCAAAGACTTACAGATTGGCCAATTCTCATCATGATCAGGGGATAAAGATTCTTAAAATCTACAGTGAGCGAAAAGCTATTTACAATTTGTACAGAAACCAGATGGCAGTTATAAGAGTCGAGGGACATGAACGGGAAGCAGTGGTTGGGAAGGGAGTGAGACAGGGTTGTAGCCTCTCCCCGATGTTGTTCAATCTGTATATTGAGCAAGCAGTAAAGGAAACAAAAGAAAAATTCGGAGTAGGTATTAAAATCCATAGAGAAGAAATAAAAACTTTAAGGTTCGCCGATGACGTTGTAATTCTGTCTGAGACAGCAATGGACTTGGAAGAGCAGTTGAACGGAATGGATAGTGTCTTGAAAGGAGGATATAAGATGAACATCAACAAAAGCAAAACAAGGATAATGGAATGTAGTCGAATTAAGCCGGGTGATACTCAGTCAATTAGATTAGGAAATGAGACACTTAAAGTAGTAAAGGAGTTTTGCTATTTGGGGAGCAAAATAACTGATGATGGTCGAAGTAGAGAGGATATAAAATGTTGATTGGCAATGGCAAGGAAAGCATTTCTGAAGAAGAGAAATTTGTTAACATCGAGTATAGGTTTAAGTGTCAGGAAGTCGTTTCTGAAAATATTTGTATGGAGTGTAGCCATGTATGGAAGTGAAACATGGACGATAAATAGTTTGGACAAGAAGAAAATAGAAGCTTTCGAAATGTGGTGCTACAGAAGAATGCTGAAGATTAGACGGGTAGATCACGTAACTAATGAGGAAATATTGAATAGGTTTGGGGAGAAGAGGAGTTTGTGGCACAACTTGACTATAAGAAGGGATCGGTTGGTAGGACATGTTCTGAGGCATCAAGGGATCACCAGTTTAGTATTGGAGGGCAGCGTGGGGGGTAAAAATCGTAGAGGGAGACCAAGAGATGAATACACTAAACAGATTCAGAAGGATGTAGGTTGCAGTAAGTACTGGGAGATGAAGAAGCTTGCACAGGATAGAGTAGCATGGAGAACTGCATCAAACCAGTCTCAGGACTGAAGACCACAACAGCAACGAAATCTTTTCTATTCAGGAGGGTGGAATGTCTCAGCCCTTCCATAGTTGCAGCCTGCCTTGTTCATCAGTGGTTGTTAGGTTCCCCGATGTTCTGATGAAACTTTTCCTTGACCTTAGTCGTGGTGGATACGGTTGTCGCCCGTCTATGGGACATGTTTTCTCCTGCCTGAGGACTGACAGTAGAAGGCCCTCACAGTCCGCACACCTGACATGAAGGAGCATGTGCTACATTTGGTGGAAGAACTGGGACCAGTGTACAACGATTAGCAGCGGCAGAAGGCGTGTCTCACTCTCTTATGTGCGAGGTACCTACTTCATGGACAGTTGCTGTACCCATATCATCTGCCGTGCGTTCAGGCCCTAAGGCCGCAGGATCATTTTGGCAGACGTGGGTTCTGTCGGTGGCTGTTGCGGAAGTGTGTTCATATCCAAGATTTTATTTATCGATGAGGTGGGGTTCACAAGAGATGATTTCCTGAATTTCCGTAACCAGCATGCATGGGCAGACCTAAATTCCCTAAGCAATTTAGGAAAGAGGACATCAACACCGATTCTCAATCAATGTATGGGCAGGTGTATTTAGCGATAGGTTAATAGCGCCATAAGTGCTACCACAAAGGATAATTGCGGCCCACTATCTGGATTTTCTCATAAATTTATTGCCTAACTTGCTGAAGGCTGGACCATTGCAGCAACGAATACAAATTTGGTTCATGCATGATGGCGTCACAATGTGCGCGGACATCTCAGGCGCAAATTTGAGGAATGCTGGATTGGTCTTGGGAGGGGAGGGAGGGGGGAGACACCTTGGCCTGCTCGCTCCCCAGACCTCAGTCCCCTACGGGGACACAAGAAACTTGTTTATGCCACGCCAATCAACGATGTGCGGACACTATAGGGTCACGTCCCAATGCGTGCCAGTAGGTACAACAACTGAGTATACCTCAAAGGGTGTGTCAGTCCTTACGCCGGAGGGCAGAGGGGTGCATTGTCATGAGTGGACGCCACGTTGAACACATGAGTTCGTACTCATGGAAACAAAAATAAATCGAACAAACGTGGGTCTGGAAAGGCATACGTTCTGCATACCACCTCTCAAAGTATTCGACACTTCTTTTTGAGCACCCTCTGTACGAAGTTAACTAAGAATTTTTCATACTTAATTTAAATATGGAATTTTGGTTGGATTGAAAAGGTTAATAACTGATGCTACATTATAAATTTATGTTAAAATAAATGAACAGTTACTTTTTAATTTAAGTTTATTGAAACTCTTACATTAAATGCCGTGCGAGGGGGCGCAGCGGTTAGCACAAGGTACTCGCATTCGAGAGGACGACGGTTCAAACCCGCGTCCGGCCATCCTGATTTAGGTTTTCCGTGATTTCCTGTGAAATGGCACGGCCGACTTCCTTACCCATCTTCTCCCTAATCCCTAATCCAATGCGAACAATGACCTCTCTGTTTGCCCCTCCCCCCCCCTGCCCCCCGTCACTTATCGGTGCATTATTTCACGTGAGATATTTGTGGTCATTTATTAATTTTCTTTAGAATTCTTTCTTTCAGTTTCAGAATATGCATCATCTTTGCGGATAATGAGTATCGCATTGACTTTATTTTGAGGATGACTTTTTACCCAGTCATATTATTCTTTCCATTTCTCGCCGCTGAGCTTTCCGGCGTATTGCTTCAGATACGATGTCATTTTAATTAAATACCCATTCATAAACAAGAACAGGAAACTGAACTAAAACTTACTTATTGGCATTCAACAGAAATCAAATATCAGAACGTCAATAACGATGACGACAGGTGACAACAATGTGCAGTCAACAACAATGATTTAAACAATGTCAAAAGGGTCGAAAGTTTCCGCTCAGACCTGAATGCACCGGGGATCAGGAGAATCCGACTGTCGCTCGCAGTGGTCCATAAGGGTGTGAACATGGTTACAGACGGCTTACAGTGACTTCGTCCGCGGCTCGTGGTCTTCCGGTAGCGTTCTCCGTTCGCGCGCCCGGGGTCCCGGGTTCGATTCCCCGTGGGGTCAGGGATTTTCTCTGCCTCGATATGACTGGGTGTTGTGTGTATTTCGTCATCATTTCACTCTCATTCACTCGCAAATCGCCGTGGTGGCGTTAAAGAACTTGTGGAGCGGTGGCCGAACCGCCCCGTGAGGGGTCTCCTGGCCACCAATGCCATACGCTCATTATTATTACAGTGACGGCTAGAGATTAGCTTAACTGTAAGTCTGAAGTCGCTATTCGTGAATATGTTTGTACCTGTGAAATACTGTTTTCAAAGGCTGTAAAATGTAAACAGGTTTGTGTGCATGGGTACGAGTTGTTCATATGTAGTCAGCAACGTGTTTTCTGCGCAAAATATTTACCTTCCACGCAAATAAACAGCTTAATAAGTGTTTAAGGGCTAGATTCAAATGATTTTGAATTAGTGATCATCATCACATATTTTCATTGACATTGAATAATCGAATGCAAATAGTCGCTAAAATTTGGCGATGTTTCTTTTTCTTCGTGTACACCTAAGGGATCTTCCATGCTCAGTTTTGTACCCCGAACCATATATCAACTAAATTACCTACATGTCAACTGCATCCGGAACAACATCATTCACTGCAATAAATAAATCGGTTTTAAACGATAAAATGAAAAAAATTAGCCTATTCAGTACATAATTAAATGATTATGTGTTGTGTTTATTTCAACTTTGGCGTGCTTCTGAGATGCCTTTGGATAACCCCCTCCCCCCCACCCAGTATAGGGCTACACTCCCGAGGTTTGTGTACTCCGGTTGCATGCCACTACTTTAGTTCTGCTAGTGAAAATACTACATATGAGTTTCACTCGGAGTAATGAATGGGTAGCTCAGTCAACTACAGCACTAAAGAGTTGTTTAGTCCAGAAAACGAATACATGGTTCAAACGACAGAAAAACTACAGACTGCTTCCACTTGATAAACAGAATGAATAACCTAGTCTATATGCAAAACTGCGGACTCAGTCGACTGTTTTGAATCGGTTGCTCCCACAGACTCGTTTCAGTCTAAAGAGATGGATGAATAATAATAAAATCGATACGTTAGACTATAACCCACTGAAATTCTTTTTTTCTTACTTCTTTCGGTAGCTCCCACATACTGGTTTCACTCAAAAGAAAGGAAGAATAGTCAAGCCAACTCGTAGAACTACAACAGACTGAACCGACTGTTTTCATCCGGTTGCTCCCATAGACAGGTTTCACTCAAAGCCATGTATGAATAACTCAATTAATAAGTACAACTATACATTTATCAAAATAACAAAGTGACTGACAGCTAGTTATTTACAGGGCAGCTACCAAGGCAACAACACATCAGAGCACCATTTTGGTCACTTCGTCCTCTTCACAAGAGTCATATCGCTCTGCTACCTCAGCTGCCCATTACCACTCAGCTGCCGATGACAATTGTTGTCAATAATATAACTTTTATGATTTGTTTTTACATGCTTTGTGTGTTTTTGCGGTATGTGAAGACAGCTGAGATACTGCATAGGAAAGAGCTAAGATTATTATTATCTGCAAAACGAACTCAATACTGCACTTCAACGGCGATCGTATAAAAGTACTCAGTGCGGAACCTCACAGCTGATGTTTCCGGAGGCATACAGCCCTTGCGCGAAACGGCGAACAGACAACTTTCCCTCCTTCCACGCTCAGCTGTCAATCACACAGGTTCACAACAGAATCAGTCCATTGTTGTCCAACAACCAGCTGAATCGATAGTTTGCTTCTCCGCATCACTAATGTTGAACGCCCCAACAATCAACTGCAAGAAAAACACAACCTTCTACAAAAATAATTTGGTGCCGACAATCTTACGGTTTTTGTTGAGTTTCATATTCCATGTACGAAAAATTCGTGCATGGTGCCTTTTTCCCGCTGCATAGATCATTGTAGGCGACTGGACCCGGTGAGGCGAGTTATTGGATAGTCTTGTAACTTTAAAGTTTCGCGTGCCTTAGAATATGCAGTGAAAGTAATCGAAATAGGGGCATATGTGGCGATACTATAGGGGTCTGCGCCATAAGTGGCTTTCAAAATATTTACGTGATTTTTGTGGGAGATAGAAACTCACTGCTGCTAACAGTGCAAGTTGCAAATTAACATACCGAGCCCATTGAATGACGGTATATGACCAGGAAACAGATGAAGAAAGATTGAGTTTAGTAGTCATCGAGATATGACGTCGCAGGCTTAAAGCTGAAATTTACCCACTTCAAAAAAATTAAAGTAACTCTGGCCTTGGTTAAAATCAACATCAGACTTTTGCGATGCTTAGAAACACTTTAGAGGTCTATATCACACACGAATTTTAGTTTTTTCCCTTGATTTTTGTAGCAGACAGAAATTGAAACGAGAGGAGAGAGATGTGGAGTCTACTTATATATTGCGACAACGTTCAAACGTCAGATGAGAAATAATATACACTGAAGAGTCAAAAAAACTGGTACACCTGCCTAATATCGTATAGGAACCCCGCGAGCACGCAGAAATGCCGCAACATGACTTGGCATGGACTCGATTTATGCCTGTAGTGCTGGAGTAAACAGACATCATGAATCCCGCAGGGTTGTCCGGCCATAAATCCGTAAGAGTACGAGAGGGTGGAGATCTCTTCTGAACAGCACGTTGCAAGGCATCCCAGATCAACAATGTAGATGTCTGGGAGTTTCGTCGCCAGTAGAAGTATTTAAAGTCATAAGAGTGTTCCTGGGACCACTCTGTAGCAATTATGGACGTGTGGGATGTCGCATTGTCCTGTTGGAATTGCCGAAGTCCGGCAACGGACATGAATGGATGCAGATGATCAGATAGGATGCTTACGTACGTGTCACCTGTCAGAGTCGTATCTAGACGCGTCAGGGATCCCACATCACTGCAACTGCACTCGCCCCACACCACTGCAGAGCCTCCACCAGCTTGAACAGTTTCTTGGTGACATGCTTGGTCCGTGGTTTCCTGAGGTTGTCTCCATAACCACACACGTCCACCTGCTCGATGCAATTTGAAACGAGGCTCGTCCGACCAGGCAACATGTTTCCAATTATCAACAGTCCAACGTCGGTGTTGACGGGCCTAGGCGAGGAGTAAAGCTTTGTGTCGTGCATTCATCAAGGGTACACGAGTGAGCTTCCAGCTCCGAAAGCTCATATCGACGATATTTCGTTGGATGGTTCGAACGCTGACACTTGTTGATGGTCCACCACTGAAATCTACAGCAATTGTCGGAAGGATTGCACTACTGTGACGTTGAACAGTTCTCTTCCGTCCTCGTTAGACCCTTCCCTGCAAAACCTTTTCCGGCCGCAGCGATGCCGGAGATTTGATGTTTTACCGGGGCCCTGATATTCATGATACGCTCGTGAAACGACCGTACGGGAAAATCCCCACTTAATCGCTACCTCTGAGATGCTGTGTCCCATCGCTCGTGTGCCGTCTATAACACCACGTACAAACTCACTTAAATCTTGATGAACTCCCAGTGTAGCAGCAGTAACCGATCTAATAACTGCACCAGACACTCATTGTCTTATATAGGCGTTGCCGACCACAGCGCCGTATTCTGCCTGTTTACATATCTCTGTATTTGAATACGCATGCCTATACCAGCTGCTTTGGTCCATCAGTGTAGATCAGACTATAAGTGAACGAGCAAAACTAAACATAGTAATTCTGGCTAAGGGTGGAACACAGCACTGGCCCAGAGTGGATCCCCGCTATCGGAGAGAGAATATCGTGTAGAATAGAAAGCAGCGGTCGCCGCAAGGGTGGACAGCGACACGACGTGTGCGTGAAGAAGAGCGACCGCTCCCGAGGGGCGGCCCGGTCTCCGAAGGCAGAGGCTCCTGTACGGGCGTGCTGGATAGTCCGGCACTGATTTACAATCCCCGAGGCACAGCAATTACCCTGCACTCCTCTGGAGGCACGTCGGGCCTGTCCCGCGAGCGGCTGCCGCCACGGCCAGGGCCCGTGCACGTACTTCTCTCCCTGTTGCGCCGGCCAAGTCTGTATTGTCTCACACACACACCGAGGCGACAAAATTCACCAGATACCACCAAATATCGTGTCGGGCCTCCTTTTGCCAGACGTGATGGAGCAACTCGGCGTGGCATGAATTCAACATGTGGCTGGAAGACCGCTGCGGAAATACTGAACCATGCTGCCTCTACAGCCGTCTACAATTGCGAATGTGCTGCCGATGCTGGATTTTGTGCAAGAACTTGTAACAGGTCCATGATTAAGGAATTTGTTGCTAGCGCACTCGAGAAGATGTAATTTCGATGGATTGCTCACTCGCTGCCTGCGATATGTAAACTGTAAGAGAATCTCAGACCAGAGAGCAGTGTTGACTGCAGTAGGAACTGTGTAGCAGTTGTAGTAGTAGTAGCGATCAGTCGTGTGTATGAACTTGGCTGTGCCGGTCGTGGGGAGCGATGGCGGCCCCTGAGCATTGTAGTATAAGGTAAAAGCAGCCTCGCGCGTATGTAGTATTGTTCTATCAAGCCCCATGTAAATGTTTTTAAAAAGAAATCTCTTAATAATAATCTTTCTTATAAAAATTAACTTTTGACAATCATTCAACTTAATTTAAAGATTTTACTAATTTCTTCAATCCATGGTCATCCTGATTATTGTCAAGAAAAATCAGTTGCTTCTTTTTATACATGACAAATCTATCGGCCAGCATTGCGCTGAGCTGTGCCAGAAAAATTTCTTATAGGAGCATATATATACGCGTTATCCGGCGCCTTATTGAAGTAAGAATTTTCAATTTATTCACAATGATCTTTCAGGGGCATGACGCAGCGCTGCTGACGTCCAAAATTTACCAGCTTAAACTCACAGTCATTATTGAAACGTTATAAGTGAGCGACAATTTCATTGAGAGGCTAGTCACATTGTATTATTGGTAGGTTACAGAATTTATCTGTTGGGCAGTTACACTGAATGTGAATTATATAATTATATTTTTTATTGTTGGGAGTTTATTATATAATTTATTTATTGGGAGGTTACGCTAAATGTCAATGTTATAGTTATATTTTTTGCTGTTGGAAGGTTATTATAAATATTATTTATATGTGGGGAGGTTACACTAAATCTGAATGTTATTATATTATCTGTGGGGAGATTACAAACTGACCTCCCGTTTACATCCCATTACTGTTCGGTGGGGCTCATGTCGGACGACCTGTGTGGCCAAAACATTCGCTCGAATCGTCTAGAATATTCTTCAAACCAGTCACCACCAACTGGGGACTTAACGATATGGCGTACTATCGTCCATAAAAATTCCTTCGTTTTTTGGGAACTTGACCACCGTTAATGGCTGAAAATCGTCTCAAAACAGCGGAACATCCAAAGGACCCAATTCATTCCATGTAATCAGAGTCCACTCAATTATGGAGCGACCACCAGCTTGCGCAGTGGCTTGTTGAAAACTTGCCCTTTGGAGTCGTGGCGTCTGCATCTCAGTCGCAACTCGCCATCAGCCCCTACCAATTGACATCTGGACTCATCTGACCAGACCACCTTTATCCAGTCGTCTAGGACCCCACCGATATGGTCAGGAGCCCAAGAGAGGCAGTGCGCTGGCCGGAGTGGCCGAGCGGTTATAGGCGCTACAGTTTGATACCGCACGACCGCTACGGTCGCAGGTTCAAATCCTGCCTCGGGCATGTATGTGTGTGATGTCCTTAGGTTAGTTAGGTTTAACTAGTTCTAAGTTCTAGGGGACTGATGACCTCAGTAGTTAAGTCCCATAGTGCTCAGAGCCATTTGAACCATTTTGAGAGGCACTGCATGCGATGTGTGCTATTAGCAAAGGCATTCCCGTCGGTCGTCTGCTGGCATAGTCCATTAACTCCAAATTTCGCCACACTATCCTAATGGATACTTTCGTAGTACGTCTCACATTGATTTCTGTGGTTATTTCACGCAGTTCTGTTCGTCTCTTAGCACTGCTAGCTCTAAGCAAATGCCACTACTTTCGATAGTTAAGTGGAGTCTGGCGGCCACTGCGTTGACCGTACTGAATGGTAATGCGTGAAATTCGGAATTCTCGGCACACTCTTTACATTGTGGTTGTCTGAATACTGAATTCCCTAACGATTTCCGAAATCGAAAGTCCCATGCGTCTAGCTCCAATCACCATTCCGCGTTGAAAATCTGTTAATTCCCGTCTTGCGGCTATAATTAGGTGATGTTGACGTTCCGAAAATTAAAATGACATCAAACGAATTTTGCTTTTCTTGGCAATACATTCTCCTTCACTCGATTCGAAATATGGCCAGCCTAGCGTGTTGAACAATAGAAGTAAATCCAACAACAGTAGGTATCTTAGTATAGTGGAAATTCGGAAACGTGGGAACGTCATTAGCTTCAAGTTGTTTCTATTCATCTTTAAACCAAAGGCTCATGGTTTGTAGTGCGTTTTTTGGAAAAATGGCACTTCCGTTAGGATTTTTTCAAATCCCATGGGTATCGCGCTGAATTTCAACAGTTGCTATGCGCTTGACTGACTCCGCCGTAGATATTCGCCTTTAAAGGAGGTCCGCTATCTAAAATGGTTGGGGTGCCCTGCTGTACGATATATCATCCTGTTAAGAGATTTTAAGCTTTCGGTAGGAATTTATGCTCTATGTAGGTTTTATCTGTGGAATTCTATTCCAGAATTGTACACAAAAGTTCTTGTATGAATGAAATGGGCGATCATGTTTGCGGAACTGTCACATCTCGCGCCTAGCAAAAATCACACTAGGCTGAACTACGTACCGGATGCTACCTGGAAATATTTAAACTGCACTTACCGACTATAAACAACAAATGAAACTTACCTTCGAAATACCCGACAGTAAACCACGTGTAAGAATGGTAACCTCAGACCAGACGGTACACTATTGTGAAATTTCCGGTCTGTAAAACCGTGTGATGACAACTCTACAACAATGTTTTGACTCTGGGTCAAAAAGGAAGTTGTAATTATTAGTATGTCTAAGTTCGAAGGGTGCCGATTCCGCAAGTGTATCTTCAGTTAACACAAACCGCTCCAAATGCTAATAAGAACTTTATCGAGTCCGTGACCGGTTTGACGTTGCTTTTTGCACCACAGTTTTCAGATTCATTAGAAAATGGCCTGATGTAAGTGCCGAAACTGGTCGTGGATCTGAATTAAGTTTTTATTACAACTGGAGTGGCTTTTACGGATGGCGACTTCGGGCATGAAGTTGTATCCCTGTCAACTTCTTTGGCGTTTGGAAAAGTATGAGTGAGTCGTTGACAAGCTGAAACTTTCTGTAAGCGAAATGAGGACTCAAATACAGATCCGGAAGTAGTTTTAAGAAATGAGCAGGTTTAATTAATGGGAACAATCCATTGCGCATTAAGTAACGTATTCTGAGCAACAAGAGAATTCGCAACACAGATTAGAGAAAGGACTATTGGCCGGTCGTGTTTAAACCACAAATGACTGCGATTGCTTGGAAAGTAAGAAATGCGGTAAGCCATGTCTTGCGTATATTTGACCGCCGACCAGACTGTCAAATGAGAGATATCGATATTGGCGCTCCCAGCAGTGAGAAACAACAGTGACTACTGAAAGCGAACGAGGCATCAAGCCCTGACGGAATTCCAGTAGGATTTTAGACTGAATACGCCCCCATATTTACAGGGGTTGGAGAGAAAAAAAGGAAACCGGAAGAAATGCATGTTTGAACATACATAAATGCATATGTTAGCCAAGCGTGCAGGTTGCGACATTGTGTGTGACCGAGAACGACACCTGCGCAGTGTCCGCACTACGTTGCAGGTGTCATTCATCATCAGAACAGTTCTCTGTGTATCTGTCGAAGCTAAGTGAGGGAGGTACTTCCGTAAGCAAGTGATCTAAAGTGTTTGGTGTTTCAAGAGGCACTGTTTCGATGGTTTGTACCCCACACAGACAAACCAGAAATCATCATCCGCTAAGTCACAACGCGGACGAAAATGTCTGTTGATTGATTGTCACAGACGGTCATTGAAGAGGACTGTGATGAAACATAAGAGGACTACATCTGCGAAAGAAATTAATGTCGCACTCGCGAACCCTGTCAGCGCCAAACTGCACGATGGTAGCTCCAGATGCAGGGAACTCAAGGACGAGATGAAACTCCGAAACTACTCCATCAGTGTTGCAAATGCCCGTAACAGGAAAACTTCGTGTCGAAGCCATAAAACCTGGACTACAAAGCAACGGAAGAAAGCCATTTGGTCTCAGGCATGTTGCTTCACAGTGTTTCAAATTTCAGGCCGAGTTTATGTGGCGGGGGTTCGGTAATCTTTTGGGCAGTCGCATCCCATGGTTTCTCTGTACTGTCACACTGCTGCCAGGGATTATGTGACAGTTTTGTCTGATCAGTCCCATCCTGTGGTACAGTGTTTGTTCCCCTGTGGTGCTGCTGTATTCCGAGACGACGGAGCCCCTGTTCACGCAGCTCGCATCGCCCAGGACTTCTTTAGTGACCAAGAGGACGAATTTTCGCCTCTCCACTAGCTATCACAGTCACCATTTCTCAATATTATTGAACTTTAGTGGTCCACTTTGGAGAGGAGGCTCCGTGATTGCTATTCACCTCCATCAACGTTAGCTAAACTTCTCATTATTTTGCAGGAAGAATGGTACAAGATTCCCTTGAAGACCATAAAGGACTTGTACTCACTTATCCATTCCGAGACGACTGGAATCTGTTTTGAATGCTAATGCTCTAGTACAAAGTGTTAGTCACGGGACAGTGTAGTGTTCTTAATTTCTCCATATTTTTACCCAACCCCTGCAGCTCCTGTCCCGGCTCATATTTATCGAGAATCTCTCACGTGTTGTGTTTTTTTCATGTTTTCGTCCGTCTTCTGTAGCTCCGGACCTAGATAATACTTATCGAGAATCTCTTATGTGTCATGCTTTTGGTTTTTCCATACTTTTTCCACCCCCTGTAGCTACTGCCAAAGCTTATATTTATCGAGATCTCTTCCGCTACACATAATCCCGTTTGACTGTAAAAGAGCGAAGATTACTTCTGTTTACAAAATGGAAAAAGGTCAGTTGCACAGAACTGTAGACCACTGATGTTAACGCCAGTCTATTGAAGGATCCTTAAGCATATTAAAACCTCAAATATTATGAGGTACCTGAAGGAAAACAAACTTGTCTCAAATAATCAGCGCGTATTTAGGAACAGGCACAAGTACGAAACACTGCCTTCGTTATTCATACACGGCATCTGGCGAACAATAGTTGCAGGTGGACAGGTGTTTTCAGCCTTACTAGATGTCTGAACTGTGTCCGCCTGCTTAGCTGGGTGGTAACGTGCTCGCCTGCCATGCAAGTGGGCCTGGGTTCGATTCCCGACCGGGTTGGAGATTTTCTCCTCTCGGCGCCAGGGCCTTGTGTTATCCTCATCAGCCCAATGTGGCGTAGAATGACATAAAACTTGCACTTGTCGGCCGGACTTCCCCTAATAGGGGCCTCCAGGCCAGCGATGCCATACGCTTATTTCATTTCTTTTTTCTTCCGAAAGGTTCTGTACCATATCGTCAACTACTAACACGATCATGCGGAGTATCTTTCAAAGTATGGAAAATATCACTAACAGAATCCGGAACGTTACACTGGACGACGTGTGTTCTACAGGAAACAGACGTAATATCAAGTGAGCCCCCAGGACGCGTAACTGGGCCTTTAATCTTCTCACTAAAAGTAAAAGATTTGACAGATAGGATCAGCAGCGCTGTATGAATGTTCCCTGATGATCCTGTTATCTGCTAGAAACTATCGTCTTTGGACTATCGTAATGTATCGTAGCAAAACGTGGGCAATAATTCCACTTGGTATAATGAATTGCAGCTGTCGCTAGATATGTTTGCATGTAAACGTCTGCAACAAGGAGAAAGAATCCGATAGTATCTGATTACAATATTAATGGTCATCGTATTGAGCAGGTCACATTTACGACTTTTACAAAGAAGTGAATTAGGTCGATCACGTATAATCAATATTAGGAAAGGGTAGTGGAAGACTTCGATTTGTTGGAAGTTTACGGGAAAATATAGTACATCTGTGAAGGAAATAGCATAAAAGACGTTAGTACGACAAATTCTAGAGAACTGTCCAGTGTCTGGAGCTATTTTTAAGTAGCGATGACGCATGACGTGAAACGACTTCAGACACGCTGCGGGGATCGTAGCAGAACGGTATAGCCCAGACGAAACTTTTAACAAAAATATTCGGGAAACTTAAATGGAATAACAGGTTGATTCTTGTAGAGAAGAAAACAGAAACCAGCCACAATTGATAATGCCATTTATTTACACATATAATGCCGTTGTTGGTTTCGAACCGATATGTTTCTTCAGACGGCTGTTCAAGTCTATACAAAAATTTATTCAACTTTCCATGAGTTTGTGGCCTTGTGGTGAAAGATTCTTGGGATGATGGTGAGTTATAGTAAGCTATGATGCTAGAAATGACCTATTTAAACTAACTATCCCTAAAAACGATCGAACGCTACTTAAATGGTCTTTGAGGTTGCAGCTGTATTTTACTTACGTAGAAATTCCGAGTTATTTTGTTGCAATGTTGTTTACTAGTGTTAATGATGACTAGTGTTCATCAAAATATCAGTTTCAGACCAAATGGCGTTAAATGGAATTTCTTGGAAGAGGGTGACTTAGCTGTCGAGCGACCCTATCGGGTACATATAAAGACCCTGTATTCGACGAACACTGGGACCATTACGCCTCCATCACCCTACAACCCACGTATATTCTGTCCGTAAACTGAAGAGCGAGCGAGCGAGTCCCCACTCTGCCTACCCATTTACATCACAAGGCGCTACTACAGGTTGTTTCACAACGTAGTACTGGCCCTGCCGCGGCGCGCACTTTAAATCTGTGGCGACGCCGTGTACAGATACGTTCCGGTTGCGTTTATTTTTAGACAAATGCAATAACACTATAAGGAATACAAAAGACGATAGATTCTTCCGAAACACAATATTATAGAGGAAATAATATTAACATAAGAACGGAAGTCAGAATTCTACTACAAAAATAGAACCGAATGCCTGTTCATGTCAATGTATGTTCCTCTATTGCTATTCGTAAAACGAATCCCATGTAGTTCAGTCAATCTGTAGAATTTAAGGTTTGTTCCTACTTTGTGTTTGTACTAAAAGAAGTTTCCTTTGAAGGGCTGCATTGAAACTTAACCATTCTTGCAATACGAAAAATGTTTAAAAAGTAACCAGAAATTTATAATTTCGTGTCTTGCACTACTTTTTTTGCCTGTCTTCGTAAACAAGTCTGAAAAGTATCTGTACAACTTTATAGCGTATGAGCAGAGTCACGCTTGAAAGGACACACAACGAAATTTTTAAGAAATTATTCAGTGCCTGTTTACTACATCGTATTTTAGAGGTCATCATCAACAGTGTCACTGTCGTCGCCATCGTCGCTTTCTAAATTAATAACTATGGCATCTAGTATGTCTCCAATAATCCCATCCTTAACCCAGTACTGTCTTTCAAGTTTCTCCACGTGGAGGCACTACGTACTCCTGTCATCTTGTGTTATCGTTTCAAAACCTGTAACAATTGGGACAAGTGTTTGTATATGCTATTTTACGGTTACTGTAAAACTTAGTTTCGAATAAAAGATGGGAGCTCAGAAAATGGCTACATGCCTTCTTTCACCAACTGTAGCAACTTCGTCATGCAAATATCTCCAACAATATTTCTTCCTCTGACGAAATTTTTGAGTTTTGCCCACGCCATTTCAATTAGATAAAAGGCATAGTTGTATGGTGCAAGTCGCAGCACAATGTGTCCATGAGCTTCAAGTGTTTTATTAATTTCAAATACTCTTTCCTCCAGCTTTTATTGTTTAATTAAATCAAATAATTTTGTTTTTCTCATTAACGAATCAGCTTCCGCCTTATTTTTTTTAATAAACAAGCAATCATTTCCCTCTTATTCGAAGACCTAGTTGGAGCTCTGTTATGCTCCCTGCTGTAATGTGAAGCGTTGTCCATAACAATAACATAGTTCGGTGGTAGATTCGGAATTACTTTAGTCGATATCCAATCTGAAAAATGGGCGTTGGGTAATAACCCATCTTTTAGTCCGATATTGACCAGTATAATCCTATTACTTGCGCTAACATTGTCCATAATGCCATCTTCGCCAGGGCCATGCCAACATTTTCTGTAAGTAATGTTGTTGACATCCCAAGTTTCATCAATATAAAAGAATTTTCTGCCTAGCTCCCTTATTTTCCTCACTTGGATCAGGTACTTACATCTCCAGTCAATTATATCCGTTCTCTCTATCAGAATCTTTCGTTTACTTACAGATCATTTCCAGGTAAATCCCATTTGTGTAACACATCTTTCTGCCAAGGAAAATCCATTTTTTGTTTCATGGCAGTAAGCAATTTCCGCAACGCGATGGGTTTCCTCCCGAAATTATTAGTTTTCTTTCGTGGCGATACCAGTAAACCATTCGGCTTATTTTCGCGTTCCTTCCTTATGTGTCGTATCGTGGTGAGGCTGACGTTTGCATAAATTGCAGCCCTTTGATTGGGACTGGTAAAATCAGCAAACAATTCTTTTGGTGTCGCCTTCTTAACACACGCTGTTTAGCATTAGAGACGATTGAACGCTCGTTACTCCACAGATACCTTCTCTTCGTATTCTGCACATTTTCTTGCAATGCAAGGCGATTATCCACCACTTCCGGATACCTATGTATATCAGTGAGTATGCAAAGTTAATTGACACTGGAAACTATGATCCCCGGACAGAAACAACGTATATCACTGCACGCCAATCTACATCGCTGGACAGGTAACGGGCAACTGATTTCGGGTGCCCCTGTAGGCCAGTGACAGCGTTCTTCCGAGAAAGGCCACTTCCCCCACCTAAAGCGCTGCTCGCTCCTGAGTTTACAGACAGACTATAGGAATCGTGATCCTGACAGAGATCAAGGCACGCACAGAGGGAATAATTCTCTATTCGCTTAGTGGGATAGGATGGAGAATGGATGACATTGTTAAGATTTGTTCTTTGGTCTGTACAAAAGCTTGTGGGCTATACAGGGTGTTACAAAAAGGTACGGCCAAACCTTCAGGAAACATTCCTCACACACAAAGAAAGAAAATATGTTATGTGGACATGTGTCCGGAAACGCTTACTTTCCATGTTAGAGCTCGTTTTGTTACTTCTTTTCAAATCACATTAATCACGGAATGGAAACACACAGCAAGAGAACGTACCAGCGTGACTTCAAACACTTTGTTACCGGAAATGTTCAAAATTTCCTCCGCTAGCGAGGATACATGCATCCACCCTCCGTCGCATGGAATCCCTGATGCGCTGATGCAGCCCTGGAGAATGGCGTATTGTATCACAGCCGTCCTCAATACGAGGACGAAGAGTCGCTACATTTGGTACCGGGGTTGCGTAGACAAGAGCTTTCAAATGCCCCCATAAATGAAAGTCAAGAGGGTTGAGGTCAGGAGAGCGTGGAGCCCTTGGAATTGGACCGCCTCTACCAATCCATCGGTCACCGAATCTGTTACTGAGAAGCGTAGGAACACTTCGACTGAAATGTGCAGGAGCTCCATCGTGCATTAACAACATGTTGCGTAGTACTTGTAAAGGCACATGTTCTAGCAGCACAGGTAGAGTATCCCGTATGAAATCATGATAACGTGCTCCATCGAGCGTAAGTGGAAGAACATGAGGCCCAATCAAGACATCACCAACTATGCCCGCCCAAACGTTCACAGAAAATCTGTGTTGATGACGTGATTGCACAATTGCTTGCGGATTCTCGTCAGTTCACACATGTTGATTGTGAAAATTTACAATTTGATCACGTTGGAATGAAGCCTCATACGTAAAGAGAACATTTGCACTGAAATGAGGATTGACACATTGTTGGATGACCATTCGCAGAAGTGCACCCGTGGAGGCCAATCAGCTGCTGACAGTGCCTGCACACGCTGTACATGGTACGGAAACAACTGGTTCTCCCGTAGCACTCTCCATACAGTGACGTGGTCAACGTTACCTTGTACAGCAGCAACTTCTCTGACGCTGACAATAGTGTTATCGTCAACAGCACGAAGAATTGCCTCGTCCATTGCAGGTGTCCTCGTCGTTCTAGGTGTTCCCCAGTCGCGAGTCATTGGGCTGGAATGTTCCGTGCTCCCTAAGACGCCGGTCAATTGCTTCGAACGTCTTCCTGTCGGGACACCTTCGTTCTGGAAATCTGTCTCGATACAAACGTACCGCGGCACGGCTATTGCCACGTCCTAATCCATACATCAAATGGGCATCTGCCAACTCCGCATTTGTAAACATTGCACTGACTGCAAAACCACGTTCGTGATGAACACTAACCTATTGATGCTACGTACTGATGTGCTTGCTGTAGAGCAATGAGTCACATGTCAACACAAGCACCGAAGTCAATATTACCTTCCTTGAATTGGGCCAACTGGCGGTGAATCGAGGAAGTACAGTACATACTGACGAAACTAAAATGAGCTCTAACTTGGAAATTAAGCGTTTCCGGACACATGTCCACATAACATCTTTTCTTTATTTGTGTGTGAGGAATGTTTCCTGAAAGTTTGACCGTATCTTTTTGTAGCACCCTGTCTATGTAGATACAAATATCAGGCAAGCCTATCGCCCACTAGCTATCGATCTGTGGCAAAGATATTTTATGTCCATCTTTGTAGCTGGAATTCCGCCGTGCCTCGGCGTCGCACTGAGAAGAAGCGTCAACAACTTGCGCCGGCGAGCCGCTGATTGGTTGGTAAGGAAGGCCGCGTATTTATACCCGACAAATCAGCGGCTGGCGTGGGGTGCGCCATATTGCGTGGCGCGGCGCGGGGCTCGTAAACAGAGCGGCACATCAAAGCGCGCCGCACGGTAAACCTTACCGGGCTGGCCACGCCCCCGCATTAAACACCGCCTCACGGCGCGTTTACGGCGCCGCTCTGCCATGCAGATCCGCCGCCGGCGCTGGTTAACCCGAGTTTGACTTCTGCGTGCGCCGCTGAAGAGGCCTGCGGACTACCCTACTGGGTTAACAGCTGACAACTGACGGGCGATTCGCGGGAGTTCGCTAATGTTTCGGTAGTGTGGTCAACTGCGACAACTAACGGTTGATTCGCGGAAGTTCGTTAATGTCATGGTAGTCGTAGTCACTATTTCTGGCATTCCGCTACAGTAACACATATGAAACTGTAACGTATCATGTTTGGGCGGAGCCCATCGAGTAATCCTACTTGCTACTGGGAACACCTCCACCGGTATTTCGACTTCCGAGGATGAGGGCTACTTTCCGACCTAGAGATAAAGCACCAGTCTTTCCAAAAATTAGGATGAATGGGAGGTGGTGTTACACGGTCCCGTTATTTTCAAAGTCGTATGATTTGCATAGGGAGGCCTGTGTTTCCTGATACCCCTTGGGAAGCAAACGTCTGAAAATATCGGCGGAAAGCAACACCTTACAGCGAGTACCATGAGTGTTATCTGGAAACAACCACTTGAAGTACTTATTTTCTGCACTTTAAGCTAGTTATATGATAGGTCAGCACGTTAAAAGAATTTCGTGGTGCTGTTTCTTAATACACAGTATCAGGAGTCAGGTAGTGGCCCTCGTGTGGTGCACGTGGCTAGCTTCGTAGCCTATGATCAACGAAGTGGTTCTCATCGTGCAGAATGTTTCGAAATAATTCGCGAGTCTGTTCCTGTGCGTGGGTGCAGGACTTAGTCGTCAGCCTTTCTTAGGGGGTCTTAGTCGTTAGTCTGCCTTACTGTTATAATGGTAAAGCCTTGTGGAATGGTAGCCGGCCGGTGTGGCCGAGTGGTTCTAGGCGCTTCAGTCTGGAACCGCGCGACCGCTACGGTCACAGGTTCGAATCCTGCCTAGGGCTTGGATTTGTGTGATGTCCTTAGGTTAGTTAGGTTTAAGTAGTTCTAAGTTCTAGGGGATTGATGACCTCAGATGTTAAGTCCCATAGTGCCCAGAGCCATTTGAACCATTTGTACGAAGACATACAGCTTTAAATGTGACATGATAAATGTCTACATTCTTTTTTCAAGGATTTTGGCTTGCAACCTTCGCTGCAAAAGTCAAACTCCGCAGATCAGGGACGATCACGTGGCTGATATCGATTTCGACAAATAAAATAGACAGTACAGCTACTTTTGACAGAAGCCAAATGCGTTTCTTAAATACATTCGAGCTGTGGAATAATGCTCATATAAAATTTTTTGGAAAGTATCTCACTAAGTAAAATACTGAAACAAGGGGAGAGGAATCATTCACTACCGCATGACACACAGCCTTGAAGAGCTATGCCGTGCTGTTAAAGGCGTTGCAGTCTGGAACCGCAAGACCGCTGCGGTCGCAGGTTCGAATCCTGCCTCGGGCATGGATGTTTGTGATGTCCTTAGGTTAGTTAGGTTTAACTAGTTCTACGTTCTAGGGGACTAATGACCTCAGCAGTTGAGTCCCATAGTGCTCAGAGCCATTTGAACCATTTGAAGAGGTATATACATGTATAGGATGTAGACGTTAACAGCCATATTCGGTAACGCTGCTGGACGTGGACGCAGTGTGAATAAACATTTTGTTGGTTACGTCGTAGTTAAAGTATGTTTGGACCGCTACTACTGGCTGCCTTCATCGTACTGATAATGCGTGAATGCATCTCAGTATCAGCGCATTTCTACTTATACTGGGGTGTCTCCGCGGCGTTATCACATAGTACGGAAACGCCTGAAAGGTAGCTTATCTTCCACAAATACTAGAGTTTCACAGTTATTTCGAGCGCAATACGCAAGTGCTATTGTCTGTGGAAGAATTATTTTTCCTTTCTTTTCGTACTTGTATCACAATCACAAATATGCAAATCAAATAAATAATTCCAAGTCGGCTGTGTAATCCTCTTCTATTTTCCTAGTACGCACGACATTTTTCTGATATCACTCCCGTTTTCACGCACACTATCGGGACAGTAGATCGTCTACATTGTTATAGTATTCTTCACGAAGTTTACGATCGCAGGCCATTCGTAGGCTATAGAGCACGAAAGTTTTGTAGGATGATAGCTGATCCGTATACAAAATTGCTTAACAGGTAATTAGGTCGTCCGTTAAGAATACGAGAAGCATAGTTGAACGCTGCGTGGTAAACACTAATATTCCAGCACTGTGGTTCACAATGAGTGTGAAGGCCGAAAAATCTCTCATTTTAGCTTGTATTACACTATAAAATATTATATATATATATATATATATATTATTATTATTCACGTTTGGGCCCTACTGGACCACGCGAAGTACAATCACGGGGCATTCAGTTATTTTCTTTTAGACTTTCTCTCTGCCCAAATTGTTTTCATTCTCTCGGAATGAGCTCTTTTCCTTTCATCAGACCATGTGGTTCCAGTTTTCTTTGGTTTTTCAGCTTGACCAACTACCCAGTCATGAATTTTTTGCCTAAATAATTTTCTGTCTTGAATTTCATCTTGTTTTATATCTGCCTCTTTCATGTCCTCTTTTATAGCAGCAATCAATTTTATTGTCTCAAATTTAGCTTTACTTCGATTTTCGTAGAATTCCACTACTTGTTTAGTTATCCTGGTAGCATCCATTCTTTTAATATGCCCATAAAATTTTAATCTGCGTTTTTTCATATCCGAATATATGCTGGTGTATTGTTGAATTTCACTATTTGCTCTTAGCCTGTATGTTCCTTCTTCAGTATATTTTGGACCTAGAATTTTTCTGATTACTTTTCTTTCTCTTTTTTGGATTTCTTGAATGTCCTTTTTTCTGTTTAAAATTAGCGTTTCAGCCCCATAAAGGCACTCTGGTTTTATGACCGTGTTGTAATGTCTCAATTTAGAGTACCTCGAGAGACATTTTTTGTTGTAGATGTCTTTTGTAAGTCTAAAAGCTGTCTCCATCTTTTGACAACGAATTTCATTTCCAATTTTTTCTAGACCAGTCTCTGAGATTGTTTCACCTAAATATTTGAATTGCGAAACTCTTTTGATTTTTCCATACTTAGTTTCCAAAAGTTTGGGTGCCAGTTTGTTGCTAGTCATATACTGTGTTTTTTCAAATGAGATTTGGAGACCTACTCTTTCTGCTGTTTCTTTAAGAATTTCTATTTGTTTCTGAGCAATTTGGATGTCCTGCGTTAGAATAACCAAGTCGTCTGCAAAGGCCAAACAGTCTATTCGAATATTTGTTCGTCCTAATTTCACTGGTTGGTCAATTTTGAACTCCAATTTTCGTTCGCGCCACTCTTGTATTACTTTTTCTAGAACGCAGTTAAATAGCAACGGAGAGAGTCCATCACCTTGCCTCACGCCTGTTTTTATTTCAAAGGATTCTGAAATTTCTCCTCTGAACTTTACTTTTGATTTTGTACCAGTTAGCGTGTCTCTGATAATTGCCGTGGTTTTAGGATCCAGGCCTTGTTCTTTCACAATTTGGAAAAGAGATTCACGATCCACTGAGTTATAAGCCTTTCTAAAATCTACAAAGGTACAAACTAGTTTTTTATTGTAAATTTTTTGATGTCTGAGAATTAGTTTGAGGACTAAAATCTGTTCCGGGCAAGATCTATTTGGCCTGAAACCTGCTTGATATTCGCCAATTTTCCATTCAAGTTGTTGTTGTGCTCGGTTCAGAAGACATTGAGAGAGGATTTTGTATGTGACTGGAAGAAGAGAAATTCCTCTGCAATTATTAACATCAGTTTTGTCTCCCTTCTTATGAAGTGGGTGAATCAAGGCGGTTTTCCATTCATCAGGAATTTTTTCAGTTTGCCAAATGTTTTGCATGATTGAAGTAATTTCTTTAACGATTTTTGGACCAGCTGCCTTTAAAAGTTCTGCAACAATTCCATCTTCACCAGATGCTTTGTTGTTTTTCAGCCTATGAATTTCTTTAATGATTTCCTCTTCATTTGGTGCAAGTGAAACTGGATTGCATTGTTGGGGAATTTTTGGTGGAAATCTTTCTGTGGGCTCGGGGCAATTTAGAAGATTCTTAAAATATTTAGAAAGTTCTTTGCAATTTTCTTGGTTGTTAAGAGCCAACTGTCCATTTTCCTTCTTGAAGCAAAGATTCTGGGGTTGGTACCCCTTTATTTTGGTTTTAAAAGTTTTATAAAAATTTCTGGTATTGTATTTCTGAAAATCTTCTTCAATTTCTAAGAGTTGACTCTATATATATATATATATATATATATATATATATATATATATATATATATATATATATATCCATAAGATATATCTCATAACATTTTATAAATTCTATAAAATTTGGGGTTTGGCCATAGCTTTTATAAAATATTTGACAGTATAATAGGGGCCATGGTCAGGTTAGACTCTGCTACATTCCATAAAATATATCTCATAACATTTTATAAATTCTATAAAATTTGGGGTGTGGCCATAGCTTTTATAAAATATTTGACAGTATAATAGGGGCCATGGCCAGGTTAGACTCTGCTACAACGGGGAATTAGTGCGCGGAAATTTTGAGAGCTTAAAATTTTAGGTGGCAGTCAAGGAAACTCTGCAAGCTTAGTTTTCTGTCCGCTTGCGTCGTTAGTTCTCTGGTAATCCATCGAGGACAATGGGACAGCAATAAGGCTGTTGGTTTCAGTTATCATTATGAAAAGTCCTGCGTCGTTAATGGTTTGATGGACTGATTAGCATAATTTATAAGCATTATTACTGACACCACGCCAGTACTACCCACAAACGACCCTAAGCGCTAGTGTTTCCAGTACAACGTTAAAAATTATGAAGTGAGTTGTATGAGACATGTGTTGTAGACTTTTCAAAATATCGCTTATCGTCTATCGTTTCTAAGGGTCTACCGTCATTTATATCTCAAAATATGTACCATTCCTATAATTACTCGTTAGTATTATTATTATTATTATTATTATTGTGGTTGTTGTTGTTGTCAGAGTCAGTAGATGAGTGATCAGGACGTGGAGCTCATGTATCGGAACTCAGGAAGTCGAATCCACCTGAGGACAATGATTATTTTCTCTTTTAAACTTACAAATCCACTGCACTATACACCTACGTGGTACAAGGACACAATTTCTAAATCAATATTAAACGACCTCTGTGTTTCTCACGGTTATCTTGCACTCATGTCAGAATTGCCATTGGTAGGGTACACAAGGAAATTCAAGAATTTGGGAGTGCGACGTGCTGGCAGCGAATAAACGAAATGTAATGTGAATGGGAACGTCTGTATTTTCGTACTGTCACACGGTGGTTGAGGATCAGCCAGATTTTTTGTTGTTGTATGTTGACATACATTATCCTGTCTGTTAGTTAATTTGCAATTTTTTTTGCTATTCTTCCATGTGTTCGGAGAGCTAGTAGGAACGGGCTATCATAAAGGAGGGTGGCAAATATGCTACACCGCTACTGCGTCGAAAAATTGGGAGTATGCACTGGCCCTAGAGGAACATTATAAGAAACTGTACAGGCGATGTGGAAGTGTAAGTGCACCGTAACACATCCCTGAATGTGTGACCCGGTTCTCTTATTCTTGTAAGTTCCAAAATGTAGATCACTGGTAGTTGTGGGCTGGCGTTGATCTATTTAACGTGACGAAAGCGCACCCGGAAACGTCTTACTGAAGATGACAGAAGCTGCGACAGTCTATCTTCACACTATAATTTAAGTGTGTAGTCCGACGGATATATTTGAAGTTTTCCCATTAACAAGAAGAACTTAACTTGGTACAGATCAGTTTATTGTTTCTCCAAATATTCGTCTTTAAAACTACTCTCGCATACAAACAATTTCTGGTAACATATTATCCCTCTGTTGTTGGTATCTGAAAAACTTGGTCTCTTAATAATTTAACAACTACATGAGATTATGAAAAGATCCGTCCACAAATTTTTCGTTTGACGCAAAGGTACATTTGAGTCGTTATGTTATCACGGGCAATGAGACATTAATTAAATGTTTTTATCCGAGAGGTAATCAATTGGGTTGCAACCTGTGCGGCAACTGTAATTGTTACAATGAAGAGAATGGTGCGACATTTTCGACTTTTTTGTTTTTCATCGATGACTTGTATTTAGTGATCTTCAGTACTCTAAAACAATGATCGCGACTTATCCATTGTCATCAAAGATTCACGGAGCATTTTGTCTTAAGCGCTTCTCGGCGAATTATTCTTTGTCGGTCCATCCACTAATATCCAAAACATAAGACAGTTGGTTAGCTGCCGACTCTCAGAAACATATATAGTCGATCTGTCTGCTGTTACGATGTTATGTACGGATTAGAGATTTACTCAGTCGAATATTTTGACCATTTCTTTACAAAAATTGACCCGAGTCTGTATTTGAGCCTCAGTCAAATTGTGCAGAACCCATCGAGAAGAGATATATTTCTAAGGCTAAATGTTCATTTACAACGGAATTTAGAGCAGTTTTTGATACCTTTAAGGATACCATTGTTTCAAGTATCGCGCCTGTACTCTACAGTCATGTTGGGCGTGGTATCGGTGGCCTCTGGGGACGACTATCGATTTTCGTCGACCTTCACGAAGGTCATCGTTGACAAACTATGTGGACAGGAAATCTGGAAACCATTTATAAACATCGATGAAACCATCTCTGGTTTTCAGCCGAGTCGTGACGTTGTGTTATCGCAACGTTTCGACGAGTTTCCTACTTGTTATCTTCATTTGAACGTTACGACAACACGACACGACGACTCGTCTGATTATCCTAGAAGGTTTTGTCAATGAAATTCACCGAGAAAGCCTGCATTCCGTTTGTAAACAGTCTGTTCCGAAAGTACTTGATTACTAAAAGTTGAAAGACGTGATTCGGCGCACTTTTATTGAGTTAAGACCTCACGTGAAATCTTCCTTTTTTATATAATTCTGCTCCGGTTACTCGCCAAATTGTAGAGAAGCCATTTTTTTAACAGTAGGCCTAACAAATGCCTTCTGAAACAACGGTACTGTTACATCCCAATAGCGTCCTCTAGTATTCTTTTTTAAAAACTTGAAAGGTGAATACCGCGTCACACTGTAGAAAAATTATTGCTCGGTTAAACTGACGTTTCGGCCACGGTTACATGTTTCTTTCTGAGCCTTCTAGTGTATTTTTGTTGTTTAGGGACCACGATATTCCCCTTCTAAACTCGACATTACGTCACAATTACAAAACCATTGCTTTTATGGGCACCTGTGATGGATGAGGTGGAAAAATATATTGTGACTGATAACTTGTGGTGGAGGGAGTGGGTTTTTGCTGATGTGTATTGATCCTTACAATAAATTTTCGCTCTCATTCCGCCAAGAATAAAGTTTCACATTCTTTCCGTCACAGGAGATCTGTAAAAAGACCGGTTTTAAAGTTGTGACATAATGCCTTGCGCAGTAAAAAGTCATGTCGCACGAACTCCCAACAGCAGACCCAGAAGAAAGCCACTGCACTAGGGATGGCTGTTATTACTGAAACAAACGGTTTTCGGATATATCGGTTTTTCCTATGCCAGTTTAACCTGTTAAAACCGTTAAAAATAACCGGTTTCTGAAATAAAAATTTTTTGGTTTTTTTCCTATAAACGTAGATATCGAACGAAGACTTAACAATTTTGACTCTCTCAGTTTCGAGATTTATACAACCAAAATGTTAAATTAAACAGGCAAATAGCAGAAAGTTAGTCCGTCCAACGTTCGCAGCTTTATCGAAAATGGATAGCTGGTTGAATACCATAAAAATTACAAGTATTCACCTATTGATTGTAATTTTTTGGAACTCTGTTCAAAAATCGTGTTGTAATCAGGGATCATGCAACTATTTGGGTATTACGAATAGTCAGTGGTAAAGATTGGAAATTTAGTTTCAAGAACTCTGTTTTTCGAGTTAATTTGCCACTTGCAATGGCTACAAGCAGATAAAGGCATATTATGTAGACACAGGCTTCACATCAGTTCATTTCTGTTTTCATTGTATATTACGAATGAATTATTGTTAACTTTTTAATCTTTTACAGTTACTGTAATATCCTTCCTCTATTTCATAGAAATTGCAGAAAATTCTTTAATATCTTAAAGCAAATGAATCGTTGTACTTCATTGGCACGTCACTTCATAAAATCATATCCACACTGGGTTTGGCGCAAATCTGCAATACAGCGGATGTCCGGCGGTGACAGCGAGAAACAACCGTATAGACCTGGTGGGGACAAGTCTGGCACACTGCACGTACCTTAAGCGACGACACGTGGCAATATTATTGCCTCAGCAATGCTGTACCAGTTCTTGTGTCATGTGTTTCTTGCGAGTTTCTGTTGCAATGCTAATAAAATAGCACTGATCACTTTTCCCAATTTCTATAACAACGCAATATTTCAAACCAAAGCAAATTTCACTTGTAAAAACTACTTCTTTTTGCCGGCCGTTGTGGCTGAGCGGTTCTAGGCGCTTCATTCCAGAACATCGGGACTGCTACGGTCGCAGGTTCGAACCCTGCCTCGGGCATGGACGTGTGTGATGTCCTCATGTTAGGTAGGTTTAAGTAGTTGTAAGTTCTAGGGGACTGATGACCTCAGATGTTAAGTCCCATAGTGCTGAGATCCATTTGAACCATTTTTTGAACTACTTCATTTTAAAAACGGTCTATTTAAAAACGAAAAGCTGCACCACTACTATTATGGCTACTGGTTATTACATCTTTTTATTCGGTTATTAGTAACAAATAAAATACATCTATTATAACCCAGACAAAAAAATACCGAAAAACATCGGTTATTCAGAATTAAGATAACGGTTTCGGTTTTGACCAGTCGGTTTTTTTCTTCCCTGCGCTGCAGGTTGGTCAAACTTGTTATTTTACAACTCGACTCGGCGCATCTCACCCAGAAAACTTTTATGACAACAGCAGCTGGCCCCGGGAACCTGAGCAATTATATTAAAAGGAAACCCTCGTATGTCATTAATACGGCTACGGTAGCACACCAGAGATCAAACAAAATACGTCGTATACCAGTGAGGCAATGAAACAATCGGATCGGGATTATCGTCGCAATTTGATGATGTGCTTAATCACTTGTAGCCTAAGGCAGCGTCTACACAAAAGTCTGCTTCCGCATCCCCATGACGCACCTACCAGATCGCATCAAGCTGGCACCCGAGTCGGCAGTTAATATCCCCGTAATGTCACAGCTACCCTCCGGGAGCGGCATGGGAAGGGAAAAAAATGCCGTAGGCGCAGTCCTCTCCGGAACATTTACATGTTTCCGTTTTCGGAGGGGTTTGTCCTTTTCGGCACGGGGGTTGATGAAAGTGATCTAAGGGGCTGCGAAGTTTATTTAGACAAGAGTAAAATTCCACAAACACACGCACCCCCGCGGGCGCTTTTGAGTCGTGCCGACCATCTCGTAGTGGGAGAAAGGCGGCGCCGGAATGTTTGCCCCTCACAACTATCCAGACCAAGGAGCCGAGCTGAGCTTGTTGTACATACAATCTGCTGCTGCTGGCGCGCCAGATTCGCTCGCAAAATTTTCGATGGCGCCTCCACCGCCGCACACGCCCGGCAGCTAAATTAATAACGGGATTGCTGCGTTAAGAGCATTTGCAGTATTTATGGGGCACGCGCCTTGAAGCTTTAATGAAACCGCAGCGAGAAGAAACGAGCCGGCTATCGTTTCGGGAGAGGCGCCGTCGTCCCATCGGCCGTAACGCCCTAAACTGAGCGATGGTCTGACTAGTCTCACATGCGCGGGACTCCTGTACGGTCGGCACGGTTTTAATATGTTTTCTGCTACTGTAAATAATTCACCTTTACTGTACCGGGTCAAAGATGATTGGGCGCACTGCAGGAGCAGTGAATAACATCTTTGACTCTATGTTTAGTTTTATCTGTGGTTCACTTGATAGTCACTCAGTGGTGCTGCATTGCGGCATTCTGATTTGTGGCGTAGTAGCCGAGCGGTTGAGGTTTTCAGAGAGTGAGATTGTTATTTGTCAATCTGGGAGAAACTATCAGGAGACGAAAACTTGTTTACAAAAATGTTTCTTTCTTTGTATTAATGGAGAAGATCTTTAGAGGAATTTCTAGTGGTATCCCATGCTTGTGCATGCATGAGATGTTTGTTTATCATAACTATCAAATGAGGAAATATTTGTGCCTTACATAATAAATAATTTTTATAATTAGTGGTAATTTCATCTCTTTGTTTTCATTATGTCACAAATTACGCAATCGACTGAAATGTTTGTAAATTTTGTAACGAGAGAGTTTTATAATCGTTATAGTCTTCTTACGTTGTACCAAGGGCGATTAAAGGGGCGGGGGCGAAGGGCGGAGGGGGCCATTGACCCCTCTGAGAGTTGAATCTAAATTAAAGTCAAATTGTTAATTTTGTAATCTGTGCCAGAGTTAAGCAAGCTAATTTAGAGTCTTGGTCAGTGGATTTAGTCATTTAATTCAGTGTTTCCCACGCCACCTTACTTCGTGTGCCCGATAGAATGTGCTATAACTGTACCACTGATTACTCTCTCCCTCCTGCTCGAATGGTGGGCGCCAAATATTAGCAGGGCTTCCCGATCTTCCACAGCGGCACGCTAAACTAGCAAAATTATAACTCTCAACAAATTAAGAACTTCGGTTTTAAGAGAATTTTATTCTAATTTCAGTTTATTTTCTTTTAATTTGCTTATTAACTCTGTGTTAACAAAAGGCTATTGAGCATGTTGATGTGTGTTAACAATTATATAAAAGAAGTTACTCAGAGAAAGGTTGTAAATGCTACACTTTTCAAGAAATTTAAAAGTTTTTTGTCTAAAATAAAACACAAAATTTTGCAATTCTTTTATCACTTTAGAACAGTAGTTCTTGAGTTCTTTTCTTAACGCTCAAGGAGCGGACCCCTAGGTCTTATTTCGCTTCTAAGCAACCGCCCCCACCCGCAAAACTTCATTAATTCACCACTGTGTTGTACAGTCCTTTTTGTCAACAATCAGAGTTAAATGTTTCAAATAAGATTTTATTCCAAGCAAAGCCCACCTCCATCATTCTTAGTAAATCTTTCATTATTTTGTGGTGTGTACATTGCACCTTACGCCACACGCACAGCAACAGATTGTGTCTGACAAGCAAAAAATAAAAACTTAGAGTCGATTATTTTCCTTTCGTTGCTGCGTCTGCTGATTTTATTTCCTTTCGAGAACAGTACACCAGTGACAAAATAGCATGCTGAGCAAGAGGTAAGTCATTTTTATTTCTGCGGAGATCTCACCTTGCATTCTCATGAGCAAACAGTACATAGTCAGAATTATCAGGTTTGCAAAGCAAGCAGAATAACTTTCAGTGAACCTTCTTGATAATTTGATAAAGTTATTTTTTCCTGAGTAAAGCAGTAATTTATTTTTGTGTGTATTCCGAGTCAAACTTTCCACTTCATGTGACACAACTTTCATAATGTGCTTCGGTACAGTTTCAGTTACATAGTTTTCATTGTGCCCACAGTTACTTTTGGGAGTTCAATTCATTTTGATTATTTCAAATCCGGCTTGTCATTAAGTTTGAAGTTTCGTTCTCACGACACTGTTCGTATGCGCAACACAGGGCCATCTAAAGAACACGTTACGCGAGGAGAAAGTTTTCTAAAACAAAATATTCAGTATCACATGCAGAGATAATTTTTTATAGAAAGCTTACATGTTGTCATAAACGAAACAGGGGAACAAATTTTTGAAGCTTTTGCACATGTGTAACTGGTCCTCAACATCATCTGGATGTTGTTATATCAAACTAAAATATGTTGATTTATTATGTTCATAACAGTATACCCGTTAAATAATACGTGACTCACGAGGATTATTTGGAGACAGATGGTGATGACAATGCTGATGATGATGAGTATGGTAATGTGTTCTGACAAATAGGTGGATTCATCACAGCGTGTTAAATATTTTTCGATCTTTCTGGTTTTCCGCCATACTTTTCATAAATTTGTATGGTCCTCTTCTTAATCAGTATTCCTCTTGAGGCATCCTTTGTTATACAGTCTCTTCTCATCTAATGTCCTAACCGATTTCTTTTCTTAATCTAATCCTTTCGAGTACTTATCTTTCAACCTAGGAGAACTGTGGAAAGGAACTTGGAAAGGTACTGAAATTTAGGAAGGTGTCATATGTGATATTTGTTGGCATTATTGCGTATACACATGCACTACATGTTTGTAATACGTTCATATTTTATTCATGGCAACTTATAAGCAACAATAGATTTTGTTTTTGTAAGAAGCTTTTGGCGCATGACATTAAAGGTGGTAACCCGTTCGATTCCACAACTGAGCCCTTGTATGATACGTTACGCACTGGTCACAAAAATGTGCTGTGCTCTATGTAGCAGTGGTACATACAGTTATTCCGTTTCAAAGTGAAAGGCGTACGTTGTTATATTAGCGTACGTAAGTTGCGTGCTTGCATAATCGTTCAATACACTTATTCAGTTGTGTATGAACACCTATGTGCACCCGTCTTTATGATGCATATTATATGTAACAGTCTCTTTTGTAGTATAGCGCTATGTAATGATATATTAAAGTCATTTTAGATATTGCACTTTCAGCTACGATATGATGCATGTATGTTAAATGTACAAATAAGGTTTTGGCTTTGAATGCGGCCTTCATGCCATGAATGATGATTGACGCTTAGCGTGGTGCTGTTTAATGTTTATGCATTGCGTAACTGAAGATTTGGTGCCAAAGGTTACACAAATAATGTAATTTAAAGAAGGTATAACTGTTTTATGTCTATCAACTTATTTTATTTTTATAGGTAGTTTGCGGATAACCAAAAAAAAAGTCTACTCGTATTTTAGATTATAGGATTGACTACCTGTACGGAATGTAGTGACTTTTGGTACTGTACTTTGTATTAAGAATATACAGGAAGGTGCGCTATGTCGTTACCTCTTGGCTTCGTAAGTTTCATTTGGATGCACTGTTATTTTGTAAAACAATATTGTTAACATAACCGATATTTTTCCACTTTCTAAAAATGTTATCAATAAATGGCGGTGAGTCCTGTAGCACTATAGCAAACTAATAGGCAGCCATATGCGCATGATCATATTTATGAGGGCGACGTCTACCATCGTGTCCTGTTGACTACTGATAGTTATATCTGCCAGTCTAGTTGTGTCGTTTATGTGTAATAATAGACACATAGGCTATCTTATCAAGAGAGTACTTGCTGCTCACGGTTTGAATTTCTGCAAAATAAAAAAAAAAAAAAGGAAAACTAATCGTGCCTTTTGGCACCATATTGTATGAACAGTTACGGTTAATAAAGTTGTACGTCTAAAAGCATATAAGTACTTGTAATATGGACACGCATACTGCAGGTGAACATCGTTGTACAGCGTGTACTTTGTAATATTCCGACAGCAAATAAAATTCTATGAATATTTCGTCCCTAAAGGACGGCGTCATGAGAGCTGCAACTGTTGATAAATAAAAATAAAACAGTTTTCTGCGTCAGTCACTTATTTATTTGGCCAAGACGCGTTTCCATGATTCGGTTGGAGAACTATTAGAATGTGAACAACATCACAATTTATTTATTATAGTAAGTATATTAAATGCATATGTAAGAAAAAGATTACATTATACATAAACAAAGTAGGTTGAACATATTGAGAAATGAATGGAGATTGTTAGAAAACTTGCTGTGCATTGAGGATAATATGAATGATTCAAGTGCTTTGTAAAAGCTTTTGAAACAATTGAGCTTATTTCGTTATTGTCGTTCAGTAGACTTTCCCCGAGTTCCTTTCTGTGGATATAGATTTCTAGTTCTTCATTCAGAGGCATTTTGTGTCCTTTTCTCAGTGCGTGTACTACCGTAACGTTGATTTGTACTTCGTCAAATGGATGTCCTGTATCTTTTATATGAAAGGCTATTGCTGACTTACGTGGATTGTCGGAAGTCATTGATGTGAATGAAATGGGAAACATAAAATAAGTAGCTGCAGCTAAAGCCACACAAACAGGAAATTAAGCTAAAAAATTTAAAAAAATAGTGTGAACAAAATAACCACCGAGAAGCAAGAAAATACACTAACGACATGCATACCCTTCGTCGGTAAAATCTCTCAAAAATTTGCCAAAATCTTCAAACGACATAAAATAAGATCCTAACAAACAATAACATTTGCCACAGATATCGTATAACTTAAAAAGGAGAACACGAGAAGGTTTCGTATTATGGCATACATAAAATCATATGTAGCAAATGCCCAGCTCAGTACACAGGTCAAACAGCCCGTAACATTGGCATTAGAATCAAAGAAAACGTCAACGCCTTCCGATAAAAACACCACGCAAATCTGCAACAGCCTCCAATACAAAAGATACGGAACATCCATTTGACGATGTAAAAAGTAATCTTAAGGTTCAACAAAAACCGAACAAAGGATTCAACATGTCTCCGTATGAACAACTAGAAATCGATATCCACAGAAAGAAATTTTCGAAAAATGTAGTCAACGACAATATTGAAACAGCCTAAACCAACTGTTTCAAAAAAGCATTCTCATAACTACAAATTTCAGTGCACAGCGATTTATCCAACAACCCCCAGTGTCTGTATATGATCTGTTGTATTCATTTTAATACATATGCATTTAACATAATAATTGAATGGTGGACATGCCCATATTCTGTTGCAGCCCACTCACATTTTCAAAATAAAAAGACTTGTTCATTTATACAAATATTTAATAAATTAATTGAATTGTGATTTAGAGTAACGAATAGCCAAGATAGAGCTATTGCACGTTTCAAATGTCTTTGTACCTCATGTAAACAAGCATAAGTGACAGTATAAACATAATGTACAACGGAGAGGACGTACAACAAATAGTATTACGCAGACTTTTACCTCTCTATTGCCCTTGTAAGTACAATTTACTCTCAGAAATTCGCGTATTTTAACTTTGAAAATGAGTTTCGTAAAGAAACATGTTTTTATCATCAGCAAAAGACGCAGCATAACCTACATTGCCATTGGTCTGCTGCTGCGGAAACGTTTCTGTGTTCTTCAGTAACATCAGCAACGTAGCTAAGCAGTTCTCTACTCGAAGATGATTATGTGAACCATCGAAACGCGGACTGGCAAAAAAAAAAAAAAGTGACTGACTCATGAAACTGTCCTTTTTGTGTATACAATATTGTACGGTATATTGTTAGCTGCCTTTTTAATTTCACTTAGGACTGCAGTGTCATCATTAAATCTTACAAATTCTATTTTCCTTCCTCCGTTTTTCTTTTATTTGGAGTGTTAACTGAATCACCGAAACAGATAGTAAACGTGCCACGTGAAAGGTAACAGCTGCCAGTTATAATTCTTTTTAATTTGTTCTATCATCTCATCTTCTGTTTTTAATCGTTGTGTAACTCATCGAATGCTTATCAGTCTACTTTTTCAGTTAATTCCGATTAGACAGAGTAACTATTGCTAAAGGAATTAACACAAATTATTGATAAACACCAGTGTTATTCTACAATATACGATCAAAATATAATGCTTCTTATGGTTAAATCATACGAGTAACATCAGTGATGGGTAATATACTAACCTGATTTAAAACGCTCGTTCACAAGTGCACGAGTGGCGACTCAATTTTTCACACAGATAGATGATAAGGCACGTAGAACTTAATGCAAAGTTAAGAGTATCAAAATGACCCTGACATCAATCGTAATGTTCTACCGATGTTACTACAAGATGTTTGACTGCATGACAGATTGGCGATATACTTCAAACATGATGGATGTCCGGCACATAGCTCGCGTGCGGTTGAAGCGGTATTGAATAGCATATTTCATGACAAGTGGATTGGCCGTCGAAGCACCATACCAAGGCCCGCATGTTCACCGGATCTGACGTCCCCGGATTTCTTTCTATGGGGAAAGTTGAAGGATATTTGCTATCGTGATCCACGGACAACGCCTGACAACATGCGCCAGCGCATTGTCAATGCATGTGAGAACACTACGGAAGGTGAACTACTCGCTGTTGAGAGGAATGTCGTTACACGTAATACCAAAGGCATTGAGATTGACGGACATAATTTTGAGCATTTATTGCTTTAATGTGGTATTTACAGGTAATCAAGCTGTAACAGCATGCGGTTTCAGAAGGGATAAGTTCACAAAGGTACATGTATCACATTGGAACAACCGAAATAAAATGTTCAAACGTACCTACGTTCTGCATTTTAACCTAAAAAACGTACCTGTTACCAACTGTTTGTCTAAAATTGTAAGCCATATGTTTGTTACTATTACAGCGCCATCTGTCACAAAGTGAAAAAAGTGGTCCAACTAAAACATTCATATTTCTTTACGTACTACACGAATATGTAATAAGAATGGGGGTTCCTATTAAAAAAAACGCAATTGATATCCGTTTGACCTATGGCAGCGCCATCTAGCGGGCCAACCATAGCGCCGTCTGGTTTCCCCCTTCAAGCTAGACAAGTTTCGCCCTTTGTAGTTTTTTTCGTTTGACGTTTATTTCGTGAGATATTTGGCCCGGTCACGATCAATGGACCACCCTATATATATATACGAGGGCCGTTCAGAAAGTAACCTCCGGTTGATTTAAAAAAATACACCAAGTTAAATAAAAATATTTTAATATATACATCTTACAACTACGTCTTTGCACTATTTTTCTACATAGTCTCCATAGCGATTGAGGCACTTATCGTATCTCTTCACAAGCTTTGAAATTCCTTCTGCATAAAAATCACCCGCTTGTGCCTGGAGCCAGCCTGTGACCGCATCTTTGAGCTCCTCGTCGTCATCAAACCGCTGTGACCCGAGCCATTTCTTCAAATGCATGAAGAGGTGATAATCACTTGGCGCCAGGTCTGGGCTGTAAGGTGGATGGTTGATAACGTCCCACTTGAAGGACTCAAGAAGGGCCGTTGTTCTGCGAGCAGAGTGAGGACGGGCGTTATCGTGCAAAAAAACGATACCGGAAGTCAGCATACCACGGCGTTTGTTCTGTATAGCCCGTCGTAACTTTTTTATTGTTTCACAGTACACGTCTTGATTAATGGTCGTACCACGTTCCATGAATTCAACCAACAACACCCCTTTGGCATCCCAAAACACCGTTGCCATCAGTTTTCTGGCAGAAAAATCTTGCGAGGCTTTTCTTGGTTTGGTAGGCGAATTTGAATGTGCCCACATCTTTGATTGTTCTTTTGTCTTAGGGTTCACGTACTTAATCCAGGTTTCGTCACCGGTCAAGATTCTGTTTAACAATGGTTCTCCTTCGTCCTCATAACGTGACAGAAAGTCTAATGCAGAGGCCATTCTTTGAGTTTTGTGGTGGTCGGTAAGAATTTTGGGCACCCATCGTGCACAGAACTTACGGTAACCCAATCTTGCTGTCACTATCTCGTACAAGAGAGTCTTAGAAATCTGTGGAAAACCAGTAGACAACTCCGACATTGAGAAACGTCGATTTTCACGAACTTTTGCATCAACTGTCTGAACGAGTTCGTCAGTCACCAATGATGGTCTACCACTCCTCTCTTCATCATGAACGTTTTCTCGTCCACTTTTAAATAAACGTACCCATTCACGGACAACTCCTTCACTCATAACTCTTGGTCCGTACACGGCACAAAGCTCACGATGAATAGCTGCTGCAGAATATCCTTTGGCTGTAAAAAACCTTATGACAGCACGCACTTCACATTTGGCGGGGTTTTCTATTGCAGCACACATTTCAAACTGCCACAAAAACTAAACTAGCGCAGGTACGACGTTCACTCGACCACGGCTTGATGCCGACTGACCTGTTGAGTGCGTGAACGCACAGATGGCGTCGCTACTCCCCCCACAACCCGCACTGTGACCAATCGGAGGTTACCTTCTGAACCGCCCTCATATATATATATATATATGTATGTGTGTGTGTGTGTGTGTGTGTGTGTGTGTGTGTGTGTGTGTGTGTGTGCGTGTAAGTGGGTAGTTGGGTGCATTGTGTATGTAGTGTGTTGTGAAGTGATATGAATTAACAGAGTACTTGGATTTTTTAAAATTTGGTATTTCAAATATCAATGCCGATATTTGCTTCCATGGAAAACCTAGACCTGGATGAAAGTCCTACAGAAGAAAGGATACGTGAGGGAATGAGATATAGAGGAGCTGAAAAAAAATAAATTTAGTAGTTTTGTGGTATATATTGAGGACTAGTCGAAAACATGTTTAGAATAATTAACTGAGCAAAAAGTGCGAGTTCATTATATTACCACTGTACCACCTCACTCTGTCCCAACGCGTTCTCTTCTGAAACACCAGGGAAATTACGAGCAAGAGCGCCTATCGACTCTTTGAAAAAGTTTCCGGTGCATTAATTCACAGGCCCTTCAACTAGCGGTTTTTTAAGTATGTTTTCATATTTACTCACAAAATCCTTGAAATCACTTGGCGCGATGGCTGACGGGAACTGTCTGGAACGACCCAAACCGAAGTTACTAGACCGCCACTGACATCGTTAGCTGCCAACCTAGCCTGGCATCATTAGCTGATAATTCTGAATTCGGCATGTCGGCTGCTTTGGTGCACCAAAGCAGACATGGCACCCGGAGTGGCAGAGACACGGAACAACGCACAGCGCAGCAAAGACAGTAGACAGTGGTGTCAACAATGCCAGTGTAAAAATTGTATGTTGGGCAAAGTTTGGTAGAGATCCCGGACAAGTGATTTTGTTCCAGTGTCGTAGAGTGCACCTAAAAAGTTTGAAGTTTTTATCGAAGTGATTATTTCGACACCATGTCTTTTATTTATCATTCTGAAATACCCTTTGATGATCAGAAATGAATATGTTATGTCTTTTCGAAGTTTGTGTCTTTTGGAAACTGAGGTGGCGACCATTCGCAGAAAACCACTCGATAACATTTTCACTGTTATGAAAAGGATAGTTGCTGCTCACCATATAGCGGAGGTGCTGAGTCGCAGATATGCTAAGTCGCAGATAAGTACAACGAAAAGACTGTCAGAAAGTGAACTGCCGGCCAACAAGGTCTTCGTCGGAAACACACTACACACAAATGAACACGGTCTCTGCCTGTTGTCGCCATGTGAGTGTGAGTTGCGTTTACGTTGAGTGTGTGTGTATGTTGTCCATTTGCGACGAAGGCCTTGTTGGCCGAAAGTTCACTTTCTGACACGACTCAGCATCTTCACTATATGATGAGTAGCAACAATTCTTTTCATAAAACTGTTACATTCCATCCTTGATTTTCCATTGTCCAATAAAGTTTTCGAGAACATTATGTACCAATTTTTCTTTTGCCGTGGGTCTGTTTGGGTTGACCTCAGTACTAGTGTCATCTGCAGAAAGTACTGACTCTGGAGCACGCGACTAATATTGTTAAATATTAACAGTGTTAATATTGTTACGACTGACCAACATAAATATTGCTACTGTTGGAATATATAAAAAATGAGAGCTTCAGAAACTGAGTCTGCGTGATAAAGAGTTCGTAGAGCCATCGCAGCGCCGCAGTGCGGCCTAGCACGGTGAGACTTACTTGTCTTGGAGCGGGGCTCCCGCGGTCCGTCCACCGTCACCTTGATGGCCTTGTTGTACGTCGCCATCTGCGGTGGCGACGAGCTCACCGTGATGGTCAGCGTGAAGCTCTTCCCTGCAACAGCACAACCGCCAACCGTCAGCCGGGGGAACATCCACTGCCTGTCTCGAGAGAGGAACGCAGCGATTACAACAGCAAATAATTCTGAAACCATGCGCGCTGCGGAGAGAAACTCTGTAAAGGACTTCATAAGTAGACAAGATGGGCTACTCCTCAGAAACTTTTGAGATAACAAGTAAGCACATCGTACAAAAGGTTTGTCATCTACAGGAGACACCACGCTAACGCTCTGTAACAGTTCCTATAGCGTTGATAATGGCTTTATTTCGGGGAAGAAGAGAGACTAAAAATTTATTTAGTTTTTTCATATCCACCCAAAGCCACCTATTATTATTATATCTCGCAGAGCCACCAAATTGCGGGGCGATGACTCTTTCGTTAAGCGCGCTGTTACAACTGGCGTCACACGTTGTATATAGGATTAAGATTGGGTGATTTACGGGGCCAGTTGAGAACCTGAACTATGACGCAAACTTCTGCATGCTGAGAACTGGTGCGCCCAGAGTCGGCAAACTGTTCTGAGATTTAATTGACTACTGAGGGATTTCTCATGGTTTAGTTAAGTCACGTCTAAATACTAGCGGCTTCATTTGGAGCTACTATGAAGCATGGTATGTTATAGGGTAGAATTAGTAAATATGAAAAATAAAATATAGAAAGAACAATTCACACATCAGATATAATTAGAAAATTGTATTTGGAAAACACCACGTGATATTAAACATTAAGCGTGATATTCAAGGTATGGCACCCGAATGTAATGTGGAATTTTATTTTTTATTTTTTATTAGAACGATGTACCGACAACTCAAAATACACTGATTGGAAAGGCAAAACTAAAGACAGAAAGCTGTTTTCAGTTATGTCTTTTTTTTTTTTTTACCTGTTCCTAAACATTACCAAATACATGGATTACCACCAACGACAATTGATGATTGCTATGTTTCTCTACGTCTCGAACGGTTCGGGGAATTTACGTCAGAGTTCGAGAAAAATCGGGCTCTCCTCATGCTTTAGAACAAACGGCCCGTTACCTTGCAGATGCTGTTGGTAGTATCTCCACTATGAGATTTGACATCATTATTAATGTACAATGGATTTTTTAAATAGAAATAACTGTGAAAGAGTCTCAAATAGCTTGTTGAGTGCGTACGTAAAAACAGAAAGTAATAAATTAATAAAGGTTCGCAATCACGATTCATTCCGACTCTCAAGCTTTTTCTTGTCCCATGATCCAGTGACAGATCATGACACTGTGATTCATTCTGACTACCTGGATTACACCAAGTTTGATATTGTTTACTCTGTTTACCGAGAATTTATTTCCGAATTAATCTTCTTCCCCGCTTCGTCTTAATTTTACCATCTTGTCTTCAAATTGACTAAAAAACTAGTTACATCTTTACCCGTTAATCTAACATGTGAACAGCGTTCGACATGATCGTTTGCTACCCACTAATCGTTACCCACTCGATAAAACGTTATAGCATCTTATAACCAGAAAACTGGGTTCCACATTTGAAGGACAACGTTTTCGCCCTTTACTGTCACATTTACTTCAGAATCACTATAAATTTTAATATACTTTCGAAATTTTATCAAATACAACAGCCTTATTAATCACTTCGGCGTATCGGGAATTCAAATGCCGGTTCGAATGCGTTTATCATTTACCAGCCATATCATTGAAGTAGAGACACAGATCTTTGGTTGGAGCTCCACATTGGATTTATCTGTGATGCTTCTCTGAAACGTAGTCAACTAAACAAAGTAATAATGCTAAACAAGAAGCAGAATAACGATCGACGTTTCACGAGAGATGGCTTTTACACGTGTAACTTTTCAGGTGTCTTCCAAGTTATTAGCCAAATGACATTTAACAACCAGATGACCGTAGACCCCTTGAGCTGTACTGCTGTACCAATGGGTGAATCTTACGTTGTATGTGAAAAGCGTATCAGACGAACAGATGACAAATAACGGCTGGGTTTCTCAAAAATTAGTCATGAAATTCGGATCTTATCAAATACTTATTTCTGTAGTTTCAACGAAATATAATGCTTTGTTTGCAAATTCCCAATTGTCTACAGCCGACTTTGATATGTAGTCGTGCATAAATGCCTAATGAAGTTGACCGAAATGCCATGATGTAAGTTTCACCGCAACGAAGAAATAAGAGCAGGATAAAAGAGCATCGCTGATCAAGTATTTTTTAGTTCGTAATGAAGATTTTAATATATTTTTCACCACGTCATGACGGAATTTTCGATGCAGTGCTACTAATTTCTAAAGTAGTTTCTTGTGAATGCCCGTTACACTACTTTTTTAAAAAAAGGAAATTGAATCGGAAAGCCTCTGTCATCGCACAAACTTGAGCACTTTGCAACGACATTACATTAACTGTTCAATTGTAGTTTAGCAGAAATACTTCTACATTTCCCAAGAAAATCTTGTTGCTATAATACATCGCTCGTCACCCACTTCCCATAAGGTAGGAAAATAAGGTAATGTGTACAACTTACGTTAGATGTTTTGTCTAATTCTGTAAAAATTACAGATTTCAGTTAGGCAATTATTTAGCATATAACACAGCCAATACGCCGGCGAAACAAAGTCGCAGGCACAAGTAACATCTAATAGTTGACCTACATTAACGTTTCTGAGTTCTATTTTGATTAGCAGCCTCTTTGTTTCTACGAATAAACTGACCTGAAGGTATTTTGCTGTTTCTGAATGTAGAGAAACGGACCATCATGATAATAGAAATTTCATTTACTCCTTTCCTTGTAGGTATTTATGTAAAAATTCTTTTTGTATATCCACACTGTAAGGTTCTCTTCTGCTAGCCAACTCTACCCGTGACAGTTATCCCCATACTCGCTGTATAAGAGCTCTAGTCTTGCACCACGGAGATTTTACAGACCTATACGTCTCTGTCTCCCGTATCGATAGCCATATGGTGTCGATCGAGCTAAATGTCATTATTCACACTTATTTTTTAAATTTTAGTCAGTCCACAAAGCAGTCGTAAAAATGCCTGAACTTATATTTCTCTGGCGCCATAACCACCAGCCATTTACAAATAATAATTGTAGGTCTTCTGATTCAAGTATTCTAATTCTCTTCATCTACATGTCGCTTATTGCAAGAGTATCTGAAGCAGGCAACAATCAGGTCTGTAGAAAACGGCAGTGCTTCATTAGATAACCTCCAACATAATTAACATAATCCGAATAAAAATGGTTCAAATGGCTCTGAGCACTATGGGACTTAACATCTGTGGTCATCAGTCCCCTAGAACTTAGAACTACTTAAACCTAACTAACCTAAGAACATCACACACATCCATGCCCGAGGCAGGATTCGAACCTGCCACCGTAGCAGTCGCGCGGCTCCGGACTGAGCGCCTAGAACCGCTAGACCACCGCGGCCGGCTAATCCGAATAACCCGTCCTTTCATACAAGCAGGGAATTTTAAAATCACTTTTGCGTTTTCTTTCCTGTAAATGCTAGTCTTACACATTAAATTTGAATTGTGAAGGCGTACGCACTGTGAATGCACTGTAGAAATACCCATGGAGTGAGCATTCACATCAGTCCGGAACCAAGCGGCTGCTACAGTCGCAGGATCAAATCCTGCCTCGGGCATGGATGTGTGTGATGTCCTTAGGTTAGTTAGGTTAAAGTAGTTCTAAGTCTAGGGGACTGATGACCTCAGATGTTAAGTCCCATAGTGCTTAGATACATCTGAACCTTTTTTTTTTTTTTTTTTTTTTTTGAGCATTCACAGAAAGGCATTTTTGTGGCCGACAGGCGTCGACTCAAGAGTCAAATGAGCTTCGTCCGTAAGCGCTGTGCTGATTTTGAATGGCAATACATCGCTAGTGCGGAGATATCTCGTTCAAAAGTACTGAGGATTTTGTAGCTGCGTCTCGCAGGAATATTAAGAATCTGTAATCGATACCTGGAATGAACTTGGTACAAAACTTTAAAGAGGTAAAAGCCAAGGCATTTTGCTGGTTTGGGACAAGTGTCACAGTTCGGGTATAAGTATCTTTGTCTTTCTCTTGCATAGCCACCACTATTTACTTCGGATTTGTACTGCACACGACCATCTTGCCGTATCTATTTTTTAATAAATTGTGCTACAGTGATATTGGGTATGACTACCGAGGCATTAATTTGACAGTGGTCAGAAAAACTTCGAATTTGGAGCTATGGCATGAAGCAAATTAGCGATTTATCACTTTGAAGTACGTTCAAGAACTAAATTATTCCGTTTTCGCTTTCTTGTACATTCTTTCTAATTTTTCTTATTCTTGGAAAAACTAAAACATTAATAACACATAGTCATTCATCTCGTCGTAGGAACTTTATGAGTCTTGTAAAATAAGTTTGGAAAAGCGAGTAATACGAAGGAAACGACTTTCATCTATTGGTGATCTGCATGTAAACATTTCTCTACATGTGTGTGGATTCAGCGAATTAACTGATAGCACACTCGTACTCTACTGAATTTGTCTAGCATTTGTGTCATCAGTACGTGGTGATACAGTCACATAAATTACCTCTACTACTGTAAGCCTTCATTACACTGTGTTTCGATATTTATCAACGCATAAAGCACTTCATACTGATAGGAGAAATATAATTATCTTTGCAAAGTAATTTTTCTTATTTTGATGAATTTCGATTTGTTTTTGTAGCATCAACAATTCAGGTTTGTATTTGCAGCAGCAATAGTTCAGCGCCGGTGCTTTTACTAATTAATATGTGAAACCAGAGTAAATACGTTTAACGAAAGTTTCTGTCATAGAGCGAAATGTAAACAACAGTGCCATTTTCGATGTCAGTTACTTTCCACTGCTGTGACTGTATGATGGAGGACAGACTTATCAGACATCACATTGGATTTCTTCGTTCTAAAGGTAGAAAGCTACACATGCTTTTCTTTTGTTGTAACTTGCTTGCAACGAATGGATCCAGTTTCTAGCCGTCACCGAACTACAGATGTAAACAAGTTCAAAACACGGTCGCATTTCATGCACTTTTTAAAATAAATATTCGACATTATAGTTTTTAAAATATTTATCCGTGTCATTAATTACTCTTAGGTCTACGAAGGCTGTCCCCTTTAGATAAATGTTTATCGCTTGTCGTCCTGTCGTGTATCGCATTTAAACTTACGGTGTCATTTTATTACGAAAGCAGGGAATGGAATTACACTCCTGGAAATTGAAATAAGAACACCGTGAATTCATTGTCCCAGGAAGGGGAAACTTTATTGACACATTCCTGGGGTCAGATACATCACATGATCACACTGACAGAACCACAGGCACATAGACACAGGCAACAGAGCATGCACAATGTCGGCGCTAGTACAGTGTATATCCACCTTTCGCAGCAATGCAGGCTGCTATTCTCCCATGGAGACGATCGTAGAGATGCTGGATGTAGTCCTGTGGAACGGCTTGCCATGCCATTTCCACCTGGCGCCTCAGTTGGACCAGCGTTCGTGCTGGACGTGCAGACCGCGTGAGACGACGCTTCATCCAGTCCCAAACATGCTCAATGGGGGACAGATCCGGAGATCTTGCTGGCCAGGGTAGTTGACTTACACCTTCTAGAGCACGTTGGGTGGCACGGGATACATGCGGACGTGCATTGTCCTGTTGGAACAGCAAGTTCCCTTCCCGGTCTAGGAATGGTAGAACGATGGGTTCGATGACGGTTTGGATGTACCGTGCACTATTCAGTGTCCCCTCGACGATCACCAGTGGTGTACGGCCAGTGTAGGAGATCGCTCCCCACACCATGATGCCGGGTGTTGGCCCTGTGTGCCTCGGTCGTATGCAGTCCTGATTGTGGCGCTCACCTGCACGGCGCCAAACACGCATACGACCATCATTGGCACCAAGGCAGAAGCGACTCTCATCGCTGAAGACGACACGTCTCCATTCGTCCCTCCATTCACGCCTGTTGCGACACCACTGGAGGCGGGCTGCACGATGTTGGGGCGTGAGCGGAAGACGGCCTAACGGTGTGCGGGACCATAGCCCAGCTTCATGGAGACGGTTGCGAATGGTCCTCGCCGATACCCCAGGAGCAACAGTGTCCCTAATTTGCTGGGAAGTGGCTGTGCGGTCCCCTACGGCACTGCGTAGGATCCTACGGTCTTGGCGTGCATCCGTGCGTCGCTGCGGTCCGGTCCCAGGTCGACGGGCACGTGCACCTTCCGCCGACCACTGGCGACAACATCGATGTACTGTGGAGACCTCACGCCCCACGTGTTGAGCAATTCGGCGGTACGTCCACCCGGCCTCCCGCATGCCCACTATACGCCCTCGCTCAAAGTCCGTCAACTGCACATACGGTTCACGTCCACGCTGTCGCGGCATGCTACCAGTGTTAAAGACTGCGATGGAGCTCCGTATGCCACGGCAAACTGGCTGACACTGACAGCGGCGGTGCACAAATGCTGCGCAGCTAGCGCCATTCGACGGCCAACACCGCGGTTCCTGGTGTGTCCGCTGTGCCGTGCGTGTGATCATTGCTTGTACAGCCCTCTCGCAGTGTCCGGAGCAAGTATGGTGGGTCTGACACACCGGTGTCAATGTGTTCTTTTTTCCATTTCCAGGAGTGTATTTCCCAGAACTTAGACCGAGCGAGGTGGCGCAGTGGTTAGACACTGGACTCGCATTCGGGAGGACGATGGTTCAATCCCGCGTCCGGTCATCCTGATTTAGGTTTTCCGTGCTTTCCCTAAATCACTCCAGGCAAATGCCGGGATGGTTCCTCTGAAAGGGCACGGCCGACTTCCTTCCCTATCCTTTCTTAATCCGATAAGACCGATGACCTCGCTGTCTGGTCTCCTTCCCCAAAAAACAACAACAACCAGAACTTAGATTTAACATCTCAGAGATGCTTTTGACTTTATATCCCAGTGCGTCTTCTCTTTAGTAACATACGCTGCTAAAAAAGATAACATCAGGAACAGGATCGCAAAAATCATTAAAAAGTTATCACTTAACAAACAACATGAAGCCGAGAACCCATACGAATTGCAAAATTGAACATTTCTCCGCACAAATAAAACTGAGCAGGCTCCAAGTCTGTAACTTCAAAAGATGGCAGGGATTTGTTTTTTCTTGTCGGAGGGATTCGTTTGGAGAAGCGCAGTGATATCAATGTGATTCTGAACGTAGGCTAATTCCAGAGAATTCCAAATTACTTGTCAACCGAATGATTAAATATTTTGCGTCGGTAGAATAAGCATTTAGTTCCATAATAATAATAATAATAATTAATAATCACAGCTAACCATGAGCAGTAATTTCTAGTATTGTTACCTTAATGTCAAGAACTGTCAGTCCCGCGGAATTAAAAATACTTGAAGCCAATATTTGTATCTGTCGACTACGGAATTCATCACATATTTCTAGGGAAGTAATAGTGCCGTATGATCCCTGTGTACAAATATCTATAGCCAGATACTAAGAAAGAAATTTGATAAGCATGTGGCTCTCATTGCTGACTACTAAAACAGCTGTGTGAGCTGTTGTGTTATAACGGCAAACAGAACAAAATGAAATAAGCCATTACGATCACTCAGATATCACTGAATGTATGAAGCCAAATGCCTGGAAAGTTCCTTCGAAAAGGACATGGTCTACTTCCTTCCTCCCCTTCTTTCAGCTGCCACAGACCTTGCATACGATACTTTATGCACCAATCTCCACTTATTGTTCTTCTTCGTTAAAATTTCATAATTTAATGCAGTGAAAATGGAAATTTCTTTTGCTCTTATAGTAATCTACATGACGCACACGTCTTGAATTTGACTGAACTGCGATTTTAAGCTTTTATAATGCTGTTTTTTTTTTACGTGCAGTGGTTAATTGCTGTCGCTTCTTTTTAGCGCGCTGCATTAAAACAACAACAAAACAAAAATCGCCGAATGAGATCTGAAGCATTCGAACATTTTCCTTCTGCTATTTTCGTATCAAAGATTAAACAAACACATAGACTTCAGTAGCATCGGCATAGGCAGATTTTTGCTTGAATTATTGCTGAGTACCGCGTGTGCACTAATAGCCTCTACCACTGAAGTAAATACGAGTCCATACTGGAGCAAAATGACGAATTCTGTTAGGTGAGCGGTACCATTGTTTAGCTGTCGTACGAAATGTAATCGCTGCCTAAAAAATTATACCATTCGGACCACCGTTGATGACAATTTTGGTTCGTAACTCGTATTGGTGTTGCAAGTAGTTTAGCCGCCACTGGTTGGAATAAACAGCAAAATATTTAATGTTACATTTTACAGCAGGTTGTTAAATCTGTCTTAAACGGTCCGAGTCGTAATGAGTTTTGTTTCGACTTGTCCTTACTGTTAATTTATTACCTGACCACTGTCATCAACCGATTCATTACACGAAACAATTACAGATTATTTTATACTACACAATACATACCTTTTCGAGTAAGTTAGAGGATGAGAAATATTTCTCCAACATTCTGAGCTCTTTGGCAAGCTGCATAACGATTCGTAGAGAGAAAATAATTTACTCTGTGAATAATAATAACAAATGTTTCATTTATTCTATAAATAAACCGTGAGAGTTTCAACTAAATAAGCAGAAAATGAATTTCCATATAAAACAGTTCAGAATAAAAAAATGGTTCAAATGGCCCTGAGCACTATGGGACTTAACATCTATGGTCATCAGTCCCCTAGAACTTAGAACTACTTAAACCTAACTAACCTAAGGACATCACACACATCCATGCCCGAGGCAGGATTCGAACCTGCGACCATAGCAGTCGCGCGGCTCCGGACTGAGCGCCTAGAACCGCTAGACCACCGCGGCCGGCAGTTCAGAATATTTTCAGATCTAGCTAATATGGAATTTGTAAGGTATCATATAATCCACAGTTATACTTGGCTGGAGACTTCACTGTGGAAAGTACTCGCCAGTTTTATTGGTCAACTTAAGTACTCTATACGGTTCTGCTTGCACATCGATGCAGTAAATGGCAATATTGGTTTTCGCATATGCCAGAGAAACTTAACGTAAGCCGACAAACACTGAGAGGAAAGAGCAGCGGTTAAACTCATCTGTCAAAGTACGGTGATTAATGGTTTATCGTTTTAGTCATGAAGCATTATAAACAAATACTATTTGTATTTTATCGATTAGACTTTAGTCTTTACACATTTCTGGTACACACCGAAGTTGTCTCATTACGATTGTTCTTACGTTTAGGTCCAACTGGCTTACATAGTCCTGAAAATCCATCATCAATCTAGATTGAAATGGATGTTTATTTTCATATTTGACTAAATCATTCGTTGTCTAGTTTGTCTATCGTCTCTCTTTATTTTCTGTTTTCTTCAGATACGACAACCACCAAGTTAGTGATAATTCTCCAGTTCGTAACATTGTTAATGAATTTAATACCCTGCCGCAACACGTTAAGAAGATGAAAAATTAAGACATATGTATAGAACTGCTTTTGTAAATCGTGAAGTCGATTATTTAGAAAGAATATTCTACAGCAGCAATGACAAACCTTATTGGTGTCAGAACTTAACGTGTTATATAATGATGAGGATTCTGCTTTCATTTCATCAGACAGTACAGAAATTCATTTCGGTCTGTGTATTACAACCATTCACCTATGCTCCTATGAACGTATAACGAGAACTGTTCATTCACAGACCCAGTTCAGTAACAAAATGATGCTGAGAGGAGGTTACTTTTGACGTTGAACTGCTTGTCCTGTATCGCAATTGTGAATAAAATGTGATGCTTTGGTAGTGAACAAACGGCAGTGTTACTCTCGCCTTTATGTCGTAATAACTTGACTTCCATCCTCCACTGTTACTTGAATGCTGAGTGCAGTGCTCGTTGAATGTTTTTCATTACTACGTTTCCTATATCTGGTGTCTCGTGAAAGACAGACACTTCGGTGCTTACTGTTAAATGACAGTTTGCTATAACGTGAATCCTTTCAAAATTGAACCCGGTTCACGCAGTTTATTGGACTTCAGTCGCCAACAAGGAAATACATTTTCATTGCTGCTATCATAGTTTCCGTTGGTAATTTGTTGTCTTCATAAGTTATCTAATTTCGATTTCAATAATATATACGTTGACTTCGCGCCGCGGCGGCAGCACTTGACGTTTTAAACAACTGGCATGTTTATCCATTATTCATCGGCAATGACTATTGAAAGCTTTGATATGTAGCAAATGAATGATTGTACTAAAAACTAAAAGGGTATGACATCATTAAGAAAGGATAAAACTGTTGAGATTCGCCATTTACACTAGGCCTACCAAAGTCTGACGACCAAAACAAGAATATAATTATTTCTTAATACTCTATTAAACTTACTCTGCTTAGAAGAGAAGTGATTAGAATATTGTATTATTACGTACCACAAACTGAAACTCCCACAGACCTTTCTTAAAAGCTTGTGAGCTGTTTCACTTTTCAGCATCCTCATCGTGTACTGTAGTGTACTACATCTACATCTTAGTCAACATTGCTACTCTGCAATTCACACTTAAGTGCCTGGCAGAGGATTCATCGAACCATTTTCGTACTGCTTCTCTACCATTCCACTCTCGAATGGCGCGTGGGAAAAAGGAACACCTAAATCTTGAGAAAGAATGCGCTCTCATTCAGGTTGCCTGCAACTTTTGTAAAGGGAAACCTGGAGTAGCTTTAGTTTTTTTTTTTAATGGCCTATGATCGTAGAGTGCACAGTGAAATATAAATAACAATGTATTTGTTACTACAAGGTAAACTAAAACACTTTCAGAGAGCAGGTGTAGAGCAATGAAAACACGAAAAGGCTCTGCTCTGAGAGTAGGTCGCGGAAACTTCCGCAGTACAGCTCACGGCTCAGTGCAGATCCTCGTTTACAACAACGATAAAAATAGAGCGGCCGAATTACGCACCGCTTTCTACAACACGCATCAACCAAGCGCACATCTATCAACAATGCGGCAGACGACATGGGAAACTTATTTTAGTATTCCAATTCTTTGAGATGTTTCACGGACAGTTCATAAACAATGTATAGGAAAAAATCACAAAGACGTATTCTTACTTTAGCTTCAGAAGCGGATGTAGTACAATGGACCGCGAATCGAGACCGTGAATATGGATCGGGATAATGCGTAAGACTAAATAAACTGCAAAGGGCCCATATATTTTGAAAAGGCAGACATATATACTGTCTTATCATAATAATCCGAACAACTATTGGTGGACATTAACCCTAGCAGTACCCCCGTGTTTTCCATAACGCGTACTACCAACGGGTTGGGGTAATTTATGACCGCCACAAAAAATAAAAATGTCGTTAATTGTTGTAAACTTTCGGTTAACAACAGTCCTTTCAAATAGGTACTGATGTATAAGAGGGGTCCAGAACCTGAAAACATGTTTCAGCACAATCTCAGCAAAACCAACGCATTTTCTGTAATGTAACACAGAGAGAAAGGGTACTTTCTGACCTGCATGGTTATTAGGAAAGGCAGTTACTTTAGTGCATAAAATAGGGTCCAATGATGTGATTCTAGAAAATACTGATAATACATTCAGTTGTTTATGTTATGTTTTTTCTTTTTATTTGCTAGTGTTTCGGTGACACGGTCCGCCACCACCTTCAGGCCCCTAGGTACAGAAACGTATCATTCATCATACTACATGCAAGCCATACCCTAATAGTAATATTTAATTTTTTAAATTGATGAAATGTGAATTCTATTAGGCTGACCCTAATTTCTTTATATACGTGTGTGTGAGACCAGTACTGAACTAGATGTATAAAGACGTTAACTGCAGGTACGGTTTCCAATGTAATTTATTTGTGAAAACTCGCTTATTCGCTGTCAGTTGTGCAAATTTTTATTTATTTTTTACCGTTTTCATCCGTAGTGACAATCTTCACTGGAAGGAATAAATTGTACGTTAGCTGGATATGCACTGGAGTTACATATCCATCTCATGAACAACTTCTATTTTTATTCCTTCCTGTGAAGATGGGCGCTTCGACCGAAACCGGCAGAAAATTAATAATACATCTGTGCAGCTGACCGTAGTCTCATAATTTTTGAAATTCCCGACAGCTGTATCGAATCAAGTAATTGAATTTTAACATATTTATAATAACTCTCGTAAAACCAAACGGGTTTGTTACTGACAGAATCTCACTATTATAATATACTACGCTTGTAGGAATTTCCCTACAGACTGCATACTTGCCGTCGTTTGACGAAGAGTGTGGAACAGTGTAGGTAGCCATGTACAGACTGTTGCAGTGAACACAATATTTCTGTCCTATAAGGGTAAGTTTTCATTACCATATGTTTCAGCTGTAACCGACTTAACAAAAAGTGTTCTGTTATATGCTTACATTCCATCCCATGCAAATGATGCATTGTTCGCCACAACATTTGACGGTTTTATGTGACCGATGGAAGGCTTCTATAACGTAGCAGGTTTTAGACTCTGTTGAACAAGCCTACGTATCAACAGCGTAAGCCCCTTAGTATTCCGACAGTTATAACAAATTTGTGACAGTGAAGGCACTATCTATAGCTAATGTCTTTATACTGCTCTTACACACGCTTTTGTAATGAAAATTAGTTCAGTCTAGTACAGTTAACATTCCATAATTTAAAAAAGTGAGTGTAGACATTACGATTTTTTCCTTGCGTATAGTACGATCTTTGCTGCAACTACAGGCCTGTAGATTTGGATTGTATCACCGAAATTGACCACAAATAAATAAAAACTAATACAAACAGCTGAACTCCTGAAGGTATTATCAATATTGCCAGTGGTTTTTTAGCCACTTCCTTCAAACATCGTGCATTTTCATCTGACGAGTAGAGAAAATTGCGAAGACTGACTTGCCCGAGATTTGTAAACATTACAACATCCGTAAGCAAAATCTTGCGTGGAAGTTTTCTTAGGTAACCATCCGGTAAAGTGTAACTGATTTTGAAAGTCATTGCCATGAAGCTATTGAAAGGATGAAATGCATTAGAATATAGTATTCGTAGAACACTCCGTCGGCTAATCCCACTCGCACATTCAAGCTGCCTCAAAGTGACATGTACATCGAGTGCTACTGTTGCTAAAATGTTAGTCGTATTTTTTCCTTAACTGCTGTTCTTTCTCATAACGTACTTATACGTCTCACTTCCAGCTTCTTAATGTTTCTTAATGTTAGCAAAGACAGATCGTGAGTGCTTGGCTCGATCAGGTTGCCTTCTAGAACACCACACCATCGCTACTCTAATAGTTTGGCGACATTTGACATGAGTGGAAACCTTGTCCAGTTTTTCGATTGTCTTAACCATTGTGCAATTATGAACAGTTTCACGATCAAGGTGTCTGATAGCTACAACGGCAGAGCATAGAGTCATCAGCTTCAAGCTAGCATGGAAACGCAGGAGATGTTTGTTTACATTTGGTACAGTCGCGCAGACGTTTCTGGGACCTCTTCTGCAGACGGCTGGATAATGTTTCGCGGTGCTGTTTCCTTGTTGCTTGTTTACCATGTTAAACATACGTTTAGTCGTTGAAGTATTCTTCACAGCCTCTTTTCAACGCCACAGGAAAACTATATATAGTTCCATTTTTTTTTCAGATTTGGTGACATACTTCAGCAGCAGTAGACGGTAAAAATTAAGTGCGGGTGTCAGAAATTTCGCCAACTGTACGCAATAATTTATTGAAATTCGTAACTTTCTACAGGATGGCATGAAACAGCGTGAAAAGCTTAGAAAGTTGTTGCAGGGTAGGAAGTGCTGCGAAAAACTGTCACGAAAAACAATTCTACATGTTATGCCATTTCTGTGTTAATTGTGTTGAAGTGTGCCAGTCAGGTCGTTGAGCGCGCATTTCAAACAACTCACGTGATACAGTTAGTGTCACTTGTTCTCTAGTTCAGTCTTTGTCTCGGGATCGGTCCTAACTACCGTCCGGTGCCCTACTTTTGTATCGCTCTCTTATTCCGTTTTAGGAAATCAAAAGTTTGGCGACATCGTCTCTGGCGGGCTGCTTGAATTTTAGCGCACAATTGCCTGATTGTCTAACTTCAATGCTAATTAACTCGGAAACGGTGCAAAATATCGAACTTTTTTTTCTAAACAGTTATTTCTCAGCACAACCTACCTTACAACACACATACAAGCTCTTCGGACTGTTTCGACCACCAATTATATTTAGTCGTGCTGAATACATTTCAGTCCTGGAACGAGTTAATACATAGTTTACAAAATGCTGATAAGAAAATTTACCACTCATAGAAACTAAAGAATTGGCAAAACACGATAAAAATTGCGAGAGAGTTGTAGCACCTATTTTTGATCTAATTTGTATCTGTATCGATATTTCTATGTCATTTTGTAGTGCTGCTTGTGTACAATGTTGTACCTGTTATGGAAATCCTTTGACTATGTATACATGTTTCAGTTACGTCAAAATTTTGATCGATGTTGTTGAAATTATGGTTGTGGATTTAAATAACTAATGGAATGATTGTTGTGTAATATACTGTAAATGACTTGGTCCACAGATAGGGAACGTGGGATTTAATGTAGAAGATGTGGGGATGCCCCGCAGCTACGAAAGTAGCCTCGGATGCTGCATTTGGTGATACCACTATCATGGCATGGTTTTTGGCCCTATGAAAATATAATTCCGACACCACAAAGATATGTAACAAGGCAAGCCCAACAGTATTGCTGTGATTTCATCGCCGCCAGGTTAATAGCCACTGCAAATTGCGCCACCATTGCCACCAGCCTTCCACTAAATTTTTTATATCTGTCGCTCTGTTAATGGACCAGTTATTTGTGAAATTTGGTTGATTTTATAATAATAATCGTGGTGTTGCTAAAAACTCTATCTTACACCCGTGATTATCCCAAATCACAAACCCGGACAGGAATCCTACCATAGTGAATTTAATTCGGAGTAACCTAATTTATTACGAGAAAGTGGTTGAACTCAAATGTAATGTTGTGTTGTTATCTGCACAGCCAATTATACTTGTTATTTAAAGAGTTATAGTTTGTTGTGCTGTACTTAATTCATAATTAATGATAAAAATACTTACAATTTCTCATACATACTGGCGTAGTTTTGTTAATGAAGATGGTTAATCAACCCATGAAAGTTTAACGGTCCTCATATACCAGGCTAGTTAGTTAATGGGGCAATGCAATGGCTCCTTCAGAGCCAGTGTAGTTAGATTTGAATTCTGTTTAGTTGCTTTAAACCGAGTTTAAGAAAGAACTACTTACTCTGTTACCTATTCTAATGCAAGCTGTTTGAGGCACAGGCAAAGAGATCCTGTACTAAGCAATGAAGTTGTAGAGTATAATCATTAACAGACCCCCTGATTTAAATTCATACTCATTTCAACCTTTTCCCTGTTCAGTATTGCTACTACACTCCTGGAAATTGAAATAAGAACACCGTGAATTCATTGTCCCAGGAAGTGGAAACTTTATTGACACATTCCTGGGGTCAGATACATCACATGATCACACTGACAGAACCACAGGCACATAGACACAGGCAACAGAGCATGCACAATGTCGGCACTAGTACAGTGTATATCCACATTTCGCAGCAATGCAGTCTGCTATTCTCCCATGGAGACGATCGTAGAGATGCTGGATGTAGTCCTGTGGAACGGCTTGCCATGCCATTTCCACCTGGCGCCTCAGTTGGACCAGCGTTCGTGCTGGACGTGCAGACCGCGTGAGACGACGCTTCATCCATTCCCAAACATGCTCAATGGGGGACAGATCCGGAGATCTTGCTGGCCAGGGTAGTTGACTTACACCTTCTAGAGCACGTTGGGTGGCACGGGATACATGCGGACGTGCATTGTCCTGTTGGAACAGCAAGTTCCCTTGCCGGTCTAGGAATGGTAGAACGATGGGTTCGATGACGGTTTGGATGTACCGTGCACTATTCAGTGTCCCCTCGACGATCACCAGTGGTGTACGGCCAGTGTAGGAGATCGCTCCCCACACCATGATGCCGGGTGTTGGCCCTGTGTGCCTCGGTCGTATGCAGTCCTGATTGTGGCGCTCACCTGCACGGCGCCAAACACGCATACGACCATCATTGGCACCAAGGCAGAAGCGACTCTCATCGCTGAAGACGACACGTCTCCATTCGTCCCTCCATTCACGCATGTCGCGACACCACTGGAGGCGGGCTGCACGATGTTGGGGCGTGAGCGGAAGACGGTCTAACTGTGTGCGGGACCGTAGCCCAGCTTCATGGAGACGGTTGCGAATGGTCCTCGCCGATACCCCAGGAGCAACAGTGTTCCTAATTTGCTGGGAAGACGCGGTGCGGTCCCCTACGGCACTGCGTAGGATCCTACGGTCTTGGCGTGCATCCGTGCGTCGCTGCGGTCCGGTCCCAGGTCGACGGGCACGTGCACCTTCCGCCGACCACTGGCGACAACGTCGATGTACTGTGGAGACCTCACGCCCCACGTGTTGAGAAATTCGGCGGTACGTCCACCCGGCCTCCCGCATGCCCACTATACGCCCTCGCTCAAAGTCCGTCAACTGCACATACGGTTCACGTCCACGCTGTCGCGGGATGCTACCAGTGTTAAAGACTGCGATGGAGCTCCGTATGCCACAGCAAACTGGCTGACACTGACGGTGGCGGTGCACAAATGCTGCGCAGCTAGCCCCATTCGACGGCCAACACCGCGGTTCCTGGTGTGTCCGCTGTGCCGTGCGTGTGATCATTGCTTGTACAGCCCTCTCGCAGTGTCCGGAGCAAGTATGGTGGGTCTGACACACCGGTGTCAATGTGTTCTTTTTTCCATTTCCAGGAGTGTAGTTTCATGTGTTTCAGTAACAGGCTTTATAAACTGCTGCATCTAGTTCATTTGAGGTACGTGTTGTTGAGAGACATATGTTACTGTTTACTATCTCATTGGCCTAATTTTTGTTAGCAGCACATTTATCTGCAAGGTTAGCTTACTTAAAAATGGCTCAAATGGCTCTGAGCACTATGGGACTTAACATCTATGGTCATCAGTCCCCTAGAACTTAGAACTACTTAAACCTAACTAACCTAAGCACATCACACAACACCCAGTTATCACGAGGCAGAGAAAATCCCTGACCCCGCCGGGAATCGAACCCGGGAACCCGGGCGCGGGAGGTTAGGTTACTGTGTTGTAGTATGAACAGATATAAAGTAAGAGTTTAGTGTGTGTGTCCTTGACACAAGAATGCCTAATTAGGCTGGCGACCTGTTTTAATATGTAATGTTACAACTTGCTTTTGAGCTGGGAGAACGTCTGTTCCTGACCCACCGTCTACTGTTGGTTATACTTTGCTGGAGTCTTTCGGAAACAAATCCCAGTCTGATTGTTCTGTTTCCATTAGGGTATCTTACGGCCACAACTACTTAAAAATTCCTCGCAGAGGCCGTCTAAGGTGGTCGGTGATACCGTTACAGAGTATGCGAAGAAATAACAAATTACAGAGGGAAGTTCTCAACAACTGCCACGAACTCCTGTACCGAATGGAAGCAGTATGCCACAAATAAAACGTTCAACATAGCTTTAAAGACTTTGGCTTCGTCCAGGGCCGGTTCGAGAACGTTTTTCCACGGAAGTGACTTATCATTTTGCACCCCCCTTCCCCTTTGCCCTCTTATACTTTCTACGGTGTAAGTTTTCGCTACTAACTGTGATAATCACTGTCTACAAACCTTGCACTCTGGTTCGCCTGGCGCCCCCACTGAGGAATCTCTGTGCTGACTGCCATGCGGAGGGCACTTCGATTCCCAATACTAACAGGGATTTCCCCTTGGTAGAGGAAGTGGAACGGGATCGCTTAGTGTCGTGATGTTAATTGAGGAACTACTTGAATGAGATATAGAGGCATCAGGTCTCCAAATGCAACAATGGCCTGGTGAGAGGAATATTGACTCCATACCGTATCTCGATGTCCCCATTGGTTGAGGATGGCACGGCCGATCCATACTGTTGAGAGATTGCAGGGCACTCTCACTTCTGATTCGGTGTTGGGAAAACGATTTACGGCGATTTGACTTCATACATTGTGATGAAATGGTGGGCAGCGTGCTCTAGGGAAAGAAATACGGCAAGCTTTACCTGCTTTCAAAGGAACAGGGTGCCGACTTGAACGACTGCAGTAAAAGCACGGCGTTGGTGGTCCAACAAAGCGCGTTTTTTCTGGGGAACGATGAAGAGGCATTTCCAGGCGCCCACATGCAGTGGTTGCATTGGACAAAACACATTAGCTTTGGCGCCAGACGGGGAGGCAGACGTCCAGGTATACGGCATGGGGCCGAGAAGTCGCCGACAGCGCATTGTCGGCCTTGTTAGCGAACAAGGCGCCAAAAGAAATGTAAACGTTCTGCAAATGTTCATGGGACAGGGAAACTGCCGCCCAGACGTCCAGACTCTGTTTCAAAACATGTTTTGTCAATGCGAGTTTATGGCTTTTCTTTGCAAACTTTGAAATGGACGCAACAGGGGAGATAACAAGCTGTTTATGGAGGGCTGTGATTCCACCCTGTATTATGTTAGCAAAAGACACTGCAAACGTGTGGGAAAAAGGCCGCGAAGATATATTCCGTTTTCTGATTGTTGAAATCGGTTTGCAGTGCAAAGACCATTCTCCGAGCTTAGAATGCCGGTCTGCAGCTTGTGATTGGCTTGTGTATAAGTGGGGGAAGTCAAAAAAGAGAAATGTGCTTTTGGAACCGAACCGAGGAGGAAACGGGGAGGAAAGAAGAAAGTCTCTCTGGTACAAATCTCTTGTACTGGCACTTCACTAGTAAAGAACTGCAGGTCTCTACCTAAATGGTGAGACTTGTGTCCTTTACTAGGGTGCGACTTAGAGTCTGGGCCAGACACCTTCTGAACCGTCAGAGTTACTGCTGATATCATCACGGTCACAACGAGTGACACGTGTATGTACTTATTTGTCATGAGTCGGTCGTCTAAACATTTGACATAATCCGACTCGCACAGTCGTGGCACGGAGTCAGATTGGTTTGGCAGACCAGCAAACGGGTCCACCTGCACGCTGAAATCCATCGGGGTTTCAGAGGCTCATAGGGAAGTACCTGCATTCTCAATTAACCGAATGCGAGACTGAGCACTTGCATTTTTCGCGAACGTGCATTTAAACAACAGATTGCCATCGTCCGTGGTTCAGTTGGTTCAAATGGTTCAAATGGCTCTGACCACTATGCCTCTTAACTTCTGAGGTCATCAGTCGCCTAGAACTTAGAACTAATTAAACCTAACTAACCTAAGGACATCACACACATCCATGCCCGAGGCAGCATTCGAACCTGCGACCGTAGTGGTCGCTCGGCTCCAGACTGTAGCTCCTAGAACCACACGGCCACTCCGGCCGGCCCTCGTCCATGACTTCAGTCGCCGAACACATCGTGGTGTGCCGCCTTGACCAGCAGGACGGTAAAATATTCGCTGCTGCCACGTAGGGCTAAAATATATTCTTCTCAGCACCCTGTTCTTTCGGACCAATATTTTTCTTTTTTTATGGTAGAATATAGATGCTTGGTGGTGGCGTAGTTTGATGCCATAACCTGGAATCACGTGTATGAAGTGAGATAGAGCGAGTAATGTTCTGGTTAATGTCGTGTGTCGATCCCCAACAGATCACGTTGTCCACCATAGATCCCATTTTAGTAAGGCTTTTGTTAAATAAATATATTTTGTATGATGTTTCTTTAATAATTTTGTTGTCTTGTCATGTTTAAGATCAATAAATCGATTGTGAATTAGACTACAACTTCTCCCTGAGTTCTAATTAATTTTTTTATGGCAGTCTAGATCTGAAACAAAAGGAGTAGCTTTTTCATTTAGTGTCCACTGCGTGGATCTTTACTTCATTAACAACAATCGTCTTTCACCGTACCTCGATGTCCCCATTGGTTGAGGATGGCACGGCCGTCGTTGAGCCGACTGGCCCGTCTGTGGCCGGGACGGAGTTCCTTTTTGTCTCTGAGAAGTGGACAACTTTCTCAACAGGGTTGATGGAAGTATTATCCAAGTGCAACTTGTTTTTTTTTCTGTCTAGTCTGTCTAGTGTTCACTGAATAAATGTTGCAATTTCTTTGAGTCAGTGTTGTCAACGACAGCCTGCACCGTACAACACTCCGACATTGTCTCCTTCTGAGCGACGAAATGTGACAAACGCTAGTGAATTAACGAATTGAGTGGTAGAGGCTAGAAGTGAAGCGCCTAATTCCCGTAGTCGGCCGGCGCGTCAAACTGTTCCAAACGAGGGAGCGAGTTGCACCTCAGGCGGCAAACTTGGCTTTCCCGAGGCTCGGCCGCGCTCTGCTTCTGGCCGCCTCAACCTAATTAGGTCTCTTTTTGTAGCGGACGCAAGTGGACAAAGTGCATAATAAATAAGTGGAGGAGAGTACGAGTAAGCAGTTGGCGCGTAATGTGCCGACGAGAAGCCGGCGAGAGGGGAGCAGCCGGGACAGGGCGCGACGACAAGCAGTGTTTTTCACTCAAACGCTGCCGCAAGGGCCGCCGTCCAATTACGCGGCGCGAATGTGACCTGCGACCGGCCGGAGTCCCACAGCTGCAGGCAGCGGGAGAAATTGCGTCAGCGGCTCCCACGAGGATGTCACAGGCGACGCCGCACTGCCGCGCCTGCTGAGAGAGACGACTTGACTGCCACTGGTGTCCTCAGACTTGCACGCATAATACTGTACGGCTTTTTTTTTTTTTTTTTTTGTCATCAGTCTACTGACTGGTTTGATGCGGCCCGCCACGAATTCCTTTCCCGTGCTAACCTCTTCATCTCAGAGTAGCACTTGCAACCTACGTCCTCAATTACTTGCTTGACGTATTCCAGTCTCTGTCTTCCTCTACAGTTTTTGCCCTCTACAGCTCCCTCTAGTACCATGGAAGTCATTCCCTCATGTCTTAGCAAATGTCCTATCATCCTGTCCCTTCTCCTTATCAGTGTTTTCCACATATTCCTTTCCTCTCCGATTCTGCGTAGAACCTCTTCATTCCTTACCTTTTCAGTCCACCTAATTTTCAACATTCGTCTATAGCACCACATCTCAAATGCTTCGATTCTCTTCTGTTCTGGTTTTCCCACAGTCCATGTTTCACTACCATACAATGCTGTACTCCAGACGTACATCCTCAGAAATTTCTTCCTCAAATTAAGGCCGGTATTTGATATTAATAGACTTCTCTTGGCCACAAATGCCTTTTTTGCCATAGCGAGTCTGCTTTTGATGTCCTCCTTGCTCCATCCGTCATTGGTTTTTTACTGCCTAGGTAGCAGAATTCCTTAACTTCATTGACTTCGTGACCATCAATCCTGATGTTAAGTTTCTCGCTGTTCTCATTTCTACTACTTCTCATTACCTTCGTCTTTCTCAGATTTACTCTCAAACCATACTGTGTACTCATTAGACTGTTCATTCCGTTCAGCAGATCATTTAATTCTTCTTCACTTTCACTCAGGATAGCAATGTCATCAGCGAATCGTATCATTGATATCCTTTCACCTTGTATTTTAATTCCACTCCTGAACCTTTCTCTTATTTCCATCATTGCTTCCTCCATGTACAGATTGAAGAGTAAGGGCGAAGGGCTACAGCCTTGTCTTACACCCTTCTTAATACGAGCACTTCGTTCTTGATCGTCCACTCTTATTATTCCCTCTTGGTTGTTGTACATATTGTATATGACCAGTCTTTCCCTATAGCTTACCCCTACTTTTTTCAGAATCTCGAACAGCTTGCACCGTTTTATATTGTCGAACGCTTTTTCCAGGTCGACAAATCCTATGAAAGTGTCTTGATTTTTCTTTAGCCTTGCTTCCATTATTAGCCGTAACGTCAGAATTGCCTCTCTCGTCCCTTTACTTTCCCTAAAGCCAAACTGATCGTCACCTAGCGCATTCTCAATTCTCATTTCCATTCTTCTGTATATTATTCTTGTAAGCAGCTTCGATGCATGAGCTGTTAAGCTGATTGTGCGATAATTCTCGCACTTGTCAGCTCTTGCGCCGGCCGTGGTGGCCGTGCGGTTCTAGGTGCTCCAGTCCGGAGCCGCGCTGCTGCTACGGTCGCAGGTTCGAATCCTGCCTCGGGCATGGGTGTGTGTGATGTCCTTAGGTTAGTTAGGTTTAAGTAGTTCTAAGTTCTAGGGGATTTATGACCATAGCAGTTGAGTCCCATAGTGCTCAGAGCCATTTTGTCAGCTCTTGCCGTCTTCGGAACTGTGTGGATGATGCTTTTCCGAAAGTCAGATGGTATGTCGCCAGACTCATATATTCTACACACCAACGTGAATACTCGTTTTGTTGCCACTTCCTCCAATGATTTTAGAAATTCTGATGGAATGTTACAAGTAAGAAAAGTGCTCGTTTAACACATTCGAAACGGACCACTCGTAGTACTCGTGCAACGGCAGTTACTCTCGCGGACAGCATTCGAGTCGCAGTGCGTAAAACTTCGTAGCAGCCGTAGCGCTTCCTTCCCTCGATTGGTATCCACAAGCACTGCACAAGGAAGCGTTTCTGCTTTGTATAACCAAGCAGTGTTCGCAATCTGACCTATCTCTATTCGAAATCCGAGAGCCTCGTTTCGTTGCTCTTCTGACTTAAGCGAATGAAACCAAATAATTACTTATTATCCTTCCAAGGGAAAGCAGTTTCAATGGCAGAAAAAACTGTTCTTCCATTTCATTGTGGTGGACATCACAAATGCATTGGTGCAGTAAAAGTCTCCTGTGTAGTTACGGAATTCTTTTTTCCTCACATCAAGTGAGATTCGTTATTCCCCAATTCCTCGACCGAACATAGTGGACGACGTTTTGCGGGAAATACACCATCTACTGAGAAAAAATCGCGCCCAACAAGTGTCTGCTTCGTTGTCAGCAAGAGCCTAAACGGAAAAACGCTCAGAACAGAAAAGTCCTGATGATGTCCAAATTGCCGGCCTCTCTGGCCGAGCGGTTATAGGCGCTTCAGTCCGGAACCGCGCTGCTGCTAAGGTCGCGGGTTCGAATCCTGCCTCAGCAATGGATGTGTGTGATGTTCAAAAATGGCGCTGAGCACTAAGGGACTTAACTTCGGAGGTCATCAGTCCCCTAGAACTTAAAACTACGTAAACCTGACTAACCTAAGAACATCACACACATCCATGCCCGAGACGGGATTCGAACCTGCGGCCGTAGCGGTCGCTCGGTTCCAGACTGTAGCGCCTAGAACCGCTCGGCCACTCCGGCCGGCGTGTGTCATGTCCTTTGGTTAGTTAGGTTTAAGTAGTTCTAAGCCTAGAGATGACCTCAGATGCTAAGTCCCATAGTGCTCCGAGCCAATTGAACGATTTGATGTCCAAATTGGTTCACATGGCTCTGAGCACTATGGAGCTTAACATGTGAGGTCATCAGTCCCCTACAACTTAGAACTACTTAAACCTAACTAACCTAAGGACATCACACATATCCATGCCCGAGGCAGGATTCGAATCTGCGACCGTAGCAGGACTGAAGCGCCTAGAACCGCTCGGCCACTTCGGCCGGCTGTCCAAATTGTAATGTAGCTCTTTGTGAGCCTGAGTGTTTTTGAAACATATTACACTCAGGCAAATTTTGTGTAAGAACGGCATATATAAGTTTTTTCGGAATGATATAGTAACGGCCTGGTACAACTCTTTCAATTGGCCGACACTTCGGCTATTTGCGTGTTCCTAACCTACCCCAGTTATCCAGCTGTGAAAAAGATACCTACAATTTAAACGTGGATTATGAACCACGTGTCATTTCGGGCGACTCTCCACATTGTTATGAGGTGAAGACTACGTTAAAACGCAGACTGAAATATTCGTGATCCGACCGGGATTCGATCTCGCGATTTCGAAGGAAGCGCATAAGCGTTACGCAACCACCCGATTTGATTCACTGAAACAGTTTCTATATCTTTTAATTTTAATATTTCTGAACACAATTTTTACGAACGGATAAACCAGTTTTCTTCGTTTCAAAAGAGACATTATTCGATTTTGTTGCATTTACAGTTACAAAACTATCATCTTCGAAAAATATGTCAAAATCAGCCACCTGCTTGCTTCAGCCACGGTGACTGAGGTCAGTCTCAAAAGTGTTAACTTCGAATGTGGAGGATAACAATGGTAATAAAACACTTCACATCGTTCGCTTTTAAAGATGGTTGTTTGGCTACGGCTACAGTGTTGATCGTACCTTCTCTGCATCTACATCTGCATAGAGTGATAAGCCAAAGCATCCACTGGCAGACATGAGACCGAATGCTATTTGGTGGTGTCGAGGACACGTGACGCGCTAAGGAAAGTATATAAGGAGAGGAGAGACGAACATTACAGGCTGCAAATTGAGAGTTCCACTGACACAGGCGACGATGACCAAGAGAAGACTGTTACGGCCCAGCGCCTGCGGTCAAATATCTTGGAAATGGCGGAGCTGGTTGGCTGTTTGCATGCTACTGTTGTGACCATGCATAAAAATTGGTTGTAGGAGCTGAAAGCACGAGTAGGCGAAGAACTGTTTGACGTCCACGCACCAGAAAGTGGAGATTTGAGGCTTTACCACTCTTTAGGGCAGAATGATTTATGACGGAACCGGCGATGGAGTGTAATGCTGGTACTGGAAAAGTGTTCGAAGCACACCATACACCATTCAGTGCACATTGTTAAACTGAGCTCTGTAGTAGACGACTCTTACGTGTTACCATGGTGACCCAACGATGTCGCCAATTACGACTGCAGTGGACATGGGATCATCGAGACTGGACAGTGGATATGACGATACATATCGTCTGGCAATATGAAACACGTTTCCTTTTACTCCAGGTCGGTCTGTCTAACCACACAGGCTGTCATCCAAACGAACGGCTGCACGCAAAATGCAATGCTCGACGGGTGCAGACTTGCTGGGGGCAGTATTATGCGATGGACTATGGGAGTATTATGTGCCGGTTTATACCAAAGCGTCACGCTACCCATGTTATAATGTAATATGCGCAACCTAATGGTCATTATAGCCAATTCCTTAATGCTGCATGAAAACTATCGACAATACTCAGTACTGCAAATTACCGCAGTGCTTATTACATCTACTTCTTCTTCAATTCTTTTGTTATGGTGAGGGAGACCTGTTATTTTCTGCACCCTTGGGGGTTTTCTTTAGCTGGCTCGAGACAAGGAACTTAGAAGGTCCAGAATGTCATAAACTTTTTTGGCACGTAAAGCCATCCTCGACAAAGTACAGAATAGGGAAATCATAGTGTGCCCACATAGCAGGTGCACAGGACGGCTGCTTTAATTCCATAAAAATTGCATTGATTGAGATTCTAGAAGGACTTCTTTTGCTCCAGATAAGATCCAAAATCCAGATAAAAAAACTCATTGCTTGAGACCTTGGGATCAGCCGTTGGTCATGGTCATGCTGCACACGAACGTTTGTTTAAGTCCGAGTAACAAGGTCTGTGATTGGCTGACTAATTATTTTGATAGAAGGAATGACGTCCCATTTGTGTGCACGTGCAAGGCTACTGGTTGGCCATATTTAGAAATCTGTCATGTAGTGGGAGAGATTCTCTGCTTTCCTTGCCACTCCACACCGTTATTGGTGAATCACGCCAAATTCCGTGAGAGTAGGAATTTGTTAAACGTGCTTATAAAATTATTTTTGGCAATAACTCACAAGGTATTATCAAAATAGCCAGCGAGGTTCCTATGCTAGCAGAATCAGCTAAGTTTTGGAGAGTAAAAGTCAGAACACACTTTCTGTAGGGTTGCTTCGCCTGAGGCAGCAGAGGAGAGAGAGAGAGAGAGATGTCTCTGACTTAGTGCAGAGTGCAGATGTCTTGCTGAACTCGGAATTTTCAGCCGCTACAATGCCAGTCTTCCACTCTCACACCGATTAGGAGCGGTGAGCATGAGTCATTGGTGCAATAACTGAGGAGAGAGGGACATGAAGCTAGTTAAATTACATCACAGTTTAATGGTGAGTTTTAACATTTGCAGTCAATTTTTGGCACCCATCATACACTATTGCGAATCTTTTGGTGTTCGTAATGACTTGCTTGGGTTCTTTCTTTACGTCACTAATCATTTGTGCAGTCTTTAGCCGCATCCGCAACATAGTTCGCAACATGCCTACATTCGTCCATCCACCGGTGCCAAGGCTATAGATCAACGGTTCCCAACTTTTCTTAGAGCATTTTCACTGAGTGCTATCGAACATTAGTTAGTACCAAGTACTCGCCGCCCCCCTCTTCCGTCTGTAACTCCACCCCCACCCCCTCTGCCACCTATTGCTCCCTATCCCCCCTTGCCATTTGTTGCTCTCCCCCCCCCCCCCCCCCCCCAAATTATCACCAACTTACGCACCTAACCGAACTGTAGAATGAAAGACTTTTCTTGGAACACTTTTATTTTTAAAATGATGAAAGATGAATGATATTTAGTATGTGACTGTGTGCGTGCGTGTGTGTGTTAGACTGGATGTCGAAGGAATTTGTGATGCATCACAAGTGCTACCCACAACTCCTCCTCAGATAAGAAAGCTAACTATCCACAGTGAGAGTAGACATGATGACTGGGTGTTGTGTGATTTCCTTAGGTTAGTTAGGTTTAAGTAGTTCTAAGTTGTAGGGGACTGACGACCACAGATGTTAAGTCCCATAGTGCTCAGAGCCATTTGAACCATTTGAGAGTAGACACTTGTTGCAAAACATACCTCCCCTGCATTACTTCTCTATTGCCACACTTATTTGACCTGCACACTGCAACCTCATTCAGAATCAGGCACGTTCAGATGTGTGCACTGTACTTGCTGTTCATTAATCACTTGATTGCTGCACTTCTTACTTCTGGAATGGCAGAAATTGGAAGACTTGCGGCTGTTAATGCCTTTTTTCTGACCACTCTAACAGTAATAATAATAATGATAATAACAACAATGTTTACAGTACTATACGAGGTGCATTCAAGATCTAAGGCCTCCGATTTTTTTTTCTAATTCACTACTCACCCGAAATCGATGAAACTGGCGTTACTTCTCGACGTAATTGCCCTGCAGACGTACACATTTTTCACAACGCTGACGCCATGATTCCATGGCAGCGGCAAAGACTTCTTTAGGAGTCTGTTTTGACCACTGGAAAATCGCTGAGGCAATAGCAGCACGGCTGGTGAATGTGCGGCCACGGAGAGTGTCTTTCATCGTTGGAAAAAGCCAAAAGTCACTAGGAGCCAGGTCAGGTGAGTAGGGAGCATGAGGAATCACTTCAAAGTTGTTATCATGAAGAAACTGTTGCGTAACGTTAGCTCGATGTGCGGGTGCGTTGTCTTGATGAAACAGGACACGCGCAGCCCTTCCCGGACGTTTTTGTTGCAGTGCAGGAAGGAATTTGTTCTTCAAAACATTTTCGTAGGATGCACCTGTTACCGTAGTGCCCTTTGGAACGCAATGGGTAAGGATTACGCCCTCGTTGTCCCAGAACATGGACACCATCATTTTTTCAGCGCTGGCGGTTACCCGAAACTTTTTTGGTGGCGGTGAATCTGTGTGCTTCAATTGAGCTGACTGGCGCTTTGTTTCTGGATTGAAAAATGGCATCCACGTCTCATCCATTGTCACAACCGATGAAAAGAAAGTCCCATTCATGCTGTCGTTGCGCGTCAACATTTCTTGGCAACATGCCACACGGGCAGCCATGTGGTCTTCCGTCAGCATTCGTGGCACCCACCTGGATGACACTTTTCGCATTTTCTGGTCGTCATGCAGGATTGTGTGCACAGAACCCACAGAAATGCCAACTCTGGAGGCGACCTGTTCAACAGTCATTCGGCGATCCCCCAAAACAATTCTCCCCACTATCTCGATCATGTCGTCAGACCGGCTTGTGCGAGCCCGAGGTTGTTTCAGTTTGTTGTCACACGATGTTCTGCCTTCATTAAACTGTCGCACCCACAAACGCACTTTCGACACATCCATAACTCCATCACCACATGTCTCATTCAACTGTCGATGAATTTCAATTGGTTTCACACCACGCAAATTCAGAAAACGAATGATTGCACGCTGTTCAAGTAAGGAAAACGTCGCCATTTTAAGTATTTAAAACAGTTCTCATTCTCGCCGCTGGCGGTAAAATTCCATCTGCCATACGGTGCTGCCATCTCTGGGACGTATTGACAATGAATGCGGCCTCATTTTAAAACAATGCGCATGTTTCTATCTCTTTCCTGTCCGGAGAAAAAAAATTGGAGGCCTTAGAACTTGAATGCACCTCGTAGTAGCTCTAATGTATTACTGCTGTGTCGTTCTGTCAGTTTATTTATCTGTCTCGAAGGGAGCAATGAAGCAATGTCTGGACTACTGCAGGTACTATCTACAACTTGGAGAAGACATTTGCCAGAGATATTTAGCATTTGTTACGTGTATGTCTCATTTTCATCATCAGCGATGTACGGGACTATGCACAACATACGTGTGTAGTGGGATGGCTATGTGATGAACCTGCAAACTCCATCGCATTAATGTTACTAATTGACAAAAGGTAGTTATGGGTAAGTTATATAATCAGTATTAGAGTCTTACAAAAATGTGATAATAGTATGATCTTCTGAAAATGACTTAGTTTCGTGACTGAAACAGAACCGAATCGTTTGGGTTTTACTTCTCAGAAAATTTCATTTTCCCCTCAGGGGGTAATTATCCCCAGATTGGGAACCACTGCTATAGATCATACTTAAAACCTTTTATCCATTTATGAACTGTTTATATGCCTGATTCAAGAGGCAAATCACTTTATTTGATGTCTTAAGACAGTAAACAAAATTGTTATAGTGACTCCTAGTTTTATTTTGTAGATAGATGAATCTATTCATTAATATACCTGTGTGAGGTGTGGTACCCGTACTTCCATGCTCCGTTGGGTCACCTCTAGTAATTTTCATTTACTAAGGCGTTATATGTTGAGCGACAGTGTTTCTCGTAAACATTCGTGATGTTATGAGAACTTCCCTTCCCTGTACATCACAGCGGATCGAGTTTACAGTACCTTAGAGGCATGGTAAACAGCTCAATCGATATCTCACTGGTGACATGCACCTGGGGCTTCATGGTACCTGAGGTATCAATCGTAGACACCATGACATCTGTGGACTACATGAGAATCATTGCGGATTTAAATCGAAGACACCATGACATTTGTGGAGTACATAAACATCATTGTGGATAACCTGTATCCCTTCGCACTAGAGTTTTCCCTGAGGGAAAGAACTCATTTTTTAGGAAAAATTTTCGTGTTATAAGGCCGGAATCGCGCTACAGTGTTTTCAGAAGCATGATAGTGAATACATGTTGATTTTTTGGCCATTAAATTCGCCTGATATGAACCTGATAAAACACATCTGGGACACTATTGGGCGCCATCTTGGAGCTCACATAATCACCGCCCGGCAAATTTATGGGAACTGTATGACCTATGCGCAGTCACCTAGTAGAATATGCCTCTGGATATCTGCGAGGGATTTGTCGAATCAGTGTCACGCAAAACTGCTGCTGTATTCCGTATCAACACGCTATAAAGCAGGTGGTCATAATGTTTCGGCTATCAGTTCATGTATGCCCCGTGGTCCGCTGCACACTCCATGTCGCAGTGTGCAAATGTTGCCTATTTTGTGCTGCTCTCTTTCTTATTTTATTGTCACGATACCTATGCGACGTATGGGGTGATGGCAGCACAATGGTCGCATAGTCTCCATCGAATAGCAGTTTCTCTAAATTTATCCAACAGATTTTCCAGAGAACAACGCATCATTTTTCCTAAGCCTACCTATTTACGTTCCCCATGCATTTTCGATACAGTTACGATCCTAGCAGTCTTTCTCTGAATTCGTTCGATATGCTCAAAAAAGCCTCCAAATAATAAAGCAATACTCTAGAATTGGTCGCATTTGCCTCTTGTATGCGACCTCCTTTACAGATGCATTGCATTTTCACAGGTTCTCTCCAACAAATCTAAATCTTCCATTCGCCTTCCTGAGAACTGTTTTTTCGTGACTATGTAATCGTTCATTACACAGTGTGGATGTCTTTTATGTTTCTGCAAATCCTTGCAATCATGCAAGGCAGATACTTTCGTACACACAACAGTACTGTCAGCGGCAATGTTTATAGTGTTAGTGATCCAAACTGATAAATTATTTGCCAGCCGGAGTGGCCAAGCGGTTCTAGGCGCTACAGTCTGGAACCGCGCGACCGCTACGGTCGCAGGTCCGAATCCTGCCTCGGGCATGGATGTGTGTGATGTCCTTAAGTTAGTTAGGTTTAAGTAATTGTAAGTTCTAGGGGACTGATGACCTCAGCAGTTAAGTCCCGCCGGCCGTTGTGGCCGTGCGGTTCTAGGCGCTTCAGTCTGGAACCGCGTGACCGCTACGGTCGCAGGTTAGAATCCTGCCTCGGGCATGGATGTGTGTGATGCCCTTAGGTTAGTTAGGTTTAAGTAGTTCTAAGTTCTAGGGGACTGACGACCATAGATGTTAAGTCCCATAGTGCTCAGAGCCATTTGAACCATTTTTGAAGTTAAGTCCCATAGTGCTCAGAGCCATTTGAACCATTATTTTCATAAATTGTTTATGTGAACTGAGAAGACTAAAGACCTTGTTTCTTGGGGTACAACAGAAGTTACTTTCTTTTCTGTAGAACCTTCACCGTCCAGTATAGCAAAACACTTTTCGAACCAGTCGCACATCAGCGAAGGTGCTGCGCACGATCGTGTCTTGATTGATAGTCGATTTCTTAGTATGGCGTGTACGCGTTTCGGGAGTCTAGGAAGACGGAAACTTCATCCACATCCACTGTTTGCTGGATGCCATCCACGAATATAACAAGCTGTGTGTCACAAGAGTGGTTTTACTTGAATCAATGCTTATTTTTTGTGGGGAAAACTTGTTCTCCTTCAGGAACGACATGTTTGAGCTAGGGATAAGCTTTAGGATACTGCAACAGACGGACGATAGAGGCACTGGTCAATAATTCTGTACATTCTGTCTTTTACCGTTATTGCAAACTGGAATGTCTTTCGCTCTCTTCCGTCATATGGAAATGTTAGCTCCACAATAGATTCTCGGTAAACACGAGTTAGAAAAGATTTGCAAGGCATTTTCCTTGTAAAATCTTAATGGAATTATGACAAGGCGGAATGTCCTTGCTCGAAACAGATTTACAAATATCTATATTTTATGTGTATAAATTAATCACTGCGTTTCTAAATGCTAATACGCAATATGCACAAACAGGGCTGGTTATAGTTGAAGTCACAATCAATAATAACGGGCCTTATAACAACATAACAGGAAATAGAAACTAGTTTTTACTTCAAAACCTATGCTTCAATTTGCAAATATTGTAACACATATATCGATTAGAGAGAGATTTATATTAAGCAACTGTGTATCTGCAATTATGAAGTGTGTATTCTGTGTTCTTTGAACTCCTTGATCTGTGGCAAGAAAATTAGATTTTTGTAATGCATATATGAAAAAAGAATATGTTAAAATAAATAAATTATTATAATATGAGCATTTTCATAAAAAATAAAATGTTTATTAAAAGCTGGTTCATGCTTAGGGCACTTGTATTTGTGACATGTAAAAGCTGTAGGGAAGTCCCCCCCGCAAAGGAAGTGTCATGGCGCGATGTAAAAGGTGCTTTGGCCTAACTTTGTGTGAACGCACGCAGTATTTGGCTAGCCGTAGCACAGTACACTTCGACGGTGCTAAGAGAGGCAATTGGAAGCTGTTTCACAAAAGGTTTGCCTCGGATGTGGAGCTGGCTATTATTTGACATTCTCGGCACAAAGGAATGGCTCTAATATGTTGCAAATCAGACGTCAAGAAGAGATTTTATAGAGCATTCCAAAATCAAGAGCCGTGAGTACAGTTAGCCGCAATGTCGCTTGCCACCAATCTTCGCCACTGCTTCACTTAACTTCATACATTCGGCAATGAATATGGGCATGGACCAGTTAATTTGTATGTTGTTTTAATAATAATCACAAAAACATAAATTCGCGCTACTAAAACCGAGTATCCTGATTTAAATGAACATTCTTACATTCTAGTGTTTAAAAGTAAATTTTTTGTAAAAGGAGTAGTAAAAGTTAAAGCTAAAACCTCAAAAGTGGATAGGCTTTTGCTAAAGTATCCTTTGTTTATTACAAAATATAGTTTTGTAGGATTACAGTGTAAGATTGTGTAAATGTTATTGTCCAGAATACCTGCTTCACAGGTGACAAAAAGGCAAATAAATTAAGCTTATTTCAAAATTAGTGTGGTTTTGATTCCTATCATGAATTGTTCCTTTTTTGAAGTCAATTATGCCCAGTGTTGTATTTTATTGTGTTGCTAAGCAAATTATGAACTACTTCCAGTGAGGTGAATGATTAGCTTTTTAAATTAGTCTTTTCTACTGTAATAATCAAAGAGTGTTAGCTAGTGAAACTGTACTAGTTTATGGGTCCCCATTATATTCTCCACCTATTAGGAAAAAAATTAACTATTATTGTGGCTGAGGAAACCTGATATATGTAGAGGAGCTTAAACAGTGTATTTAAGACGTTATTCAACTTTATTTGTGTTTTTTCTTGTCAGTTAAGATAAAAGCCCCTCATGTCCAAATTTAGTTCTGCACTTCATGCAGTTACATTTCAGTATTTGATTAAGTAATGTTCTTGAGTGTAGCTGTCATTAGTATGAGCTTAGGGCAAAATTACTTCCTATAATATACTGGTGTATGTATTATTGGTAAATGCTGCTACACACAGTTCAGACTGCACTGTGTCTGTTTGTATCCTGTTTGTTATTCAGAGGGAAATCTCAGCGAAAGCCAATATTCAATATTCTTAAAAATATATTTCCAAATTAATGTGATAATTGGGCTGGTGACCGTTCAATTTTTTTCATTCATTTATGATTTTACCACTTTCATTAACTCACGAGGTTAAAGTCTGTTTGGTTTTTCTCTTAATTTCACAAAATTCACACGCGCTGTCTATTTTCGAAATCCTCTCAGAGGCCAGCATTAACGTGTTTCACGTTAGAGTGACATATACGTGAGTGTTATAGTATGCAGTAAGAGTAACTACTATCCCATCATGAAAGGCTTGAAAGCATACAAACCACGGCTAAGGGTTTTTTAGTTTACCATAAGCTTCGCTCAAGGAGTTGGAAAGAGACTGTGTAGTAGCTGGAATAAAAGGATAAACTGTAAAGTATAAGAGGTAAAAATAAATTATTGGGAACATATTCTAAATATTTAGCTCATTCTCGTTCGTTGGGAACTCACGCCTGTACCTGCTAGAACCCATTGTGTTTCCGCTCACGCACAGAAAGAACCCGCTTTCCTACTTTTTGACCCTGGCGGCAATAAACTATTTGACTCATCTTCGAAGTTCAGCAGTTTGAATGGGACAGATCTTGTTACACACATCGTCTGTTTACGCCACCAACGAAAAAGTCTGTGGGCAAAGTGAAAATAGACATATTCTGAGATATGTTGTGCAGGAATGAAAAAGACCATACTTTTTTTTATTTGAGTCACGGTCTGCATCTGGTCTAATGCGACCCGCTTCGAATTCCTCTCAGAGTAGCACTTGCAACCTACGCCCTCAGTTATTTGCTGAATGTATTCCAAAATCTGTCTTCCCCTAGAGATTTTACCCTCTAGTGCGATGGGAGTCATTCCCTGATGTTGTAACAGATGTTCTACCTTCCCGTCTGTGCTTCTTATCACTGTTTTCCATATATTTCTTTCCTCGCCGATTCTGAGGCGAACCTTCTCATTCCTTATCACATCAGTCTACCTAATTTTCAACATTCTTCTGTAGCACCAGATCTCAAAAACTTCGATTCCCATCTGTTCCGCTTTTCCCACCGTTCATGTTTCACTACCATACAGTGCTGTGCTCCAAATGTACCTACTCAGTTCTATCTTCGTTAAATCAAGGCGTATGTTTGATAATTGTAGATATCTCTTGGCCGGGAATGCCCATTTTTCCAGTGCTAGTCTGATTTTTGTGTCCTCCTGGTTCCGTTCGCCATATGTTTTTTTGCTAGCCTAGGTAGCAGAATAACTTAACTTTACCTACTTCGTGATCACCAATCCTGATGTCAAGTTTCTTTCTGTTCACATTTTACTACCTATCATTAATTTCTTGTTTCTCCTATTTTCTCTTCATTCTTATTCTTTAGTCGTTAGACGCATCATTCCATTCGACAGATCTTGTAATTCTTCTTAACTTTCACTGAGGATAGCAAAATCTGAATCTTACCATTGATACCCTTTCACCTTCCAAATTAATTCCACTCTTAAAAGTTTCTTTTAATTCAAAAATGGTTCAAATGGCTCTGAGCACTATGGGACTCAACTGCTGAGGTCATTAGTCCCCTAGAACTTAGAACTACTTAAACCTAACTAACCTAAGGACATCACAAACATCCATGCCCGAGGCAGGATTCGAACCTGCGACCGTAGCGGTCTTGCGGTTCCAGACTGCAGCGCCTTTAACCGCACGGCCACTTCGGCCGGCTCTTTTAATTCCGTTATTGCATCTTCGCTGTAGAGATTGAACAGTAGGTGCGAAAGACTACATCCCTGTCTTATAACCTTTTCAAAAGGGATAAATCGCTACTAAATATAATATTCAGTTCACAGATTTAGTGTCATATTCACAGATACTACTGGTCCGGATTAGGATGTGATCGAGCAGCTATCTGGATAAGTTGAATACTTTTCACTCTCTTTCTTTCTTTATCTTAACCAATCGTGTTCCAGATATATCATCACTTCACACGTAGCCAGAGAATGGGACTGAACGACATGTGTGTATGCAGAAAGCTACTGTGACTGAAAAAAAAGGTCTATGCTTGATGATAGTCACAGTCGAAACTGTAACAATAACAACTGATGGTGGCACACTATGATTCTCGATAAGCATGTGCAAACTCGTGGGCGCCATCTACTGAAAACAGTTGTTCCTAATCTTTTTCCTTTCACGGCTTTATTTATTAATATCAAGTTTTCATGTGACCGACTACATAGCGAAATAGTTCCATCTTTAGGCTGCTGCGTAGCAGTACAAAATCAAAAAATGTTCAAATGTGTGTGAATTTCTAAGGGACCAAACTGCTGAGGTCATTGGTCACTAGACTTAGACACTATTTAAACTAATTTATGCTAAGGACAACACACACACACCCATGCCCGAAGGAGGACTCGAACCTCCGGCGGGAGGGGCCGTGCAGTCAGTGACATGGCGCCTCTAACCGTACGGCCACTCCATGGGCTAGTACTAAATTATTTGCATGTTTTGTCGGTTAGCATGGCAAAACCAGTAATAACTGATCAGTTGCAAGTAACCAACAGAATTCTAACAGAATATAAGGTGGCAATCAACATGTACATACTAGAAATGAAGCTTGGTTGCATGTGGAAGAGAATGATACACAAGGAACTAAGTGTAATCAGTGTAATTACAACAAGACTGAGCGTTATCGCTGATAGTTATTACATCTGATCACCTAATATCGGTATTAGCTATGCAAAAATCGACCAATTTTTTAACTGCATGCTCGCAGCGACATCCTTAATCAAGTGTATAGAGAATTCTTGCACTTGCAAATTTTTATCATAGCCAAATTTAAATCAAGGAACGAAGAAGAGGGTTTCACATCTTTACGCAAACTCAGATTGGGAAGGTAGTGTGATGGATATGTTGACGTCATTTTAAATAAAAGGGAATTTCTAGCAGATCCAGGAATTAAATTATCTAATAGTGTCTAGTCAAATACTCTTTTATTTACTGTCAGCAGCGCGGGGTAGCCGTGCGTTTTGAGGCGTCTTGTCACCGTTCGCGCGGCTCCCCCCGTCAGAGGTTCGAGTCCTCCCTCGGGCATCGGTGTGTATGTTGTCCTTAGCGTAAGTTAGCTTAACTTCGATTAAGTAGTGCGTAAGCCTAAGGAGCTATGACCTCAGCAGCTTGGTCCCGTAGCCCTTATCACAAATTTCCAAAATTTATTTACTGTCGATCAAATAATTATTCAAGTAAATAGCGCAGGATTACAGAAATCCATATAGCTTTTAAATAATTTGTGTAAATCTTACGATTTTAAAATCACAATTAATAAAACGAAAATTATGGCATTTCAAGGAAAAGATCTGGCCCCATCAAAAATTGTGCCAGAAAACAGCATTTTAGAACAAATATCGAATTTTGAATGGCTTGGTTGTGACGTAAATTTTTGTAATGACAAGACCATTGAGGAAAGAGTTAGCAAATTTCAAGCTCTATGTGGGGAAACTCAGAGAACTTTTAGCAACAGAGTTAGGAAAGAAACGAAAATGAAATTCAATTAAGTGACTCTTTACTCACATTCCTTTGTGACAGCGAAACGTGAGTGCCGGCTCAAAAGTAGCTGAGTGAAATACAATCGATGGAAATAGAATACGGTTCTGTAGATGTTGTCATATAAACTCTGTCACGGTCCAACCAACTTGTATTCCTTTAATTCCACGCAAAATTTGCTGCTAGTCCGTGTCAACCTCCGATTGGGTTTATGCATGGCGTATAGTATCGTGAGCCAGCCTGTAACACTGTAAAATAATGTTGAATCTTCCAAATTATGTGTTTCAGTCGTGGGACGCCCATAAATAAATGACGGACGCTGTCATATCCCTACGGGCGAACATTTATATTCGGTATGAAACGGCTCTGTCCTAGGAGCCGTTTTCTGTCCCTGCAGATGCACGGCGGCAGTGTCAAACAGATCACAGACGCGTTAATTCGTCTCACTCACTCCATTTTCCCCTTTTTTTCAATTTTTTGGCTCTCCGCCTCTTCCACTAGTCGATATTATTTTAATATCCCGTTATTGTATTTTAAAAAAAGAAGCAGGCGAACGTGCAGCTACGGATCGTCGCCAAGTGCTCCAATTAGCTTCATTTGTGCGTGGACATACACGTCACAGCTGGTCGGCTGCGTGCGCAACAGACACGCCTGGATGCGTAGATGAGCGTACACGCACGCGCGCACGAATACGCACACACACCCACGCACTTGCACATCGGTGGGCCCTCGCGCAGCGCGGTCAGTGTGTTGCAAAGATTTCCCGGCCACAGGCACTCCAGTCGAGTTCCACCTCTCTCTTTTTTTTTTACCGCTCTTCTCTCGTCCTTTTTTATTTACTTACCGTGGATTGGAAAATAGAGTTTTTAATGGGTGGATATCATGAAGCCGGATGGGGCTTAGTCGGGGTCAGTTTTGAGGTCGCACGCTAAAACCTCAACTCGCGGGGTTTTTGAGGTCCGCCCGGCTCTCTCTCTCTCTCTCTCCCTCTCTCTCTCCCCACTCTTTTTTTTTTTAATCACATGGCAGCAGATACGGACGGCTTTGCCCGCCTGCCCCCACACGCCGCCAACCCTTCCCGTCGGTCGCTGCGGTACGCTGCCTGCAGAAACAAAGTGGGGCACCGCCGCTCCGTTCTGCTCTCTCTAGTCAGTTGCTCCCACCACTTTGCCACGAGCTTTTTTTACTGTTAAGTTAACTGTGGAGTTCATATAACGCGATCTGCTTGTTGGATCTGCAATGTTTTGAAGAGCAATTTTGTCATCTAGACCGAAACAGGGAAATTCCTACCCGGCGAGAGCGAACGAGGTAAACCATTTGATTGGATGTAGGTTTTTACCTGCAGTTTCACTGGCAATGTCAATTGTCTTCGTATTTCAACTGTTTCAGTTTCTGCAACTTAACAAAATGTCACACGTATTGATGCGCACAAGTTAAGCTGTCGTTATTACCAGTTCTATTTTTGAAATAGAGTTTAGGCGGGTTCTGCGATGTATAGGAGTTTGGTTTTGCTATAAATTTAAAAAAAAAAACAATACGGAAAATCACAATTGGATTCAACTGTACGGTAAAGTGAACAAAACTGGTTTTGTCATGCGGGTAATAGTCGGCTGCGCAAAACTAAAATTTTCAACATTCCTTCCACTTCCCTGTGTGACAAAAAAACACAAACTGGCAAAGAAGGTCTTTCAAAATATCTGATCCGAAAAAGAATTTAATAACCTGTCATAATTTTGAAATACAAAATGATGAAACAAAACACACTCAGCCTCAATAATTCAAAATCAACTGCTAAATAATTTAGACAAGATACTGAATGGAAACCGACTCTAAGTAATGAAAAGTGTGAAATCATCGACATGAGTATAATAGAGAATCTGTTAAATTTCGGTTCCACGTTAAATCATACAAATATAAAGGCTGTAAATTCAGGTAATTGCTTAGGGAATACAATTACGAATGCAACAGTCTACTAAAGAAACTGCTTACTGTGTGCTTGTTCTTTCTCTTCTGGAGTACTGTGGGGCCCGCATCAGACGGGACTGACGGAGTACATCGATAAAGTTCAAAGAAGGGCAGCTCGTTTTGTATTTTGTCGAAACAGTGGAGAGAGTGCCACGAATATGATACGCGAGTTGTTGTGGCAGTCATTAAAACAAACATGTTTTTCATGAAATTTCAATCCCCACATTTCTCCTCTGAACGGGAAATTTATTCACGCCAACCTACATAGGGAATAACGATCGTTGTAATAAACAGCGAGAAATCAGTTCTCGCGTGGAAAAATTTAAGTGTTCATTTTTCTCACGCACTATTCAAGAGTGGATCAGTATGGAAATCTGCCAGGAAGTTTCAGTAGGGAAATAGTCTGAAGGCGGTCCGATGAACCCTCTGCCAGGCACTTAATCGTGAATTGTAGAGTTATCAAGTAAAAGCATATATAGAATGACAAATAATAACAGCCATACTTAGGCAGTTGCAAAATTTTTACTGGGACTTTTTTTTTTTGCACTAGAAAATTTCACCTTGTGTGACACACGACTTTACACAATGCTCTCTCTCTCTCTCTCTCTCTCTTTGTCCCTCTCTCTCTCTCTCTAAACTAAATTAAGAGAAATAAACAACTTGAAAATAATTACAGTCGTCCGGCTCTGACAACTTTCGGGTACGTTACGCTTCGTTGCAGGGACAATTACGGAACTGATAATAAACCCCAATTTTTTCCCGATTCAGAATCCTCTACTAGTAATACAGCCTGGAAATTGGTGAAAACAACTATGACTCAAAAATAGGCCGGATCTCCGACAGCCCACTCTACTCCTTATTGGATGGAAAAAAGTACGTTTTTCGCGATGTTTCCCTTCAGTTCTCAGATGAATGACGAACTGGAAATTCCTTCCCAGACGATCGATAGGGAGTCCCTCTGCTCCATCCCAGCTTACAGGCATGTATGTCTCAGAACACATTCTGCCGCAGCCCACCCTGCTTCCATGAAAAATGAATGAAAGCAATGTACACGTCGACACTGACATTACAATCAGTTACACAAAGTAGGGTATCGTCCTATCAAAAATACAATTTTTCCATAACTGACATTTCTGTGATTTTACATAAAGTTATTGGGGCCAGCTAAACATATAGAGGTTTGAGTGACTGTTTTTGCCATTTACAATCTGTTACTTTTCTCTTAATTAGTGTGAAGTCATAGCAAAAGCTTTATTTTACCCATTTCATTGTTTCTTGAGTACCTTTGCTGAGGATTATCTTAAGAGGTACAGCAAACAGTCACTTCCTTTTTTCTGGGAATACAAGGATACTCTTCGTTCAAGAAATTTAAGCAAACTCGCATTTGCCCTACATGTCGCTGAAGGCGAATGTCAAGTGAACTCACAAATCTTCCGCCTGCCTATCAAAGGAAAGAGAATGAATTTACTTAAAGAAACTGGAATTTCTTCTCACAAATGTGCTTACCCAAATGGCATCTAAAATGATCACACAGAGTTACACAGTCAAATGTCTTGTTTCTCTAGTCACACATCATTGTGAAAAAACATAATGCAATATGAGACCATCGAATGGATTACAGTATTCCTGTTTCCAGCAAATCAGTTGTTTGTCAGTTACAGCTTGTAAATACCGCTCCAAGTGTGAGTAAAAAATGCAATATTAATTTTTTATAAAATATACTACATTATTTTTATAATAACACAGTTTAGTTAACCACTGTGAGTGTGTGTGGTCTTAAGTCCTGAGACTGGTTTGATGCAGCTCTCCATGCTACTCTATCCTGTGCAAGCTTCTTCATCTCCCAGTACTTACTGCAACCTACATCCTTCTGAATCTGCTTGGTGTATTCACCTCTTGGTCTCCCTCTACGATTTTTACCCTCCACGCTGCCCTCAAATACTAAATTGGTGACCCCTTGATGCCTCATAACATGTCTTACCAACCGATACCTTCTTCTAGTCAAGTTGTGCCACCTCATTAGTTGTGTGATCTACCCATCTAATCTTCAGCATTCTTCCGTAGCACCACATTTCGAAAGCTTCTATTCTCTTCTTGTCCAAACTATTTATCATCCATGTTTCACCTCCATACATGGCTACACTCCATACAAATACTTTCAGAAACGACTTCCTGACACTTAAATCTATACTCTATGTTTACAAATTTCTCTTCTTCAGAAACGCTTTCCTTGCCATTGCCAGTCTACATTTTATATCCTCTCTACTTCGAGCATCATCAGTTATTTTGATCCCCAAATAGCAAAACTCATTTACTACTTTAAGTGTCTCATTTCCTAATCTAATACCCTCAACATCGCTCGATTTAATTCGACTACATTCCATTATACTCGTTTTGCTTTTGTTGATGTTCATCTTAAATTCTCCTTTCAAGACACTGTCATTCCATTCAATTGCTCTTCCAAGTCCATTGCTGTCTCTAACAAAATTACAGTGTCATCGGCGAACCTTAAAGTTTGTATTTCTTCCCCATGGATTTTAACACCTACTCCGAATTTTTCTTTTGTTTCCTTCACTGCTTGCTCAATATACAGATTGAACAACATCGGGGAGAGGCTACAAACCTGTCTCACTCCCTTCCAAACCACTGCTTCCCTTTCATGTCCCTCGACTCTTATAACTGCCATCTGGTTTCTGTACAAATTGTAAATAGCCTTTCGCTCCCTGTATTTTACCCCTGCCACCTTCAGAATTGGAAAGAGAGTATTCCAATCAACATTGTCAAAAGCTTCACTAACTATTACTCTCATTAAATAACAAAACTAGCAAACAGCACATTCATGCTAAGCAATTTCGCTTTTGCAGCCATACAAAAGCTTAAACTAGAAATGGTACTTTCATTGCCTGTAAGCAAAATATAACTTTGACCACAAATATAATTTTCCGATGTAAACCAAGATGTCAGTCGGCAATGTGGCGGATACTACGCAGTGTTTGCACAAAATAAAAGTGAAGAAAGTGTTTGTGCCATGATTACAAAGGCAAACTTCGGTACAACAACAATCATAATAGAAAGTAAGTACATCTAACAAGTAATATATCTTAACTACACAACATGCGAAGTAGAGTAGTTAAAAAAAACTGTGGCTCTACACAGGGTAGCCGAAGCATCCAAACTGCTGTCGATATTTTAACGATGTACAGCTAATGTTTTACGGCAAATGAAGTTGGATGAAGCCCGAAACGAATATTGGCGTAAATAAAAATATATAATAACGACTAGTGGATTTATCTCTTAAAATAACGGTAGAACCATGTTTCCTGGAGACCCGCTTCTCATTGTGTGCGGAGTTGAGTCTTGATATCCAGCGAGACGATTCATTACTGACGGAACATTAAAACCTGATCTTTCTTTGAATACCGAGATCGATATTAACAATGAGAATGTTAGTCCAGCAAGATATACAGGAGAATTTCTGAATGAAGTACGAACACCTTAAAGCTGCTGAGTTCTACTCTAGGTCCGGCACACAGTTTTAATCAGTTAATAAGTTTCATAACAGCGGGCACTCCGCTGCAGAATGTCTCATTATGAAGTTTGGGGATTGCTTGGTTAGTCGTGGTGCTGGAAACTATTTAATTTTATTTTTGTTTGCGTGGCCATTTTGGTATCAGTCTTACAAGAAACATTCTGTACAACGAGAAGGTTTACAGAACTTTTAATGTTGATTTCCAAAATGTTAGTTTTCCTGAATTTTCCGCTTCCTTTGAACATCGAGTTGTAGTATCCGAGTTGTAGTATCCATGTAATAACTGAGCTGAGCGTGAAAAGTATGCTACATAAATCACTTAGAATAAAAATAACGTGGTGTGGATTTTTGTACGTTGTTAAGATTCCTGAATCAAGACACAATATTTGAAGTGTCCTATATGGTATAATACACCATCGACTTTCTTACAAGGATTGTCTTTAAATTAGCACTATGTGTCACGAGGAATCAACGTATTTTGATTAAAATGGGTGGAACATGCAGCTGATTTCTAAGTAAATATTTCGAAATGATGTATAATATTAATTAAGGTTCTTTTACGCTCCAATGGGAGACTGTAACCTGTGTGACTGGGAAATTAATACTTTATTCTCAAACTAAAGTTTCGTCATATGCAACTGAGTGGTCGAACAAGCTTTCAGACATTTGACAGTATGTTTTGAACTAAGTTATAAAGATATTAAACGTATTTATAAATTTTAAGGCAATATAATTTCATGTTTCTAATAAGAAAAGTATTCGCAACGCTCCTTGACTTTTTTTAATGCTACTGCTGGCCCGAAATTGCATATGCAACCTGTAATTTTAACACAATGTCTATCGTGCACAAAATAAATTAACGTAATTGATATCTTTAATTCATTTCTATCCTTTTAGAAGAACTTAACATTTAGCGAACTTCATCCAGTTACATTCGCCTTTCTTACTGAGTGTTTTACAGAAAAGTGTAGAAAGGACATGGTATGAAATCACTCAAACCTTTAATATTATTAAACAAAAACATGTCTTGTATCTTGGCAATATTTATTCATAACATGACAGAATTGTAGCTTCGCAAAAAATAATTTGGAGACCTTGTGTTATTTTACGTCATGTAAGACTAACTTAGCGCGCACAGCTTCTACACAGACTTTTTTTGTAATCGAATTTTTATCTTGTTCTCCAAATTGCAGCATCTTCTAAGCTTTGAACGCTAGTTAAGGCTCTTAGAAGCATAGTCTTTTCCCAATATACTTCTGACCAAAAAGCGATTTTGGTTGCTAGAATCGGAGCTCTTCGTTAATCCTGCCCTTTGAGTTCTTTAGGTGATATTTCCCCAGACATTTTTATCCCTATTTCTTTAGAAGTTAAACACAAATTTTCATAGATTTATCTTTAAAATGTTTCAATACTGTGAAACATTATCACAAAAGTTTTCACCCACTATTTTGTCCCCTTAGGGGTTGAATTTCCTAAAGACACAGAAACAAGTACTTTTTATTTCTAAACGAGAAGTTATTTACAAATTTTCAGAGATTTAGTTTCAGAAATGCTTTCGTAATGAAATACTTCCATAAAAACTTTCATCCCCTGTTTTAAGCCCTTAAGGGTTGAATTTCCAAAACACTGAAATACGTATTTTTTTTTATTTCCAATCAAGATGCCGAAGATAAGCTTTCTTAGAGTTAGCTTTAAAAATTTTCATCGAATATTTCACTCCCTTAGGGACTGAATTTTCAAAATCAATTAATCAATTTTTTTAAATTTCTAACTGAGGAGTCAAGTACCAATTTTCATAGATGTAGCTTTAAAAATGCTTTATTAGTACTTCAATACCAATCTGCTCCAAAACTTTCTCTCACTATTCTACCCCCTTTGTGGTCTATTTTCAAAAATGAGGAAGCATGTATCTTTTTATTACTGACATAGAAACCAAATACCAATTTTCGTAGTTCTAGCTTCAAATACGCCTTAACAGGGACACTTAAAAAAAATAGTTTCACCCCCTATTTCACCCCTCAGCACCGGAATTTCGAGCAATTCTTTCTTAAACGATACATACAGTATAAGGTTCACACTCTCTCCAAATTTCAAGTTTCTATCCCTATTGGTTGGTTTGGGCGGTGATGAGTCAGTGTATCAGTCTGGCCCTATTTCACACACTTGGGGGCTTAATTTCCATAAACACTGAAACAAACATTCGTTCATACCAATTTTCATGGCTTCAGCTTTAAAAATGCTTTCACAGTGACATTTTTCAAAAACGTTTCGCCCCATATTTAATTCGCTTAGGTGCTGAATTTCCAAAAAGAATGAAACATGAAACACTGATTTTTTATTTGTAACCGAGATGTCAAATACTAGTTTTCATTGAGGTAGTTCTAAAAATACTTCAGTAGTCCATTAAATAATGATTTAGTTAAAAAAGAAATTCATCCACTGTTTCACCCCCATATCGGTTAAATTTGCTAAAATGCTGATACACGTATTTCTTTATTTCTGACCAGGAAACCAAATACAAATTTACGTGTGCCTAGCCTCAAAATTGTCTTAGCAGCAACGTATTTTCAAGAAACCTTTCATCCCTTGTTTCACCTTCTTAGGGATGGAATTTCGAAAATTCTTTTCTTAAACGACACCTACAGTTATAAGATCAAAACCCCACCAAATTTCAAGTTGGTTTGCTTAGCGATTTGGGCCGGGCGATGATGAGTCAGAACATTGCCTCCTCTTCCTTTGCCAGTGGCGGATTTGAAACTGTTGACTCCCTACAGGTTCCTTTCAAGCCGACAAAACGTATCAGTTTAGGTTTTCGTATACTTTAATTATCTGCCAAGTATTACAATCTCTTCTGAAATATATCCATGTGATGTATTGGGGAAATTTCAAGCGACAACAACTGACGCTTTTATAAATTGAACACGAATATTCAAATACATAATATCGCCTTGTGGGCAACTAAATTTACTGGATGACCTATAAAGACGTGACCCTTCTTGTCTTCCATAACGTTCAATGAGTAAAACTGATTGGTGCAATTTCCCAATTTTAAATTACGTTAAAACATAGAACTGTAAGAAGGAGCAAATATTAAAAGGTCAATAAAAATTCTAAGTATTCCTACAGTTCTAAACCACTTGCCCAAATAAATTAAATGGCGCATTTGACAGCAGCAGGTTACCTCCTCTTTAGTTTAATTTTTTGAGTACGTACTTAACGAATAAAATTTAATACAAATGAAATTTGAAAACAAATTTGGAAAAGAAGAGTCTTTCAGTCCTGTTTTTCTTCCACCCCACAACCCAGTGTACTGCAGACGAAGGTTTCTGTCCGAGAGCTTTAATATTTTAGGTTTTTTTTTTCGATGTGTCTGTCTTCGACTCAGCGCCTCCTATATATGTGTTGAGTAGCAATCTATCCTTTTTATTTTGTTGTTATTCCATCCTGGACTTTCCATGTTTGTAAAAGAAAGATATTTTTAATCTTTGAAAGTCTAGGGGTAGCGATTTCAACAAACAGTTCATTTTCATATAACTTAGTATGTACCGAGGAAATCCTAAACCTTAAAGCCATGCTCTAAATTTGGTAAACTAAACGATCTTAGTTACTGATTAAAAAAAATTACTTTCTGAATCGTTACAACCAAAACAGGAGTTGGATAGGGAGATGTATTATCGCCAGTACCGTACAGTTTATTACTTGAAAAAGACATCAGGAATTGGCAAAATGAAACCAAAGGATATAAATATTAATAGAAGCATTCGATATAAAATTCGCCTTCATTGTATGCCATCTGCTAATGACATTGCAATCGTCTCCAAGAACAGACCAGAAGCAATTCTTCTTTAAAGATATTCCACAATGTGGTGACAAACAATGGGCTCCACGTACATATGAGAAGACGCACTGTGAAGAAGTGACCATATCAGGGGATTCAGCAATGAAACCTGAATCACCAAATTCGGCAAAATCTCTCACCCACACAACCTCAGGAATGTAGGAGAATTATTTGACCAGTGGGACTAAATTGGCAATCCAACGAATAAATAATTGCAGTACTACAAACAGGAGAGGAGCTACATGAACAGGTTCAACAATAAATTTATTTCACAGAGGGTAAAATTGCAATATGATAATACTATTAAAATAAATGCTTTTTACGGATGTGAAGCCATCGTAACTGGTTTGGGAACCCAAACAAATGTCATTGAGAAACAGGACAGGAAAAGTTTCAAAATTATCTTATGACCAAAATCTGAATATGAAAGTTGAATGAAGAAGAAATCATAGGAATTCTATCAAGTTGCAGGTAAAAATCACAGCTAGCATCAAGAACCATCGGTTACAATTTCGCCGTCTCCTGTATAGAATGGGCACAGCAGGTCCACAAACAAAATTCCAAACTTAGCCTTGTAGATCAGAAACCACAACTACTGGCAAACAAAACTTACTGAAGACATAAAACAAAAGGAAACTGTTAAAGAAACCATTCAAGCAGAAATTTAGAGCCCTAATTAACGAATACTAATTTTCTGAGAAACCTGCCCGAGGGAAAAGCGTTAAAAGAACTTAACAAAGTATCACTTGTGTCACGTATGGTCTACTGCTGTCTCAGCTGGCGATATCTCTCGTCAGACGTTGCGTTATAAGATATCCTTCAGTGGAACTAATGTTAGTAACTAATGGTGAAGTTTATAATTGACTCTGTTTACTGCTCGGACTTTGTGCTAATGACTGTTACTTATAGTTATCGGTAACTGTCGTCTTTTCAGCACTCAGATTTCTTTCTTATCATTGGGACTGCTTAATCGGTATACGGTTTGTAAAAGGTTCTGTTTGGTAATGCTGAAACACTGCTAACGTAAAGAGTGATATTGTTCCAACTCATCAGACGCACAGTCTACATACAACTTTGATAAACAAATAAATTCCCCTCCATTATACAGTACAGAGTATAAACGGTGTCTAGTTATGACGTACAACAGTGCCTTAGGAGAAGTCAAGGTGGAAAATTTGATATAGAATACTTGTGGTCGGCCAAGCCGAGAAACAACCTCCATCTAAGCTGTATCGCATGCACGTCGAGCGAAATTCTGAATATCGTCTAGTCATCTAGTCCTCTCACGCCACCAGATTAGTCGATTAGATTTTTTTTTTAAATTTCTCTATTAATGGCAATTTAACCTTTTCCTAAAGGGCCTTGAGAGGAAAATGAATCCTGCAAATTACTTTTGAATACTTTGTGGGAGTGAATAGTGATCAATGTTGTTACAAATATTTAATGTCAAAAACAGTCTTGATCACAAATTATTTATTCCGGTGACCGGTTTCGACCACAGCTGTGGTCATCTTCAGCCCAATGAGTAAGAAACTGGAGGAAGTTCTTACTCGTTGGTCTGAAGATGACCACAGTTGTGGTCGAAACTGGTCACCAGAATAAATAATTTGTGATCGAGGCTGTTTTTGATAGTAAATAATGCTGTAAATGTTATCCAGTAGCTAATTAGATTTAAAATTCCATCTAAATTTAGCCCTTACAAACACAGCAGCCTCTTAGTAAGAAGGCTAGAGATACACAACCATTTAGTTGTTATGTTTGCGCTGTTAAAATTCATAGAATTTTATGGTAAAATTTACAAGAAAGAAATCAGTTTTATAATTTGTAAGTTCAGGAATACGGTGTATTTTCTGTTCACGGATGATTTTAGCGAGAAAAAGAGATGAGATTCATTAATTATAGACCGCATAAGCCGATGGCGTAATAAGCGGAGAGGATATTTAGAGTCACTTGCTACCTCTCCACCTCAAACAATCGTTGATTCTCACAATTAGCTAATACTGCGCATAATACTGTCCCCGCACTTCTAACGCAAGGGACGACCTTCGCATGCAGACTCGAACTTCTCGCAGCTTGAACGCTGGAATAACGTATCAATAGGCATACACAAGAGAATTTTCTCTCATCTTGCACTGGCCTGGAAGTCGATAGTCACTAGCCATGACGAGACGAAAGAATAAGTGGATGAATGTACAGAAAGTAAAAATATTTATAAATCATGTCCCACGTAAGAATACAATCTCGTCACAACCTACATAATAGACGAATAAAGACATCCGGCGAGGAAAAATAGGAAAAAGAAGAAATGCTAAACAGGTACGAACGTGCTCTTCAATTAAGCACAGCGAGTAAAAAATAAACATCAAACTGAACCTCCAGAGAACTACATTAAAGTGTGTGCGTAATTGGTTGCTAAAGTCGAAAGTTCACAAACCATTTAACTTTCAGTCTCGTTCCGCTTTTCTTCACAGATTTTCGAGCCACTAGCTACAATAACAGTAGAGCCCCTCGTAAAGAGGTAGAAGGACCCTGCTGTTGAAGAATGGATTAGATAATAGGGGTACTCGAAACCTATTAACGCCGCCGTCGCCCTTGTGCACTACGGAGAGAGAGAGATAGAGAGAGAGAGAGAGAGAGAAAGAGATGGCGTCGTCGCGGCGCTGGCGCAACCCGAGCGCGGACGGCCGCACCGCGAAAGAGTTTTGATGGCATTTGCTTGTACACGCGGCGACGAGTGGAATTACGGCTGAAAGAGCTGATTGGGGTTTGAAGAGTGGGGCAGAAAGGCCTGCGGGATTGAGAGGGGAGGGCCGCGCGGCGCGCCTGGAGGGGATGCGGCTGTAGCTGCCACAGCGCGCCGCGGCGCACTGAAACAGGTAGCGGGGCCGCGCACAGCGCTAATTCACCACCGGCCCTAGTACGCTCGCTACGGAACCAACCTTCAACTTGTAGCTGTACACTACGTAACAAATAAATTGTTAAGCTGCAGGAGAAATTATTTCGTGCTATACTTGTCATGCTCTGCTCTTCATCATCGGTCGTCGAATGTAAGAATACATACTCCTTCACCAGTACTCTGTGATCGAGTGTAGCAGACACGTATGTTCGAATCGTTAGTTACTATGGTCAGTGTGATACTCATTTTCGTCATAAGACTTCTGCAAAAGCTAACACTTTGATTAAACAGTAAATTGGCTCAGAGCACTATGCGACTTAACTTTTGAGGTCATCAGTCGCCTAGAACTTAGAACTAATTAAACCTAACTAATCTAAGGTCATCACACACATCCATGCCCGAGGCAGGATTCGAACTTGCGACCGCAGCGGTCGCTCGGCTCCAGACTGTAGCGCCTAGAACCGCACGGCCACTCCGGCCGATTAAACAGTAGAGCTAGTTGCAAAAATCCGGCTCTGATGAGTCAAAATGTCATGGCCATTGCCCGCCGCGAATGCTGCCGGGTGGCTTTGGGAGCAAGTGAAACGGTAAGCAAAGTATCAGGGGTATCTGGAAAGCTTGTAATGGTGTTGCAGAGTACATTGTGCTGAGAAATAATTGACAACCAAAAAGTTCGGTACTTTCCGCCGTTTCCAAGTTACTTAGAATTTGCCAGTCAGGTCGTTGCGCGCACATACTCAAGCTGCCCCCTAGAGACGGTGACGCCAAACATGTTCGCCGTTTGGTTTCCTAAAACTGAAAAAAAGAGCAGTACAGAAATACGACGTGCGACTGTAGTAGCGATCGAACCCGAGCCACACGCTAAACAGTGTCGAGCACTACCATCTACGCTATGAGAACAACCGCCACTAATTGTATTTGGCGGGTCGTTTGAATCTGCTCGCGCTACGGCCTGATTGGCTAACTTCAGTGTCAGTTAATTTGTAAACGAAGCAATGTATCTATTTTGCTCTTAACAGCTACTTCTCAGCGCAATCTACACTGCAATACTATTACAAAATTTTAAGACTGTTTCTGACCACTATATATTGTAAGTAGGCTGTTTAGGTTTTCTTATTGGTAACGCCACGTAGCGGACTGTATGAAAATCACTGGCTGTGCTGTGTGCAGTCTGTGGCTAGTTTGCATTGTTGTCTGCCATTGTAGTGTTGGGCAGCTGGATGTTAACAGCGCGTAGCGTTGCGCAGTTGGAGGTGAGCCGCCAGCAGTGGTGGATGTGGGGAGAGAAATGGCGGAGTTTTGAAATTTGTAATACTGGATGTCATGAACTGCTATGTACATCATGATTTTTCAACACTATTAAGGTGAATACATTGTTTGTTCTCTGTTAAATAATCAGATAGATTTGTAATTCTGTTTTAGAGAAATATGGTATCGATGTGTACGCGTGTACCATGTGTTTGGCAAGCACAAGGAGCCCTAGCTAATATGGTATTTGTTTATACAACTTTACACATCGGTACCATATTTCTCTAACACAGAATTACACAGCCATCTGATTATTTAACAGAGGACAAACAATGTATTTACCTTAATAGTGTTGAAAAATCATAATATACATAGCAGTTCATGACATCCAGTCTTACAAATTTCAAAACTCCGCCATTTCTCTCCCCACATCCACCACTGCTGGCGGCTCACCTCCAACTGCGCAACGCTATCCGCTGTTAACAGCCAGCTGCCCAACACTACAATGGCAGACAACAATGCAAACTAGCCACAGACTGCACGCAGCACAGCCAGTGATTTTCATACAGAGCGCTACGTGGCGTTACCAATAAGAATACCTAAACAGCCTACTTACAATATAAGCGGAGCGGATACGAATGAACGATCATTGTAACGGAGAGCGCTGTGTCATACTTGGTGACATACGAATCACGAGGCTTGAACTGGACAAAATTGGACGTACGCTACTCGCATACTCCTGCTACTGACACCCAGTCTCTCGCACTGCACGTGGGAATGGGTAGATGGTAAAATCTTCGCATCCAATGAACTCTGCCAGCGCGAAGTTCCCTTGAAACAACGCGTGAAGCTCTACCGACTTAGGGTGAAACATGCAGACTGTAGACATCAAGGTTTCGAGGACCATCATCAATTTGACCGGAAAGGAACTCGACGGGGAAGTATAACATCCATGCTGTCAAAAGGATTAAATTTTGCAGGATCCAAAACAAAGCAAAAATGTCGGAAACTATCATCTCCTCTGCAGAACGTAGGGCGATACGCGACCTCAGGGAAGGCGAAGAGAATAGCTGACAGAGGCAGTGCGGCCGTGCTTACCCGGTCAGTTGACTACTGGTAGAAGATTGAGACAGTACTACAAGACCCAGCTTGCAAGGTAGTAGGAATGGATACTGCATCGGCTGTTACTCGGAAGACCATCTCACTCCTAAATAGCTCAGGAATAGACAAAGATATGGTCAGAAGGCTGTACGCCAGACTACAGATACCAACACGTCTGTGTGGCCTCCAAAAATTATCAAGAATGGAGTTCCACTTAGTCCAGTAGCGAACACGATAAATTCGCCAACTTATGGAATAGCTAAACTCCTGGTGCAGTTACTAAGGCCTCTCGCGCGTCACTGCACACACCATGTCAAAAACTGAACTGAGTTTGTGAGGCTGCTTCAGCGGATACTTCTAGATGAGGGCGATCTCCTGGTCAGTTTCGACGTCACGCCTCTCTTCACACGAGTACGCTACAGGACTCCTTGAAAACACTAGGATGCCTTTTGACGGAGACACTGTGGAACTGTTCCGCCACCGGTTTACTACCACCTGTTTCCATTGCGGTGGAAAATTCTACCAGCAGTTAGACAAAGTCGGTATGGGATCCCCCCTTCCGCCAGGCACCGCAAAGGTATATATGGAGCACTTCGAGGAAACGGCTCTCAGAATCATGCGTCTCAAACCGAAGACATTCTACAGATACGTGGACGACATATTCGTTGTGAAGTCGCATGGAGAAGAAAATCTGCAGGAGTATCTTGACCGCCTTAATGGTACACACGGCAATGTAAAGTTCGCCATGCAGGTAGGAAAAAACCTTTCCTCCATACCCCGATAAGGAAGAAAGGTGATGGAACGCTGGGGCAGTCTGTCTATAGGAAAAAGACGCACATGGTCCTGCACCTGAACGTCAATAGCTTCCACGGTCCAGCACATCGCAAATTTGTGCTCACGACCCTAGTGCACAGAACACGAGACATATGTTACAAGGAGAGTCTACCACCAAGTTGCAGCACCTGAGGGAAACCTTTCGCAAGAACGGCTACTCGGAGACACAGGAGCAAGAAGAAGAAAGAAGACGACCCGAAAAAAGACGTATAGCGTCTGATGCTCCTTACGCACCTATGCTGGGCCGCCCACAGCCAAGACTGCCACGATACTCTAGAAGAACAACTTCAAAACCATTTTTTGCTCATTGGCTAAAATCAAACATATCAAAGACAAACTAGGACTACAGGCAACTGGATGCTACACCATTATCTGCGAATGTGGCAAGCAATACAGCGACCACACGCAATGCTGTATTTTGCAGCACCGCTCAGAACATGTAAGAAGCGTTCGTCTTAGGCAAACGGACAAATCGGCAGTGGCAGAGCACAGAATCAATGAAGGTCACATGTCTGATTTTGAACCAACAGAGGTGTTTTGTCGGACGAACGAGTTGTGGGACTCGATCATCAAAAATGCAGTGGAGATCCAGGTTCATGACGACCTTGTCAACAGAGACAGCGTATTCCAGTCGATCTCTGCAAGAATATGTTAAGAGTGCTGCCCTGTGAAACCGGCATAGGCAGCGGATACAGTAGACGGGCAGCATAAGGACGCTACTGCAGGACCCTCCAGCACGCCGAGATTCCCCTCCGTCCCCATCACTGCCCGCGTCATGCCTTCCGCAGGATCCCGTTCGGCCCAGCCGTTGCACACGAGGTATAGGAGGCTGCGGTCCAACGTCTATAAACATACGAATCGGACATGAGCCCGACACTTTGCCTGAAGATGACGAGTAGGAAACTTATCAACCACTGTTACAATTTGGTTCCCAATATCTGCCCTTTGTCAATGAAAGGGTATATTCATGACTTGGTATGTTTGAATTTTGATTGGGAACGTTTGTAGACATTCTCAGTATTGTATTCTTGCTGAAACGCATCAAACCAGTGTCTCATCCAGTTCTTCCGAAGGACATATTTGAATTTTGCTGAATACGTCCATAAACTCAGGAAAACTACCGTTGTCCAGTGGCCAACATTCTCCATCAGCCATGCTGTCCCCATTCGAAGTTGGTGAAGAGGTTATGAGTGGATTCTTTTGGAACATTAAGTCATCCTTGAAAACTGAGCTTTGTTACGAAAATACTGATGTGAGCTGTGATATTCCGGCAGCAGAAACATATGTTCTCCAATGTAACACGTGATTTCAGCGTCGTCCTTCAGTGTACTATCAACCTCTCACGTGTTAACGGTGGAACTGATCACAGTGGACTTTGGAATACTATTTCCAGGTATTACGTATTGCGATTATAGCCCCATCTGTTAGCAGCTTTTGTAAACACTACTTAGAAACGTATGTATAAAATTCTTACAGTTTTCACAATAAACGTGCGGAGCGCTGTATTCTTCTGTTTGCACGGAATTTAATTTTAAAAGCTGGAAGTTCTGTCCTCGCCAGGGTTGTTTGTTGTTAACGTTTAAAACCTCCGAAGCAAGATATATGACATTGAGACAAGTGATTTAATGTAGGACTCATGGGGTAGCAAATGTCGGCAAATACTCCAAAAATGGATGACAAATGTTGAACATGTGACGTCACCAGATGACTGCACCTGCAGCAGTTGAACCTATCGGTCTGTTGCAACTGATCATCCCAAACCAAGTCAAGTATTCACGTCGGTGTGGCTCTGGGCCCACATGCTCCACTTTAGCGCATGGAGTTCAGGGTCCGAGACTTGCGCCTGGCAAGAAGTACTTTTTTCACTTCATTTGACAGTTATGTGTTTACATTGAGGTAAGAGTTACTATTTTATTTACTGGTCTCACGGTCCCCACTGGTTTATTGCAAAGTACAGTGCAACACAAAGCTACGGTAGTGCATCACATGAAAATGAGTATGAATTTCCGATTTGCATTGTTACCAGTAAATGAACTTAATTTTCTTTATTACATAATATCGGCAAACAAAAAAAGAAGGGACTAAATCAAAGAAACATAAAATAAAAACGGTTTTTACTTGGTTACAAAGAGAACAATAATTTCGTAATCTCTACATTTACAACAAATCGTTTGCTCTAATGCAAGTACTGCATCACTCAGCCATCCCTTTACGTCCACGTCCAACATCTGCACGTGCGGCCAGGTGCTCTTATGGTGAAGCTCATATTTAACATTTCTCTTCCATTTTGGGTTATTTCCCGACATTTGAAAAACCATGTGTTTTATATTAAATTCCCTCTTCTCAGCGTCGTCTACTTCGCTTCGGGGGTTTTTAAACGGTAATAAGAATCACCCTATGTTCAGGTACATATATACTGATAATCTGCTAACTCCCTCATTGAACTCAGTGAGAATGTTAACATTAAGAGAGGATGTTAGCAGATTATCTTGTTATGAACAAGAAGGATGCTACACCAGATTACTGTAGCAAAATGTAGTAGAGCCCCAGAAGATCGACGCGCAACTGAGACACTGGCATTTGACTCTCATCTAAATGAGTGTAACGGGTAGCTTACAAGTAGTCAGAAGGATACTTTACTGTTCGATGACACTATTGACAATCACTAGAAACAGCAACAGTCATAAAAAAAGTTGTAAAATATCTATGAGTGAGCTTTGAGGTCACTTTACGTTAAACAAACACAGAAAATTACTTATAGGGAAAGTAATTGCCAGGTTGAGTTTGTTTGGAAGAGTCCTAAGCAATTATAGTCGTCTATGTAGGTAGTGGCTATTGATATTTGTGCCGGCCGGAGTGGCCGAGCTGTTCTAGGTGCTTCTGTCTGGAACCGCGCTACCACTACGGTCGCAGGTTCGAATCCTGCCTCGGGCATGGATATGTGTGATGTCCTTAGGTTCGTTAGGTTTAAGTAGTTCCAAGTTCTAGGGGACTGATGACCTCAGATGTTAAGTCTCATAGCGCTCAGAGTCATTTGTTGATATTTGTTTTGTACCGGAGAGTAAAGACAGCAGTGAATAGTTGTCAAAGAAAACAGCCTTATATTTTCAAGGTTCATTTATTTAGACGACCAGTTTCAGCATTTCATTAACGCTATCTTCAGGTCCCTATTCAGTCCTAGTATAGACAATCAGATACATCGATGCATGATTAACTGGAGCCTACAATATCTGGATACCGTGAACTTTTTGTGGCGTGTGTACTTCGAAGACTTGACAAATCTTCCGAAAAAGTTCACACTGCACAGAAAATTCACAGTATCCAGATACTGTCGGCTACAATAAATCATGCATCGATGTATCTGATTGTCTATACTTGGAGTGCATGGGGGCCGGAAAATAGCAATAATGAGATGCTGAAACGGGTCATTTAAATAAAAGAAATTCGGTAAACATGTGGCTGTTTGGCGATTTTTTTCTTTGGTAAATATCTGACCGACCACTGCAGTGAAAAGTGTCTCCTGTTGAAGCGAACTCAAATTTCGCAATTAAAACTCGGCCTTATCTATTAATATCAGCAGAATTAAAACCAGTCCGGGGTTCAGACACACAAAACAAAGGCTCGTCCTGCCTCCCTGGTAAGTGCAGCGCTGACGGCACGCAGCGGTGGAACATGATTGCAAGTGCCGGCAGAGGGCGATTTGTACCGGGGCGCAGCGAAGGGAGAGCCAACCTCATTAAACAGCCCGCATTTTGCGCGCTGCCTCCGCTGCGTTATGGACAGTTCATTAAATATGGACCAGGGATTTACAAATTTAATTAGCAGTCGAAACCATTAGGGCACAAAAAAGGTACGGACTAAACGAATCCCATGTTCCCTTCGCCTGACCTCTGCTGATACTTCAGTGCTTTTAGCTAAATACTTTGTTTGATACATTTTTAAGTAATTATTATCTACTTTGCGAGACCTATAACCATACGAAAAAGGTATACCTTCATCTGTCTCACAATACGTAGACCGTCCTAATTTCAATCCAAGAAACTACAATCTGATAAACAGTCATACTTTCGTTTCATTTCCCATATTAATAATTACACAGGGGACTTTTTCCGTGAGGTGTTCCGCTGTGAACGTATACTGCCCCTTACGCTGATCGAAAATATCATTTTAAAAATCAAACTCCTTTCCGAAGCGGGATTAGACTAAACGACCTCTGCTTTAAAAAGCAGTTGCACTATCCTGCGACTGGACACAACACAAGGTAGTTCTCAACAGCATGCAACTATTCCTTTCTCTCGTAATTGCAAACTGAGCACTGAGTCAATAATTCTATCTCTCCATCGATCTCCTAACAACAGCGTAGACAACATATGAGAAAGGGAGGGGCAGTTCAAGGTAGACTGACAAATAGTTTTGAGATTTCACGAAAGATGGTTCTGTTTACTATTCAAATCAATAGCCATCCCGTGTTCCTATTGTCAACGTCAAGGGATGGAATGCAAGTTCGTTTCGGGGTGTAACTTAATTTTTTCCTTCGGGGTGGGAGGAGGAAAGGGGGGTAAGGGAGAGCCGCTTCCCTCTCCCCCCCCACCACGCTTGCTACAAAATGCCATGTCTCCGAATCTCTGTTCTTCTTTCTTTGTCGTTATTTCCACTAGATAAAGCGTGAATCGGGTAGAATAGTTTCAGTTCTTTATTCCTGTATATGGCGTATTTCTAGAATATAGTACTGTTTTTAATATTGCTTTTCTATCATCCCACGTAAAACCATTGAGAATCACCTATATACTTGCATGCAGATTCAACTGAATTATTATAAATATTTGACACTTGCAATTCAAAAGCGAACTCAGAAATTCACAATATAATGCTACATTATGACTGTATGTGTCTCACAAGGGGAGGCCGCCAATTGTGAAATTCAGATTCGATTCATACTGAGCATAATAAAAGCTCATGGCCAGAGGTCTAACGTGGCAAAGCACCAAGATGCACTTCTCAGCCGCTGTCGAGAAAATCGACAGTTAAAAGAAACCGTTCCCGTGAAATACTCTCGACGGTTAATGGTTTTCTACAACGTCGTGGCGCAGCGATAAGCGCTCGGGTTCGTAATCCGAAGGTCGCCGGATCGAATCTCGCGCCATGCAATTTTTTTTTATTATTAGTTTTTTGTAATTCAAATATATATATATATATATATATATATATATATATATATATATATATAAAGTATTAATGATTTGCTTATGCATGTTGGTGAAGGCGGATCGCTCTCTAATTGTACCGCCTCCATTTTTCCGTTTTTTTTTAACAGAGTGTACCAAAGCTCTCCCGTCCGCACTGATTTTCGACAATGTTATAAGTTGCGCTAGGGACCGCATCTACCTTCTTTCGAAGTATGCGGCGGTTCGTTTCGGCCCATTCAACATCTGTCATTCAAGTGTAACGAGCGAGTAACGGAGTTTATATTTCATACCTGCCACAGCAAATTTGTGTTCGTGGGGTCTCTATTCTAATTCGAACGTTTGACTTACGGTATTCGTATTCGTTTCGGAATATCGTTTCTACGTCTTCCGTTAACTATACGTGGTTAACATTACGAAGACAATTAATAACATTTGTGAAATACAACTTTGTTTGCGGAAAACATAATGATATTCGAAGTCGCCAGTTTTTCCACGACAAACGACTTTCAACAACTTATTATATGCATAATTGTTGCAACTGATTGCCGGGAATTATATATATATATATATATATATATATATATATATATATATATATATGAATTATAAAAAACAAATACTAAAAAAAAGGTTGCATAGCGCGAGATTCGATCCGGCGACCTTCGGATTATTAACCCCAGCGCTTACCGCTGCGCCACGACGCTGTAGAGTATTAGAAATCGTAGAGAGTATTTCACCGCAACGGTTTCTTTTAACTGTCGATTTTCTCGACAACGGCTGAGAAGTGCATCTTGGTGCTTTGCCACATTACACCTCTGACCATGATCTTTTATTATGCGCAGTATGAATCGAATCTGAATTTCACAATTGGCGGCCTCCCCTTGCCAGTTCATTTGAAACTGATTCTCACTAAAGAGAAAATGGGAAGAGTCAGCACGTCGTCATGATATCAGATGCTTTGTATATTAAGTATTTCACGAATTTGTGTATATGTGTGTTAAGGGAAGTGCTCAGTGAATGTACAACATATGGTTCGATATGTCATACCCTTCCACGCTATCATCTCATCATTGGGCAGCAGCATAATGAGTCAGTGTGAAGCAGAGTATCTACAGGTGATGGATAACAAGCTGCCGGTAGTAGTCAACTACTCGACTGTTCCGTGCTTCCTTTCGGACGCTCAGACTACGTTTAGTTCATCTGATGACATATGGCCTCCTTCTCGTGTGAGTTGGGTATTTGGTCCATACAGAATTCAATACCCCATATATTCATTCATACGTATTCAGTGAAGTGAGTAATGGCTATCTTATCAGCGCAGCTCCCCTTTATTTCAGCAGATGAAGAGACGAATGTGATACGAGAATGTAACATTTTGTAAACCAGCTACCCTGCTGTTGAACTGTAATGAAGGAGACTGAAAACTGTTTTCTAGTTCATCCAAGATTTTTATCAGTGTCCAATCACGTACATGTTCTTCACGTCAATAATTTTAGGCTTCAGTCTGCAAATATAGTAATTGTGTAGTAGTTTTTAATACAGACCTTGTTCATAAGTTAACGGTGTTGATTGTCAGAACATTTTCATAGTTATGTATGAAAATCACAAAATGTGGAAGTTCTACAGAGTAGCACGACAATATACAGTGTGTGGGACATAGATGATAGATAATATTTCGTGCATACAGTCACATATTGTATTACAAAGCCGGCCGAGGTGGCCGAGCGGTTCTAGGCGCTCAGTCCGGAACCGCGCGACTGCTACGGTCGCAGGTTCGAACACTGCCTCGGGCATGGATGTGTGTGATGTCCTTAGGTTAGTTAGGTTTAAGTAGTTCTAAGTTCTAGGGGACTGATGACCACAGATGTTAAGCCCCATAGTGCTCAGAACCTGAACCATTTTGTGTTACAAATGCAAAAATGTTTTTGTCATGTTCCTAAGTCAGTAATTGACAATGCAGCTGAATTTTATTGAATATAGAACAGAATTCCTGAATTTTCTTGCATGCTCCTGTTTAATCTAGGAGGCCAGAGCCACAATACTTCACAAATTTTGCGAGTTTTAGTAGTTTATGTCAACCACGCTTACCACTTCAAACGTCACGTGACATGAAGGAGTAACGGAAGTGTTCGATCAGCTTCGCCTACTCACAATCAAACTGTCACCATTCAATCAGTCCGCCCCCGGTAGATGAGTGGTCAGCGCAACAGATTGTCAATCCTAAGTGCCCGGGTTCGATTCTCGGCTGGATCGGAGACTTTATCCGCTCAGGGACTGGGTGTTGTGTGGTCCTAATCATCATCATTTCATCCCCATAGACGCGCAAGTCACCGAAGTGGCGTCTAACCGAAAGACTTGCACCCGGCGAAAGGTCTACGCGACGGGAGGCCCCAGTCACACGACATTTACATTTACCGTTCAACCTAGCCTAAATCTCGGGCACAGCTAAAGTTCAATTATGTCGCTCAACCTATATTCCAAAAATTAATTTAAAGCAAAAGAAACATTGTCAGTGCTCTGTTCTCTTCCTATTTGCGCATGTATAACGTCAGGTAGCTTATAAACATTACGATAAGGAACGAAACTGACATTCAGTTGCTCTTAAATTGTGTACATAGCCGCTGTCGGCAACGTATTATCCACAGTTTCTTGTAGGCTTACTCGAAGTCTAAGGTGAGACAAGCTTTTCCCGTATCTTCCCAGCGTTAGCTGTTCTGATGAGAATTTTAGAGTGTCAAGTGACACATGTGTTGGAGAATATCATGTATAGACGTTGAGACTCTTCAGTGTCCCGATCAACAGCTTTTTTTTATTTTGTAAACATTTATCCAGGTGAAAAAGTTAAACGGTGTTTGACTTTCGTGCATAGCAGCATATTGTGTGGTGAATATTTTTCCTCGTTTATGACTCATCCTGTATAAGAAATGTATAGTGCGTAACATCCAAAAGGTATGTTTCTTAACGTTGTATAAAGTTGTACATTTTGGGTGTAATTGGCTGAGCAAATTGCAATGAAAGTAGAAGAGCTTGACTTCAGTTTTAGCTGCCTCTCTCTGTCTTATACTTTTGTAAATCTTGCATTATTTTGTCACATTTGTTTCGGACTCTTTTAGCAAACTGATTTAGGTGAGGCAGTGGGAAAGACACAAATTAGACTCACATTATGAAGGTACACGGTTCACATTACCATCCAACCATCCTTATGTAAGTTTTCCGTGGTTCCCCGAAATAGCTTAACGCAAACGATACCTTAAAAAACGCCCGACTTTTTGCCCTCATGCTTATACAGTTTCAGTTTGTGCTCCATCTCTATGTACCTATTTGCCGATTTATTCATTGCTTTGCAATTGCGCTAATAACATCGCTTTTAAACGCCCTACAATCGCGCGCACGCACACGAAGGCACACACACGCACACCATATTCAGTAAGGACAAGACAAGGTTTCTTGAGTGTGATTTCTGGTCAACTGATGTGAGACATTTTTCAACTGCAAGAATAATTCACTGCCTTGCAAAAAGTGTGTCTTTCAGCTATTTTGATTAACAAGCGACTGTAGTTAATACACCTCATTTTCCTATTCTCTTCTATACATGTCGTTTCCATCTGCATGAAGTGTAACGCTTCCCTCGCCTGTTTTACTGACAACAGAAGCTGGCAAAAGCAATGGCGCCCTTGAGAGAATAGAATTACTGGCGGTAGAGCCTTTACATAAAACCCCGCAAAAAGCCTAGTTGGCCCATAACTTCTGAGTATTTTACGCTTCTGATCGTGCAGATCTGCACATCTTCAAATAAAAATGTATCATGTTGCCCTCGCTATGAGTGGCGGTCAGTAAGGCGGCCAGCAGAATTTCAGCTTTCATGGACACGTCAGATGACAAACGGTCGTAATTATGAAGACGATAGATGAGTTTCTCTCCAGTATCCAGTTTTCCATAATTTAGTTACTAACCTGGATGTAGTGGCGTGTCAGAATTTGTGGGTAGTTCTCTAGATATCCCGCACATTTAAACTTCTTGGCAGATTAAAACTGTGTGCTGCGCCGAGCATTGAACTCAGAACGTTGAGTTTCGTGGGTAATGCTCTTATCATATGAATTATCCAGACGTGACTCACGACCCGTCTTCACACTTTAGCTTTCGCTAGTAGCTCTCTTCTGCCTTCCGAACTTCACAGGCGTTCTGCTGCATATCTCCAGGAAGCACCTGGAAGTGCACGAATACTTTGGGTTCACTGCAGCTATCATTATCTGGACTGAATGGAGAAAAATCTAGTCTACAAATAGATCGTGTACACCACTGATACACGTACATGATTAGCTTGGGATGACCCTAAGGCTCTGAGCCCCATAGCTCAAGCCTAGGGAGTTGCAGCCGGTTTGTTACAAAATATTCGGTGTCTCTCCTTCGAACCTTCCACTGGACACGAAACCAGGTGTCGACTATCATTTATGGTGACAATACTGTGGATTCTAAGTATCGATTTAATCCTGTGTACAAATATGGTTTCTCAAATTTCTCTGCAAGTTGCTGAAATGATCCAAGTACCATCTCGGAGCCCAGACGACAGGAATTGGATTTTCGAAACTGTGACACAGTATATAGTGGGTAACAAGCTGTTGTCTAAATGGCTGCAGCCATGGACTGTGCGGCTGGTCACGGCGGAGGTTCGAGTCCTCCCTCGGGCATGGGTGTGTGTGTTTGTCCTTAGGATAATTTAGGTTAAGTAGTGTGTAGGCTTAGAGTTCAAATGGTTCAAATGGCTCTAAGCACTATCTGAGGTCATCAGTCCTCTAGACTTAGAACTACTTAAACCTAACTAACCTAAGGACATCACACACATCCATGCCCGAGGCAGGATTCGAACCTGCGACCGTAGCAGCAGCGCGGTTCCGGACTGAAACGCCTAGAACCGCTCGGCCACAACGGTCGGCTGTAATCTTAGGGACTGATGACCTTAGCAGTTAAGTCCCGTAAAATTGTACACACATTTGAACATTTTTGAATCCAAACGGCTGCGACTACAGCCTCTTCAGCAAGCTGAGTGAGGTCTCCAGGCATAAATACTACACACACGAGCAATAAAACAGATCAAGAACACGATGCCGGGTGCAGTAGTATCAAGTGAAATACGTTTCATTCCTAGGATACAAAGCTGTAATGACCTTCTACTCGATTTTTAAGTCGCAAGGATGCCGCACGGCGCTGGGTAAAATAGGATCAAATGAAGTACGTTTCAATACTGCGATGGATACAAAGCTAAAGTCTCAGAAATCCGTCTATAGATTGACAAGAGAGGGGAAACGGTACTGTTGGGGGCTCCGTTGCGACAGGTCTCTGTGTGGTGAGGATAAGAGCAGTTCAACAGCTGAAGACTCTTCACAAACTTATATCTAACAAAACATCTGAACCGGCCGGGGTGGCCGAGCGGTTCTAGGCGCTCCAGTCTGGAACCGCGCGACCGCTACGGTCTCAGATTTGAATCCTGCCTCGGGCATGGATGTGTGTGATGTCCTTAGGTTAGTTAGGTTTAAGTAGTTCTAAGTTCTATGGGACTGATGACCTCAGATGTTAAGTCCCATAGTGCTCAGAGCCATTTGAAACTATTCTGAAAATATCTGAGCTGCAGCTAGTGAATCTGAAAACGATCTTAACAACTTCTGTCAGTACGACCAATAATTTGACTAATACAGTCACTAAAAACCAATTTTCTCTGACTAGAGTACCGAACACGGAAGTCACTGCACGACTGCCAACAGAGCTGGCCGTCCCTTCGGAAAAAATCATTTGGCTCGTCCTATGGTCAGGTTGAGAATGCCTTTCTGCGCATGGGCCAAGTTATTTTGCGGGAGTTCAAGCCCCCTAGACGTCCAATGTGCCGAAATATTACCAATTTGGCTGTCATTGACTGCTCAGACGGTAAGAACATTGCCGTGAAAGAAAAGTTTGCAGATTCTATTACAGGTCCGACACACAGTTTTAATCCGCGAGAAAGTTTCAAAATCTTGCTCTCTCTGCTGCGGAGTGAAAGATTATTCTTTGTCCGGTGTGACGTTCAACTTTCCCGTCGCACAGGTAACGTGTTGCCCTTATCACTGAACGACCTCCGATACCGCCTCTGCGGCCAGTGGAGGCGGAGTAGATATGACGGGACGGGCACAGTTCAAGTTGTGAGAAACGACAGCCGCGCCGGTGAAATTGCAAAATCGATGCGAATGCGCAGAGGCGGCCCTAGCCGAGTCAACAAGCGGGAGCCGAGCGCTATGCAAATCTCTGCGATGAAGTCAGCAGCGCTAAGCTGCTAAAGCCGGCTGCGGATCTGGCTCCACGGCCGCCCGGATAAGCGCGGCTTCTCCGCTCCCCGTGGCCGTGGCCGCCCTGCGACTGGATTGGGCTGCAGCTGCCTGTCCGAAGTTAATCAGCCTGTTTCTTACATCCTCAGAAGCAGGAAGCATCACACAGGTTGGACAAGGGTGTTTTTTATTTGCTGCTCCAGAGATTCTACTTTGCGGTGCATGGCGCTACGAATAATACATTGAGATGACAAAAGTAATGGGATAGCGATAAGCACATATACAAATAGCCGTTGTACAGCGTACACAAGGTACAGAAAGGCAGTGAATTGGCGGAGCTGTCATTTGTACTCAGATGATTCACCTGAAAAGTTTTCGGACGTGTTTATTGCCGAACGATGGGAATTAATAGACTTTGAACGCGGAATGGTAGGTGGAGCTAAACGCATGGGACATTCCATTTCTGAAATCGTCAGGAAAATCGATATTCCACAATCCACAGTGTCAGGAGTGTGTCGAGAATGCCAAATTTCAGGCATTACGTCTCAGGACCTAAAACTCTGTGGCCAATGGCCTTCGCTTGACGACCGAAAGCAGCGGCGTTTGCGTTGAGTAGTGAGTGCTAATAGAATAGCAACACTGCGTGAAATAGTCGCAGACAGCAGTGTGGGACGTTCGACGCATAATGAACGGCAGTTCATTATTTTGACAGTTCTTTACTATGTAAAAATATATTTACATATGTACAAATATATGACTGTAGTAAAGAACTGTAAAAATATTTTGACAGTTCGCTACTATTAAGTTTACATGTAAACATTTCTTTACATATGTAAACAAATAGCATAGTAGTATAGAAAAGTCAAAATATCCCTCAAAAACGAATTTTTTACGTTGGTAACTACAAAAAATATTATTTTTTTACCACGACTAGACGGAATACATGCTATAGGTGTAATACGGTCGTCACTGCCAACTAGACGTCACTTGATAAAGATGGAATGAAATGAGTGTATGGCATCGTTGGCCGGGAGGCCCCTTGTCGGGGGAGTTCGGCCGCCAAGTGCAAGTCTTATTTCATTCGATGCCACATTGGGCGACCTGCGCGCCGGTGATGAGGATGAAATGAAGATGAGTACAACACAACACCCAGTATCCGAGAGGAGAAAATCTCCAACCAAGCCGGGAATCGAACCCGGGCCCGCTTGCATGGGAGGCGAGCACGTTACTACCCAGCTAAGCAGGCGGACACTTGATATAGACAATAAGCCGAAAGAGAATTATCGTGTAAAATATTAAAAATATATTGCTTATTACAGCTAGTTTTGGAGATTTCATTTTCACCATGTCTTATAACGGTGTGCGGGCGCAACGGAACAGAGAAACGAAATGTTCTAGGATTCTTACAAACACACATTCCTGGATTTGAAAGCCAATTATTTCACTAGAGCTCACGCATGCTGTGGAATTCGTTAATTGGTTCGACGCTCGAAATGATTGCGTAATTATTTGATCTTTTTATTCTCGGTGTCCCAGTGCAGTGGTTCATAATGGCACTCTGATGTAATAATTGATTCCATAGAACTCTGACATTCCACGGAAAATCTAAAAGTCTGTGTAATGCTGCTTCTCCGATGATATCCAATTATTATAAATGAAGACTTCATAATTCGGCACTCATAGATTAAAGTTTACTTCGTTCATCAGACATACAACATATTTCAAAAAACAAAAAGTTAGGTACATAAGAGAATTTATCGACACTAAATTACACACAATACAGAGAACATGCGACTAACAACGTGAGTGTAATGTAATGTAGAATGACGATAAGCTATAAAGAGAGTAAGTACACGGTTGAACGCACATACACAAAGAGAGGTGTACGATATCACACACGCCTTTAACCTTCAACCCACTGCTCTAATCAAAATATATGTATTTTGCAAAAAAAAATGGCTCTGAGCACTATGGGACTCAACATCTTAGGTCATAAGTCCCCTAGAACTTAGAACTAATTAAACCTAACTAACCTAAGGACATCACACACATCCATGCCCGATGCAGGATTCGAACCTGCGACCGTCCCGCGGTTCCGGACTGCAGCGCCAGAACCGCACGGCCACCGCGGCCGGCATGTATTTTGCAGAACGATATTTAACACTGAGGTGATGCTACGAAAATATGAAAATATTTGTTTGTTAGATGGACAAACGTAACAGGAGAGAAGGTAGAATCACATACACTATGCAGAAAATAAGCAACTAAAGATTTCGTTCTGAAAGTAAATTGACTTGATGTCACGATGAAATACTGTATACTCGTTTCATTCATCCAATATATGGTAAAACTGTACAAAAATCTTGATCATTTAGAGAGTACGGTGAAGCTCATTTTAGCACTTATCATCTGCTTAACAAATTAAGAGAAATTATAAATATTAACAACATGCAGGTTGTGTTCAACTTTGTTTTAGATATCTAGTGAAAAAGCCATGCTAGAGTGCCAGGCAGTGCTATACAGGGGGTCACTCGTCCAAAGCTGAGCAATTTCGGAAGAAGTTGCTGTTTCCTTGACTGATATTTCAGACGTACTGGTTAAATATATATGTATCTTTCATTATGAAACAAATCTACTACGCCCTTTCCAACCGAACAATCCCGAAATTGGCCTTGAGTGATTTACGGAAAGGTGAACTTGCTCCCTAAAATTAGTATATTGCATTAACTAACTCAGTTTGACTGACTATATCACTGAAGCAACGGATCCAAATGGTACAATTTGTTTATAAATGCCGAAAGGGAACTCGAAACACAGAGAAAGTATGTCTCAAATGGTCCCTACATTTGCTGAGTGCTCTAGATGCCCATGACAACACCGTGATTCTGAAGTGTGTGCGTAGTTCCAGTGGAAATTTGACAAATCTTACTGTTCTTTCGATCAAAGGCAAAATATTGCCTGTTTGACTATGGGATTTTGATACTTTGGTGACCTTCCCATAAAGTTAACTGTTGCATTTGTATGTTGCGCTGTATCAAAAGACGTAAGCGAATAATTTATTTACAACAAAAATTTGCATTAAAAAAGCATACAAGATGTTTGACGATGAGTGGATAGTTGATCAGATGTTTATTCATCCATGGAACATTATTTATTAGTATATCATGTGGCATAAACACTTGGACATGTATGGAACATTGGACGTTTAAATCATTAAAAATTAGCTACAGGAAGAACCAACAAAAAAGAACAATAAATCGAACAGCATAATGAGCAGCTGAATCAACATTAAAACCAGCAAGGAAATAGTAACATTAAAATGAACAAAAGTAAGTAATAAATGAGCAGTAAGTAATAAATGGGCAATAAATTTAGGTCGACAGTGGATTGAGGAAGATAAGTAAGTATAATCCTTAACCATTGATATGGAAGGCATCCAGCCAGGAAACTACACATCCTTCAGTTCATATAGATCTGACTTTTGTCCTGGGTATGCTGCGATCTTAACAGCGCTCACAGTACGGTCAATTGTCTGGCGCACAGCACCACAGTTAAATTGCGGATTTGAGGTTTCGTATGATTTGGACAGATGATATTGACCAATGTAACGTGATGTCCTAATAGTGTTAAGAGCTTTCAGTTGTTGGCGGGAGAATTCGAACCCAGCAAGTCTTTGTGTAGGATTGGAAATGGGCCAGCGAATCGTCAAATTTTCAGTGTTCCAGTCTGTAAGGCACTGCGCACAGATGTTGTAGTCTGTGTTTAATGGTTGCTGCGCTAAGGTCACCGGGAGCTTCCTGGACCTCAATCAGCTCTTTGATATATGAGGAATGTCGTTATTCATTGACAATTCTGGAACATTTTTAATGCTCTTCAGTTCATGGGGCCATGAAGATCTTTCTGCTGAGCGACGATGGGGCAATGCTGTTCAGCACAAGTGTGTACGTTTGATACAGCCCCTGATGATATACATCCTGTTGTGTAGTTTGGCATCTACTTTCCTCGCATTGCTGCTATTCAGCCACAGGGAGGAGCGGTATTCTGGGGCAGCGTATAAAAGGGCTAAGGCAGAACCCCTCAGTGTTGAAAATGTTTCGAACTACTTAAACCTAACTAACCTAAGGACATTACACACATCCATGCCCGAGGCAGGATTCGAACCTGCGACCGTAGAGGTCTCGCGGTTCCAGACTCTAGTGTCTAGAAGCGCTCGGCCACTCGGGACGGCCTCAGTGTTGAATCAACTGCTCTCCACCTGCTGCTGCACAATTTGTGCCGAATATTGTAGCGTGTGCTGACTTCAGCTGCTGTCGCTTCAGGTTGTTTCCTCTAGGACAGGATACGTACCAGTATGGCGCCAAGGTACTTGAGAAACAAATCATGGGGTAACACTTAATTGTTGCAGTATAGTTTGGGAAATTTTGTAGCTTTCACTTTAATCAGGTGAAAACACGCTTCGGTTCTGCATGTGCTGACAGTCAGTCTCGTATCACTGCAGAGTTTTCCAACGACTTCAAGACCTTGGAAAGGAGACTGTCAGCATCTTCCATCCACTTGGCTTGGACAGCTATCGCCAGATCGTGGGTGTAATCAAATTTGGTACTTTTGTTTCTGGCATGTCTCGAATTAGTACTGTTTGAAAAGTGCCAGGTCAGCACCAATCCTTGAGGGGGGAAGTTTTCATTTCTCAGGCACTACTTATATTATCACCCATTATTATCTCGAAGGTTCTGTGACACAGCAAATTCTTGACGAGATATCAGAGTTGCTGGTGTGAGATGGTGTGATACAGTTTATATAGTAGTCCATAATTCCACACAGTGTCATAGGCAGCGATGAAATCCAGGAATACCACCGTCGTCTTCTTGTTTTAACCGTTCTTCGATGTGCTTCGTTAGACTCAGTACTTGCTCCTTGCAGCTGCTGCAGTGGCGAAACCCATCTTGCTCGACGGGTAGGTATTCCGGTTCTTCCTGGTTTGTTATTTATTTTATCTGGCATTAGCAAAGATATTATTTACTGTTTATAGATGGTGCTTAGGAGAGAAATCAGGTGGCAGCTTTCTGGTTTGTCCTTTGCATTGTCTGGCATATATTATTTTAGCTACTTTGAAATCAGCTGGTACATGGCCACAGTGCATAATATGTGAAAAGAACGGGCTCAGCCATTCTGTGGCCCGTGTAACGCCTTGTAGGTTTTTTTAAGGAATTCAGGGAGAAAACAGTCAAATCCTGGAGTCTTCCCCGTTCTCGTTTCACTGATGGCAAAACTTATTTTATCAACTGCGAAACTCTTTCGACTGACAGAATACTTTCAGGTGGTGCCTGATGAAAGTGGAATGTTTCCCGTCTCTAGCAGCTCTTGATAAGGATACAGTTCTGTGAGGTAATCTACTTGGGAAAGACAACTGTTATTTGTCCCTTACAACCAGACTGCCTCTCGAATTGTATCCTTATCAAGAGCTCATAGAGATAGGAAACATACCACTTCATCAAGCGCCAACTTAAACTAATGCGTCAGCGGGAAAAAGCTCCGAATAATGTCCCGCTTCTTCATAGGAGACATGTCATCGTAATTGAAAACGGAAAGACAGCAATATTATCTCATGCAGGTCTAGAGTAACATGTTGTGTTGTTATTTTTTATGTTTTGTGACGGAGGGAGATGGCGCAGTGGTTAGCACACAGGACTAGCATTCGAGAGAACGACGGATCAAATCCGCGTCCGGACATCTAGATTGAAGTTTTACGAGATTTCCCTAAGTCGCTCCAGGCAAATGCTGGGGTGGTTCCTTTGAAAAGGCATGGCCGATATCGTCCCCCATCCTTTAAACTTTCCAAGCTTGTGCTGTATCTCAGTGCTGAAGGGACGTTAAACCCTAGTTTTCCTCTGGATGTGTTGTGTACAGTGATTTCGTACATGTTTCCGAGCAAATTTACAATTTATCTAAAAAGGAATACTTTTTACGATATTCATTTATATCACATCATTGGTGTTGCCCACACTACATACAAACACACACACACACACACACACACACACACACACACACACACACACAATTCCACATACACTTTCGGCTGTCATCAGGACGTTGAATGTTTTTCCGCTTGTCTCGAATCCGTCATGTTGTGCTCTTGGCACGTCTGAAAAAGCTGCGTTACCACCTAAGTACAAGGAAGGACGTGTTCAGCACAAAAATGTTATCTGTCACACATAAGGTATTACAGTAAGACTGACTGAGATAATTTACTGTAGATCGGTAGTTGTTTATTATTAAATAATATTATCTTTTGCCATTTCCTACCTTTGTTACCTAAGTAATCTTTGACTTTGCAATAAAAGTTACTAACTGTTACCCGTTTCTGTAGATACGAATAGTTTTGTTATAATTAGTGATGGTAAGCAAGTAAGCTAGTAGTTCGTAACTATCTGGGTATATAGTAGTGTAGATATGCAAGTGTGTATGTATAAATGTATTTAGTGTTGGTTTATAGGTACATAATGAAAATGTTTCTAGTATTTTACCGTATGCTGAATATTAGTTAAAAATATTAAGAGCTAAAATAAAATTTTCTTTCTTCTCAGTTATTTACTGTGTGATCTTAACCTAGTTGTTTAAACGTCCTTTATGGTATTGCCCTCATTTACAAGGACGCAAGGTTTTTGTGTGTTTGATAGACATGAGCACGCCACACAGAGTAGTCGATGAGAAAAACACAATTTTCTAAATGCACACAGTCAGTTTTGAGTGTTTGCCCCATGACTTTATTTACGGTCATTCGAAACTTCCCCCCTCAAGGATTGGTGCTGACCTGGCACTTTTCAAACAGTACTAATTCGAGACATGCCAGAAACAAAAGTACCAAATTTGATTACACCCACGATCTGGCGATAGCTGTCCAAGCCAAGTGGATGGAAGATGCTGACAGTCTCCTTTCCAAGGTCTTGAAGTCGTTGGAAAACTCTGCAGTGATACGAGACTGACTGTCAGCACATGCAGAACCGAAGCGTGTTTTCACCTGAATAAAGTGAAAGCTACAAAATTTCCTCAAATCCGCAGTTTTTAGTGGGCACTGAAATATTTCACATTGAAAAGGAAAATCAGTCGGTATAACTGGGATGAGTTTAATCAGAACACTTTTTCCTTTAGCTGTGGGACTAATTATAATAGTGCTAACAGTATTTCGGCCCAGACATGTACTTTGTAAGCGTGTACTGTTACACAGTATGGGTGCTTTAATATTTCGCCTTAAGAAGACGGGAACACGAACCTTTGACCCAGATTATGAGAAGGCACGCCTGACAAATCCAATAACAATATTGTGTAATCAATTACTTGTTCAATGTCCGTAATATTATCGACAGACCGATGTTGTACAATATCTAATTCTATTTGTAATATAATTGTTGTGTTTAGCTATGATACAAACGTGTTAGTCGGCGTCAAAATTCCCCTTTCACACAAGCATATTTTTATCGTCCATATTCTCCTGTCGAATGGTGCCAGTCAATAATACTACCATCCATGCTACGATTTGTATTTTCTAAAGTAGCCTACGTTCTTTCTCAAGGTTCAAGCTAACACCATTCAAAATTTCATCAAAATCGATTCAGCAGTTTAGTCGCCAAAAATTAGCAGACAGAATTACTTTCCCGTGTATATTATTAGTGTGGATTTAAGAGGTATGTTTGAACTGACTTTTTAAATAGTTCGATTTTATTTGGCTCTTTAATATCCTTGGGCAATTTATCGAACAGAATTTTCCCCTTGTTTTGTGTTTATTTACTCTTGGTAAATTTATGTCCAGCCTGGCTTTTGGCCTGTGGACATAAATGCTGGTGTCTGTGAGACAACTGCTGATGTTCTTGATGTGCGTAACAGATTGGTAGATGCTCTCATATGGAGCATTTAGAATCTACAGCTGTTCTGAAAGGTATGTACAGGAAACTCGTTTACTATTTTAGTCATTATTGCGATCACTCTTTTCTGTACTTTGAAGACTGACGATGTTTAGTGTACAGGAGGCCTAAAAATGATTCCACAGCCAAAGACGGACGGCATATAGGAATCGTACGTAGCCATAAGGAAGTGTCTGTTACACACTGATGGCAATACTTGCTGATGATGGTTTATTTGCTGGTGTATTTGTCTGCTCATTTAACTAAGGCTACAGTCAATATTAATTCCCAAAACTTTTCAGTATGCTATGCAATCTTTGTAATTTTCATTCTCATTTAATTTTACAGAATTATATTCCCTGTTTGTTTTCTCTGAAGGTTTATTGCTTGACAGCCTGTGATAAAAACCCTTTAGGGTATCATCTGATTTTGCTACTGTTTTATCTGTGATTACATTGTTTCTGTCTTAGTAAAAAGAAAACTTTCACATTACGTATAATGTATATCAAAAACAATACTGGTCCTAAGATGCTGCCCTACGAACACCTATGTTATGACAGCTGAATAAATATTTCACTAAAATTTTTACTTGATTTGAAGCAGCTCTACCCTTTCTCCTTACTTTCCCAGATATGATATGAAGCAGTCACTGGCAATTCCTCTTAGCCTTAACGACTTTAGTATTTTTAGTGTGTATTCGAAATCGTTGCTGGTGTCTTACCAATGAAATAATGATATCTTCTTCTACTCAGGCTGTTCCACAAATTTTTTGTCTCCCTAATTCTATTCAGTAGCTCCTCATTAGTCACGTGATCTGATCATCTCATCTTCAGCATTCTTCTTTAGCGCCACATTTCAATAGCTTCTATTCTCTTCTTGCTTAATCTGTTTATCGTCCATGTTTCACGTCAATACATGGCTACACTCAATACAAGTACTTCCAGAAATGACTTCCCAACACTTAAATCTATATTCGATGTAAAAACTTCTCTTCTTCACGAACGCTGTTTTTGCCATTGCGAGTTTACATTTTATATCCTCTCTACTTCGACCATCTTCACTCATTTCTCTGCTCAAATAGCAAAATTCATCAATTGCTCCTGCAAGAACTTTGTTGTCTCTAATAGTATTACAATGTAGCCAACAAATCTCAAAGTTTAATTCCTATTCCAAATTTTCGTTTGGTTTCCTTTACTCCTTTCTCAGTGTACAGATAGCATAACGTCGGGAGAAGGCTACAACAATGTCTCATTCCTTCTCAACCACTGCTTCCCTTTCAAGCCCCTCGATTCTTATAACTGCCATCTAGTCTCTGTATAAGTTGCAAATATCCTTTCGCTCCCTGTATTTTACAGCTGTTACTTTCAGAATTTCAAAGAAAGTATTCTAGTCAATATTGTTAAACGCTTTCTCCAAGTCTAAAAATGCTATAAACGTAGATTTGCCTTTCCTTAAGATTTCTTCCAAAATGAGTCATAGGTTCAGTATCGCCTCGGCTGTTCCTACATTTCTCCGGAATCCTAACTGATCTTCTCTAAGGTTGGCTCCTATCAGTTTTTCCATTCTTCTGAAAAGAATTCGTATTAACACTAGTTTTTCCATTCTTCTGTAAAGAATTCGTATCAGTATTTAACAACTATGACTTATCAACCTGATGGTTCGGTAATAGTCATATCTGTCAGCACTTGCTTTCTTTGGAATTGGAGTTATCATGTTCTTCTAGAAGTCTGAGGGTATTTCGCCTGCTTCATACATCTTGCACACCAGATGATACAGTTTTGACATAGCTGGCTCTCCCAAGGCTATCAGTAGTTCTGACGTAATGTCGTCTACTTTCGGGGTTTTGTTTCTACTTCGGTCTTTCAGCGTTCTGTCAAATTCTTTCCGCAGCATCATATCTCCCTTCCCATCTTCATTTACATGCACTTCCAGTCCTATAATATTATTTACATCTCCCTTGTATAGATCCTCTATATACACACATCAAAAATAGATTTGCATCACCCCCGTTCCCAGAACTCCTGAAGGTAGACGTCCACTGTGGATATTGTATCACAAACACAATCCCTATGACTTTTCAGAGATGTCACTAAACCCGCCCAAAGATGTAAACAGCCATCCATGAACAGCGCCTATTAGACGGAGAGGTCCGACGGTCGATCATTTCTAGTTATTCCACGAGGAAGCAGGTACACGACTCGTGTGATCTGCAGTTCAACCTTGCCTAGACTGACAATTCCTCGGCTCGATCGCGTCCGCATAGTTACTTTGTGCTAGGAAGGCCTCTCAACAAGGGAAGTGTCCAGGCGTCTCTGAGTGAACCAAAGTGATGCTTTTCGGGCATGGATGAGATACAGAGAGACAGGAACTGTCGATGACATGCCTCGCTCAGGCCGCCCAAGGGCTACTACTGCAGTGGATGACCGCTACCTACGAATTCTGGCTCGGAGGAACCCTGACAGCAACACCACCATGTTGAATAATGTTTGTCGTGCAGACACAGGACGTCGTGTTACGACTCAAACTGTGCGCAGTAGGCTGCATGATGCACAACTTCACTACCGACGTCCGTGGCGAGGTCAATCTTCGCAACCACGACACCATGCAGCGCGGTACAGATGGGCCTAATGGAGCGTTGAGGAATGGCATCACTTTCCTTCACCGATGAGTGTCGCATATGCCTTCAACCAGGCAATCCTCCGAGACGTGTTTGGAGGCAATCCGGCCAGGGTGAACGCCTTAGACACACTGTCCAGCGAGTGCAGCAAGGTGAAGGTTCCGTGCTGTTTTGGGGTGGCATTATGTGGGGCCGACGTACGCCGCTGGTGGTCATGGAAGGCGCCGTAACGGATGTACGATACGTAAATGCCATCCTCCGACCGATAGTGCAACCATATCGGCAGCACATCCTCGGGACATTTGTCTTCACGGACGACAAAAAAAAAGGCCTTAGTCTCTATGGGACTTAACATCTGAGGTCATCAGTCCCATAGATTTAGAACTACTTAAACCTAACTAACCTTAGTACATCACACACATCCATGCCCGAGGTAGGATTCGAACCTGTGACTGTAGCAGCAGCGCGGTTCTGGACTGAAACGCCTAGAACCTCTCGGCCACAGCGGCCGGCTACGGACAACAAATGGCGCCCCCATAGTGCACATTTTGTGAATGACTTCCTTCAGGATAACGACATCGCTCGACTAGAGTGGTCATCATGTTCTCTAGACATGAACGCTATAGAACATGCCTGGGATAGATTGAAAAGGGCTGTTTACGGACGACGTGACGCACCAACCACTCTGAGGTATCTACACCGAATATCCGTTCAGGAGTGGGACAATCTGGATCAACAGTGCCTTGATGAACTTGGGGCTACGCCACAACGAATACAGGCATGCATCGATGCAAGAGAACGTGGTACTGCGTATTAGAGGTAGCGTTGTGCACATCAACCTAGTGCACCACCTCTGAAGGTCTCGCTGTATGGTGGTACAACATGCAATGTGTGGTTTTCATGAGCAATAAAAAGGGTGGAAATGATGTTTATGTTCATCTCTATTCCAATTTTCTTCACAGGTTCCGAAACTCTCGGAACCGAAGTGATTAAAAACTTTTTTTGAAGTATGCATTTCTTTCACCTTGCAGCGTTCCCTTAGGATCTGGGCTCTTAATGTTCTTCTCTTTCCTCCAAAGGCCTGATTAATTTTCCTGTAGGCGGTATCAGTTTTTCCGCTACCGATACATGATTCTAAATCCTTACTTACATTTCTCATCTTGCCATCCCTGCTTAGCACCACTCTATAGATATTCTATACAGCAAGCTACGTTAGGCAACGCGTGTCAAAACCAGCTGGTGACGTTGTAAACGTAGCGTCGCGTGTCCACGGTGAGGAGCGGCGACTGTACGGCGGTTGGCGCTGCGCGGCTCGGTGCAGCCCGGTCCGTCCGGCTAATGCCGCAGTCACACAGATGGATGCCCGCAGCCGCCCCGGGCACGCCGAAGCGGCGCGGCAGGGTGGGCGCGCCAGCAAGCCGCGGAAAAACGCCCGCTACCTGTCGCGCCCCTGCTGGCACTACCTGCTGCACAAGCGCCGGGACACAGAGTGGTTCACCCTCTGGTGTCCCTGGAGTAAGGCACAATCCTTTTCTCCGTAGTATTTTTTGCATCAACGATTTAAATAACAAAAACACTGCCCATAGTACCATCATTGCATCAACGATTTAAATAAAATACGAAACACTGCCCTAGACAAGTTTTCACACCTATAGGAAGACACGTTTCAGGTATTCATTCCCATTTTCAAGTGCACTCTTTTGCGTTGGTATTACATGTGATGTACACTGCTGGCCATTAACGTTGCTACACCATGAAGTTGACGTGCTACAGACGCGAAATTTCACCGACAAGGAGAAGATGCTGTGATATGCAAATGATTAGCTTTTCAGAGCATTCACACAAGGTTGGCGCCGGTGGCAACACCTACAACGTGCTGACATGAGGAAAGTTTCCAACCGATTTCTCATACACAAACAGCAGTTGACCGGCGTTGCCTGGTGAAACGTTGTTGTGATGCCTCGTGTAAGGAGGAGAAATGCGTGCCATGACCTTTCCGACTTTAATAAAGGTCCGATTGTAGCCTATCGCGATTGCGGTTTACCGTATCGCGACATTGCTGCTCGCGCTGGTCGAGATCCAATTGTTAGCAGAATATGGAATTGGTGAGTTCAGGAGGCTAATACGGAACGCCGTGCTGGATCCCAACGGCCTCGTATCACTAGCAGTCTAGATGACAGGCATCTTATCCGCATGGCTATAACGGATCGTGCAGCCACGTCTCGATCCCTGAGTCAACAGATGGGGACGTTTGCAAGACAACAACCATCTGCACGAACAGTTCAACGACGTTTGCAACAGCATGGACTCGGAGACCATGGCTGCGATTACCCTTGACGCTGCATCACAGACAGGAGCGCCTGCGATGGTGTACTCAACGACGAACCTGGCTGCACGAATGACAAAACGTCATTTTTTTCGGATGAATCCAGGTTCTGTTAAGAGCATCATGATGGTCGCACCGTTGTTTGGCGACATCTCGGTGACCGCACATTGGAAACGCGTATTCGTCATCGCCATACTGGCGTATCACCCGGCGTGATTGAATGGGGAGTCATTGGTTACACGTCTTGGTCATCTGTTGTTCGCATTGACGGCACTTTGAACAGTGGACGTTACATTTCAGATGTGTTACGACCCGTGGCTCCACCCTTCATTCGATCCCTGCGATACCCTACATTTCAGCAGGATATTGCACGACCGCGTGTTGCAGGTCCTGCACGGGCCTATCTGGATACAGAAAATGTTCGACTGCTGCCCTGGCCAGCACATATTCCAGATCTCTCACCAACTGAAAACGTCTGGTGAATGGTGGTCGAGCAACTGGCTCGTGACAATACGCCAGTCACTACTCTTGATGAACTGTGGTATCGTGTTGAACCTGCATGGGCTGTTGTATCGCCATCCAAGGTCTCTTTGACCCAATGCCCAGGCGTATCAATGCCGTTATTACGGCCAGAGGTAGTTGTTCTAGGTACAGATTTCTCAGGACCTATGCACCCAAATTGCGTGAAAATGTAATCACATGTCAGTTCTAGTATAATATATTTGTCCAATGAATACCCGTTCATCATCTGCATTTCTTCTTGGTGTAGCACTTTTAATGTCCAGTAGTGCATATGAGGGTTTTTGATTGTCGGTTTTCGTTTGCGTGTGTGTGAAATTCTGAAGGAAGCACAAAAAGCGGCTGCCGGGGGAGAGAAGAATATCACACATAGTCGCATACAGTACCAATGAAAATACACTAATGGAGAAAAAAACGCAACACAAATAAGGAATTGTGCGACATAAACTAATGTTGGTAGGCGCCTTTGTACGGCTGAAAGATGATGTTTAAACAAATTTCGCGACAGTCGTATAAGAAGGGCACTATTAGCACCACTATGAGGATGAGAAACAGATTTGCTTTAATTACACGTTGTAACCGTCGTCAGTGTGGTGAGCTGATGTTAATCACGACAAAGACGCCATTGTCAGCACCTCACTGAGTTTGAACGAGGTCGTGTAATAGGTCTACGAGAAGCCGGATGTTTCGCCAGCGGTATTTCCGAAAGACTTGGCTTGAATGTAGCCAATGTGCATGATTGTTGGCAGCGGTGTTCAGGGGAATGTACGGTCACAAGGAGACCAGTATCCGGTCGGCCACGTGGCACTACCGAGAAGGAAGACCATCGCGTTCGGCGTATGGCTCTGGCGCATCGTTCTGCATCTGTAGTAGTAATTTGAGCAGCAGCTGGCACCACAGTGACACAACGAACTGTTACAAATCGGTTACTTCAAGGAAAGTTCGGAGTCAGGCGTCCTATGGCCTACACTCAAATGAGAGTTGCTTCTGCCTCGGTGCCAGTGATGGCCGTGTGTTGGTTAGAACGAGGCCAATTGACAACATGCACCCAATGTGTCTTCGTACTAGACACACAAGACCTACATCTGTAATTATGTGAGCTGTGGCTGGCTCATGCTATGCGCTGGATTAAACCTTCGTTGCGATTCTGTGTTTAGTCTCCCGCGGTTATCGCGATCAGGTGGTTATCCTCTCATCCTGTGGGTGGCAGCGGCGGTGTGTATCGATATTCGCACCTTGGACTATCTTTGACCTGGCGCTTATAGTTTCCAGCTGGACGGTGTGCGACGAGTCGGTCGGTTGGCATGGAGCAGGAATTCTAGGCGGGGCTTGGTTTGGCCGGGTCCGCTGCCGGTCTCTATGCGGTGTCGGAGGGTGTGGCGCTGTTACCATTGCTATGAGGTCTGTGGCTCACCGACCCTGGACACGAAAGTTGAGTTTTGACTTAACCTACAAGCAAGTCAAGACTATTCACATTGTGTCGGTTTGAGTTCGTTGTCAACTGTTGTGATATTCCAGCGAGCAACAATATGTGGTTTTCAAGTTGGAAAATTCTAGCCACCATCCGGTGGAGTTTCACTGTATTTGGTTATTTGAACTGAAGTGCACCAGCGGAATCTTCTGCCTTGTGGCCGTTAACGTTCCGGTTACCTGCCCTGGCCGTTGACGTAAATTTCAGGCAGTGTAGTTTCCTCATCGTGTTGTTGCTGTCCAACAAGGTGTATAGTTTGACAGCTCCATGTAAGATTGGTTGTAGGCGCCAATATCTTCTACGTTCTTCCGTTGAACTCCCTGTTGTGCACTGGTCGTGTGAAGTGGAAGTTATCTTGTCGGTGGGTCCGTTGACTGTCGGTTGGTTGGGTTGTCAGATCGTGAATGGTTGGCCCAACTGCCTGTCTTACTCAAGCGAGCGTTAGTGTTTGAATTCCAGGCCTACCCTCGAACATCTGGGCGCTCTTGTGTGTACTGCCCTATTTTTTTAAATTTATACTTCTTGTTTGTATTTGTACGGCTCCTATTTTTAAAAAATTAGCGTTGTTTTACTTTTAAGGCCTTCAGTCTAGTTTAAAGTACTGTTGCACGTAAGCTCTTTGGAACTTTACAAATTTTAATGTTGTTGAATTTTACGTGTTAGGCCGTCAGCCGATTTGAATTTAATTTGTTTACTTCAGCCTAACTAAAGAACTTAAGATAAGGCTTGCCTCTTAAGTTTCTGATTATGCTTGTGTTTTAAGTTATTGGTCTTCAGCCATTTTTAAATTAAAGTGGCTCTCAGCCGGTAATTAAGTACCAAAGATTAAAGCTGTGTTTAAAAAAAATTTTTTGGGGTTCTTGTACTGTTTGATCAAATAACAAAGTTGTATCTTCGAGTGTTACTTACAGCCCCTTATTTTGGACCCTTACCACAATTTATACTATCTGTCCTGTCCTGTCCTGCCGGATGAGTGGGGCGTCTGGGATAGTATTTCGTATGACAGCAGCGACACTCTCGTAGTTATCTCACGCATCCTGACTCCAAAACTGTACATCAGTCTGGTATAAGGCACTGTTGTACTGCCACTCATGAACAGCATTCCAAGCGTGTTGTCCAATGGCATAACGCTCGCCGACATACCGCTGTTGTAACCCAATGTGCCCTTCAGAGTGTCATCATGTTGCCTTGGTCTGCTCGAATGCAAGATCTATCCCCAATAGAGCACATATTAGACATCATCAGACTACAACTCGAGCTTCAACAACAAACAACGTTAATCGACCAAGTGCAACGAGCATTGAATTCCATCCCACAAAACGGCTTCCGGTACCTAAACAAAACACTGCATGCTCTTTTGCACGCTTGCATTCAACACTCTGTCGATTACACCGGTTATTAATGAAAGAAAATATCACATTTGCGCCGAGCGGTCTCAAGCGCTGCAGTCATGGACTGTGCGGCTGGTTCCGGCGGAGGTTCGAGTCGTCCTTCGGGCATGGGTGTGTGTGTTTGTCCTTAGGATAATGTAGGTTAAGTAGTGTGTGAGCCTAGGGACTGATGACCTTAGCAGTTATGTCCCATTAGATTTCACACACATTTCAACATTTTTTCATCACATTTGCAATGGCTTATCTAGCACTGACATTAACCTTGATCTCCCAGTGTCAATCACTTAAATATGTTACCTAGACAAACGTGTCCCCGATATTTCAATACTCTACACTAATTATTTTTCGAGGTTGTGATATTTTCCGTCAGCGTATGTAACGTATTAACTGCTTATTATCTCTCGGCCATCCTATCTACATTTTCTGTAGTAACAATAAAACTTCGAACTTCTTTGTGTAAGTGTAACTATTGAGTGAAATTGAACCTACTGTCTCGTTAGTTATTTTTATCATTTCAATACTGACCTACGGAATTTACCCTGAAGAAGACAACTCAAACTTAACCTATTCATTTATTACCCACAATATACAAGCCCAGCGCAGTCTGATTACTACAGAATGACAACATGGCTTCAAATTTAACACTAAAGAATGGCCCTGAATTGGAATAAATCCTAACAATAATACTTTTCATAAGTCACATACCTCACAGAAATCTTCACAACACGAACTACAGCAATTACAGCAAGCAGTAACTACAGCCAGCTAAATAAAAAGATTCTAACTACTATTGGCTCTAACTACCAGGAGACATATGGTTAGTAAAAGAAAGATTTTGTTGAAGAAAAAGTGGCTCTGAGCACTATGGGACTTAACATCTGAGGTCATCAGTCCCTTAGAACTTAGAACTACTTAAACCTCACTAACCTAAGGACATCACACACATCCATGCCCGAGGCAGGATTCGAACCTGCGACGGTAGCGGTCCCGCGGTTCCAGATTGGAGCGCCTAGAACCGCTCGGCCACCCCGGCCGGCTTTGTTGAAGAGCAAACAATGTAATTAGCAGATTTTACATTATTCATGTGAGATCCAGTTCCAAAAATTATATAGTCGTCATTAATTCCACGAAGGACGCATGTCCAAACCGTCTGCTCGCAAACTGCAAACTGCTAGTGCGTCCAACCACAGAGTCTCTTTCCGAGGGCGCAGAGCGCAGTCAGCGATATTAATACAATCTATAGCGCTGCCAACATGCAAACATATAAACAGGTTACTTACGAACTGTAAAATCGTCGTGTCTGTCTGTGTGTCAGTTTGAACATGTTAATCGCCAAAGCTACTAGACGACTGTTCATGGGATTTCTACAGGTAACTTGAGTGTAGATCGTGGCAACATACAGGATTTATTTCATCATAATCGGATCACAGAGAAACAAGATATCGTGATTTAATGTTTAATATGAAATCGTCATGTCTCCCTCTTTTTCTGTTTGAACACGCTAATCTCCAAAACGACTAGTGGAAGTCCCCTTGGCTCTCCACAGGTAACTTCAGGGTAACTTGGGCAACGTATAAGCTTCAGTTTATCAGAATAGGAACACTGAAAAGGAAAATATCGAAATTGAAAGTTTTGCCAAAAATGGTCTGCTCAGCTTAGTAGTTCAGATGTTTAATCATCACTGTGTATTGCACTAAAGAACCAATAAATGTCACTGTTAGATTTTTTTATCTGTCTGACAGATGTGGTTTAGGAAGTTTTTATCAGTGACTGAATTGAGCGCCGCCTCGGGAGCTCAAGTGAGCTCTTGAGGCCCACAGCACGGCGTCCATGGAGACGAGGCGCACGCCAGAGATTAAGTCAAGTCTTGGTGTTGACTTATTACTTAGGTACCGAATTTTTAAAATGTGACTACCCCTATTCAGGCTGTTTTAGTTTTATTTCTAGACCATGCCACCTTAGACAAATTATAGATTCGGGTATATCTTCTGAAGAAGGCTCAATTATTTGGGCAGAAACCTAGGTAAAGGTTGGTTTCATTACCGCAGTTGAGGCTGATAGTTTCTTATATAGAAGTTATCTTTGTGGTTGGTGGGGTAACTTTGGACCGTTATTACATACCACTGTTAAATGGTGTCGCTCAGGCTGTAGAACACGAAGTAACGAATACAATTAATATCAAACTTCTGTGGAATATCGGTCCGTTTTCCGTTTTTTGAATTTCTTGGATATAGTGTAACTTCTGGCTTTCAGCCCGTCACGTGTCCATACTTCGCTGCTATGTTAACTGGTGCCGCACAAATCGTAGATCACAAGGAAAACAATCCAACAAACACCGGCATATGTGCGACATTTTTGCCCATTTTCCGATTTTTGTATTTTGCAAAATTAGTGTAACTTCTGGTGTTCAGCCCGCCACATGTCTGAAATACGGCAACAACGGGTATATGTTTCTAGCTACATAACAGGACACGTAATCCTGAGCATACTCAGTACCCACTTGTACAATAAATTTCTTTTGATTTCTGATTTGTACATTCTTGTTCCTTTTTACCTAATGGTCATGGATACGTCTCTTCAGGCCCGACGTGCTCCCCTGACATTCTCCATTACTGTCTGATCACCAGAATGATAGAAAATTGTAGATGTAAATGTTGCTGGTTTCTGTAGGCTCCTGTATGCAAGTGAACTGATTGTTTCTCAGATCCGCTTCCAAAAGGTTTGATACGCATGTCGTCCATGTGTGTATCTTTATTAGAGAAATAATCATGATTAGGAAGCAGTTTAAAGAACTTTAAAGTATCGTCAATGGCGTCACCTCCGTTCTACCCCACATGTCTACCGAAGACGAAACCAGTTTACTCCCAGTTAGCCGTTGTGCTTAAAAATAATAATTGACGCTTTCATTACTGGGCCATTTCAGTAGCATGAACCTAATTAATGTGATGGATATGTAAGACTATGAATGTGACTTAGACCAACGTGATTGCGATCTCAGACAACCATAGAGGACTGAGCGAAGAGCAAAAAATTTTACCCTCATCTCTTCCAGTGTAAATAAAAGGAACGTAATGATGCACATTAAATGCATGAGGAAACACAGGCTACGTTTTATTTGGCATTACATACCCGCGTATAATACCTGACTGTGAATTCAGTGTGGTATTATGCCAACACCTTGTTGAAGCAGGTCCTCCAATAATTGTATCATGTAATCGAAGAGGGCTTGGTCATATTTCCCACGTTTCGTGTTTTTTTGTTTTTTAGTTGTATTCCCAGAAAATTGCTACCTCCCCACTCACAAACTTCGCGCAGTTCGTGTGGAACTCCTCAAAGCAAACTCTGATCTAGAGAAAATTACTCTGAGCCGATAGATACAGGATATAGCACTGATAGAGACGCGAAACATGGCTTCATACATGCGATGTTAAAATCATGTCCACAGCAAAAAGTCGGTTAATGTGTTCCTGGCTTTTGGGCTTCGCGAAGGCATCTATGTATAAAAGTGTCTCAGTTCTCTAGCTTCTGACGAAGAAGATGAACGCCACTATACGTAGTAATTTTAATTCACAGTTAAATCATGTCAATCACCAAGAGAATTTTATACACCTAAAGTGCATCGGTCACATTCTGAAAATTCTGTTACATTAAAAAGCAACAAAAAAGATAAATTCTAAACTTTAAACCAATATGCGTAAAAAGGATGAAAGGTTAGTATGTAACGTCGCGTTGATAGTGTGTTAATTTGAAACCGAACAGAAGCTCACTTGTTCAAGGAAGGAGAATGAACGCACCCTCAGCCATTTCGAAGAATTATTCTGACATTAGTAACTGAAGAAAACTTCACAAGGTAAGATGGATAGAAAAGCATTTTACTGGATGACAGGTTTCGACAGAGCTATGCTCTAAGAATCGGATCTGATGCTTTAGAATTTTTACTTCATATTATCATATTTTAATACCCACTCCGAATTTTTCTTTTGTCTCCTTTACTGCTTGCTCAATATACAGATTGAACAACATCGGGGACAGGCTACAACCCTGTCTTACTCCCTTCCCAACCACTGCTTCCCTTTCATGTCCCTCGACTCTTATAACTGCCATCTGGTTTGTGTACAAATTGTAAATAGCCTTTCGCTCCCTGTATTTTACCCCTGCCACCTTTAGAATTTGAAAGAGAGTATTCCAGTCAACATTGTCAAAAGCTTTCTCTAAGTCTACAAATGCTAGAAACGTAGGTTTGCCTTTCCTTAATCTTTCTTCTAAGATAAGTCGTAAGGTCAGTATTGCCTCACGTGTTCCAGTGTTTCTACGGAATCCAAACTGATCTTCCCCGAGGTTGGCTTCTACTAGTTTTTCCATTCGTCTGTAAAGAATTCGTGTTAGTATTTTGCAGCTGTGACTTATTAAGCTGATAGTTCGGTAATTTTCACATCTGTCAACACCTGCTTTCTTTGGGATTGGAATTATTATATTCTTCTTGAAGTCTGAGGGTATTTCGCCTGTTTCATACATCTTGCTCACCAGATGGTAGAGTTTTGTCAGGACTGGCTCTCCCACGGCCGTCAGTAGTTCCAATGGAATATTGTCTACTCCGGGGGCCTTGTTTCGACTCAGGTCTTTCAGTGCTCTGTCAAACTCTTCACGCAGTATCGTATCTCCCATTTCATCTTCATATTATCAGTCACCCCCCCCCCCCCCCCCATGAACCATGGACCTTGCCGTTGGTGGGGAGGCTTGCGTGCCTCAGCGATACAGATAGCCGTACCGTAGGTGCAACCACAACGGAGGGGTATCTGTTGAGAGGCCAGACAAACGTGTGGTTCCTGAAGAGGGGCAGCAGCCTTTTCAGTAGTTGCAAGGGCAACAGTCTGGATGATTGACTGATCTGGCCTTGTAACAATAACCAAAACGGCCTTACTGTGCTGGTACTGCGAACGGCTGAAAGCAAGGGGAAACTACAGCCGTAATTTTTCCCGAGGGCATGCAGCTTTACTGCATGATTACATGATGATGGCGTCCTCTTGGGTAAAATATTCCGGAGGTAAAATAGTCCCCCATTCGGATCTCCGGGCGGGGACTACTCAAGAGGATGTCGTTATCAGGAGAAAGAAAACTGGCGTTCTACGGATCGGATCCCTTAATTGGGCAGGTAGGTTAGAACATTTAAAAAGGGAAATGGATAGGTTGAAGTTAGATATAGTGGGAATTAGTGAAGTTCGGTGGCAGGAGGAACAAGACTTCTGGTCAGGTGACTACAGGGTTATAAACACAAAATCAAATAGGGGTAATGCAGGAGTAGGTTTAATAATGAATAGGAAAATAGGAACGCTTATTGTGGCCAAGATAGATACGAAGCCCACACCTACTACAGTAGTACAAGTTTATATGCCAACTAGCTCTGCAGATGACTAAGAAATTGAAGAAATGTATGATGAAATAAAAGAAATTACTCAGATTGTGAAGGGAGACGAAAATTTAATACTCATGGGTGACTGGAATTCGAGTGTAGGAAAAGGGAGAGAAGGAAACATAGTAGGTGAATATGGATTGGGGGACAGAAATGAAAGAGGAAGCCGCCTGGTAGAATTTTGCACAGAGCACAACATAATCATAACTAATACTTGGTTTAAGAATCATGAAAGAAGGTTGTATACATGGAAGAACCCTGGAGATACTAAAAGGTATCAGATAGATTATATAATGGTAAGACAGAGATTTAGGAACCAGGTTTTAAATTGTAAGACATTTCCAGGGGCAGATGTGGACTCTGACCACAATCTATTGGTTATGACCTGTAGATTAAAACTGAAGAAACTGCAAAAAGGTGGGAATTTAAGGAGATGGGACCTGGATAAACTAAAAGAACCAGAGGTTGTACAGAGATTCAGGGAGAGCATAAGGGAGCAATTGACAGGAATGGGGGAAATAAATAAAGTAGAAGAAGAATGGGTAGCTTTGAGGGATGAAGTAGTGAAGGCAGCAGAGGATCAAGTAGGTAAAAAGACGAGGGCTAGTAGAAATCCTTGGGTAACAGAAGAAATATTGAATTTAATTGATGAAAGGAGAAAATATAAAAATGCAGTAAGTGAAACAGGCAAAAAGGAATACAAACGTCTCAAAAATGATATCGACAGGAAGTGCAAAATGGCTAAGCAGGGATGGCTAGAGGACAAATGTAAGGATGTAGAGGCCTATCTCACTAGGGGTAAGATAGATACCGCCTACAGGAAAATTAAAGAGACCTTTGGAGATAAGAGAACGACTTGTATGAATATCAAGAGCTCAGATGGAAACCCAGTTCTAAGCAAAGAAGGGAAAGCAGAAAGGTGGAAGGAGTATATATTATGGAAATGGAAGAGGATGTAGATGAAGATGAAATGGGAGATACGATACTGCGTGAAGAGTTTGACAGAGCACTGAAAGACCTGAGTCGAAACAAGGCCCCCGGAGTAGACAATATTCCATTGGAACTACTGACGGCCGTGGGAGAGCCAGTCCTGACAAAACTCTACCATCTGGTGAGCAAGATGTATGAAACAGGCGAAATACCCTCAGACTTCAAGAAGAATATAATAATTCCAATCCCAAAGAAAGCAGGTGTTGACAGATGTGAAAATTACCGAACTATCAGCTTAATAAGTCACAGCTGCAAAATACTAACACGAATTCTTTACAGACGAATGGAAAAACTAGTAGAAGCCAACCTCGGGGAAGATCAGTTTGGATTCCGTAGAAACACTGGAACACGTGAGGCAATACTGACCTTACGACTTATCTTAGAAGAAAGATTAAGGAAAGGCAAACCTACGTTTCTAGCATTTGTAGACTTAGAGAAAGCTTTTGACAATGTTGACTGGAATACTCTCTTTCAAATTCTAAAGTTGGCAGGGGTAAAATACAGGGAGCGAAAGGCTATTTACAATTTGTACAGAAACCAGATGGCAGTTATAAGAGTCGAGGGACATGAAAGGGAAGCAGTGGTTGGGAAGGGAGTAAGACAGGGTTGTAGCCTGTCCCCGATGTTGTTCAATCTGTATATTGAGCAAGCAGTAAAGGAAACAAAAGAAAAATTCGGAGTGGGTATTAAAATTCATAGAGAAGAAATAAAAACTTTGTAATTCTGTCAGAGACAGCAAAGGGCTTGGAAGAGCAGTTGAATGGAATGGACAGTGTCTTGAAAGGAGGATATAAGATGAACATCAACAAAAGCAAAACAAGGATAATGGAATGTAGTCTAATTAAGTTGGGTGATGCTCAGGGAATTAGATTAGGAAATGAGGCACTTAAAGTAGTAAAGGAGTTTTGCTATTTGGGGAGCAAAATAACTGATGATGGTCGAAGTAGAGAGGATATAAAATGTAGGCTGGCAATGGCGAGGAAAGCGTTTCTGAAGAAGAGAAATTTGTTAACATCCAGTATTGATTTAAGTGTCAGGAAGTCATTTCTGAAAGTATTCGTATGGAGTGTAGCCATGTATGGAAGTGAAACATGGACGATAAATAGTTTGGACAAGAAGAGAATAGAAGCTTTCGAAATGTGGTGCTGCAGAAGAATGCTGAAGATTAGATGGGTAGATCACATAACTAATGAGGAAGTATTGAATAGGATTGGGGAGAAGAGAAGTTTGTGGCACAACTTGACCAGAAGAAGGGATCGGTTGGTAGGACATGTTCTGAGGCATCAAGGGATCACCAATTTAGTATTGGAGGGCAGCGTGGAGGGTAAAAATCGTAGAGGGAGACCAAGAGATAAATACACTAAGCAGATTCAGAAGGATGTAGGTTGCAGTAAGTACTGGGAGATGAAAAAGCTTGCACAGGATAGAGTAGCATGGAGAGCTGCATCAAATCAGTCTCAGGACTGAAGACCACAACAACAACATTATCAGTCAGTGTTACAAGTCATTGCACGTTGGATATGTACACCCCACTATCTTTGCACAACGGCATATCACATGTAAAGGTATTATGTACAAACATAAACATAGCTATAGAGCGACGGTTGCAAGTGTTCGTGTTACCTACCAGTAATCGGCTCAATATGGTTATGTTTATGTTTGTACGAAATACTTTTACATTTTAAAGCCGATGTGTAGTGATCTTCGTGGTAATGGGTTGTGAAATTCTCCCAATTAATATGACGTCACATGTTACTAATCGAAATAGTATTCTAACTTTAGTTTTCATATGAACGTGGCCCAACAGATAAATGCTAATAGGATTTAGCTGCTTCGGGAGTCGTTTCTAATCCGGGTGCGGCTGCTCAACAGTGTTCACACAATGATAAACGATTCTGCAGTAACCGATGCCAAGATGTTTTACGCTGTTTGACACAAGATGAGCAAGACACTACATTCGTCTCACACGTCCAGTTACGATTAATCTCATCACAGATCTTAATTCGTGGCATTACGACACACACTAAAAGAATAGTAAACACACACAATCGTCGCTGCAATGCACTACGTTGCCTGCGCAGTTGACGCGAACGTGGATATACGGCTCACTGTAAATCTTTTTAAACACTTGTCCAAAATATCTTTTGCCACGAATCGGCAATGTTTTGCTGTGGATCAGACCACGGCGGAGGGAACTAACTCAGCCGGTATGACCCAAAGGGTAGCTCACGGCTGCTCCTGGACTCTACGAACTCCAAACTCGAACTCCCTGAGACGTCACTCTCTTAGCACAAGCAGCGCGTGACAATCTATTTTGCATACCATCGACCTGTGTGAGGCAAAAATGTGTTTATCGTTGGGTAAGGCATCTCGGACCCCTCGCAGGTGTACATATGCAATGTGAAGCGGCTTGTCACACTAATGGATAATATGTTGTAAAAATTCAAAAGCCTAAGATCCGATGGTGACAGCTTAGCTCGTTGAAAGCGCTCATCCAATAAAATGCTTTGTTAGTGATCTTGGCTTTTGAAGTTTTCTTCAGTTACGTACACTGCAAATCTCCCACAGATTCACCACGTAAGGAATATATTCTGGAATTACCTCAAGCGGTTTACGTTAGCAGTGACACACTTGTATAAAAATGACACAGAGTGGTATATTAAACCTGCTCTCACTGAATAATTGTCCAGGATCTATCCAAGATCGATATCCAGCAGTTCATATTCATTCATCACTAGAAAGCTAGACAGCGCTGTTAAATTTGTCTTTTACCTATGTGGCGACTATAGAGGTTACTGGGACTGGCCATAAACAATTAGTTCACCACATGATGTAGTTTTGTTGAAAAGCCTGCGGTATTCTGTTGCGATAATGTTCCTGTAGATGGGAGAAAAGGATGTGCCTGTGTAAGTGATGAAGACAATAACTGATGGTAGTAAAAATTATTTTGGGAAGACGAAATACATGACACTGATTTGTGAAACATTTGTGGTAGCTTTTGCTGCTGCTGTGGTCTGCAGTCCAGAGACTGGTTTGATGCAGCTCTCCATGCTACTCTATCCTATGCAAGCCTCTTCAACTCCGAATAACTACTGCAACCTACATCCTTCTGAATCTACCAAGTGTATTCATCTCTTGGTCTTCCTCTACGATTTTTACCCTCCACGCTTCGCTTCAGTACTAAATTTGTGATCCCTTGATGCCTCAGAATGTGTCCTACCAACCGATCCCTTCTTCTAGTCAAGCTGAGCAACAAATTCCTCTCCTCCCCAATTCTATTCAGTACCACCTCATTAGTTACATGATCTATCCATCTAATCTTCCGCATTCTTCTGTAGTGGTAGCTTTTGTATTGCATAAATTCGTATATGACTTCATGGTACAACAGGCCAGCTTGTTATAGATTCTACATCTTGAAAAGAAAGGAAATGAAAATCGAAATTCGGAACTACCCCTTAAGCCCTTAAATTATTGTTAAAGCATAACAAAAAAAGAAATAAACAAGGGAAACTTGAAAAATATAAGAAAATGTAACTTAGCCAGACAGTTTACAAAAGGAAATCGGTAGAGGAAGCAGGGTAACGTAAAATAATGAGCCTTTAAATTTTTTATGTAAGTATGAATAACATAAAAAAATATAAGTAACAAAGTCTTATAACTGGTTACTAGAGAGCAAAGTTGCACAACCACTATTTAAAAGAACTGAAGAGATTTAATACTACAACAATCAGATACGTGTCTTTGGATGTTTCAGTTACAATCGGCTATTTATAACTAGAACTTACAAAGATCATTTTAGAATACGTTTCTCTTCACCCTAAAAGTAATAGAATGTTGTATTACGTCAAACGTCTGGGGAGTAAAAAACGGTGTTAATAAAAGATGTATGGGACCAGATGCGTTTACCAGTGTTGCAGAAAGAGTTTAATTTGACGTTTTAATTGAGGATCTACAATGTTAATGTGAAAATCACTGTATCATTCATGTGGCTTGAATGTTGGTAATGGATCTATAAAATATTCAAACGCTGCGTTCCACACGCAAATTATTATAATGAAAGCCACATTAACATTATCGGCTCTTCTTATGATGCCACACAGCATAAAATCCTAAGAAAATGATTGCGCTGTTATACATACTGTTTCATACATTTTTTTCGCGTTATAAGTGAACATTCTGTCGAAGAAATTTTTGTTCGTGTTGCTACTGTAAAGAGTTAAATTGTTTCAGTGGCTCCATTGATTGCTGCACCACAGAAGCTAGTTAATTACGACGGGAATATTAATGAGGTTGAAGCAAAATTACTTTCTGCACGCTATATAATAAACAAACAATAGGCTTAGTGTGTGCATTGGTACGCTGACACGCTGAAAGTGGTCATGGATTCGTTTCCGCATGTAAATAACTTTATTCTTCTGTAGACGTTCGTGCTATATTCAGAACTCGTGTAGCTGTGAGCTACAGGAATTGTTGTACTTGAAGTATGACTTCCAATTAGTACTATAGTACTGTATGTGTAATGTATTATTCAGCGAGGAGCGTGATGTTCCATCTTCGTTTTATTTGCTTATTTTCTATTTTGTTATCTTTTATTACACGAGCTATCTTCCTGTTCTCTTATATGTAAGACCGTTTCCAGAACCTGGTAATAAATGTGACCACAGTCCTCGAAGACACTGCTCAGCCGCAAATAACACGTACAATGCAGTTAAGGAAAACATACATATTCTGTCTGCCCTACATGTTGCACATTTTACCCTAGATCAGCACCCAGCAAGGTGGGCTCGTATTCCGGAGACTGAAGTTCAAATCACTGTCCGGCCATTTGGAATTAGGTTTCGCTATTGTCTGGATGGTTCCTTTGAAAGGACTCGGATGACTGCCTTTCACGTCCTTCCCCTGTTCGAGGTCGTACTTCATTTTAATGACTTCGTTATCGAGTGGCCATGAAACCCTAGTCATCCATTCTTCATAGAGCTGCAAGCAATCAAGATAGGTGAACCGGTAACTGCTTCAGATACCTACATCCGAAATGCTCCTTGTAATACGTAACTGTCTTCATTTCAAAAACTGTAAACTTAAAGATGAAAATGAATGCTAAAAAGTTTAAGCAAATTGCCAATCTCTGCACCATTTTGAAAGCGTCATAAGAGCTGACTGAACAGTTGTGAAGATTTTTCAGACAGTACTTCACTTGGAATTTTAGAACATGTTTTTTGCTCGCGTATCATGTCATTTCTGGAAACCCAGTATCTACTCTGTAGGAATCAACATGGATTCCGGAAACAGCGATCGTGTGAGACCCAACTCGCTTTATTTGTTCACGAGACCCAGAAAATATTAGATACAGGCTCCCAGGTAGATGCCATTTTCCTTGACTTCCGGAAGGCGTTCGAAACAATTCCGCACTGTCGCCTGATAAACAAAGTAAGAGCTTACGGAATATCAGACCAGCTGTGTGGCTGGATTAAAGAGGTTTTAGCAAACAGAACACAGCATGTTTTTATCAATGGAGAGACGTCTACAGACGTTAAAGTAACCTCTGGCGTGGCACAGGGGGGTGTTATGGGACCATTGCTTTTCAAAACATATATATATATATAAATGACCTAGTAGATAGTGTCGGAAGTTCCATGCGGCTTTTCACGGATGATGCTGTAGTATACAGAGAAGTTGCAGCATTAGAAAATTGCAGCGAAATGCAGGAAGATCTGCAGCGGATAGGCACTTGGTGCAGGGAGTGGCAACTGACCCTTAACATAGAGAAATGTAATGTACTGCGAATACATAGAAAGAAGGATCCTTTATTGTATGATTATATGATAGCGGAACAAAGACTGGTAGCAGTTACTTCTGTAAAATATCTGGGATCATGCGTACGGAACGATTTGAAGTGGAATTATCATATAAAATTAATTGTTGGTAAGGCGGGTGCGAGGTTGAGATTCATTGGGAGAGTCCTTAGAAAATGTAGTCCATCAGCAAAGGAGGTGGCTTACAAAACACTCGTTCGACCTATACTTGAGTATTGCCCATCAGTGTGGGATCCGTACCAGGTCGGGTTGATAGAGGAGATAGAGAAGATCCAAAGAAGAGCGGCGCATTTAGCAAACTCAAGTGGCAGACTCTGCAAGAGAGGCGCTCTGCATCGCGGTGTAGCTTGCTCGCCAGGTTTCGAGAGGGTGCGTTTCTGGATGAGATATCGAATATATTGCTTCCCCATACTTTTACCTCCCGAGGAGATCACGAATGTAAAATTAGAACCGCAAGACCGCTACGGTCGCAGGTTCGAATCCTGCCTCGGGCATGGATGTTTGTGATGTCCTTAGGTTAGTTAGGTTTAACTAGTTCTAAGTTCTAGGGGACTAATGACCTCAGCAGTTGAGTCCCATAGTGCTCAGAGCCATTTGAACCATTTTTTTTGTAAAATTAGAGAGATTCGAGCGCGCACGGAGGCCTTCCGGCAGTCGTTGTTCCCGCGAACCATACGCGACTGGGACGGGAAAGGGAGGTAATAACAGCGGCACGTTGAGTGCCCTCCGCCACACACCGTTGGGTGGCTTGCGGAGTGTAAATGTAGATGTAGATGTAGATGGAAAGTGTTTGAGATTTTTATTAAAATTATCTTTCAGGTCATTAACATCAGTTCAGTTCAGTTAAACGTATTGCCAACTATTTTAGACATGGTTTAGAAGCTCTAAGAGGTCGTACATATTCAATACCAATGATAAAATACAATGCTTTATATTAAATGAATACAGGTGTAAATTACTTAATAGCAATCATTGGTAATATTAACGTTGAAATAAAATAGAATGGAGGAAACATAATCAGACTGAAACAACGAAAAAGGAATCCAATGACATTTCTGCATGAATAATTTCCAGTTTTAATTTTATCCACGATGCATCAGAGGTCGTGGTTGTAAAAATCATTGCTGAAATGTCGCCTCAACCACACTGAAAAAACACTAGAATTTACGAGTTCCTAGGTCTGTAATTTTTTCAGTTGAAGGTGATGTGGAAGTCGTTAAGAGGAGACGGCAGCAAGGGAAGTAGCCAAGTCACTTTGTTAATTTTCTTACCTCCCGGTCATCGCTTAGAGATTCTTGTACGGTTATTCTGAAGATGAAGTCTTGACCTTCAGAACGAATAAATTTTAGTTTTTCTCTTGGTAAATAGGTGGTTGAGCCAATTTTTTAACATCAGCCTACAACTTATTTTATTATAGTTGTTGCTGGCAGCCACCGAAGAGCTCGAGGTTTACCGACTAAGTACAGCTATTCTACATCTTGCCATACTGTTACTGCACCAGTATGCATTCCCCCAAGGGTGCGTGAGGGCCTCGACAATCCTCGAGGCTGTGCGCACCTGTGTGGGTGGCCATGGCGTTTTTTCTCCTTCTTAAATTTTTCTATTGTTTCTCTTAATTTTATCTTATTTGTGCCTGACACTCACTGTTATTGACGCTGATCTGTTGACGTCATTTTTGTATACAGACTGTTCACTTAATCCTAAAAACTGAATGTTGAACAGTTGCTTCTTACATATTCGATGCGCAATCATACTGACTGCACTCCACATGTTTCGGTCAAATGCTTGAAGATCGCAGCTTAACTCACTACATGAAACGAGGGAGCTCAAAACGATATGATTAACAGGATCATCATCTCCACATTCACATATAGGTCTGTTACTACACCCACTCGATTCAAATTTTTGGGATATGAACCAAGATCTGTTCACAAATGCACCCTACCTCGAGTAGGGGTAATGTCCCACATACCGACCCTGTTCCTAAAGCTTGGGGATATGCTGTGTACCCACCTAGTGTTTCAATCAGACTGTCGTTGCGCTAACTTCCAGGGTCATAACAGTCTTTAGTTATAAATTATCATCATTAACGAACAGGATGAACAGCACTGATCCCAGTGCACTTCCACACGTATCGACGAGGGCAACTCTCTCACAAGCGGGATTCTACAGCAAGTTTAACCCGAATATTTTGAAACCGGTATCTATGGCTAACAACGGTCCCAGTATCCTTCTCTAGGACACGTCTGAAGTTACTTTCCCATCTGTCGATAAGGGTGACAGTCTGCTGAGGTTGTATGTACAGCTGATTTAATCCGAATATTTTGAAACCGACATGGCTAGCTAACCAAGGTACCAATACACTTTCCTCGGATACACCTAAGATCGTATCTACATCTGTCGACGTCAGTGACCGTCTGCTGTTTCTACGTCTTGTGATAAGGGTGACTGTGCGCCGAGCTTGTTTGTACAACTGGTTTAATGGGAATATTTTGAAAGCGGGATGGCTGCTACTAATAGACTTTCCTGGGACACATCTAAAATTACTTCTACACTACTGGCCATTAAAATTGCTACACCACGGGGATGACGTGCTACAGACGTGAACTTTAACCGACAGGTAGAAGATGCAGTGATATGCAAATGATTAGCTTTTCAGAGCATTCACACAAGGTTGGCGCCGATGGCGACACCTACAACGTGCTGACATGAGGAAAGTCCCCAACCGATTTCTTATACACAAACAGCAGTTGACCGGCGTTGCCTGGTGAAACGTTGTTGTGATGCCTCGTGTAAGGAGGAGAAATGCGTACTATCACGTTTCCGGCTTTGATAAAGGTCGGATTGTAGCCTGTCGCCATTGCGGTTTATCGTATCGGGACATTGCTGCTCGCATTGGTCGAGATCCAATTACTGTTAGCAGAATATGGAATTTGTGGGTTCAGGAGGGTAATACGGAACGCCGTGCTGGATCCCAACAGCCTCCTATCACTAGCAGTCGAGACCACAGGCATCTTATCCGGATGGCTGCAGCGGATCGTGGAGTCACGTCTCGATCCCTGAGTCAACAGATCTGCACGAACAGTTCGACGACGTTTGCAGCAGCATGGACTATCAGCTCAGAGACCATGGCTGCGGTTACCCCTGACGCTGCATCACAAACAGGGACGCCTGCGATGGTGTACTCAACGACGAACCAGGGTGCACGAATGGCAAAACATCTTATTTTCGGATGAATCCCGGTTCCGTTTGCTGCATCATGATGGTCGCATCCGTGTTTGGCGACATCGCGGTGAACGCACATTGGAAGCGTTTATTCGTCATCGCCATACTGGCGTATCACCCGGCGTGATGGTATGGGGTGCCATTGGTTGCGCGTCTCGGTCACTTCTACTTCGCACTGACGACACTTTGAACAGTGGACGTTACATTTCAGAACTGTTACGAACCGTGGCTCTACCCATCATTCGGACCCTGCGAAACGCTACATTTCAGCAGGATAATGCACGACCGCATGTTGCAGGTCCTGTAGGGGCCTTCCTGGATACAGAAAATGTTCGACTGCTGCCCTGGCCAGCACATTATCCAGATCTCTCACCAACTGGAAACGTCTGGTCAATGGTGGCCGAGTAACCGGCTCGTCACAACACGCCAGTAACTACTCTTGATGAACTGCGGTATCGTGTTGAATCTGCATGGGCAGCTGTACTTGTACAGGCCATCCAAGCTCTGTTTGACTCAATGCCCAGGCGTATCAAGGCCGTTATTACAGCCGGAGGTGGTTGTTCTGGGTACTGATTTCTCAGGATCTATGCATCCAAATTGCGTGAAAATGTAATCACATGTCAGGTCTAGTATACTATATTTGTCAAATGAATACCCGTTTATCATCTGCATTTCTTCTTGGTGTAGCAATTTTAATGCCCAGTAGTGCACATATGTCAATGAGGGTGAGCATCTGCTGTGCTTGTTAGTGCAGTAGATTTAATCCGAATGTTTCACACCAGTTGGCTGGGTAACAATGGTCCCAGAACACTTCCCTGTCACATATCTGAAGTTACTTCTAAGTCTTTCGACCAGGGTGACTGTCTGCAGAGCTGATTAGTACAGCTAGTTTAATCGGAAAATTTTGAAACCGGAGTTGCTGGCTAGCAATGGTGACAACGCGACACTTACATCGGTCGGTTAGGGTGACAGCCAGGCGAGCTGTATAGTACAGCTCGTTTGGTCGGAATATTTTGGTTCCGGGGCGCCTACAGGGCCGTGGTGCGCTGCATTCGTTTGCAGAGCGCCCGCGTCGGAATGAGAGCGTGCAGGTGGTGCGCGGGTGCAGCAGCTGCACGCTGCCACCGCTGTGTCCCCTGCCCGCCCTGCAATCAATACTGGAAACAAAGTGGCGATCATCCGCCACCCTGCGCCCCTCGCCGGGCCGGGCTCGAACCCCTGCCGCCACGCGCCGCGCCACGCGGGGGAAAAACGCGCCTCGCAACCCGGGCCGTGCCGGGCCGGGCCGGGCGCCGCTGCACCGGCCGCGGCCGAATAAAACGCCGCTCCGCTCCGCGCTGCAGCGCCCGCTGCAACACCTGCCACTCGTCGCGGCCGCCGCTATTTAGGCTGGCGGCGTGTCGCCAATTACGAGGCCGAGTGCGACACGCGTACCGCGCCGCTCGAGTGTCCAACAGGCTCTCCCATCTGTTCGCCACAGTCACGTATCTCACCATTAGTCGCAGACGTGCTCTTCCCAATCCACTAAGCGTAAAATATTCCCTTTTGCCTGCAAATGTACAATCTAAGAAAAAAGAACGACGCACAGCGACGGAATTATGCGAATGGGAAGCAAATACGTAGATATGATGTACATGTACAGACAAAGTATTGATTATACACCACTGGCCATTAAAATTGCTACACCAAGAAGAAATGCAGATGATAAACGGGTATTCATTAGACAAATATATTATACTAGAACTGACATGTGATTACATTTTCACGTAATTTGGGTGCATAGATCCTGAGAAATCAGCACCCAGAATAACCACCTCTGTCCGTAATAACGGCCTTGATTCACCACCTGGGCATTGAGTCAAACAGAGCTTGGATGGCGTGTACAGGTACAGCTGCCAATGAAGCTTCAACACGATACCATAGTTCATCAAGAGTAGTGACTGGCGTATCGTGACGAGCCAGTTGCTCGGCCACCATTGACCAGACGTTTTCAGTTGGTGAGAGATCCGGGGAATGTGCTGGCCAGGGCAGCAGTCGAACATTTTCTGCATCCAGAAAGGCCCGTACAGGACCTGCAACATGCGGTCGTGCATTATCCTGCTGAAATGTAGGGTTTCGCAGGGATCGAATGAAGGGTAGAGCCACGGGTCGTAACATATCTGAAATGTAACATCCACTGTTCAAAGTGCCGTCAATGCGAACAAGAGGTGATCGAGACGCGTAACCAATGCCACCCCATACCATCACGCCGGGTGATACGCCAGTATGGCGACGACGAATACAACCACCCAGGTTCGTCTTGAGTACACCATCGCAGGGGCTCCTGTTGTGATGCAGCGTCAAGAGTAACCGCAGCCATGGTCTCCGAGCTGATAGTCCATTCTGCTGCAAACGTCGTCGAAATGTTCGTGCAGATGGTTGTTGTCTTGCAAACGTCCCCATCTGTTGACTGAGGGATCGAGACGTGGCTGCACGATCCGTTACAGTTATGCGGATAAGATGCCCGTCATCTCGACTGCTAGTGATACGAGGCCGTTGAGATCCAGCACGGCGTTCCGTATTACCCTCCTGAACCCACCGATTCCATATTCTGCTAACAGTCTTTGGATCTCGACCAATGCGAGCAGCAATGTCGCGATACGATAAACCGCAATCGCGGCAGGCTACAATCCGACCTTTATCAAAGTCGGAAACGTGATGGTACTCATATTTCCTCCTTACACGAGGCATTACAACAACGTTTCACCAGGCAACGCCGGTCAACTGCTGTTTGTGTATGAGAAATCGGTTGGAAACTTTCATCATGTCAGCACGTTGTAGATGTCGCCAACGACGCCAACCTTGTGTGAATGCTCTGAAAAGCTAACCGTTTGCATATCACAGCATCTTCTTCCTGTCGGTTTAATTTCGTGTCTGTAGCACGTCATCTTCGTGGTGTAGCAATTTTAATGGCCAGCAGTGTAATTTTGGAAAAATTGGATGATTTACTCAAGACAAAGAGCTTCGTATATTGAGCAAGTCTATAACGCGTTGGTCCACCTCTGGCCCTTATTCAAGCAGTTATTCGGCTTGGAATTCATACACAGCGTTATTGGAGCCCCCCTGAGGCATATCGCGACAAACTCTGTCCAATTCGGCTTGGAATTCACACACAGCGTTATTGGTGCTCTTCTGAGGCGTATCGAGCAATTGGCGCTTTAGATCGTCAGTATCTCAAGATGGTTGGTGTAAGGCTCCAAAGATTCTCCATTGGGGAGAGATCCGGTGAATTTGCTGGCTAACGTAGGGTTTGGCACGCACGGAGATAAGCAGTAGAAAAGCTTGCCATGTGCGGTCAGACCTTGCTGAAATGTAAACCCAGGACGGATTATCGTGAATGGCAACAAACCGGAGCACAGAATATCGTCGACGTACCACTGTTCTGGAATTGTGGCGCGGATGACAACCAAAGGGATTCTACTACGGAAGGAAACAGCATCCCAGACCACCATTCCTGGTTGTCGACCCATATTACGGGCGATAGTTAGGTTGGTACCACATCGCTCTCCAGACCTTCGGCATGGAATCTCATGGATTGGAGTAGAACTGTCTTCATTGATGAGTCCCGTTTCGAACTGAGCCCCGATGAGCAGCGAAAATGAGTCTGATGACGCTTCGGACAGCGCAGGCATTCATATTGTAAACAAAGCAGTTGTCTTCTGCTACGCTATTTGAATTTGGTTCGAATAGAAGTATGATTTGGCTTCCATATTTGTTTCCCTTTATTAACCAGATTTTGTTTAGCAGTGAATATTTGGTTAACTATTCACTGTACCTGCTATGAGAGTTTTATTTCAGCTGTTCATTTTATGTAATCTGATATTAGAAGATCTTTAATTAAAAATAACACTGTACGATACTTTGTCTAGTTACCATTACCATATACTCGTACATTATTTCTGAAGTGCACATTCCTTTTTCTCAACACATACTAATCATACAGGGAAGAATGAGGTATCATTTAAAGATTTTCTAACCGGCTGCTCACACTGAATACCGATTTTGCGCTAAAATGTAATATTAGTGGAAAATTTTAACATAAAAAACTTTTGACTATCATAAGCCAAAGGGCTTGATGGATGCCCAGGTTTATACCTACATTTTAGAAATCTAAATAAGAGACTTCTGTATCATATTATCTGACTACAAATACCATTTTACATGTTTTAAAATACGTATTTACAGGATAATTCGTATTCAGCGTTGTCACAGATAATAACCGTGACCACTGCGGTAGTCCATTATCTCTGCCCGTCGTACAAGTTGAGTTTTCTAAAACGAATATACATTCCGAAACGACAAGCACTTGTGTTATTGTCTCTTTTATTGTGAATTACCTTTTGCTACTACGGCCTAAAGTGGTTACTGTAAATGAAAATGTTTGTCGAATTGAAGCTATACGTTTAGTGGACCTACTGACAGTCCCTGATCTCTGTCCGTCGTACAAGTCGGACAAACATTCTGAATGCAAAACGTATTTTTAGACGCATCGAAAGGTATATACAAGGATGTATCATAAATTCATGATTATTTTTTCACGTCATTTGGTTTGGTTCATTTTTAAAGTTGTTTTCCCTAGATTCCGACAGCTACCCTTATCACAACGACTAGACTGATTACAACTGCTCTCAGTATTTATAACTATAAAAGTGCGAAAGTTTCGCAAGGTTTACTGGTCAGCATTAATACTTAAAAAAGGCAGTGACGAATGGCACTCTTGAGAAGGATATCTCACGGGGTGGGCTCAGCATCACGTCGGAACGTGTGTTCTAACTTCGCGCACATTGATTCCTTTCTTTGCGGATCCGTGAGAGTTGTTTACTATATGTATTTGTGGAGTGTAGGAGAGTGTAATAGGTGAATGTATAGTGCAATATTCTTTTTATATTATATGATGATGATGCTGACGAAGATGATGATGGGAAAAGGAGAGGATGAAACTTGGTGCCGACACGTAACCTGCTCCTCTCAAATAGCATGAAGGGGCTTGTCGAATATAACGTCTGCAGTCCGTTTACCGAATCACCATCGACACCGTCACATGTGATCATTTCATGAAAACTGCGAAGCGGTATGGAATTAAATCCAGGACACTGCCGGCAAGACAGGTGATCAGGAACTTTACGTCACCACCTCTCCTCTTCCCGCAACAAGGATTCGAACCGGCTTACTTCCAAATCAAGCGCCACCCAGAGGCGTGCGTTGGCGACCTCGGCTACGGAGGCGGGTACAAAGCAAATATGAATTATTCCCGAAAGAACTGTGCTTAACATAATATCTACAGGTTCAGACAAGAAATAGCTTTACTATTTTAAATGTGGAATAGGTTTCACGAAGAAACTGTATTTACGGCCACATGTTTTCAGTGATTAGTCGGAACAAAAAGTAAGTCAATGTGTCAGTATGTTGCATAATTAGTAACTGAAAAACGAGCACTGTAAAAGTAGCGTCGTTCCTATAGGATGTTCAAAGCGTTGTTTAGCTGCTGCAAAACTATTTAAAGTAATACGAGATTGTTTTCATAAAGTTTATACTAGTATTTAGAGTATATTTACTTTCATTGTGTTCAGTATTTTGTAATAACTTCTGTATAGTGGCAGTTCACAGATGATGCCATTAGGTGAAGTTAGTACCGATGTATGGCACAGGATAATTATGCATTGGTCTCTAGCGAGGTGCCAGATCTGAACATGTTGTACCACATAGTCCCTATCCTGATGCCAAGATGTCATTCCATTATTTATACTCCAATCGCTTCCATCTTTAAATTCATGTTAATCAATACTTATTCCAGATCCGTTTCTTTTCTCAGCTAACTTTCATTACCGTTTCAGGACTGCTAGGGTTTTGTGACAAGAGAGCCTCTTTCTCAGGCGATTTGATGACTTTCTTTAAAGGAGAGTTGGTACGCATAAATATTAGAATAATTGTCAGAATGGGGTGGGGGGGAGGGGGCTTGCGAGATACTTTTCAATAATTCTGTGACAGGCCGGTATATAAACAGCATAGTGAACGCATTATTGTGGCCAAGATAGATACGAAGCCCACGCCTACCATATTAGAACAAGTTTACATGCCAACTAGCTCCGCAGATGGTGAAGAGATTGAAAAAATGCATGACGCGACAAAAAAAATCATTCAGATAGTGAAAGGAGACGAAAACTTAATAGTCATGGGGGACTGGGATTCTACTTTAGAGAAAGGAAGAGAAGGAAAAGTAGTAGGTGAATATGTACTGAGAGGAACCCGCGTTGTAGAATTTTGCACGGAGCATAACTTAATCATAGCTCACACTTGGTTTAAAAATCGTGAAAGAAGGTAGTATTCGTGGAAGAGGCATGGTTTTAAATTGTAAGACACTACCAGGGGCTGATGTAGACCCTGACCACAATTTATTGATTATGAACTGTAGATTAAAGCTGAAGAAACTGCAAAAAGGTGGGAATTTAAGGAGATGGGACCTGGATAAACTGACAGAACCAGTGACTGTAGAGAGTTTCAGGGAGAGCATAAGGGAACAATTGACAGGAATAGGGGAAAGAAATATAGTAGAAGAAGAATGGGTAGCTCTGAGGGATGAAGTAGTGAAGGCAGCAAAGGATCAAGTACGTAAAAAGACGAAGAATAGTAGAAATCCTTGGGTAACAGGAGATATATTGAAGTTACTTGATGAAAGGAGAAAATATAAAAATGCAGTAAATGAAGCAGACAAAAAAGAATACAAACGTCTCAAAAGATCGACAGGAAGTGGAAAATGGCCAAGCAGGGATGGCTAGAGGACAAATGTAAGGATGTAGACGCATATATCAAAAAGGGGTAAGGTAGATACTGCCCACAGAAAAATTAAAGAGACCTTTGGAGAAAAGAGAACCACTTGTATGAATATCAGGAGCTCAGATGGAAACCCAGTTCTACGCGAAGAATGGAAAGCAGAAAGGTGGAAGGAGTATAAAGAGGATCTATACAAGGACGATGTTCTTCAGGACAATATTATGGAAATGGAAGAGAATGTAGATGAAGATGAAATGGGAGATATGATACAGCGTGAAGTTTGACAGAGCACTGAAAGACCTAAGTCGAAACAAGGCCCTGGGAGTAGACAACATTCCATTAGAACTACTGATAGCGTTGGGAAAGCCAGCCCTAACAAAAGTCTACCATCTGGTGAGCAAGATGAATGAAACAGGTGAAATACCCTCAGACTTCAAGAAGAATATAATAATTCCAATCCCAAAGAAAGCAGCTCTTGACAGATGTGAAAATTACCGAACAATCAGTTTAATAAGCCACAGCTGCAAAATACTAACGCGAATTCTTTACAGACGAATGGAAAAACTAGTAGAAGCCAACCTTGGGGGAGATCAGGTTGGATTCCGTAGAAATGTTGGAACACGTGAGGCAATACTGACCTTACGACTTATCTTAGAAGAAAGATTAAGGAAAGGCAAACCTACGTTTCTAGCATTTGTAGACTTAGAGAAAGCTTTTGACAATGTTGACTGGAATACTCTCTTTCAAATTCTAAAGGTGGCAGGGGTAAAGTACAGGAAGGGAAAGGCTATTTAAAATTTGTACAGAAACCAGACGGCAGTTGTAAGAGTCGAGGGGCATGAAAGGGAAGCAGTGGTTGGGAAGGGAGTGAGACAGGGTTGTAGCCCCTCCCCGATGTTATTCAATCTGTATATTGAGTAAGCAGTAAAGGAAACAAAAGAAAAATTTGGAGTAGGAATTAAAATCCATGGAGAAGAAATAAAAACTTCGAGGTTCGCCGATGATTTTGTAATTCTATCAGAGACAGCAAAGGACCTGGAAGAGCAGTTGAATGGAATGGACAGTGTCTTGAAAGGAGGATATAAGATGAATATCAACAAAAGCAAAACGAGGATAATGGAATGTAGTCGAGCTAACTCGGGTGATGCTGAGGGAATTAGATTAGGAAATGAGACAGTTAAAGTAATAAATGCGTTCTGCTATTTGGGGAGCAGAATAACTAATGATGGTCGAAGTAGAGAGGATATAAAATATAGACTGGCAATGAATGACAAAATTCAAATGGCTCTGAGCACTATGGGACTCAACTGCTGAGGTCATTAGTCCCCTAGAACTCAGAACTAATTAAACCTAACTAACCTAAGGACATCACAAACATACATGCCCGAGGCAGGATTCGAACCTGCGACCGTAGCGGTCTTGCGGTTCCAGACTGCAGCGCCTTTAACCGCACGGCCACTTCGGGCGGCAATGAATGACAAGGAAAGCGTTTCTGAAGAATAGAAATTTGTTAACATCGAGTATATATTTAAGTGTCAGGAAGTCATTTAGGGAAGTATTTATATGGAGTGTAGCCATGTATGGACGTGAAACATGGACGATAAATAGTTTGGACAAGAAGAGAATAGAAGCTTTCGAAATGTGATGCTACAGAAGAGAGCTGAAGATTAGATGGATAGATCACATAACTAATGAGGAGGTATTGAACAGAATTGGAGAGAAGAGAAATTTGTGGCACATCTTGACTGGAAGAAGGGATCGATTGGTAGGGCATGTTGTGAGGCATTAAGGGATCACCGATTTAGTATTGGAGGGCAACGTGGAGGGTAAAAATTGTAGAGGGAGACCGAGAGATGAATACACTAAGCAGATTCAGAAGGATGTAGGTTGCAGTAGGTACTGGGAGATGAAGAAGCTTGCGCAGGAGAGAGTAGCATGGAGAGCTGCTTCAAACCATTCTCTGGACTGAAATCCTTAACAACAACATAACAAGAATAATGAAATAATTGAGAAGCGGTCTGATATATTTATGTTTATTCCGTATTATCGTCTCGTGGTTACTGAAACGTCGGTTTACCGAAGTTACTGGAGCCTGTATGTTATCTTCAGATAGCTACACTAACGGAGAAATATCGTAAAATCATAAGATAATTATTTTAGAGCAATGAAATTTTGGGAATGCATTTGTCTAGAAAACGTATTAGTGATCAACACTGCTAGATCACAGGGTAATGTAAGCTCGAGATAAGCCACTGCAAAATGTGAAGTGTTGCTACATTAATAGCCCGCAAACTGCTGGCTGCAAACATGAAAACGTGAAAACATTGTGTTGTACAGGTGCCGGATGTCAGTTTGTGGTACGGAGCTCCATGCCTGGTGCACTTGGTCATTCAATACAGGGACGGTTAATGGTGTTTGTGGATGAAATTGTAGTTTTCGTCCGATGATGTCCCATATGTGCTCGACTGGAGACACATCTGGTAATCGAGCAGACAATGGCAACATGTCGACACTCTGTAGAATATGTTGGTTTGCAACAACGGTATGTGGGCGAGCGTTATCCTGTTGGAACACACCCCCTGGAATGTTGTTCATGACTGGCAGCACGACAGGTCGATTCAGCTGGTTGACGCACAAATTTGAAGTGAAGGTACGTGGGATATCCACGAGACTACTACCGCTGTCGTACCTGTTGCACCCCAGACCAGTTGCAGATCAAGCGTGCGGTGTGTGTAGCTCTATGACAGGCTGGTTGCAGGGCCTCAACTGGATTTCTTCTAACGAACACACGGCCATCACTGATACGGAGGAAACACATCAGGAAACACAAAAGGCCGCCTCCCTAACCTCCAGTGACCTCTCGTTTGACACCTCTGAAGTCGCAAATGGCGGTGGTTTCGGGTCTCTACATCTACATCTACATGATTACTCTGCAATTCACATTTAAGTGTTTGGCAGAGGGTTCATCGAACCACAATCATACTATCTCTCTACCATTGCACTCCCGAACAGCGCGCTGGAAAAACGAACACTTAAACCTTTCTGTTCGAGCTCTGATTTCTCTTCTTTTATTTTGATGATCATTCCTACCTAAGTAGGTTGGGCCCAACAAAATATTTTCGCATTCGGAAGAGAAAGTTGGTGACAGATTTTGTAAATAGATCTCGCCGCGACGAAAAACGTCTTTGCTTTAATGATTTCCATCCCAACTCGCGTATCATATCTGCCACACTCTCTCCCCTACTGCGTGATAATACAAAACGAGCTGCCCTTTTTTGCACCCTTTCGATGTCCTCCATCAATCCCACCTGGAAAGGATCCCACACCGCGCAGCAATATTCTAACAGAGGACGAAAGAGTGTAGTGTAAGCTGTCTCTTTAGTGGACTTGTTGCATCTTCTAAGTGTCCTGCCAATGAAACGTAACCTTTGGCTCACCTTCCCCACAATATTATCAATGTGGTCTTTCCAACTGAAGTTGTTCGTAATTTTAACACCCAGGTACTTAGTTGAATTGACAGCCTTGAGAATTGTACTATTTATCGAGTAATAGAATTCCAACGAATTTCTTTTGGAACTCATGTGGATCACCTCACAATTTTCGTTATTTAGCGTCAACTGCCACCTGCCCCACCAAACAGCAATCTTTTCTAAATCGCTTTGCAACTGATACTGGTCTTCGGATGACCTTACTAGACGGTAAATTACAGCATCATCTGCGAACAACCTAAGAGAACTGCTCAGATTGTCACCCAGGTCATTTATATAGATCAGGAACAGCAGAGGTCCCAGGACGCTTCTCTGGGAACACCTGATATCACTTCAGTTTTACTCGATGATTTGCCGTCTGTTACTACGAACTGCGACCTTCCTGACAGGAAATGACGAATCCAGTCGCACAACTGAGACGATACCCCATAGGCCCGACGCTTGATTAGAAGTCGCTTGTGAGGAACGGTGTCAAAAGCTTTCCGGAAATCTAGAAATACGGAATGAACTTGAGATCCCCTGTCGATAGCGGCCATTACTTCGTGCGAATAAAGAGCTAGCTGCGTTGCACAAGAACGATGTTTTCTGAAACCATGCTGATTACGTATCAATAGATCGTTCCCTTCGAGGTGATTCATAATGTTTGAATACAATATATGCTGGCCCAAGTGAAATCTGCTGGGGTCTGGCTCAGGGCTGTCCTTGGAGAATCCAATTTGTAACAGTCTGTTGTGTCACTGTGGTGCCAACTGCTGTTCAAATTACTTGCACAGATGCACTACGATTTGCCAGAGTCATATGGCGAACACAGTGGTCTTCTCTCTCGATAGAACCACGTGACCGTCCGGATACCAGTCTTCTTTCGCCTTTACATTCTCGTCACCACCGCTGCCAGGGATCATGTACAGTGGCTGTATTCGTGCCAAGTCTTTCTGCAATATCGCAGAGGGAGCATCCAGCTTCTTGTAGCTCTATTACACGACCTCGTTCAAACTCAGTGGGGCGTTGATAGTGGCGTCTTCGTCACCTTAAAGTATTCGTGATTACCATCAACTCACCACGTCCAATGTCAACTATAACTAATGTTCACGATCGTTACAACGTGTACATAAGCAAACCTGTTTTGCATCCGCCTACTGGTGATACTAACGCCACTCTTTTGCAATCGGCGCAAAATCTGAGTAGACATCATATTTCAGATGTAGAAACAGGCATACCAACTCTCGTTTATTTCGCACATCTCATTCTCGGTGCTGCGATTTTTTTTTCCTCAGCTAATGAATAGCAGCCGGCCGCGGTGGCCGTGCGGTTCTGGTGCTGCAGTCCGGAACCACGGGACTGCTACGGTCGCAGGTTCGAATCCTGCCTCGGACATGGGTGTGTGTGTGTTGTCCTTAGGTTAGTTAAGTTTAGAAAGATCTAAGTTCTAGGGGACTTATGACCTAAGATGTTGAGTCCCATAGTGCTCAGAGCCATTTGAACCATTATGAATAGCATGAAAGTCTATTACACAAAAATTACGTTTTTCGTATAAGTTCATCCACCTTTAGGTCAACAGTCCCGTATGACACATATAAATCCTGTCACTAGGGCCAGCATAGATATTAAGCAACGACGCTTATAACTTACAGTCTTAAGTAATCCGTGTAACTGGAATAGAACCCTTATTGTTTATGCACTTCTCTACCGATTTATCATTGGAATGACCTATCTAGCACTCATTTGGAACGGCAGATATGATTACGCAGAATGACTGTCACTTCTGTAATACGCATCCTGCGCCATATTCTTTGTCATGTATTGTGACAACATCCTTCGCATTAGGTATCTCCGTTAGGAAGCTCCTATGTCTAAAATTTTGTGAGAATCCCTGAAAGCGTGCAAATCAATCTTCGGTAGCTTCCGATGATTGTGAACGTATAATACGACAGTTACCTGCACTGAAATCTAATACATTTGTAAGTAGGCTGTTTAGGTTTTTATGTTGGTAACGCCATGTAGCGCAAATCACTGACTGTGCTGTGTGCAGTCTGTGGCTGGTTTGTATTGTTGCAATTTGCTATTCTAGTGTTGGGCAGTTGGCTGTTAACAGCGCGTAGCGTTGCTCAGTTGGAGGTGAGCCGCCAGCAGTGGTGAATGTGGGGAGAGAGATGGCGGAGTTTTGAGAGCGGATGATCTGGACGTGTGTCCATCAGAGTCAGTAAATTTTTAAGACTGGATGTCATTAATGTGTGTATATATTCATTCATTCATTTCATTGTTGCCCTTATGGACAGTGTTTGAACTCGAAAATCACATGATGACACAATTTTCACTTCTTTCCTTTCTTCCTCTTCTCTTCCCAAAATCTCTTCATCCTTTGGCTGTGTTCCTGTTTCCTTTGCTCTGTCCATAATGTTCCTTTCTTCTTTCTCTCCTTTACAATAAATTTTGCACTCCTAACTTTGTTTCTGAAGCATTTCCTGTCTCCTATCATTTGCCTGTTGATCCCTATCTGCCTTAAGTCTTCGTCTATTTCATGATACCAATTTGTTTTCTTGCTTGAGCTGTTTACTACATCAAAAATTTTCTTTGTAAGTCGGTTGTTGTCCATTCTCTGTATGTGCCCATAGAAAGTTAATCTGCGTTTTCTGATCGCGTCTGTTAGTCTGTCAGTGTGCTGGTACAGCTCTTTGGTAGGTCGCTTCATCCATATGCCATCTCTGTGAATTGGTCCAAATATTTTTCTGAGAATTTTGCGTTCTATTTTCTCTGTGTCTATGATGCCTGATGCTCCAATTGTGGTTGTTTCTGACGTGTACAATGCTTCTGGTAATACAACTGTTTTGTAGTGCCTAAGTTTGGCCTGCCTCGATATGCTTTTCTTATTATAATGTGACCATGTGAGTTTGTACGCCTTCTGCAGTTTCTTCGTTCGTTCCATGTTAGCCGCCTTGTTTGATCCTCCCATTTGTATGTACTCCCCTAAATACTTAAATTTTTCGACTCTTTCTACGGATCCATGTACCGTATGCATGGTGTGTACATTGTTGGTCTGTCGTTCCATATATTGTGTCTTCTCGTAAGATACCTGCAGACCTGTTTTGGCAGCTATTTCATGCAAGCATTCCAGTGCTTCCTTTGCCTCCTGTGTATTATTGCTGAGTATGGCTATATCATCTGCAAATGCCAGACATTTTATGATTGTTTTGGTTTCACGTGTTCTTCCCAGCTGTATTCCTTTAACTTGTTCCTCCCACTGCTTGATAATTTTGTCTAACACCATGTTGAACAGGATTGGTGAGAGCCCGTCTCCTTGTCGGACACCTGTGTGTATGTGGAAGGGTTCCGAAATTTCTCCCATGAACTTAATCTTGGAGGTAGTGTCTGTAAGCGTCTGTTGTATAAGTGCCCTGGTTTTTCTGTCGATACCATATTCTTCCAGCACGTCAAAGAGTGTCTGTCTGTCTATGGAATCATATGCTTTTTTAAAGTCCACAAAGGTAACTACAGTGTTTCTTGCCTGTCTAACTTTCAAAAGTGTTCTCAAGTTCCAGATCTGTTCGATGCATGATCTCCCTTTTATGAAGCCTGCCTGGTATTCCCCAATTTGCAGATCTGCTTGTGGTTCTAGTCTGTTTAATAGCACCTTAGAGAAAATTTTGTATGTAACTGGTACCAGCGAAATGCCTCTGTAATTGTTTGGATCTGACTTATCACCCTTTTTATGTAACGGATGGATCAATGCACATTTCCATTCCTCTGGCACTTTCTCTGTGATCCAAATTTCGGAGATAATCTTATGGATTTTTTTGGTGATGTTTTCATCTTGGAGTTTCCAGATCTCGGCGATAATACCATCTTCTCCGGCAGCTCTGTTATTTTTCATTTGTTTTATGATTTCCTCTATCTCTTCTATTGTGGGTGTATCAGAATCGGCATTAGATGTGGTCTTTTGGAATGTTAATTTTCCTGTAGGTTTTTTGCAATTAAGAAGTTTATCAAAGTAATGTTTGAGAATTTTACAGTTTTCTTTTGTGTTTGTTTCCAGGGATCCATCTGTTCTTCGGAAGCAGAGGCTAGGCGGTTGATAGCCCTTAATATTTTCTTTGAAAGTTCTGTAAAAATTTCTTGTGTTATTTCTTTTGAAATCTTCCTCAATCTCTTTTAGTCTGTTATTGTCATATGCTCATTTTTCCCTTCTGATTTCCTTCGATGCTAGTTTATGAACTTCGTGAAATTCTTTCCATGTTTCTGAATTTCTGTAGCTACTGAACTTGTCCCATGCTTGCTTTCTTCTCTCAATGGCTTCATCACACTTTGCGTTCCACCACCTATGTTTGCGTTTTCTAGGTGGTTGTCCCCAGCACATAGTCTTCTGAACTGCCTTCGCCAGATCTGTCCATGTGTCTATTAAGTGCCTATTAATTTCTTCAACGATTTTATCCCTGTTTATCTTCAAGTATTCCGGATCAGGTTTGACTATTTTGTTTTGCGCTGTCTGTTTCAGTCTTGGGATTGGCCAATCTTAACTTGTAGCAAATAATGATCAGACTCGAAGACTCCTTTACGTGTTCTGACATTTAGAATTTCCCGCGAATTTTTCTTGGATATGGCCACATGATCAATCTGAAATTCTCCCCACACTGTGTTGGGTGCTTTCCATGTTGTAAGTTTTCGTCTTGGTTTTTGAAATTGTGTTGACATGATTTTGAGGGTAAAGTTTTGACAATATTTTATGAGGTGTTCCCCATTTCTGTTCGTGCGAATATGTGCTGAGTATGGGCCTGTTATTTCTCTGAATTTTCTCTCCTTACCAAGCTGCGCATTGAAATCACCCATTACAATTTTCACATGTCTTTCTGGTACGTTGTTAGTTACTTCCTCCATGTCTTCCCAGAAGTCTTCAATTTCTTGTGGCTTCTTTCTGTTATGGTCATTTGTAGGTGCATGTGCGTTGATAATTGTGTATGCTTTATTACCTGATTTGAAGGACAGTGTCGAGATACGTTCTGATATTGAATTGAAGTCTATGATGTTATCCATGACTGATTTGTGTACTGCAAACCCCGTACCAAACAATAATGGTGTTCCTCTTCTGACAGCAGGTTTACCTTTGTAAATCCTGTAATGTTCTGTGTCGAAATGGTTTTCATCTACGAAGCGCGTCTCTTGGATGGCAAGAATTTTGATGTGAAATTTATCTAGCATGTCTGTCAGTTGTTTTAGTTTTCCAAGTTTGAACAGAGTGTTTGCATTGAGAGTGCCAAGGTAGTGCTTGCGAAGAGGTTTTGAGAAGCTCCGACTCTTCTCCTCATGATGTTCCTGGTCCCCCAGAATCCGATGACCAGGAAAGTCCAGTCCGTTGACTGGGGCCTGGGGTAGCGGATTTCTTTCCATTTGTTCCATCATGATTACTTCAAGTTGAAGTTGGTTGTGGTGACCTTCAACAAAATGTATATATATATATATATATATATATATATATATATATATATATATATATATATATATAATGACTTTTGAACACTAGTAAGGTAAATACATTGTTTGTTCTCTATCAAAATCTTTCATTTGCTAACTATGCCTATCAGTAGTTAGTGACCTAAGTAGTTAGAATCTTTTATTTAGCTGGCAGTATTGGCGCTCGCTGTATTGCAGTAGTTCGAGTAATGAAGATTTTTGTGAGGTAAGTGATTCATGAAAGGTATAGGTTATTGTTAGTCAGGGCCATTCTCTTGTAGGGATTACTAAAAGTCAGATTGCCTTGCGCTAAAATATTGTGTGTCAGTTTAGTGATGATCAGAATAAGTAAAGAGAGAAATGTCTGACTACGTTTAGTTTTGCTCAGCTGTTTGAAAATCAAATAACGTAATTCACAAATTTTTCTAAGGGGACGTTTCATACATTTTATACTCACTCGTGCTTACTAAAAGGGTAACAGATCGGATATAAGGAGTCACAGACCAATATCGCTAACTTCTACCTGTTGCAAAACCTTATGCTGAAACATTATGACTTTGCTAGAGGAAAAAGAGCTACTCTCGGAGAAATCTCACAGATTCAGAAAATAAACAATCTTGTTTTCCTTATCCATACACAATATTTTGCAAACAACGAATGCAGGTGAGCAGATAGATAACATGTTCCTAGATTTCCGTGAGGTATTCGACACCGCTCTACATTCTATACTACTGACCAAGGTCCCATCGTGCGGACTATATGCGCAAATACGTGACTGACTGGTGGAATAGTTGGCAAACAGAAGCCGGTACGTTATACTGGATGGCGGAAATTCGACAGAAATGAAGGTATAATTTTAAATGCCATAGGGTCTGCAGCTGCGAAGAATTTTTTGAATGATTTCGTGATGCCTTCAGCTGCCATTCTCTTTATTTCATGTAGGTTTGTACAATGTCGGCCTTAGGCCATTTTCAAATATTTTATGGATGATTTTTACTAGTAAATTAAACCATGTATGTCGTTGTTCCGATGACTCCATGTTATGCTCACAAAATAAAAACGAGATGTTTTACGCTATTTTAGGAGCACGTTACTTTCGAGCAGTTGCTGCAAAGCTTTCTACCTATCCTCGTGTCGTATCTACGTGATGAAAGTTGGTTCAAATGGCTCTGAGCACTATGGGACTTAACTTCTAAGGTCATCAGTCCCCTAGAACTTAGAACTACTTAAACCTAACTAACCTAAGGACATCACACACATCCATGCCCGAGGCAGGATTCGAACCTGCGACCGTAGCGGTCACGCGGTTCCAGACTGTAGCGCCTTTAACCGCTTGGCCACAACGGCCGGCATGATGAAAGTTGTAAAGGTCATTTTGGAACACCCTGTATAACTCTTGAATGAGCCACGAGTGACCACGGGTCAACGTTTGCACACTGAGTTTCGAAATTCCCCATACCTTACAAAAGAATTCCCTGAAATAATGCCTTTTTCCCAAGTACCTTAAATCTAGAATGAGATTTTCACTCTGCGGCGGAGTGTGCGCTGATATGAAACTTCTTGGCAGATTAAAACTGTGTTCCCGACCGAGGTAGGAGACGAGATACTGGCAGAAGTAAAGCTGTGAGGACCGGGCGTGAGTCGTGCTTCGGTAGCTCAGATGGTAGAGCACTTGCCCGCGAAAGGCAAAGGGCCCGAGTTCGAGTCTCGGTCGGGCACACAGTTTTAATCTGCCAGGAAGTTTCATATCAGCGCACACTCCGCTGCAGAGTGAAAATCTCATTCTGGAAACATCCCCCAGGCTGTGGCTAAGCCATGTCTCCGCAGTATCCTTTCTTTCCGGAGTGCTAGTTCTGCAAGGTTCGCAGGAGAACTTCTGTAAAGTTTGGAAGGTAGAAGACGAGATACTGGCAGAAGTAAAGCTGTGAGGACCGGGCGTGAGTCGTGCTTCGGTAGCTCAGATGGTAGAGCACTTTCCCGCGAAAGGCAAAGGACCCGAGTTCGAGTCTCGGTCGGGCACACAGTTTTAATCTGCCAGGAAGTTTCACCTTAAATCTACCTATTCCCTTAAACTATTATATATTATGTGTGTTCGCTGGTTTAAGAGGTGGAATTACATGTACAGTACTTAAACTAAAATTTTTAATTTGTAAATAAAAACACATAACCTGAACAGGAAAAAAAATGTGCTCTAGGGACTCCATATTTGCTTTCTTCATGCTATTTTCATTGTTCTTTAGATTTACCATTAGCGCACCACATGTATCTTAATCCGCAAGTCGACAACTCTATCTACTACACTACAGTGAACACATAAAATCCGTTTCTGTGTTTCCTAGTTACAACCGACAAACTTTCAGAGCTTGTTCAGGGACCAAAGGCAGCGGCTCCATATTGGAAGTTTTTTACGCAATTTGAGGAATAATATCTTTGGAGGAAGGCTCTCAAACTGCCGATCTGCCGTGACGTTACTTCCAGTTACAACAAATCATACCGAAATATCCTCGATATTTGAAACAGCATATATTCATAGGACATACCTTTTAACATACAACCCGCCAAACACAAGGTTCAACTAAGACGTCAAAATTCAATATGGTGTCTCCTCAGAACTCGATACGAAAGTCGATAGACATTCGATAGGAAAGTCGATAGACATCTGAAACGGTCGAAACTGGGCATGTGCACGTCATAGTGACGTGACGGAGAGATATCACCGAGGTGAGCCTAACATCTCCCACAAAAGGAAAGGTTCGTCGACTGATCTTAAGAGAGAGGGCAACTAGTGTCGTGCGGGATTAGCCGAGCGGTCTTGGGCGCTGCAGTCATGGACTGTGCGACTGATCCCGGCGGAGGTTCGAGTCCTCCCACGGGCACGTGTGTGTTTGCGTGTGTGTGAGTGTGTGTGTTTGTCCTTACGATAATTTAGGTTAAGTAGTGTGTAAGCTTAGGGACTGATGACCTTAGCAGTTGAGTCCCGTAAGATTTCACACACATTTGAACATTTTTTTGGGCAACTAGTAAATATACAGAAAACTAGGTATGTGTTGTTTGAGCTAGGATATCACAGATGGCATTAGCAGTAAGACTAGGCGGAAAAAATACTTCCAGAATTTCCATAATATGGGTATTTTCTTCCCCAATGTTTCCCCAAGGTTTACCTTTCTCCAAAAGTTCCTGTTGTGTTGGCTGAAGAGCCAACACCGTGTTACTAGAGGAAGCCGAAATGCACGCGTTTTAGCTCACGCAGGCTAGCGTGAGGAGGGAAGAACTATACTGACCTGAGGTCTTGAACATGACAAGGAATTAGAATTCAGAAAGCGGAAATAATTAGTTTGATACTTAACTTTAATCCATTAATGATGAACGTCGCTCTTGAAGGTACATGGTTCAAAATATTATCTGTTCAGAATACGTTCTTGAATAATATGGCGCCTTGCTAGGTCGTAGCAAATGACGTAGCTGAAGGCTATGCTAAACTGTCGTCTCGGCAAATGAGAGCGTCTGTAGACAGTGAACCATCGCTAGCAAAGTCGGCTGTACAACTGGGGCGAGTGCTAGGGAGTCTCTCTAGGCTAGACCTGCCGTGTGGCGGCGCTTCTGCAATCACTGATAGTGGCGACACGCGGGTCCGACGTATACTAACGGACCACGGCCGATTTAAAGGCTACCACCTAGAAAGTGTGGTGTCAGGCGGTGACACCACAGTTCCCCCCAAAAAATCTTTTCCCCCAAAATTGCGTAAAAATCTGCCAATCTGGAGTCGCCGCCGCTGGTCCCTTATACGAAAATTGTCGGAGTTTGTCCCCGAACAGTCTGTGAAAGAAAGTTTGTCTGTCGGTTGAGTTCTGTTTCATCGTATCATTGTATATACGCTTAGGGACTCGCACGCACACTCAGCAACGAAAGAATCATTGCGAAATTTTTCGTCAAACAATACACGGACGGGACAGGAAAGGTTAATAAGAATGACCCGAATAGGAACTGAACCAATATCTTCGCAACTGGTAACACAGGGGAGGTGAAACGTCGATTTGGCCGATAAGTACTGCCGTTTCCACTTTTTGTGCCCAATCGGCACATTAACAAACAGGAGCTGTCTAAAGTGTTGCGCTTTTTTATTCCCACGAACTCGCGGGATGGGGGGAAAAAACGCGTTCCAACAGGTGGTTAGCCGCTCTCTTTGTGCGACTGCCCGAAAGGCACCGTTAACGTGCGTCTTTTAAATTACGGCTACGGCTGGAATTTCAGCCACGTGACGCGCCGGCCCAGTATTGCAGCGTCGCGTCGCCCTGATGAAGTCCATAGCGCGCAAGCCCGTAATTATATGTAACAGGAGAGACAAAGCATAGTTGACAGAGCTGCACGCACATTGCCCTTTTCGTCATTACAGGTATTCGAGAATGAGTGCATGCGCGTTAATAATGAGTGCCGCGGCGCGTGCCCGGTATAAAACGGCTTGAATTACACAAGCGCAGTCATTTCAATGATTCAGCCAGTCACTTGCAAGCGCGGCGCCCGCTCGCCTGCGTAATAATATGTAGAGCATTTCAAAGTTCAAATTTACGCTATCTGTGCGCGTGCGCGCGCGAGCGTACACGACTCGCTGATGTTGATTATTAAATATTTCTGGGGCCGCGTTAAATTGCGTTAAATTGTTCAGTGCTCCAAGGGTCGTTACAGAGTGGAACAAAAGAGAACGCTGTTGTTGCAGAAGTTCGAGTGTCCCAGCGAAAATTGGAGAGCTAAACGAGAAATGGTTTTACCTGTCGTTTTCCGAGAAGTGAATACATTGGAGGTTTCCATGAAATACGTTATAGTATCACATGTTGACCGCATTGTGACACCTTGCTAACAGCGAATTATTAAAGCAGCTTTAGACTTTGGGCTAAGCGCCTGAATCATATGGGTCAAGGTGGTTGGTAGAGGTAGCACCTTTGCTTGGGGTTGACTCAGTACTGGTCCTCACCACCCCAGGGATGAGCTGAGGAGGTATGCAAGACCTTTGCCTCTGAGGAAGCTACGTCCAAGACCGCTCGTGCGTGGTGAAGAGCCACATCCTACACGAGGTGACCCTGTTAACGCAGAACACGGCGGATCTATAGGAGAAAACCTTGAAAAAAAATCTCACATTCCAAATCCTCAATGCGTCTGTACTCGAGTCGAGCGGCAGCGAGGTCAGCGTCTGTCCATCTAGTAGGTGCGGCTGTATTATATGCTCCAGGAACTGACAATCCCTGGTTCTAAACACCCACTGGAAACACTGGACCAAAACTTACAAGCTATCATGATTCGTGAGAGTAATGACAGAATTACCCCAGGTGGTAACCAATCCACTCGTCGACAGACGACAACTGGGTTTTCGGATTCTCGGGAACCCGGGCCATCACGATCAGAGTTCTCAAGCAAACTTCGTCCCAAGGTTCCCATGTACATTGGTACCTTTAACATTCAGACCCTAATTCAACCTGGGAAATTACACAACTTAGTAACAGAGCTAGACCAACAAAAAATTAAGATCTTAGCGTTACAAGAAACTAGATTCACGGATGAAAATACAATAGACTATGGAAACTATCGCATCTTCAAGAGCAAGACTGACAATCGAATTGCCAGGTACGCCACTCCTGGGCATGGCATTTGCGGTGCACAGAAATATATTAGGCTCAATTAGAGAGGTCTCTTCCATAAATAATCGCCTCATGACCATGCGTATCCAGTGCGCCAACAAGAAATACACATTGATAAATGTTCATGCACGCACAAACATAGACAACAAAAAACGCCAACTACAAACTGAAAAATTCTGGAGTATACTTGAAGATGTCATGGCCAAAATTCCCCGGGATGATATCAAAATCTTAATGGGAGATTTCAATGCACAAATTGGCAGAGAGAAAGAACACCAAAAAACTGTAGGAAAATATTCAGCACACAGATTCACCAACAGAAACGGACTGAGATTTATTGAACTATGCCAACAAAATAATCTAAAAATAATGTCTACATCTTTGAGAAAAAAACCTAGAAAACAAAAGAGATCGGTGAATATCAGATTGACCACATTGCCATCTCCTATTTCGTACAGAAAGAGATCCATGATGTCCAAGTCCGCAGAGGGGCGAACATTGACTCAGACCACTACTTAACACGCATTAAAGTGAAATTCACCCCAAAAAAATTCTATCCGAGGAAAACACACATGATGAAATTTGACACACGAACAATCAAAGAAACCAATTTGAAGGAGGAGTGGGAAAAGGAACCAGCTGACTCTTGGGAAAAATTTCGAACAAAAATTACAAAGAAGGCAAAAGAACTGATCCCATTGAAAAAGAACACAAAACACCCCTGGTGGGACTGTTGTTGTTGTGGTCTTCAGTCCTGAGACTGGTTTGATGCAGCTCTCCATGCTACTCTGGTGGGACTCTGGATGTGAAAAAGCGCTGGAAGAAAGAAAGAAAGCCTTTCTGAAGTATAACAGTAAAAAATCCCCAGAAATTCTAGATCACTTCCACAACACCAGAAGACAAGTGGCAAAAACAATCAGACAAGTCAAGAGGAAGTACCTCAAGGAACAGTGTGAGTCTATTGAGGAAAATTTCCGTAACTATAATGTACGAGACTTCCATAAGACCTTTGCTGGGAGAATCAATGGATACGGCTCACGAAATCTATGTTTCAGAAAACCAGATGGAAAACTAGCGCTAACAAATCGGGAAAATTGTGAGGAGCTGGCAAGATACTTTTCCGGACTCCTCAATTGCCCTGAACCTTCTTCAAGATTCCCTCAAGAAACTGCTATCTACACAAATCCAGAATCCCCACCACCTACACTAGAGGAGATCCAAAGGCATATTCACAGACTGAAAAACAACAAGGCATCCGGAGAAGATAATTTCACTGCAGAACTACTTAAAAATCTTGGACCAAATTCCCTCAAAGAACTCACTCAAATCATCACAGACATTTGGCAGACAGAAAAACTACCAGAAGATTGGAAATGCGCCCTAATTCATCCACTGCATAAAAAGGGAGACATGGCAGATATAAACAACTATCGAGGAATCTCCCTTCTCCAAGTCACTTACAAAATCCTCTCAGCTTGTCTTCTTCAACGAACACAAGAACAACTCGAACACAGTATTGGTGAATACCAAGCTGGCTTTCGCCCTCACCGATCCTGTGCAGAACAAATTTTCAATTTGAAGACAACACTAAAATACAAAGCAGTCAGAAACAGTCCGATCATTTGTTCCTTTGTTGATTTAGCAAAGGCTTATGATTCAATCGATAGGCAATCTCTCTTTATTATCCTTGAGGAGCTAGGACTCGATCCGAAAACCCTAAACCTTATCAAAGAAACGCTCACAAACACAACTTCTAAGATAAAATTCCTGGGTGAAATATCACAGCCCTTCCTGATCAATACCGGCGTCAGACAAGGTGACGGCTTGTCTCCACTCCTCTTCAACCTTGTCTTAGACAAAGTCATCCGAGAATGGGAAAAAGAACTGAAGAATCAAAATTACTGGAAGCCTATACAACTAGGAAGATCTAAAGATGGTATTAAAATTTCATGTTTGGCATTTGCAGATGACGTGGCCATTCTAGCAGAAAACGAGACCACAGCAATTAAACAGATAGACATTCTCAAAGAATGCGCCGAAATAGTTGGGCTACAAATTTCCTTCCAAAAAACCAAATTCATCTGCTCAAAATTTGAAACTCAAAAACTGACTACAAAATATGGACAAATTGAGAGAGTTCCATTCTTTAAATACTTAGGCGAGGTCCTAGAACCCACAGGGGGAGAGAAAACTGCACAAAAAGTTCGACTGCAAAAACTGAAAAGAGCATACTGGAAAACCCACAACATCTACAATAAAAAGTGTCTCTCCATTCACTCAAAAATACGACACTACAATACAGTAATCAAGCCCGAAGCACTATATGCCAGCGAAACACTCACACTCCATAGAAAAGGCGACCTGGAAGGCATCCTGAAAGAGGAACGCAAAATTATCAGAAAGATTCTTGGCCCAAAAAGAACGGAAGATGGATACAGGTTACAGTCTCGGAAAACTACAGAAAAATTATCTGACCTCGCCGCAGACATCCGGAAAAGAAGACTAAAATTTTACGGTCATATCCACAGACTCCCAACACCCAGACTCCCCCACAAAATTTTAATATACATTGAAAAATTGAAAACCATACCCTGGATACAAGAAACCAAAACAGATCTAGCAAACGCACAAATAAATTCTTCAGAAGTTATAAACAGATATGTATTCAGGCAAAAAATCGATAGTTGGAAAGTACAACCCGAGAATGAAGTTTGCAAGAGACAGGGGATAAAATGGACAGAGGAAAGAAAGAGAATTCATGGGGAAAGAATGAGAGAAGTTTGGAGAATTAAAAAATTGAATCGGAAAAGCTTTGCGTGATCCGTATGGGTCCAATCGCACATAATAAAATATATATATATATATATATATATATATATATATATATATATCTTCGTATCCTACTATTTTCATTTCACAAGGAACACTGTTTCGATTATTGCTGGTGTCTACAGACGAATGTTGTCGTTGGACGATCTAAGGAAACTCAGAAACACTAACACAAAATTTCTGCCGGCCGATGTGGCCGTGCGGTTCTAGGCGCTGCAGTCTGGAACCGCAAGACCGCTACGGTCGCAGGTTCGAATCCTGCCTCGGGCATGGATGTGTGTGATGTCCTTAGGTTAGTTAGGTTTAACTACTTCTAAGTTCTAGGGGACTAATGACCTCAGAAGTTGAGGCCCATAGTGCTCAGAGCCATTTGAACCATTTTTTTTTTTTTTTGTACAAAATTTCTACTTTGTGTAATGAATAGCAGTTCTCTTTAAAAACAGACCGAAATTCAGAAAAAAATTATTAGCTAGTCATATACTACATGGTATTGAAATTTCAGTCCCTGAGTATTTGGTTCCAATACCATTACTAAATGTGATAAAAATAATAATTGGCAAAAGCTCACATGGGGCCACGCCCAATTCTTGTTGTGTATTTCCTCTTATTATTTATTTCTGCGGCATTTTCTTCCTGTTTTATGCAATCACGATGCAGGGAATGTTGATGTAGTATATCAAGAAGGCTGTGGAATAGCGTCACTGCCACTGATTATGTGTTCTTTGGTTTATGGCGTTAGTTTACACGTGGTTGCAAAGGAGTCAAGTTTACAAAAGTTGTGCGTAGATCCGTTACTACAATTTACAACATGCCACGTTCCAGTAAAACGCAATTAATACACTTTAATACCATCTCTACAGAAGCTAGGATTTGAGCCTGAAGATTTCACATTGTCGATATTGAAGGAAATCGATAACAGGAGAATGGCTGCAGCTGGCATTATTGCTACTCAGTTTGAAAATCAGATTAACCACAGAAGCTAAGCAAAGAAAAGTCTGCTTGGAGATGAAGAGGAGTATGCATATGATCTGCACTAGTTCGCCCACAGAAAGTAGAGCCGTATACAAACACTGTTAAATCAGTGATTCAGGTATCCCGTATGTTATATTTTGGAAATTTTATGCACCTTTACCTCGCAAACCACTGACGTTAGAGTACTTAAATCTGGGATGCAGCTATTCAGTACCATAGTGAAAAATTGTGTAGAAGGAAATTCTGTTTCGCAGATACTTGTAATAACGCTATATCAGATCCTGTACAAAAATGCTTTTGCTTAAAAAACTTCAGTTGTTTATAATTAAAAACGTATAACGTCAATAAGTATGAAACTTATGTGTGTGTGTGTGTGTGTGCACTTTGCATTTCTTAACAACTGTGCCAAATTTAGTTACATTGTCTTGAAAACTTTGGACTTCTACAAGTTTTTTTTATTTTTTTTCAGAGTATTGCTATTTTGAATTTGTCCCCACTTAGATGTGGATAAATGTTAGGTAATACCTATAACAGAGGGAAAGGGCTCGATAGTATTCGAGTACGTCAATAGTTGTGAACATTTTGAGTACCTCACATCATAAAATTACTTAGGGATATGCTATATGAAGCGGGTCGATAAAGTAAAATCACTAACAGGAAAGGCTGATGGAAGACCAATCTGGTGGAAAATGGAATGCATTTGAAAAACAGATTACGTACAAGATACAAGATGCCTGTACAACCAACTGTAAAATGTTGTTCCAGTGTTTGGAGCCCTTATCAAGTACGCATGTTACGAGACATCGAATGAATTGATACAATAGATGCGATACTTGTATCGTAAAAGGTCGGTGTAGCCCATACAAAAGTGCAACACAAATGCGCGGGAAAGTTAAACGGGAATCGTTGGAAGGAAGGTTAGTGTTCCTGAGGAAACTTTGTTATGTACATTTAGGGAACCTGTATTCAAAGAAGGCAGTGCGACCGTTATGCTGCCACCACATAACATCTCGTGTAGTGGTCATCAGAACAAGATAACAGGTATTAGTGCGCATGCACAGGCCTCGCTCAATACGTGTAAGAAAAAAACAGAAAATCGATAATACTGGTACGGTGGTTCCTCCACCAAGCTCTTTACAGTGTCTTACGGAGTATCTATGGTGACTCCGTGGTAATGTAACAAACTTACAGGGTTGATGGAGAAGGAGCCTGCATCCCTTCAGGGTATATCAAATTGAGAGAAGGGACGCTGGTCCAGCAACGATCGAGTCGGAAGTTATAAGCAAAAGTCGTTCTGATACCTCTGCAACCTCTTTTACTTTCGTATCCGCATCTCCTTGTCTAGTTGCTAGCTTTACTGCCTCTGGACCAGGGGGTCCCGGGTTCGATTTCCGGCCAGGTTGGGGATTTTCTCTACCCGGGGACTGGGTGTTTGTGTTGTCCACATCATTCCACATTCATCTTCGTAATTTGTGACATTGGTTAAATTGGACTGTGTAAAAATTGGGACTTCGTACGGGTGCTGATGACCGTGTAGTTCAGCGCCCCACAAACCAAACATCATCTTTGCTTTTCGTGTCTTGAGAGGAGGTAATACGCACGAAAGCAAGAAAAAATTTCTTATGAATGTCGGCTCCAAAGCGCAGACTTATGAGCTATGGATACATGTTCTGTAGAAGAGATATGTTTCGCAACAGCAAAGACGTACAAATGCTCATAGCTCTTAAGGTAAGCACATGTTTACTGAACATTTTTCCCCCAAGACATGAAAAGCAAAGACGTTACAGTACGAGAAGTCCACCGTCTGAGGTACCAGAGCGATTTTAACTTATAACTTTCGACTACGTCATTTCCGAACTAGGGCTCCTTACCCGAAAGTTTTTAACATTATCAAGGAATCACCCCGTGTATGTAGTTGCAGGTTTCCTCCTCAACCATTACACGATTAGGCTGAAGAACAAATGTTACAGTAGGAGATTGATAGAATTTTACACTTACAGATCAGAAATCTCTGAGACAAACTAAATGTCTTACAGAAAGTTGTTTCAAGATTTAAAACCTCAGTAGGCTGTCACAAAAAGGGCCGCGGGATAGAATCAGTTACAAACAGAAAATAAATAACAACTGTGTAGAAGGAAATGAAAGATCGATTACATCAAGACAATTAAATACATTTAAGTAAGAATAGGGAACTGTACTTGGAAATAAAAAAAAACGTATCCCTACTATTTTTTTTAAATGTAGAAGAGTTGAGAACGAAGAACAATTTGTTTTCACCGAAGAAGTGGGCTATCGCAGCCAGTTACCATCAGCTGTTTAGCGTTTCTCTAAATTAAGGAAAAACAACGCTGACGATGATAATCTAGAACGCTGTGTATCGAATTTAACGAAACTTTATCAGATTCCACTATGTAAATAGAACAAAACTTCACAGTTATGGGCAAAGAATTAATGTTTTATGAATAAATCAGTCTAGATCGCTAAATATTTTTCTTTATTTATAATGTCATATCGGCTAAATCTATCATCATATCAACACTTAAGACTTGTAAAACAACGTTCAAAATAAGTTTCAATAGAATCTATGCCTAAGTGGGACGTCGACTGATTTTATGATGCGGCCAGTAGGTTATTTTCTACAACGAGCGATGTGTTGGAAGATCAGGAAGTGCAGTCGAATCAAGTCTGATGTAATAGAACAGAAAGAATACTATGCGGCATAGCATATTTACGTATGTAGCTTGCAGTAAGGTGACTGTGTAGGCGAAGGCACCTCGCTGGCGGGCAGGCGTCTACCTGTTGTAAGTCCTCACAGTCAGTGGACCGGGAGCTTTTGTTCATAGTCCATTGTTAAGACTTGCCGTCCAAGTTGATTAATTATTTTCAACTAGTGAAACATTAAAAGAGCGGGTTTCATGAAACAGTGTCGGCCCCGATAGCTGAGTGGTGAGCGAGGCATTCTGTAGCGCCAAGGGGCCCGGGTTCGATCCCCGGGTGGGTCGGAGATTTTCTCCTCTAAGGGACTGGGTGTTGTGTTGTCATCATTATCATTTCATCATCATCAGTGGAAGGCAACGGGAAACCACTACTGGAATCACTTCCCTAGACGCTGATGCGGTGGACCTCTCTGACGAGGCTTCCCCCATTACAAGACCTGCCGTAAGGCAGAACACAAAGTTTTTTAATGAAACAGTGGGTTTAATTTCTATATCGCACTGCTTCTGTAAGGCAGCTGTTTGTCCACTTTCCAAATGAAGTCCTGCGATTTAACGTCTCCCTCTGTAGAACATGGGGGGTTGTGGAGAGTGAAATTGGTTCCTGAACGGGACGACACACCTGACCTGACAGCATGTAGTCAATTGCGTAGCTCGGAAAAGCCGCTTATTTAAGAATGAGAGGTATATAAGTAGAGATTCTGTCCCACTGATATCCGATTCGTTACAGCTCCGCAAATGACTTTTCACTGGCCACGTGCCTCAAAGTATAGGAGACGGTCATTATAATGTGATTCGGTAGCATATTGCCCATCCGGTGGAAAATGACGTCATTGTAAAATTTTGAGACATCAAGGTAATGCTAAGTGTCATAACTGGTCTTTCGCGTAGCGTGAGCTCTAATTTTGTAGTTGTTAATATTTGTTCCACACGTAATACACGTCATTATGATGAAATGAGAACCCATCTTTGTGAATATTTCAGGCCGGCCGTTGTGGCCGAGCGGTTCTAGGCGCTTCAGTCCGGAACCGCGCTGCTGCTACGGTCGCAGGTTCGAATTCTGCCTCGGTCATGGAAGTGTGTGATGTACTTGGGTGAGTTAGGTTAAAGTAGTTATAAGTCTAGGGGAATGATGACTTCAGATGTTAAGTCCCATAGTCCTCAGAGCCTTTTGAATAGTTTAGTGATATCTTATTTCGGTATGAATCTGTCTTAGCCAAGTTCAGGAGCATATCTGGTGCACTTCTCTTGACAAATAACTAAATAGGTAAAGTAAACTTACAAAAAAATCTCGTACAAGTATTTTGGTATTAATTATTATCAACGATGCAAGGGGGGAGCCACTTCGAAATTCGTACCGCGTGCAGAACATTCTGCGAGGAGTATATAACTGCGATTTTGGTTGAACATCGTCATAATAACCATTAAGGGTGCGTGAGAAGGTTCGATAAGTATTTTCTTTTTTCTTTCTTTTTTTTTTTTTTTTTTTGCAGTAAGTCAACGAAGTAAGTGTGCTTTATGCCATTCTTTGTGAAAGGATCTTTAAGCCTACTACGTCTTAAAGGCGAGTTGCGTCATTATTTTAGGGAGTTGAGTATTCCGACATCCACATTGTCAAGAGTATGTCGAGGATACAAATTTTCAGGTGTTACCTCTTATCGAAGACCACACAGTGGCCGAAGGCCTTCAGTTAACAAATGGCCTTCATTTAACAACCGGGAGATGCGACGTTTGCGAGATTTCTCAGTGGAAACAGAGACGCAACAGTGCGAGAAATAATCGCAAAAATTAATGTGGCACGTGCGACGAACGTAGGATAGTGCGGCGAAATTTGGAGTTAGTGGGCTGTGGCAACAGACAACCGACACAAGTGCCTTTGCTAACAGCACGACGTCGTCTCTCTTGGATTCGTGACGATTTCGGTTGTACTCCAGACGACTGGTGAGCTGTCGCGTGGTCACAGGAGTCCCAGCTTCAGTCGGTAAGAGCTGCTGGTAGGATTCGAGTGTGGTGCAGACTCCACGAAGCCGTGGACCCAGGTTGTCAACAAGACACTGGCAAGCTGATGGTGGTCCCAAAATGCTGTGAGCTGTGTTTACATGGAGTGGATTGTGTCCTCTGGTCCAACGGAGCCGACCATTGACTGGAAATGGTTATGTTTGGCTGCTTGGAGACCGTTTGCAGCCATTTGTGGACTTTATGTTCCCTGATAGCCATATTACGTCACTGGGGAACATTTGTTCCAACAGTGGTTTGAAGAACGTTCTGAACATCGCTCGACATGACTCCCATCGAACATTTAAGGCACATGAAACTTCTTGGCGGATGAAAACTGAGTGGAGGACGAGACTCGAACTCGGGACCTTGGCCTTTCGCGGGCAAGTGTTGTACCATCTGAGCTACCCAAGCACGACTCGTTTATGGGACATATTCGAGAGGTCAGTTCGTGCACAACATTCAGCATAGGCAACATTTCCGCAGCTATGAACAGCTATGGAGGCAGCATGACTCATTGTTTCTGTAGGGGACTTCCAGCAACTAGTTGAGTGAATGCCAAAAATGGTTCAAATGGCTCTAAGCACTATGGGACTTAACATCTGAGGTCATCAGTCCCCTAGACTTATAACTACTTGAACCTAACTAACCTAAGGACATCACACACATGCACGTCCGAGGCAGCATTCGAACCAGCAGCCTCGTGGTTCCAGACTGAAGCTCCTAGAACCGCTCGGCCACCGCGGCAGGTTGAGTCCGTGCCACATCGAGTTGTTGTACTACACTGTGCATAAGAAGGTCCGCCACGATATTAGGAGGTATCTCATCACTTGAGTCACCTCAGTGTATAAAACTGGGAGTGTTGATTTTAACTTTTCTCGTAAAGAGGAACCAAAGACTAATACTTGTCATACACCAGTTGTGGAGTCTGCAGATAACTTTGTCGGTCGGAAAGGAGCAAGCTTGAAATTAATATTTGTACAAGGCTTCAGTGGATGTAAGGTGTCAGTGAGGAAAACGATGGGAAATAGCGCCATGAATTTTCCAGTTTCTCTTCAAATGGTTCAAATGGCTCTAAGCACTATGGGACTTAACATCTGAGGTCATCAGCCCCCTAGACTTAGACCTGCTTAAACCTAACTAACCTAAGGACATCACGCACATCCATGCCCGAGGCAGGATTCGAACCTGTGACCGTAGCAGCAGTGCAGTTCCGGACTGAAGCGCCTAGAACCGCTCGGTCACAACGGCCGTCCCAGTTTCTCTGTTTCTAATGTTTCCTCTAGGTATAGCCATGAATATGCGCAGTCTTGTGATACTTAAATAGTTCATCTGATTCGGTAGATTGCATGGGTACTTGCCGAGATGTATCGGTAGTCACGGCAGACGCGAGCCATGCGTGGGATATTACGTCGTCCTACTCCGTAACTACCGCTGTTTGCAACGGTTTGCTGCACAGTGAGATGGATTCTGTTGAAAATACCACAACTGCGTTACTCACATGGATATGAAATAGATGGTCGCCACGGGCGTTGATTCTCTAGTAAAATCACTAGACTAACTAAATGTATGATCTGCAATAAACAGGTTAATTCGTCATTGCTTCAGCGCGGAACTCGTATTCATATAACTTTTGCTACTTATGGTAACACTTTTGATCACATAGTACCTGGTGAAGTAAGCTACACGCATGCACTGGTGACCCAATATATGATGGCCACCATTTTAACGAAGTTTCTGTCCACCTTCAGAGCGCAATATGTAGCGACTGTACACTGTTGTTTCGACACGCTGGGCTATATGTGAAATGTATTCGCATTTGCGAATAGGGAGAAACATCAGCTGTATAATTGAATGACGACAATGAAAGTTAGTGCCAGACTAGGGATCGAATTCAAATTTCGCAGTTATCAGGCGAGCAGTCGTCTTACAATTAGGCTATCCGTGCACGACTCACGGCTATACCAAAACTTCCGTATGTCATCAGCCATGTTTCTGCAACCAGCACTCGTACATTCATTATGCATATTCCTTTACAGGGTAGAGATTTTAATTGAAACTCGCTTGCCCGGTGGCGGCTGATGAATAGGTTTTGCAGTGTCTGCGTTGTTAAGAAGTGCGATGCCAGTTGTGAACATGTGTCTGCGTGTAGCGACATCTGGTAGTTTGGGTTTGGCCTTGAGTCGTGCACCTATAACTTAATGGTAAGGCGACCGCTCGCGATGAGCAGGATATCCGAGTTCGAGTCCCGGTCTGGCACAAATTTTCGTTGTCTTTCCATTATCCGGGTGATGGTTGTCCATCTGCGGAGATGCATGCATGTCCGAAGCAACTTTTCTTCGTACTTCTGAACAACACAGTTCCACATTCTTTCTAGATTTCCGGAGATATTACACCAAACATTCAGTCACAGGTGATGAAGTTCCCTTAAATTATGGGTCGCTGGCACCCGATAGCGTACCAGATGTCTTCCGTTTGGTACAGATCAAGTAAATTTGGTGGCTAGTGCATCAACGTGTGTTCACCACCATGCTCCTGAAAACGTTCTATCACGATTCTGGCCTTGCTGGCCTTGTGACACGGACGGTTATACTACTTGTTGATACCATCTCCATCGGCAATTACATCAAGTATGAAGGGACGCAGGTGGTCAACAATAATTTCCGTGTAGCCCACCACTGTCACGGTGCCTCTTATTACTACACAAGTTCCTCAGAAGCGCGGGTGAATGTTTCCTGTAATACAATACTACACCCACCGATCTGCATCCGCGACACCGTATATGTTCCGCTATTCGATTGTATGACTGCTTATCTGGACAGGACCATCAACCTATCTAGCCAGAAACGCGATTCATTCAGCGAGGCGACACGTTTTCGTTGATACAAGGCCCAGTCTCGCTGATCACGTGCCCACTGCAATCGTAATTGACAATGTCATTTTATCAACACATACGGGTTAGCTACCGTAGAGCATCATATTCGACCATTTGCGCTGATGTACTCTAAGACACTGGTACCTTCACCAGCATTGTACCGTAGTAACAGATGCCGCTTATCCTGCTATACAGTAAGGTCAACGCTCCGGCCTACGTTCTGTGACAAGCTGCAGACGTCCAACATCTTGTCGCCTACTCGTAGGTTTACAGTCCTTCAACCACTTTCGATAAATGTTCATGAGAACATCCGACCAGTGTTACCGTTTCCGAGATGCTTCTTCTTGGCGCCGGACCATAACAACTTGCCCCTTGTCAGAGCTGCTTATGCCAGTGGACGTCTCCATTTGTGGTCCGTATCGCCGCTACAATAATTCCCCATTCGTCTCTGCTCCGTTTACATATTATCCTTACCGCATTATATTCCCGCAACGCTACCAGGCGACATTAAGTCTCGCAATGAGCAGTGTCACTAAATCAGTGACATGTTTCACAACCATTGATTGAAGGAATGTAAGTTAGTTATTGGGATTAGAACCAAGCATGTATCGTCTCCACCCAACCGGAACCGTCACCCAGTCACAGGGTGGTTGCCCCCGTGAACTTCTTACTTTCGATACTGCTTTATTGTCATTTACATAATCGCTTTTCTATTTCCATTGCTGATGTGCTGCGGTGGATCTGGCGGCCAACCTCCAACATACTGGATAACCGTTACAGAGCGTCATCAACTCTCTTCGAGCCTCAAAGATGCGTCGGCGCGATGTGTCTGATATCCAGGGATGGAACTTCCTGGTTCGTTAAAACTTGTGTGCCGGACCAGAACTCGGGCGTGAGATCTTTGCCTTTCGCAGGAAAGTGCTCTACCGACTGGTGTATCCAAGTATTACTAATGCTTGAGCTGCCCTCTCAGCTTCTCTTACACTTTTTTTGCTTCCAGATTTATTCTGTTGGGCTGTGCGGCTGGTCCCGGTGGAGGTTCGAGTTGTCCCTCGGGCATGGGTGTGTGTGTTTGTCCTTAGGATAATTTAGGTTAAGTAGTGTGTAAGCTTTGGGACTGATGACCTTAGCAGTTAAATCCCATAAGATTTCACAAACATTTGAACATTTGAACATTTATTCTGTAAACTATCTCTTATGCTGTGACTAAGCCATTTCTCCTCTGTAGCCTTTCCTGCAGGAGTTCACACACTGCTGTAGATTGAAAATTCGTTTCAGAAACATTCTGGAGGTGAATTCTCAATATAATGACGAGGGTAACTGCCGATTGCGGGTGCTGTTCCGGCAACAGACTTCTGCAGCTTCCACCTAGCCTGCTGATACTGAGAATTTGCGTCCCATTTCAATATTAATTTCCTTTTTTTTAAATGCTTCGGAGGCTTATCATGTTTTACATGAAAGACATTTTTGTATATAACATCGTTCCGATGATATTCCCTCTAAACCTAGAACGCCGAATTACCTTCCGGGTCGTTTTTCAGTGAACATGAATATGGTGCAAACAAAAATTACGTGTTGTACTATTTTTCCCCCTCTACACACCCTCCAAGTTTCATCAAGATCGTTTATCGACACTTGGGAATGTTCACAGTCAAGGTGAAAACAATAACTTTAACATTTAGTAAAAACTAAAATCGTTATTTTCCAGACGAGACGAGTACCTAAAAGTAAAAAAACAAGGATGTATTTATAGAAGGATTTCTTTTAGCATTTTGTCGAAAGCCAATTTTAATCATCTTGGTTTCTCTCTTTTCCAGATTTAAAGTGATGATCCTTTTTGTTCTATCTTTATTCTTATAATGAGTAGAATTAAAAGATTCCCGAATTATCAGCTGTTGTGTTTCCTGCCGCATCTCTCTCGTTTCCTTGTAAGTGCATGTGCACGACCTCCCAGTTTCAAACTAATAACCCGCTTTCGGCTGCAACAGGTGTACAAAATCAGTGATAACGTGTGATTGGCACAACGAAAGTCAACACACAGTAACGTGCTAATAATGTGAGCAAAGGCCGTATTCTGATGCGTCGTCATGCGTTAACGCACCATGGCAGATTTTGAGAGCCAATGATTTGAATGTGGTTCCACACTCTTCTTTACATATGCTGCATTCTAAAGTGGCCTGTCAAACCAAAATCGCTAATAGCGTGTAGGCATGAAAAGAGACTTGTCAATAAAGTTATCAACAGCCGTTTTGGACATAATTCTGAAACATTTAATAAATATGCGGCTGTGGTATCCCTTGTGAAGAAATCTGTTGTGGCATTTACGTTGTTGTTCCAGCGGATGAGCAATATCTCCTACAGTTCTCACAGAATAGCACTACATATAAGGACAACAATTTTTTGTGGCCAGCATCTGTTTCCTACAAATTCACCTGAGTAGTTTACGGCGTGTGATTCGCCTTGCAGATTTTAAATATCATTGCGTCGCTTGCACAGGCAGTTTCTGTTCAAAAGTAGCATGGATTTTTTACACGCGATTCTTAGGAGTACTCAGGGTTTGAATTAAACATCTGCAGTGAACTTAACGCTTTGAAGAAATAAATACTAGAACATTTTTCTTGAATCGAAGGGATCGTAACCGCCATTTCTTAGGTATTGTACTGTCTTTATCGACTTGTCGAATGTTTATTTTAATAAACTATGGTACGGCGGCATTGTGAAATGGCTTCCTAATACACCAAAGAGGAAGTGTGGCGAAAATCTTCGAAGCTTGAGCTATATATTAGTAATATATCACATTTCGAAATATTTTTAGGGAGCATTTTCTTCCCTTTGGTACAATATTTGTAGTCGTTGTTGATTCTTAGAAGCTAAAATATGAATTGCACACAATCATCCTTCATCCTAGCATTACATTTCCTACTGTGACTGCTTTACAATAAGTAGAATGACTTGTTCATTTGTATAATCCGGAGGATCCTGTCTGTTATATTCAAATCTAATCTGCTGACGAAACCGCTTCGAAACGTGTACACTCGCAAATTTAAGACATTGACTTACAGCACATTCGCCCTCTACCGGATTTATCTAGCACTTGCCTCTTAAGCCAATGAGCACACAATCAAACAAATTAGCTCTACGGTATTAACACGTTGTTACACTGCGTCTCTATATTTTTCAAAGAAAGTGCCCTTTGCAAGCATTTTAGCCGTAATTATGCCTTTGTGATACTTATCTGAGCGAAAGCACTATTCCTTTTTGACGTATTTACTCGCAGACCTGCATCTGTAGCAGTGACATTTATTTATTCATGGTATTACATAACAACTAATGCGTAAAATCAAAGCAAGTAGTGGTACGGTAATACATGAAAGTTTCGGTAATAAACAGAGCGGTAGTCGAGAGTCGCTGATAGAGTAGAAACTTTAACGGAGCAGTTTTAGATGGAAGAGTGAGGAGGAGGGTTGAGCTATGGCTGCTTGGGATACCAGTAAATGTGAGGCCTGCACTATCCGAAGGTTTTTTCCTTCTATTTCTCCTCCCCCTGCCGCGGTCTAAGTTCTCGTTTGTCTGCGTCTGCGACTGACAAGTTAAAGTATCCACACTGTAACAATCCTTATCTGATGGTGAAGACATTCAGTTTCCGAAACGAGTGCGAGAGCCTGTAGCTGCTGTCCTCTCTTTGAAACCTTATGTCTTGATTACTCAAATTAAGAGGAGTTTCTCGCTGGCTCAGCAGCTGTTGTGACAGAACACCTGAAGGATAATTTGGAAAATATTTCGAGTAGATTTCCCGACCATGTTATAGTTTTGAGTGGAAATTTTAATTTACCAGATATAGACTGGGAGACTCAAACGTTTATAACGGGTGGCAGGGACAAAGAATCCAGTGAAATTTTTTTAAGTGCATTATCTGAAAACTACCTTGAATAGTTAAACAGAGAACCGACTCGTGGCGATAACATATTAGACCTTCTGGTGACAAACAGACCCGAACTATTTGAAACAGTTAACGCAGAACAGGAAATCAGCGATCATAAAGCGGTTACAACATCGATGATTTCAGCCGTAAATAGATATATTAAAAAATGTAGAAGATTTTTCTCTTTAGCAAAAAAGACAAAAAGCAGATTTCAGAGTACTTGACGGCTCAACACAAAAGTTTTATCTCAAGTATAGATAGTGTTGAGGATCAGTGGACAAAGTTCAAAACCATCGTACAATATGCATTAGATGAGTATGTGCCAAGCAAGATCGTAAGAGATGGAAAAGAGCCACCCTCGTACAACAACCGAGTTAGAAAATTGCTTCGGAAGCAAAGGGAACTTCACAGCAAACATAAACATAGTCGAAGCCTTGCAGACAAAGAAAAATTACACGAAGCGAAATGTCGTGTGAGGAGGGCTATGCGAGAGGCGTTCAACGAATTCGAAAGTAAAGTTCTATGTACTGACTTGGAAGAGAATCCTAAGAAATTTTGGCCGGCCGGGTTGGCCGACCGGTTCTAGGCGCTGCAGTCTGGAACCACACGACCGCTACGGTCACAGGTTCGAATCCTGCCTCGGGCATGGATGTATGTGATGTCCTTAGGTTAGTTAGGTTTAAGTAGTTCTAAGTTCTAGGGGACTGATGACCTCAGAAGTTAAGTCCCATAGTGCTCAGAGCCATTTGAACCATTTGAATCTAATAAATTTTGATCTTATGTCTAAGCGGTTGGTGGATCAAAACAAAATGTCCAGACACTCTGTGACCAAAATGGTACTGAAACAGAGGATGACAGACTAAAGGCCGAAATACTAAATGTCTTTTTCCAAAGCTGTTTCACAGAGGAAGACTGCACTGTAGTTCCTTCTCTAGATTGTCGCACAGATGACAAAATGGTAGATATCGAAATAGATGACAGAGGGACAGAAAAACAATTAAAATCGCTCAAAAGAGGAAAGGCCGCAGGACCTGACGGGATACCAGTTCGATTTTACACAGAGTACGCGAAGGAACTTTCCTCCTACTTGCAGCGGTGTACCGTAGGTCTCTAGAAGAGCGTAGCATTCCAAAAGATTGGGAAAGGGCACAGGTCATCCCCGTTTTCAAGAAGGGACGTCGAACAGATGTGCAGAACTATAGACCTATATCTCTAACGTCGATCAGTTGTAGAATTTTGGAACACATATTATTTTCGAGTATAATGACTTTTCTGGAGACTAGAAATTGTTGAAGTTTCGAGAACATACCTTCACCGAGGAGTCAAGCAGTATATTACTCCCTCGTGAAGAGACCATGAGGATAAAATCAGAGAGATTAGAGCCCACACAGAGGCATACCGACAATCTTTCCTTCCACGAACAATACGAGGCTGGAATAGAAAGCAGAACCGATAGAGGTATTTAAGGTACCCTCCGCCACACACCGTCAGGTGGCTTGCGGAGTATGGATGTAGGTGTAGATAAACAGTTCAGTCGTATGTAATCTGACATAATGAAATAAAAATGGCTTTTTCTTGGAATACTAGAATTTGAAAGGCCAACTAATTTAAATTAATAACTGTAAATTGTCAGGAGTGCTAACATCTCACAGAATAGTTCCCCTTTTCTGCCTTCGTCCTAAGTGTGAAGTCTATGGCTGATTTATTTACGTAAATAATAAAGTTGCAACTATATGTTGGAAAATTGCGAGAAAGAACGTGCAAAATTTGGCCGTTAGGTGGAGGAATATCAGGTTTCCGACCGCCCGGTGACCCAGGGTGAAGGACGCAAGGCATGTCTGCTGCTTTCGGAACTGTGTGGCCGCATCTTGCTGTAGGTTATTGGCTGTTGCTTGTATTGTTAGCCAGAGACAGCCCGAGGAAGAACCTGAACAATTGACGAATCTGGATGGTGAAGCTACACGGTCCATCACTTAATGTAACGTTACATACAATAGCCACTCACAGAGGGCAGGGCAGAAGAAACAGAGGAGGCTGTGGAGATGTGTAAGGGCAATAGACGTCCAACTGTTGACCAACTGACCACCCAGATGAACCAAGGGGCTATCATCACTGTCTCCTCAACCACTGTTCAGCGAATGTTGCTGTGTATGGGCCTCCGCAACAGGCGCCTGGTTTATGTACTCATGCTGACAGCTGGTCATTGGCGGCGAAGGTTGGAATTTCAACGCCAGAAGCGCAACTGGACGTTCACCGGCTTGCGACAGGTGGCCTTTTCAAATGAGTCACTTTTTATGCCCCATCGAACAGAAATCCAACACCCTGTAACAATCGTTGGAAGAGGGAATATTTTAATGGGATTTCCTTAATGATCTCGTCATTCTAGAAGGAACAATGGATCACCAGAAGTATGCATCTGTCCTTGGAAACCGTGTCCACCCCCATATGCGGTTTGTATTTTCCTTTGGGGCGATGGCACCTACCAGCAGGACAATGCCACGTGTAACAAAGCTGACAGCGTGGTTCGAAGAGCAGCCGGATCAGTTTACCGTCCTATGGACACAAACTCAATGCATTTAAACCAAAACGAGAATCTGTGGGACAATCTTGGTCAGGCTGTTCGCGCCATGGATCTTGAACCGAGAAACCTGGCGCAGCTGGGCACGGCACTGGAGGTTCAAATGGTTCAAATGGTTCTAAGCACTATGGGTCATCAGTCACCTAGACTTAGAATTACTTAAGCCTAACAAACCCAAGGACATCATACAGTCCATGCCCGAGGCAGGATTCGAACCTACGACCGTAGCAGCAGCGCGGTTCCGGACTGAATGAAGCGCCTAGAACCACTCGGCCACAACGGTCGGTGGCACTGGAGGCAGCAAGAGCCCACATCCCTGTCGGAACCTCCCACTGACTTTCTCCCCGCGCTGCAAAAGTCACTCGGTCTTTCGACAGGTGGTCACGTTAAAGTTAATAGAAAGTGTAAATCTATGCTTATACAGCGACTGGTCAAATGTGGCCATGTTCGGCTAATATGGAGGATGGGGTATCATTATAATGTTGTTTTTGGCCAAAAACTCACGAACAAACAACATAACGTGAGCAGTTGGCAGTATGACGGTGCTAAAGCCTTCTATTGTTTCACTACAGATATCATTTTTTCTGACTACTTCACGTAATCCCAAGTGTTCTTGTAATTAGTGCCCCGTTTTCGAGATTGAGATTTTCACTCTGCATTGGAGTGTGCGCTGATATGAAAATTCCTGGCAGATTAAAACTGCGTGCCAGACCGAGACTCGAACTCGGGACCTTTGTCTTTCGCGGGCAAGTGCTCTACCAACTGAGCTACCCAAGCACGACTCACGATGCGTCCTCACAGCTTCAATTCTGCCAGTACCTCGTCTCCTAGTTTGGAAAGTAGGAGACGAGGTACTGGCAGAATTGAAGCTGTGAGGACGGGTCGTCTTCTGCAATTTTAATTTTTTTCGTGAAAATTGTAACCTATTGTAAAAATAACCGGAATGGCAAAATAGCGTACGTTGGGTGAGAAAACGTTTCCGGTGCAGGGACATGCTATTCTTTCATCTAGAAAGATTTGATCGAGAAGTGTCTCATTAGTCTGTGCTCTACACGTATGTAAAATGTAATGAAGTTTTTCTTGTCCCACGTACGTAAGAATGTCAGATTTTAAAAACTCTTCATGCAACACTTTCCTGAATTTCCATGTTTTCGATCAGGTCACAGCTAAATTTTTGATTTGTGAACAACTCGACAACTCCATTTTCAACAATCCGACCAACTTTCCCGAATGCTTCTGGCATACATAAGAAACTAAGGGAGTTTCTTTCCTGAAGCTGTGAAGGGTCGACTATTTTTCTTCACAATCGTTTTTATGCTCCTTGTTCCCAAAGGAATCTATTGTACGTCGATTGGTACTGGTAACAGGATTGACCTGTATTAACTGCATAATCGAGGTTAAAATCAGGGATGAATACTTTCGACTGTATCTGTAATCTTCCCGCTGCTGCATATACTTGGCTTGGTTCAAATGGCTCTGAGCACTATGCGACTTAACTTCTCAGGTCATCAGTCGCCAAAGAATTTAGAACTAATTAAACCTAACTAACCCAAGGACATCACCACACATCCATACCCGAGGCAGGATTCGAACCTGCGACCGTAGCGGTCGCTCGGTTCCGGACTGTAGCGCCTAGAACCGCACGGCCACTCCGGCCGGCACTGCATATAATATTTAATGATAGTGTGTAATATGAAACTGAAAAAAAAGTATATATGCTGGATCAGACTCCGTGCAGTCACAGTGCTAGCCGTGAATCTTAGTCGTTGCGCCACGCTCGCTTGGTCGAAACATGATTAACATTGCATATTGAGGAGGCACGTATAAAACCTCAACCTCGTTTCTCTGTGAAACTGTGGCCTGTCGTATGAAAATCCGCCATTCTGGTACTCAGGACGGGTCCCTCTACAACCAAAAACGCATCAAAATCCGCGCTTATCAGGTCTGATGGTCCCCTCGTAACAGAAATTACAAAATTCCCGTTACGTTTTGAACACAATCCGTGTATTTATTCTCCATGCGTGTGAATTACACTACTGGCCATTAAAATTACAACACCACGAAGATGACGTGCTACAGACGCGAAATTTAAGCGACAGGATGAAGATGCTGTGATAAGCAAATGATTAGCTTTTCAGAGCATTCACACAAGGTTGGCGCCAGTGGTGACACCTACAACGAGCTGACAGGAGGAAAGTTTCCAACCGATTTCTCATACACAAACAGCAGTTGACCGGCGTTGCCAGGTAAAATGTTGTTGTGATGCCTCGTGTAAGGAGGAGAAACGCGTACCATCACGTTTCCGACTTTGATAAAGGTCGGATTGTAGCCTATCGCGATTGCGGTTTATCGTATCACGACATTGCTGCTCACGTTGGTCGATATCCAATGACTGTTAGCAGAATATGGAATCGGTGGGTTTAAGAGGGTAATACGGAACGCCGTGCTGGATCCCAACGGCATCGTATCACTAGCAGTCGAGATGACAGGCATCTTATCCGCATGGCTGTAAAGGATCGTGCAGCCACGTGTAGATCCCTCAGTCAACAGATGGGCACGTTTGCAAGACAACAACCATCTGTCCGAACAGTTCGACGACGTTTGCAGCAGTGTGGACTACCAGCTCGGATACCATGGCTGCTGTTACCCTTGACGCTGCATCACAGACAGGAGGGCCTGCGATGGTGTACTCAACGACGAACCTGGGTGCACGAATGGCAAAACGTAATTTTTTCGGATGTATCCAGGTTCTGTTTACAGCATCATGATGGTCGTATCCGTGTTTGTGCGACATGGCGGTAAACGCACAATGGAAGCGTGTATTCGTCATCGCCATACTGGCGCATCACTCGGCGTGATGTTACGGGGTGCCACTGATTACACGTTTCGGTCACCTCTTGTTCGCATTGACGGCACTTTGAACAGTGGACGTTACATTTCAGATGTCTTACGGGCCCGTGGCTCTACCCTTCAGTCGATCCCTGCGAAACCGTACATTTCAGCAGGACAATGCACGACCGCATGTTGCAGGTCCTGTACGGGCCTTTCTGGGTACAGAAAATGTTCGACTGCTGCCCTGAGCACCAAATTTTCCAGATCTCTCACCAATTGAAAATGTCTGGTCAATGGTGGCCGAGCAACTGGCTCGTCACAATACGCCAGTCACTATCTTAGATGAACTGTGGTATCGCGTTGAAGCTGCATCGGCAGCTCTAGCTATTTATACATGCCATCCAAGCTGTGTTTGACTCAATGCCCAGGCGTATGAAGGCCGTTATTACGGCCAGAGGTTCTTGTTTTGGGTACTGATTTCTCAGGATCTATGCACCCAAAATGCGTTAAAATGTATTCACATGCCAGTTCTAGTAAAATATATTTCTCCAATGAATACCCGTCTATCATCTGCATTTCTTCTTGGTGTAGCAATTTTAATGGCTAGTAGTGTAATTTCACCAGCACAACACCATACGGTACTCTGTTCTTTCCCGTCAGCTTACTGCTCCTTTTCACTTCACCCTCATTGTCTCGGTTTTTCCTCGTACCTCCTCTCAGCTCGTCTCAGATCATCTGACTGCTTTCAGCCTTATGATCCATTCAGAAGTAACGTGATGAAAGGGTGTCGAGTTGCGGCGCGAAAGAAAGTTTTGTGAGGCGCGCGGCTCGGCGGCGAGCGCTGTGGGCCGCCGGTTAACCCGAAACTAACCTCGGTGGCGGGGGCGGCGGGGGCGGCGCTGCGGCCGCGTCTTCCGGCGGCGCGGCTCGCAGTTTATGAACGCGGCCGTGGGCGCGGGCCAGCAGCTGCGGCCGCGCTCTGTTTTATGTTCTCCGGGACAACAGCGGCCGCGCCGCCAGCCACGCGCACCACTGCGCCGCGCCGCCTGCACCAGCCAGTAGCCGCCGTCCTCCACGCACTACTGTGCGCGGCGCTGCCTTTCTTCATTACGGCGCTCGCTATTCCTGGTGTCGCGCGCTGGCAGCTAATTACAATGGACAGCCACTCGACGATTCACGCACAGTGAATCACGGTAATGAGCCGCCAGAATCATACAAATCAGCAGTCTCAATCGCGGATCAAAACGCCGCGAGCGAAAAACGCTGTTACCATCTGTCAAATTACCAATCATTGATTAATTATTACCAGTCACCCTACCCCTCGCTCCCCTCCCCCCTGCTGTTCTTTAACAATTGATCTACCATGTTTAAAACACCTTCAGAAGTCTGATTAATTTACAAATCAGTTAATGAGTTAAATATTTTACTTTAAGCATGAAAAACGTGTATGTATGAAGACGGAAAAAGCTAATTTTGCTTGTTTTATTAGTTTCGAATTATTCATTCTGTAAGTAGGCTGCTTATGTTTTTATATTGGCAACGCCACGAAGCGCTCTGTATGAAAATCACTGGCTGTGCTGTGTGCAGTCTGTGGCTGGGTGGCATTGTTGGAATTTGCTATTGTAGTGTTGGACAGTTGGCTGTTAACAGCGCGTAGCGTTGCGCAGTTGGAGGTGAGCCGCCAGCAGTGGTGGATGTTGGGAGAGAGATGGCGCAGTTTTGAGAGCGGATGATCTGGACGTGTGTCCATCAGAGACAGTAAATTTGTAAGACTGGATGTCATGAACTGCTATATATAGTATGGCTTTTGAACACTAGTAAGGTAAATACATTGTTTGTTCTCTATCAAAATCTTTCATTTGCTAACTATGCCTGTCAGTAGTTAGTGACTTCAGTAGTTTGAATCCTTTATTTAGCTGGCAGTATTGGCACTCGCTGTATTGCAGTAGTTTGAGTAACGAAGATTATTGTGAGGTAAGTGATTCATGAAAGGTATAGGTTATTGTTAGTTAGGGCCATTCTTTTGTAGAGATTTTTGAAAGTCAGATTGCGTTGCGCTAAAAGTATTGTGTGTCAGTTTAGTGTTGATCAGAATAAGTAAAGAGAGTAATGTCTGAGTACGTTCAGTTTTGCTCAGCTGTTTGAAAATCAAATAATGTAAGAGGTTTATCAGCACAGTAATTAATTAATTTTTCCAAGGGGCAGTTTCAATTCATTAATTAATGAAAAAGACAAAACCGAAACTGAGAAAAAGTTTAGAAAAGATCTGAAATTATGTTCCAAGTTTGTTGGAAGTCGCTAGGTGCTCCCAATCACAAAACCAGTATGGATAATGTATGGTAAATTAGTGCGTCGTGAGTTACGCTGCCGCAAGACGTGCGCACGATGTCCAACCTTAATACTAAAGTTAATAAAAATGGTTCAAATGGCTCTGAGCACTACGGGACTTAACTTCTGAGGTCATCAGTCCTCTAGACTTGGAACTACTTAAACCTAACTAACCTAAGGACATCATATACATCCATGCCCGAGGCAGTATTCGAACCTGCGACCGTATCAGTCGCACGGTTCCGGACTGAAGCGCCTAGAACCGCTCGGCCGGCAATACTAAAGTTAATGTTTTAAAGCTGTAACGTAAGCTTCTACCCGTTAATAAGCAGATTATGACAGTGTTTTAAATTTATAAATTAGATCGGTAATTGTATGAAATACCGAATATCAAATTTTTGTTGCCCTTGGAAGCGGCCTTGCCGTTGTGGTAACACCGATCCCGCCAGATGACCGAAGGTAAGCTATGTCGGGTTTGGCTAGTAGTTGGATGGGTTACTGCCCAGGTCTGCCAAGCGCTGTTGGTAACCCCTTGTGATGTCAGTTGAGGAGCTACTTGACTGAGAAATAGCGGTTCCGGCCACGATAACGGACGACAGCTGGGAGAGCGGTATGTTGACCACATGCCTCTCCATATAATCATCCAGTTACGCTACTGCCTGAGGATGACAAGGCGGTTGGTCGGTATAGATGGACCTAGCGAGGCCTTTTCGGACGGAGTTCAGTTCAGTTCAGTTGGAAGCCATTAGAGAGGCAACCTGCAACTGGGACTGGGTGACCGACTTAGACGTTTAGCATGCAGTTCCGATATGTGGAGGCGCTCTACGTAGCCTTCAAAGTGACGTTTCTAAGGGAAGTGCGTTCCAAGCAAAGAGTTGTCATTGAGTTACTTGCGACGAAAAAGCAAAGCATCGACTATGTTCATAGGCGCTTGCAGAGTGTCGATGGAGATCTGGTAGTGAACAAAAGCACGGTGAGTCATTGGGCGAGGAGACTGTTATCATCGCAGTAAGGTAGCACAATCCTATCCGATCTTCCACGTGTAGGACTAGCGCACACAGCTGTGAATTGTGCAACGTATGAAACGTGGGGACACTCTTATTCGGGGTGAACGAAGGATCGCAGTCAAATACCTCGCTGCTCAAAACTCTCTGTTGGTAGTGCTGACACACTCACCCACCAATTTGGGTACTCATAGGTGTGTGCCCGATGGGTTTATCGCCCCACAATACAAGACAGTAAAGATCAATGAAGGACCATCCACGCGCAATTGCTTACACCTTACGAGGCTGATAGTGACAATTTTTCGTCGAACGTCGGCACAGGCGATGATACATTACTAGTCATTAAAATTACTACACCACGAAGATGACGTGCTACAGAAGCGAAATTTAACCGACAGGAAGAAGATGCTGTGATATGCAAATGATTAGCTTTTCAGAGCATCCACACAAGGTTGGCGCACGTGGCGACACCTACAACGTGCTGACATGAGGAAAGTTTCCAACCGATTTCTCATACACAAACAGCAGTTGACCGGCTTTGCCTGGTGAAACGTTATTATGATGCCTCGTATAAGGAAATGCTTACCATCACGTTTCCGACTTTGATCAAGATCGGAGTGTAACCTATCGCGATTGGGGTTTATCGTATCGCAACATTGCTGCTCGCGTTGGTCGAGATACAATGACTGTTAGCAGAATATGGAATCGGTGGGTTCAGGAGGGTAATACGGAACGCCGTGCTGGATCCAAACGGCCTCGCTTCACTACCAGTCGAGATGACAGGCATCTTATCCGCATGGCTGTAGCGGATCGTGCAGCCACGTCTCGATCCGTGAGTCAACAGATAGGGACGTTTGCAAGACAACAACCATCTGCACGAACAGTTCGACGACGTTTACAGCAGCGTTGACTATCAGCTCGGTGACCATGGCTGTGGTTACCCTTGACGCTGCATCATAGACAGGAGCGCCTTCGATGGTGCACTCAACGACGAAACTGGGAGCACGAATGGCAAAACGTAATTTTTTCTTATGAATCCAGGTTCTGTTTACAGCATCATGATGGTCGCATCCGTGTTTGGTGACATAGCGGTGAACGCACATTGGAAGCGTGTATTCGTCCTCACCATACTGGCGTATCACTCGGCGTGATGGTATGGGGTGCATTGGTTACACGTTTCGGTCACCTCTTGTTCGCATTAACGGCACTTTGGACAGTGGACGTTACATTTCATATGTGTTACGACCCGTGGCTCTACCTTCATTAGATCCCTGCGAAACCCTACATGTCAGAAGGAAAATGCACGACCGCATGTTGTAGGTCCTGTACGGGCCTTTCTGGATACAGAAAATGTTCGACTGCTGCCCTGGCCAGCACATTCTCCAGATCTCTCACCAACTGAAAACGTCTGGTCAACGGTGGCCGAGCAACTGGCTCGTCACAATACGCCAGTCACTACTCTTGATGAACTGTGGTATCGTGTTGAAGCTGCATGGGCAGCTGTACCTGTACACGCCATCCAAGCTCTGTTTGACTCAATGCCCAGGCGTATCAAGGCCGTTATTACGGCCACAGGTGGTTGTTCTGAATACTGATTTCTCAGGATCTATGCACTGAAATTGCGTGAAAAAGTAATCACATGTCAGTTCTAGTATAATATAATTGTCCAATGAATACCCGTTTATCATCTGCAATTCTTCTTGGTGTAGCAATTTTAATGGCCAGTAGTGTACATAGGTTCATCAATTCAAACTGGAAACAAAACGGCAATCGATGGAATGGTGCCACACCACGTGCAGTGCCGCACCTCAGCTGTAAAGCCTTGCTACGGTCTTCTGGGACTATGAAGAGGTCATTACGCGTCTTGTCCACCCTCATGGCGCAACGATCAACTCTAAAGCGTACTGTGCAACCCTCAGGAAACTGAGCAAACGACTTCAGGGTATTCGTCACCACAAAAGTGCTAACGAACTTCTCCTTGCCCATAACAACGCAGGGTCTCATATAATTTTACAAACCCAAGAGGAGATCACAAAACTTCTCCATCCATCCTACAGCCCTGATCCCGCACCTTCCGACTTCCCACCTTTTTTCCAATGATGGATGAGCTCCGCGGGAGGCAGTGCGTGGATGATGGGGAGTCTACTGATGCAGCAGGACGTTGGCTCCGGCGTCGACCGCTAGAGTGATAACATGAGGGCATTCAAACCCTTCCAGTATCCATCATATCGTTTGGTTTTGTCCCCTCATATGATATACTGTCCAGTCACATTAATGTGACCACCAGTCAAAAGCCTTCTCTAGTACGGACTGCAACTACACGTGCAGGGAGAGAGGTTCTGGGGGTTCCGGCACGTATGTGGAGCCACGCCAACTGCAGAGCCGAATCCAGCTGCTCTAGGTTTCTCAGTTAACGATCCATGGTGCGTACAGTCCGAGTGAGGTGGTTCCACGTATTCCCGTTTGGGTTTCGATCTCAGAGTTTTGTGGCCGAGGAAGTACGGGAAAGTCATCATGGTGTTCTTCGAACCACGAATGTACACTGCAAGTTGCGTGACACTTCCATTGTCCTTCTCGTAGACGCCATCGTGCAGAGGAAGAACAAACTGCATGTTGTGGTGGACATGGTCATCAAGGATAGATGCATACTTGTGTCGATCCATTGTACCTTCCAGAATAACGGGATCACCAAGGGAATACCACGAACACATACTCCGGCCACAACAAACCCTCCTCCGGCGTGGACCCTCCCCGCGATTGTCATACAGGCCAAGGATCATCTCTCCGATGAAGCATAAAACGTGATTCATGTGGAAAGGACACTATCGCCACTCAGTGGACGTCCAGCTACGTTAATGGTGCGCAAAATCAAGCCTTCGTCGGCGATGAACGCAGAACCAGACGGCTGCTGCGAAGGCCCACAAGCAGCAAAATTCGCTAAACAGTCGTTAAGGAGACAATGTTGGTAGCTCTCCGGTTCATCTAGGCGGCCAGCTGCTCCTCAGTTGTACGTCTATTCTCCCCTATACATCTCCACAGTCGTCGTTCACTTTTGTCATCTATGTCCCATGGTGCAACACAATTGCCTCGGCGCCAGTTTTGGATAGCGCCATTTTACCAGCCACGGTATTCTTCCATCCTTAAACTACGGTGGCGTGGGAACTGTTTACAATCTTAGCTGTTTTGGAAATGCTTCCAACCTTGTCCTTAAAGCCTCTGACAATGCCGTTTTGGACGTTAGATCAATCGTATCGTTTCCACATTACGGCAACGACTCCATTGTTTCCCGCTTCTCTCCTCATAACGTTTTATATACCCTCCACTGCCAGTGCTGCATCCTGCCGTCTGTGAGTGGTAATTGCACGTTGACGTCAAACACAGGTGGTGGTCACATTGATGTGACTCGAGTGTATACATTCCAATGTTTTGAAGAATTTACTTGTCAAAAATATGACCACAGACCCTAAGTATATGAAGGGCATATTTCAATAGTCTGATTTTAGTGCTTCTGACATTAATGATCGAAACAAACAGAAAGACAGGCCCGTGTGGCCGAACGGTTCTAGGCGCTTCAGTCTGGAACCGCGCAACCGCTACGGTCGCAGGTTCGAATCCAGCTTCGGGTATGGATGTGTGTGGTGTTCTTAGGTTAGTTAGGTTTAAGTAGTTCTAAGTTCTAGGGGACTGATTACCTCAGATGTTAAGTCCCATAGTGTTCAGAGCCATTTGAACCAACCTAACAGAAAGAAAGGTTCATCTCTAGCAAGAAGCCATATGCTTGAATATTTCTGGTATCTCAACCGCAGATTTTTCAGCGCTCATTTAACTTTAGGACTCTGTATCTTAAAATGAACAAAAATGGACTTGTACCACTATTGAAATAAGCCCTTCATATGTACCTATAACAGCGATCAATTAGTTATGAAATACTGCACTTTCATTACCTAGATTTCGAGCCTAGCCCTATCTTCACATGAGGCATGTTGAAGTTTGTGTATTCACATCTGGAACATGATGCTGGGCACTACAGGTTGCTTCATGTGGCGGTATTGGCGCTTTAGTGTCATTATTCGATAGGGAGCTTCCACTGTCATAACCTTCTTTTGTCAGAGACGGAGGTCTGGAGTTTTCTTACTGTAAGCCTTGAGAGAAAAAAATGGTTCAAATGACTCTAAGCACTATGGGACTTAACATCTGAGGTCATCAGTCCCCTAGACTGAGAACTACTTAAACCTAACTAACCTGAGGACATCACACACATCCATGCCCGAGGCAGGATTCGAGCCAGCGTCCGTAGCAGCAGCGCGGTTCCGGACTGAAGCGCCTAGAACCGCTCGATCACAGCGGCCGGAATCCTTGAAAGAACAACTCTTCGATCAAGGATCAAATGGTGGATAAAATCTCGCGAATTCTTTTTAATCTGGAAATAAAAAAGGTTTTCTGCTGTCGATAACTTATTCTTTTGCATTTGATCTCCTTCACTGAAAATTTTTGATTTAGGTAGTTTACCTCTCCGGCCTCGGAATAAAACTTCTGTTGCTCACGGCACCGATTAGTGTCATCTTTGTAAAACAGAATTTAATCGCCTCTTCTGCAACAGCGAACCTTCTTCAAAGAAAAGATTCATTTTTTCTGTAAACTGCTGCGAACCTCTACATAGACCTGGTATGCGTACTGTACTACTCCTCTAACTGTGCAAGGTACACGACATTGGCCATTCTCTCAATCACGAACAGGTTAACTACCACAGATCGGTACCTAATGATCTGCGCGAAAATTATCGTTTCCCCTGAGCGTAATACGAAAGCCACCGCGGAGTGTGTTGTTGGCAACATCACGCTGGCATGTTGCTGCCAGTTGGTCGGCCGTGCGGTACTCAGGGATGCGCAATTGCCGGCGGGGTGCCGACACGCCGCTAAGAGATTGACAGCCCGTCAAGCGTATTAACAGGGCAGGCGCAGAGATCGCCGGTGTAGCTTCCACGTCTCACACCTGTTACCAGTGTGATACTGGTACAGTGCACCCTGTTACTGGACAACAGTAAGTGGTTCTAGAGTTTACTTGTATTTTCTTCTCTCTTCCCCACTATTGGAAATTATCACGGGTAACTACGAACAATTATTTTTTAATAAAGAGCCTCACAGTTGCATAGTTACATATTTTCTTTTATTTTTTGACACGCTTGCATGAGCATTTCACTCTGCCGTTACCGATTTCGATCAGCCAGTGGTCATCTTCAGGCAATCAATAGATAAAAAGATTCGAAGATTCATTTTGTAATGTATGAAATCTGTTCAATACAGGGCGTTTCAAGAAGAATATACGTATTTCGAAAGCATATATTTTTTGATTTGTAAGACACAAAGGAATGAAACTCGAGACACATGTTTATGAATCACTCAAGTTTAGATTACAAATATTTAATGTGTCCTCCACCAGCGACACTAATAGTAATACATCGATACTGTCCAGCTGAGAAGTGTTAAGTCGCTGGCTGTTTGGCGGCCATTTCAAAGGCTCCATAGAGATTCATTCAGATATTCACGCACTTGGCGACTCCAGTCAGGGGATGCCCTGCATTGCTCAAAAGCGAAGTTGTCTCTTTTTCAGCCTCGGAAACAACCAGTTTTGTTACACAGCAAGGTACCGCTGACCGTCAACCGTGTTTCCAACAAAGAAGAATGGGCCGTAAACAGATGAGTGGAATATCGCCCAAAACACAATGACTTTGGGAGAATCTCGTACATGTTCATTGTGTGCATTTGGGTTCTGTAGGCCTCAAATTCGGGTTCTGTAGGTTCCAAATTCGAACATTGTGTTTGTTTTCCTCCCCAGTGAGGTTGGAAGTCATTTCATCACTGAACACCAAGCGTTGTGCGAAAATATTATCCTTGTCAATAACATTCTGAAGCTCGCCAGAAAAAGGCACATGTTTGCGTTTGTTGTCATGACGCAGAAACTGTAACAGCTGTAGCTTGTACGGCTTCATAGCCAACCGACGTCTTAAAACACGCCGGACTGTTGTGCAAGAGCTGTACCTCCCGACTGGCACGACGAATTGTTTTTGTAGGACTACGTAGGAAAGCGATATGAACTCGTGCGACATTTTCGTCGGAAACACGAGGGTTGCCATGATTCTTTCTTTTACATAAACATCCCCTTTCTACAGACTGTCGATACCACCTGTGAATGTTCCATCCCTTCGGAGGATCAGTTTGGTACGTCAAGCTGTATCGTCTTTCTGTCTTCGCGCACTCGAGGACACAAAATTATTTCTGCTGCGGAGCCGTAGTTTTGTAGTATGTGACGATACCAAGCAAACAGAAGACAACCGGCATCTGTCGGCAATGAATACAAACTAGACAATGTATTCGCTCCAACAATAGACGCCATGGCGCAGCGATCGATAGTTATGAAAATATAATACTTTGTAATACGAATGTTTTTTTTAAACACCCAGCTGTTATCTCAATGATCATAAAATAGAATTAAATCATACTTAAAGACACATTATGCAAGTGATTCCACTTACGTTGTCATCAGTACTGAAGAAAACAATCGAATGAGGTAGAGTCTGAGGTTGCATGCTGATGTCTTGGTAATGTTGCATTTGTCGTGACGCGTAGTCGTTAGGGCAGCGTTTTCTTGTAAAATGCAGGGCTGGAAAGGTAGATTCGCAGTAGTCGGATACTGCAACTGGACACCAGGTCCGGCGGGGTCCCAAGTGAGCAGTTCGTCGTACATTCTTAAATTTAAATTGGTGGAGAATTCGTTCTGTTCATTCAGCAGTTTGTGAGATATCTGTCTTCTTCATACAAAAATATTGCAGAAAGTATTTAGATTACATTGTGGTTTGTGGCGGTAGGATGGTACTGCTCGGCAGTTAAATAAATTATTTCAATATTTTAGCTCAACACAATCAGATTAAACATACGATGGAGCTGGGAGATTCTCCTAGAAATATCCACTCCATGATTTCCAAACAGAATTACGGACAATGAACCACATTGCTACTGACAGTGGCTACAAATCTTAGCTGGTCTATGAAAACCTATACACAACTGGATTACCATTAAGTAACCCCTTTTCCCTTTTTTTACGCTGATCAGCATCACCGCGCAGGGTTCTTTTTGCAAAAAAGTTGTTCAAATGGCTCTGAGCACTATGCGACTTAACATCTGAGGTCATCAGTCCCCTAGAACTTAGAACTACTTAAACCTAACTAAACTAAGGACATCACACATATCCAAGCCCGGGGCAGGATTCGAACCTGCGACCGTAGCGGTCGCGCGGTTGCAGACTGAAGCGCCTAGAACCGCTCGGCCGCACGGGCCGGCGTTCTTTTTGCAGGGGAGGTAGTCAGTTTTCTCGCTGATTTGATGTGGCTCTTGTCTCTTTCTTTCTTGACAGTTTTTACACTGTACGGTTCCCTCTACTAACATTAACGTTTCCCCTTGATGTCTTAGCGCTTATCCTATCATCGTGTCCCTTCTTCTCGTCAGAGTTTGCTTTCGTTACCTATTCTACGGACAAACTCTTCATTTCTTATTTATAAGTCTACTTAATTTTCGATATCCTTCTATAGCACCACATCTCAAACACTTCGAGTGCTCCTTACATTCCCGCAAATGTTTCCCCTAGGTTAACCTCGATTTCGGTACCAGTAGAATTCTTTTGGACGCAAATGCTCTTCTCCTGTGCTAGCCTACTTTTTATGTTCTTATGTAAAGAATAGCGAAAATAATGAAATATTACATTCATTCTGAACATAATATAGTTTTAAAAAAATGTTAAATTACCTGCCATGTAACCGCCACCGATGTTTTCTGGGTTCCTATTTCAGGTATTTCCTAGACAGATGAATACTATCACTTATGCCACTATTGAATCGTTCCTAAATTTGATATTTATTACTTGTTGATGTTATGATCGTCAGTCCGAAGATTGGGCTGATGTAGATCTCCACGCTATTCTATCTCATGCTGGCCTCTTCGTCTTCAAATGACTACTGCGTCCTACATCCTTCTAAATCAGCTTACTGTATTCATTTCTTGGTCTCCCTGTACGATTTTGACCCCTCCTACTCTTCCCTCCAGTAATTAATTGATTATCCCTTGATGTCTCAAAATGTGTCCTGTCAACTGATCGCTTCTTTTAGTCAAGTTGTGCCACAAACTTCTTATCTCCCCATTACTGTTCAGTACCTTCTGATTAATTACGTGATCTACTCGTCTAATCTTCAGCGCTCTTCTGAAGCACCGCATTTTAAAAGTTTCTTTTCTCTTCCTACCTAAACTGTTTATCGTCCATGTTTTACTTATATACAGAACTCCACTCCATATACCTTCAGACAGGTCTTCCTAACACTTAAGTCTGTATTCGATATTAGCAATTTTCTGTTCTTCATTAACGATTTTCTTGCCATTGCCAGTCTCCATTTTATCTGCTCTCTACTTCAGCCATCATAATTTATTTTGCTGGCCAAATATCAAAACTCATTCCCTAATCTAATTCCCTCAGCATCACCTGATTTAATTCGACTACATTCCGTTATCCTAGTTTTGTTTTTGTTGTTGATCAAGCTATAACCTCCTTTCAGGACACTATCCATTCCCTTCAACTGTTCTTCCACGTCGTCTGTTGTCTCCGACAAAATTACAATTACATTGGCAAATCTTTTTCTCCCTGAACTTTAATTACTACTCCAAATTTTTCTTTGGTTTTCTTTACTTCTTGCTCAATATACAAATTGAATAACATCGGGCATAGGCTACAATCCTGTCTCACTCTCTTCTCAATCACTGCTTCCCTTTCATACCCCTCGACACTTATAACAGCAGTCTGTTTTCTGTACAAGTCGTAAACAGCCTTTCGCTCTCTGTATTTTACACCTGCAACCTTCAGAATTTCAAAGAAAGTGTTCCAGGCAACACTGTCAAAAGCATTCTCTAAGTCTACCAATGCTATAAACGTAGGTTTGTCTTTCCTTAACCGATCTTCTAACACAAATCGCAGGATCAGTATTGCCTCGCATGTCCCTACATTTCTCCAGAGCGCAAACTGATCTTCGCCAATGTCAGCTTCTTCCAGTTTTTCCATTCTTGCAAAGAATTCGTGTTAGTATTTTGTATCCTTGACTTATTAAACTGATAGCTCAGTAACGTTCACACCCGTCAGCACCAAATTTCTTTGGAATTGCAATTATTAGATTCTTCTTGAAGTCTGAGGATATTTTACCTGTCTCATACCTCTTGCACACCACGTGCAAGAGTTTTGTTATGGCTGAACCTCTCACGGCTATCAGTAGTTCTGACGGAATGTCGCCTACTCCCAGAGCGTTGTTTCGACTCAGATCTTTCAGAGCTCTGCCAAATTCTTCTCGCAGTGTCATATCTCCCACCTCATCTTCATCTACGTCCAGTTCCCTTTCTATAATATTGCCTTCAAGTTCTTCTTCCTTGTATAGACCCTCTATATATACCTTCTACCTTTCAGCTTTCCCTTTTTTGCTTAGGACTGGTTTTTCATCTGAGCTGTTGGTATTCATACAGTTGCTTCTCTTTTCTCTAAAGGACTCTTTAGTTTTCCTGTAGGTGGTATCTATCTTTTCGCAAGTGAAACATGCTTCAATGTCCTTACTCTTGTCCTCGATCCATTCCTTCATAGAGAAAAATGGCGAGACTGTGGAGGAATTTGGGATCTGCATATGATGCAATTCATTTCAAAATACTGTTTATTCATAAAGGCTAATATTGACATATATTACTCCATCATTCATGTAAGTTATGTTACCTTTATGGTGTGGAATTTTCACAACACGCAGTTCTTATGAATTGACCAATAAAGAATACAAACCCATTCCTTATGACGTATTAATACAGGTTGGGAACAGACTGCTGTGGCGTTTCCTAAATGCAATTCCCTTCATGTTGTAGACTTCTGTGTCACCTTGTCTTCCAGATCAAGGCAACGTACTATAATCTTATGTCAGTGTCCGCAAACTAATCTTCACCTTCCGTAGTACAGTATCTGATGACCCCTAACGTTAACAGCTTATCTATGATGTCGGTTGACGATCAATACCATATCGTTTGTAGACTACCTTTCGTTGCACGGAATATCATTTTGTGCTGCCTGAGTCCCTTCAGTATGACACTACTAGTATCAAACTGATAGTGTCCTTAAGACACACTTGTTGATCAAGTATACAGCTAGGGAAAAATAGCTCCTTGCCTGCTGAGGCTAGGAATAACCTATAACCTGTTATAATGATGTCAATCTTGTTGTTATTGTGTGATGACCCAAATACAATACCCGCCTGTTCTGAAGGCTGATCACTAAACGCGGTCAGTTATGGGACAAGGCTAACACTACACACTAACGCAACGTTACCTGTGTCACAGATTTTCTGCGCATGCTATCACAATTGTGAAACCGCCTTCTACAGATTGAAAAGTGACTAAAAGTTCTCTAAGGAACTTTTTACAAGTCTAGCTTTATTCCAAAATGTTGTGGAGAGTTTTTGTTTGCATTGCTAACTCTGAAATACATTCGTTGTTATATGAAGACGAGAGCTACTTGTTATGTACCCCGAAAAGAGTAAATATCCGTTTTGAATCTTTACCGTTTTATCTTCGGGACAATCAATAGCCTTTCTCAGATTTCTCCGTGAAATATCCAGAGCGCCGAAATGAAAGGTGAGGCATAACGAAAATTTATACAAACACAGCTCATCCCGACATATTTCCACAATTCTTGGCGTTAATAAGAATTATTCATGCTATCTGTTTCTTTCGAAAAATGTGGAAATAAAACGGAAGAGGGATAACAATAACACTGACACCTTGTACTCTGTGCCGTGGTGTGTTGAGTAAGGATGTACAAGAAACAACTCACCTTCCTGTTAGAGGTAGGGGTGTAAATGTGGAAGCGTGTGGGTAATGTGGAAACGTCTAGTATCTTGCCTGCAGAGTGCTGCACTCTAGTAGGGCAGCCAGAAATTGTTGCAATAGTGCCTATTTGTCATGGTAGTGGGTTAGCAGTTAGTTGGGTAACAGATGCTGTGACAGTGATGCAATTTACGTTCGCGCATTTTCTACACCTTTTTCGAGATAAACTTTTGTATTATATTTATCTACATACTTTATATTTATCTTTCTTTACGTCTGATATCTTATAAAGGGAGGTGCATAGAAGGTTTTAGCAGTCCATTGTCAACCTTAAGTGGATAGTTGCTTCATGTAATCTACCGCAATTTAGAATGGTCATTATGTAGGTAATGCGGAAACATACATACGATGGCATTGTGGAAACGTTTCCACGAAATCAATATCAAATATATTACTTCTAATACGTTTTGCGTCTGTTTCTAGATGCCACGAAAGCTAACTGATCGGAAACCAAGAGCTACTGTGAAGAAGTGGGATGCTGAAAACATGATTAAGTCTATAATAACCTTAATGGGAAAACAGATGGGGTTAAGAAGAGCAGTAAAAGTTTCCAGTTTACCTCAGACGACACTTCAAAGGTATGTGCATAGTGATATGTCACCTGAAGAATGTGTTTCTTTGAGACTTGGACGTAAGCCTGTACTACCTAATGCTATTGAGAAACAGTTGGTACAGTATCTCATTGAAATGGATAATCGCTTCTGTGGCCTTTCCAGATTAGATGTCAAGAGAATGGCATATCAGCTAGCGGAAGGAAATAATATTAATCATCCATTTACTTCAAATGCTGCAGGTAAAGCTTGGTTTGACCTTTTTATTAGACGACACAGAAATAAACTCACAATCCACAAACCTATAGGGACATTCTCGAGAGCAAACGGGTTCAACAAAGAAGCTGTAGACAGGTTTTTTGACATTTTGGAAACTGAGTACAGTAAACACTCCTATGGTGCTGATCGTATGTACAGTGTCCACGAGACTGGGCTCTCTGTCGTCCAGAACAGAATACCACATGTAATTGGACTGAAAGGTAAACGTCAAGTAGGTGTCCTCACACCAGTAGAGCTAGGATCCCTGGTGACTATCATATGCTGTATGAGTGCTGGTGTTACTTTCATGCCACCAATGATGATCTTCCCCGGGAAGAACTGGACTGATACTCTACTGAAAGGAGTGCCAACTGGAACAATTGGTAAATGCCATCCTTCAGGCAGGATTCCAACTGAGCCCTTCTCCGACTGGTTTGACCACTTCATTTCTAAGGCACATCCCTCAAAAGAATCTCCTGTGTTGTTAATTCTTGATGGGCATAACAGTCATGCCAGAAACCTTCAAGTTATAGAACGTGCAAGGGAGAACCATGTTACGATTATGAGCATCCCGCCTGACACCTCTCATAAAACTCAGCCACTTGATACGACCTTTATGGGCACTCTAAAAACCTATTATGCTGAGTATGTTCGCCAATGGTTGTGGCGTAGCAGCCGGCCGTTAGGACCATATGACACATCTGAATTGTTTGGGAAAGCGTACCTAAAGTGCCAGACTGGCTCTATTGCTGCAAAAGGATTTTTGGAGACTGAAATTTTCCCATGTGACAGGACTGATTTTGCAGAAATCGACTTTATAGCTGCCATGTCTGTTTTAGATAAGGAGAAAAGTCTGAGAGATACTTAAGAGAATCCAATATCTCCAGGTGGAAGTAATGGCCTCAGACAAGAAGACACTCAGAACGCATTCAGACCTGCGACAACTGAAAGCCCAAGTGAAAATGGCCAAAGAGAAAGCAGAAGCTCAACATCGTTGTTAAATACATCAAACACGTGTGTGTCTTTACAAGATATCACGCAAGTTCCTCCTCTAAAGAGGAAGGTTTCCAACAGAGGTTGTAAGCCAGGTTCATCAGCTGTTTTGACATCTTCGCCTTATAAAACACGTCTTGAAGACTCCTTACTGAAGGGTAAACGGAAGCTTCCTAAGACATCTGCCAAAAGCAAGGAATAACGTGAAACTCCTCCTAGAAATCCATGCAGGAAACGGCTTAAGTTATCTGAGGATTCAGATGAAGAGCCGAATGCACCAACTGTCTCTTCAGGAGAGTCAGATTTGGATCTCCAGTTGGGGAAGAAAAACCTACTGAAGACGATGCCATTTGTATTTTTTGTGGAGGCGCATTTTCCAAAGACGTTCGAGGAGAATTGTGGATTAAGTGTGTACTATGTGAGGAGTGGAGTCACTATTTGTGTGCCGGAAATGAAGGAGATATTTACATATGCAATTTTTGCAGGTGAACTTCACTTATGAAGCATTTTTCTATTACAGTTCCGTTTAAAAATATTTTTGTCTGATTTAAATTTAATATAAAATAGTTTCTAACATTTTTAATAGTTTTCGTTTGAAGTAGTCAGTTTCCCACAATTTTAAGGCGTTTCCACATTACCCACACTTCTTGAAAAATTTACGTGTTGTTGTGCAAGCAGAAAATGTTTTTTAATTTTTAACGTACTTAGTTTTTGTGTTTCATAATATTACATTCATTGCTAAAACATTATGAATTAGCTTCGGCTAATTTTTGAAGCTGAAAGAGAAGTAAACATTTCTTTTACACAGCAAAAACAAATTGGGTTTCCACATTTACACCCCTACCTATACTGTTCTGCACATGCAATCTTGTGCAAATTTCAGTTATATGCACAAAGAGGAAGTGCAAATCTCCCTACAAAACGAATAAGTAATTTGATGAGGCTCACAAATCTATTAATTCAGTACAATAGTAAGAGAACATGCACTGTGGCAGTTCAGAATGTACTAGCTTTTAGATACACAATGCTCCTAAATCTAGTGCGGAAAGGGAACTGGAATTGAAATTAACATTACTCGTAATAGTAAAAAACACAGTGTAGCATTTGTCGCATCCTCCATGTATTTATGCAATAGTGACAAACATTAAAAAAATATTTTTGTGAACAGTGTCAGTCGAAAATGGTCACAAATGCTTACTAGTTTCTATCACTTAGTAATCATCATCAATCTTATTAATCACGAATTGTGAAAAGTAATAAATCAAAAATATTATGCTCTCATCGTTCCTATTCGTCTTTCTCTTCCCTGTTTTTTTAGTTATTATTACTATTCTTTGTATTTGATATTACATGGAGGGTAGTTTTAATGGGCGGTTATAATGGATCAAATGATAATAGTTAGCAAATAGAACAAACAAGGTAAATGTTAGGCACTCTGAGAAATAGAAACAAAAATGTGTGTGTTGATTTTTCTACATAACTACTTTAACCAAGTAATGTACAAAATTAGTTAACTAGGTGGTTCATAGTCAATAAAGATAAACATATGTAAATTTCTATTCCGTGTCACTTCTAAAGTAAAGTGGATGATATACAAATATGCTACTAGTGCAGCTGAAATTAAGTGCAATCTTCTATGCGGGGAGTATGGCTTGTAGGTTATAGTTGTAGATGCAGACTCACTATATGCTTTGATTATATATGCACATATGTACAGTTTATATGTAAGGCTGTGTGAAGGGACGACCTGTAAGTTTGTTTCCTCTCTGTTATTAATTTGTAACCAGTGAAAAATACCAATCGAATACCATGTGAAGCATCCTACACATCTCATTAGGATAGAAACAGACACCAGATTTGTTGCTCTTCAGACATAGATCCGTAATACCATTTGTCTTCGTTTCCAGATATAGGCTCAGGTTTGGTGCGTATTGTAAATTCGTATATTTAATTTAAGAGTTACTATTTTAGCTTCTATAAGGCTTAGAGAACAAAGTGCCGATGCAAATAGAAATAGATCAGTCATTTAATTACTCTTACTGGCGAGAGGTGTAGCTCAAAATTGCATTATAATGAGAACAAAAATTTTAAACTCAATAAGAAAGTTTTCGATACGCATACACAGAAGAGAGCAAAACAATTGTCAACCAGAAATTTGAACATTACTGTGCCTTACTAGTCGTAGTAATGTTGGAGGCGTTAGACCCTTGCCTTACGCAGGCAGTTATAGGAGGACTTGCATTATTAAGTGTACCCCGAACCACGTTGCAATGACTGATTTGAAACACACAGTGATAGTCTGAGGACTGAATGAGGCGTGAACCGCTGGGTAATATAATGTGTTTTGGGACAAACGTGCTTACAATATCTAAATTCACGGCCAAGGAGATAAAATCTCTGATTAAAATATGAACCGCTCTCTTTCACTGGCACTCGTGCATTTACACAGACGCCTACTGGTTATAGAACTGACACATTGCTCATGAGATAGTATTGTTGCACAGCAGAATAATTATATCGTACATATTTAAATTTTTTAGAAGTTCTACCAAGCGACCTCAAAACACAGTAGATCAGCATTGTGCTGGTGTGCCATTCGGAATGTCAACAAGGCGTACCGCCAATGCAACAGACTCAGAGCGATACTGGCAGAAATGCAACTGTTGATGTGATACATAACAAGATATTGTGACGTAATGCTACGTAACTTCAGCGCCCGAGCGGCACTAAAAATCAAATGTAGGCAGAGAGAACCGAGCTTCATGATCCAGAATAATTACTGAATGACCACAGCAAGGCAAGGAGCGCTGACGGGTCCGATATACGAAGGCAAATGGGCTCTTACACCCAAGGAAACTGCACCATTTGAACAGCGACGCTGCCGGCCACTGAGGCCGAGCGGTTGTAGGCGCTTCAGTCCGGAACCGCGCTGCTGCTACGGTCGCAGGTTCGAATCCTGCCTCGGGCATGGATGTGTTATGTTCTGAGGTTAGTTAGGTTTAAATAGTTCTAAGTCTAGGTGACTGATGACCTCAGTGCTTAGAGCCATTTGAACCATTTTTGAACAGCGACGCTTCCGGAGTTCAGGAAAACAGTCCGTCGTGCTGCCATCCTGTCGTGTCGTTAGAACCAGACAGAATGACGGTTAATTGAATTTCAGTGAAACAACAACAAACTGATCGATGGTGGCCAGCCTACTACCTGCTTGCTGACTTCAGTACGGAGATATCTCCAGAACAGCATGTGACTGTGATAGTGACGTGTAGGAGCCATGCCGCGACATGCTGATGAAATGTCAGGACTTCTACATGGCGTGGGCGCTTACGCTTACGTTGTGAACCTTCATAAACAATGGTAAGAAGGGTGGTGCAGCAGCAGAGTTGACTAGTGAACTCGTAAATACAGTAAACAGAAGTTTTGCTTAACTTGTACGTTTCTCCAAGCGTTGTGAAGAAACTTTAAAGAAGAGCAAACAGCAATGAAGTCCAGCTATTACAAGAGGCAAAGTAAGAACGTCACGCAGTGTGAGACCCTCGCTACTAATGCATGAGCGAACTGTGGAAGGCCAAGACTAAATCTGTCAAAATATACGTCAAGGACTGGGCTGTGTAGTTGCCGCCCGCCATCCTATATCGCCGCAGCAGACGGCGCTCGTAGTCGGTGCCGCAGATCGTGTGGCTCAGCAGGCGTGCGTCATTGGATCCTCCAGCTCCCCGGGTGACCGCTATCGGCGTCTGTCGGAAACGTGAGTTTCTGTGGTCAACTGTGAGACGGCAGTGAGTATGGTATCGATCTATGATACCACGAGATGTAAAATTTGTAGGAGGAGACTTGGCTTGTCTACAGTGAGCACGTTAAAATTGATTTTGGTTGCAGCATGAAATGAAGAGGCATGCAGAGGGTAGACCGGCATGGAGAATTGCATGAAACCAGTCTTCGGATTTAATAACACAACACCCAAAACTGGCAACGTTATCACCCATGTGCATAAAGACAGTGAGGCAATCCCCTGCTTGGCTCAAGATGTTTTATTTCATGCCTTTTGTCTACACCAGACAGAATTTGAAAGTTTCTCCTTCCTGTGTCTGAGGACTTTGACTTCTTCCACCATATTAATTCCTTAGCAGAACAACCCGCACATATACTTCTGGCAGATGAAGCCTGAGTCAGTGAGAAACTGAGTTCTGTCCTACCTGTTGTCGCACGGCACCGTGCCGCGCCGCCGTGCGGGGGGAGGGAAGTGCGGGCACTTTTTGATAGCCAGCGCGGGGTGTCCCCCTTTGTGCGATTCGCCGGCAGAATTAGCGGCCGGCGTGTTTAACTTGCGGCGCTCTTTGGCCGGCGGCCCGTGTAAACACGGCCAGACCGTGGGGCGGCCGGGCCGCTCTCTTTTAATTTGGCGCGGCATCGGTTAATCCGGCGGTGCGCGCGCCTAGCCAAGCCAAGCCGCAGCGCCCGTCTCTACCTCCCTACCTGCCGGGTTTTGGAGAAGTTTCCACTCGGCTGTCGAAACATTCCTAGATTTCTTAAACCGCTTGCTCTTTTGCACTATAACTTTGAGATCTATCTCTAGTTCATTTTTAACTGGTGTTAATAAGTGCCGTCAATAACGATGAACGTTCCCAAATCCACACCTTCTATAGACATGCTTGTGTTGATATTGTCTATAGTAACAGTTCCACTGCTTCATATGTTGATTAGGTAACTTTGTAATTGTTTGTTTAATTTGTTTCCGAAATAAAAAGAACACTAGTGAGATGCACCTAACTATTTCGGCAACTTTAAGCCAGGCAAAACCAGAACAGCGCCTTCTTGAAAACATGAAATTACAATTAAATGAATACTGTTAGCTGCTGACGGGCGTTGATATACATCAACGGGGACAGTTGAAAATGTGTGCCCCGATCGGGACTCGAACCCGGGATCTTCTGCTTGCTTGGCAGAAGCTCTATTCATCTTTTTTTTGCATTTGTTGGTTATGTTTCGTTGTAGTTCGCCGTTGCGGACGTCAGATAACATCCGTTGAAGTTCGTTGTTGATCTTTCACTCAGTTTTTTTATTATTATAATGAACCATAACGAAGAAAATGCTAAAAGCAAAAACAAAAAGAAACAAAAAAGGTGGTTAGAGCGTCTGCCATGTAAGCAGAAGATCCCGGGATCGAGTCCCGGTCGGGGCGCACATTTTCAACTGTCCCCGTTGACGCATATCAACGCCCGTCAGCAGCTAATGGTATTGATTTAATTGCAATTTCATTCTACAGAGATGCACGGTCACCAATGGCATGATGATGTCCGAAAGAACAGATGCCGTCTTCATATTCTTGAAAACATGCACGTATTTGTAGCGGTCAAAGCGTGTACCTGCTACACTCGTTAGTAACGTGCCAAGACTGCCGTGACAATTGCAGCTACTGCCTTAGTGCCCACCTTCGTCGTCGCCGAGACTTCTTGAGGTTTCCAATCCTCAATGTTCTGTAGGTTAAGCAGCAAGCATACACCTTCATGTGAACCTGCCGTATTAATTCCAGTGGCTTGGGACGTCATTCCCATGACGTCAGACAAGGCCTACGTCACAATTACGACGTGTCTCATGAATGAAGTTTCATGTAATTTTAATCTATGCTGTTAGCCGATTACACAAATAATCCAGTACATCCAAATGATATTCAAAGTCCCTCGCATATTGCCGATTCTATTCGTATGAAAATCGTGTTTTGATATATTGACTGAAATGGATTGAAAACGGGTGGAAGGGCTACAAACATACAAAAACAAAAATCACTAGATAAATGCCAGTATCAAAATCGAATACAATATTATCATGACGCATATCAACAATTATTTTTCGTCAGAGGATTACGAAGCTGAAAACGGGTCGTGTCTACATAAAGTATTAGGAAAGTTATTGATGTTTTAGTTAATAAATACAACAGTATGTAAAATCTAAGGACAAAAGTGAATTCCGCAGGACGTGCCACTGCCAGGTATGAAAGCTGGATGAAACGTGGACAACACATAGAAAGAACTTCTACAGTACAGTACAGACGGTAACTGAAAAAAGAAAATAGACAGATAGAAATGACACTTTTATTCAAAGACATTAATTACACTGAAGTCAACGCGATTCACGAAGGACCCCTGGACATTACAAAAGACAGGACTTGGTTGCTAACTGGGTGTGTCATCGCCACGTACGGCAACGTTTACTCTGCATCGTGGCCCAGGGTTGGCGACAAGGTTGTTAAGCAGTTGTGGTAGGGCTGTCCGTTCCTCCACCAGCGTTTTGACAACTGTTGGATGGTCGCTGGTACATGTGGAAGACTGCAGTTCGAAAAATGGTTCAAATGGCTCTGAGCACTATGGGACTCAACTGCTGAGGTCATTAGTCCCCTAGAACTTAGAACTAGTTAAACCTAACTAACCTAAGGACATCACAAACATCCATGCCCGAGGCAGGATTCGAACCTGCGACCGTAGCGGTCTTGCGGTTCCAGACTGCAGCACCTTTAACCGCACGGCCACTTCGGCCGGCTAGACTGCAGTTCGTCTCCCCACAGGTGTTCGATGGAATTTTTCTGGGTAACGGCAGGCCAGTTCATACAGCCGCTGTCTTGTTGTAAGGGCTCCTCCACCTATGCCACTCGAAGCGGTCGCGCATTTTCATCCGTAAAAATCAAGCCAGGACAGAACGCGTCCCAGAAGAGACGCGCATGGGGATAGAGTACAGTGTCACAATAACATTGACCAGTGACTCAAAGATTTGGAGTGAGTACGCACGCGGAATGTTCGTGGGTGCATTACGTGTTTCCACCTCTCGCCATATGAAGGTACGTCCAGGATTGTAGGACATGATCGTTCTGATGGTCCAGATTTTATGACCTGGAGAGACATAATGTTGCCTCAGAGCATCAATTGCTTTAAAATACTTTTCTGTCAAGAGTGTCAGCATTCTCTCTGGTAACGGGCTTTGCAGGATTAGTTGATGGAAGTTACCCTCCAAAACCTACTATGTCATTGCGAATAAGAGGTTGTACTGACTTCAAGTACGTGTAAGTAAAGCTGGGAATGATTTCTAAAGAAGAAGTCAAATATGAAAACTCAAACCATAAGAAGAAGTCCTCAAATGTAAACACGTGTAAAAAGAACGGTATGGAAATGGACGGATAATTTCAAGCAGTTTTATGTATGGCCGGAAGTGTCTGTGTTATATTAGAACCGACTTTTATTGCATAGAATTAAGGCTATAGTAACCAAGCAGATGTTATCTGAAGCAACAGATTTGGAATATATCCCGTGGACACTATCGATCCCAGATTTATAAAGAGAGCAGTGAGTTCAATAGAACTATGTCACAAAGTTCTCGCTCTCCTTTGCAGCTGTTGGACAAGCAAGAGCAGCAACTTTACACAAACCATCCGTTTTCTTTTAATTTCTCGCCTTAGATAACTACAAAATACTACCGTTGTCTTTATGTAAAGGTTGTTAGTGGCAACAAAATTAGTGTCCAGACACTGACCGATGAATCGTGTGCAGAACCTGAGGATAGTAAAGCAAAAGAAAAAATACTGAACGCCGATGTCCCACTACATGGGAAAATCCAGGAGCTGTTCCCCAATTTAATTCACGTACCACTGGAAGCATGAGCAAAGTAGATATTTGTGCAAGCGTCGTTGACAAAAACCTGAAAAAAATTGAACGAAGTACTAGAGCCCGATGGAATCCCTGTCAGACTCTATACAGAAAATGGGGCTAAGTCAGCCCTCTTTTAACAATAATATAACGTAGATACCTCTGACAAAAACCTGAGCCCAGTTGTTGGATGAAAGCACAGGTTACAGACTGGTAACATAAGTCCACAAAGCTACCGTCCAATATCTTTGAAATCCATACCTCATGTAATCTTAGAATATATCCTGAACTCACACGTAGTGAAGTATCTTGAACAAAATACCAGTTAGTATAGTTTCCTTGGTGATGCGAAACCCATCTCAAACTTTTCTCGAGTAACATCCTGATATCCATGGATCAAAGGTGTCAGATAGTCGCTGTACTCCTTGACTTCCGAAAAATGTACGACTCAGTACCACACCTACGCTTATTAGTGAAAGTACCGTCACATGTGATATGAAACAACACTGAGGCGACAAAAATCACATGACACCTATTAATATCGTGTCGGACGTCCTTTTCCAAGCATAGTGCAGCAACTAGACATGACGTTGACTCAACAAGTCGTTGGAAGTCCCCTGCAGGAATACTGAGCCATGATGTCTTTATAGCCGTCTGTAATTGCGTAAGCGGCCTCGCGGAATGGCCGGGTGGTTTGAGGCGCTGTGTGACGGATTGCGCTGCCCTCCCGCCGGGTGTTCGAGTCCTCCCTCGGGCATTGGTGTCTGTGTGTTGTTTTTAGTATAAGTTAGGTCAAGTCAGTTTAAGCAGTGTGTAAGTCTAGGGTCCGACGACCTCAGCAGTTTGGTCCTCAGGAATACACACACACACAAACTGCATAAGCGTTGTTGGTGCAGAGTTTTGTGCCTGAAGTGAATTCTCGATTACGTTACATGTTGGACGGTTGGCCAAATCATGCTCTCGAACTTTCCAGAATGTTATTCAAACCAATCTCGAACAGTTGTGGCCCAGTGACACGACGCATTTTCATCCACAAAAATTCCATCGTTGCCTGGGAACGTGAAGTCCATGAATGGCTGTTAATGGTCTCCAAGTAGCCGAGCATAACCATTTCCAGTCAAACATCTGTTTAGTTTGACAAGAGGACCCAGTCCATTCCATGTAAACATAGCTCAAACCATCATGGAGCCACCACCAATTTGGACGGTGTCTTGTTGACAACTTGGGTCCATGGCTTTGTGGGGCGTGGGCGACACTTGAACCCTGCCATCAGCTCTGATTACCAAGTGCAATGGGGACTCATCTGACTAGGCCACGGATTTCCAGTCGTCTATGATCCAACTGATATGGTCACGAACCTAGGAGAGGCGCTGCAGGCGATGTCTTGCTGTTATACGAGGGTTGCCTAGTGAGTAAGTTCCGATCGGTCGCGAAATGAAAACCACAGTGAAAACCAGAAACGTTTTATTTGCAACAGTTAGGTACACCTTCCACCTACTTCTCTACATACTTACCGCACCATCTTCGAGTGTTGTCTTAGTGTTGCATCAACTTTCCAATATCCTCCTAATAGAAAGCAGCCGCTTTTGCTTTCGCCGAGTTAGCTGCACAGGTCTGCAGCTCGTTGTCTGTGGAAAAAATGTATCTTCATAGCTAGCGGTTCTTGTGAGCAGAGATGAGCCTCAGGGGGAGCCAATTGTAAGTAGGCTGTTTAGGTTTTTATATTGGTAACGCCACGTAGCGCTCGGTATGAAAATCACTGGCTGTGCTGTCTGCAGTCTGTGGCTGGTTTGCATTGTTGGAATTTGCTATTGTAGTCTTCGGCAGTTGGCTGTTAACAGCGCGTAGCGTTGTGCAGTTGGAGGTGAGCCGCCAGCAGTGGTGGATGTGGAGAGAGAAATGGCGGAGTTTTGAGAGCGGAAGATCTGGACGTGTGTCCATCAGAGACAGTAAATTTGTAAGACTGGATGTCATGAACTGCTATATATATTATGACTTTTGAACACCATTAAGGTAAATACCTTGTTTGTTCTCTATCAAAATCTTTCATTTGCTAACTATGCCTATCAGTAGTTAGTGCCTTCAGTAGTTTGATTCTTTTATTTAGCTGGGAGAATCAGCGCTCGCTGTAATGCAGTAGTTCGAGTAATGAAGATTTTTGTGAGGTAAGTGATTCATTAAAGGTATAGGTTATTGTTAGTCAGGGCCATTCTTTTGTAGGAATTATTAAAAGTCAGATTGCGTTGCGCTAAAAATATTGTGTGTCAGTTTAGTGTTGATCAGAATAGGTAAAGAGCGAAATGTCTGAGTACGTTCAGTTCTGCACAGCTGTTTGAAAATCAAATAATGTAAGAGGTTTATCAGCACAGTAATTCATTAATTTTTGTAATGGGACGTTTCACAATTACGGACTGTACTGTGAGTGATCAAACACTTCTCGTCAGAAATGCTGCAGCAGCGTCTTCGCTGCCCCTGCAATGTGCGGCCGAGAATTGACATGAAGAAGGAACTGCTCGACAGTTGTGTTATGTGGCCTGCAGGACACAAGCGAAATCTCTAACAAGGGCCTCATACTTGGCGGGAGACGCTATTTCCTAAGCATTTTTACGTGCTCACTGTTCACCCAAAACAGGAAATAGAGGCGCGACACGATCGACGGGCATGCTATACACACTGCCCAACACATCTGTGCAAAGCTTTACCAAATTTTCCCTGTGGTTTCCATTTCACGACCGATCGGAACTTACTTTCTGGACAACCCTCGTATAAAGCATAGGCAGTAGCGTCGGTCGTCTGCTGATACAGTCAGCCAGATTTCGCAGCACTGCCCTATCGGATACGTTCGTCATACGTCCTATATTGATTTCTTTGGTTATTTCACACAGTATTATTTCTCTGTGAACACTGAAAACTCTACGAAAACGTTGCTGGTCTTGGTCGTTAAGTGAAGGATGTCAGCCACTGCGTTGCCCGTGGTGAGAGGTAATGCTTGAAATATTTTGTTCGTGGCACACTCTTGACACTGTAGATCTCGGAATGTTGAATTCCCGAATGAATACTGAACTGAAATGTACGATGCGTCTGGCTCCAACTACCATTCCGAGTTCAAAGTCTGTTAATTCCCGTCGTATGGCCATAATCACGTCCAAAACCGTATAGCATGAATCTCCTGAGTACAAATGACAGCTCCGTCAAAGCACTATCCTTTTATATCTTATGCACGCGATACTACAGCCATCAGTATATGTGGATATGCCTACCTATGACTTTTGTCCCGTAAGTATAAATGTTTGACTGGATTGAGGATATCTTTGTATAGAGGACGCAGCATGTTGTCTCGAGTGGAGGGTCTTAGACAGATGTAGACGTGGCTTCAGGTGTGCCGCGGGGGTGTGTGTTTGGAAACTTGCTGGTCATATTATGTACTAATGGTCTGGCGAACAACAACAAAAACAATGATAATAATACAGTTTTGATTTATTTTCGGTGGAAAGCGGATCATCAGTAATCTGACATTGACTCAGCGCACCTCGACTTCCTGTTCTTCGACAACTTCTTTATCTCATATAGCATATCGTTCAGTGTTAGTCCACTGTGTAGTCTGTATTCTTACAAAGTATAAGCCGCATGTTATAAGGAATAAAAATTAGTTGATGGCGTAAGGTCTGATTGTTTATATAACCAAAGCAATTACTTTTCATGCAAGTGTAGTTTATGTGGCCAAACATAAAACAAATCTACGTTGTAACAGAAGCATATTTTGTATTTTCTCGATGAAGTCCAGAAGCGATGTTTGATTTGTTTTTGTTTCAAAAAAATTTTTTTTTATATTTTACCTTTCTCTGAGGAAACTGGGTTTCTAGCGATATATGATACATCTGTACTGTTTCTTTAATTTTATTTTTGCTACAACATTCCTCTGCTGCACGCAACGAATCAACAATTTTCGAATAAAACCTGAATTAAATAATGGCAATTTTAATTTTGCTATAAGTGCTGTTTATTTTTAAGTAACAACTATGATAACTATGTGGAACAAAAATATAAGAACGTAGGCTTTCGCGGCCGGTGTCAATGTGATTAAAATTATTCTGGGTATTATGCCGCGTCATTGCTAAAAACTAACAACAATTATAAACTAAAACCGACGTTTCGGCTGAATTCCAACGGATATCCTCAGGGCACGACAAAAATGTCCTGTAGGTTACATAGTCTTTATATGTCCTCACTCAGTTTCTAGACGGTTCGCCACTTCCGGTTTGTAGGAGAAACTAGTATGACACAGACCTCAAACGCAAACAAAGCGATCGAAATGAGGTAACAGCCAACACGCCTAATGTACATGTAACGTGATTACCATCTTAACTTAGCAAAACTATGAGGAAAACTACCGTAGCCTACTCTTACTTATGATTAGAGACCGGATTATATGCATCATAAGAACCTCAAAATATGCATGCAAATATGCATGACAAATGCTTAAAAATGCATGAAAAGTGTCGAAATATGCAAGATAAAATTATTAAAAAAATGGTGGTTACTGCATGCATTATATCTCGAAGTCGAACCTGTACATGTCAGTTACGAGGAAGAGTGCCGACCACGCGAGAATTGGGCGCATTTTGAACGCTGATATCATTTTCTGGATGCTTTATGGGAGAGGTTAGGAAGGGGGTCTTTTTTGGATTATATTCAAAAAATTTGAAAGGAGGGGACGCATACCGTGTTTCAAGAATGGTTCCTTCCTGCTGTTGTTGTCGGTAACAAGCGGATGCGATGCGACTAAGTCGCAACGAAACAATCGATATGTACAGGACCAACTTTGAGATATATCGCACGCAGAGGGGCATGCTCAATAACTGCGTAATAGGTTATTTAAAAAGCAACATGCTATCATGAATTTTTTTGAACAGCATTAACTTTTAATTAATACTATTGGAGCAAAGTATTAGTTGCTATTTATTTTACATTTTTCTACTACTGTAAACATAAACGACCAAGTACTGTTCCAAATGTTTGGTAGTAATATTATATTTTCGATCATTCAAAACATTTTCATAAGCAGAAAAGGACTGTTCTACATCAGTTGAGGTAACTGGGCAGTATTTGATTTTGGGTGCTGTGTTGACACTCACTGTTTCTGGTAGAAGTTCACCCATCCCGTTGATAAAACTACCAATTTGGCACAAGGGTTCTAAGCCTGGATTATTGTTAAAAATGTTTTCAAACTTTTCTTTAAGTTTTCTTGGGAAGACCTCAGTCTCAGGAATTCACTTGAATAATTTTATTCATTAACGGATAGATTCATTCAACGCGAAACCCTGAGTTTCAAGCTTTTTACTAGTTGAAGGTACATGGGAAAAATGAGTGCTAATCACAGCAATGTTTTTAATACTGGAATCATTTAAAGGTTCCTTGCACTGGCAAACTGCTAAAGCCTCTGCACTATCAAAGTCGTTTACTACCCATCTAATGACCTCAAAAGTTCATTGTAAAACAACACAGCTTCGAACGACGCACCCCAACGAGTTACCACTGGTTCGGGAGGTAAAGGCACATTTGGAAGTTTTTCTTTGCAGTTCTTGATGCGAGCAAGAGCCTTTAGAAACAGTTTCTTTGTGGATGAAATCAGTTTATTTACATTCACGTACATGTAACGTACTTTCTCAGCAAGGCGATGTACTCCATGAGCATATGAATCAAATTGGGATAAAATACTCGGATGGCTTTTGCTGCTTTGATCAAATAGGGAGCAGCTTCTGAAATAAATACAAAGTCTTGTTCATCTGCAAAAGACTTGGAAATATTTTTCTAATACCCTCAGTTGCAAATCTGGCGATCGTAGAATGATTTACTTTTTCAAGTTCTTTGCAAACCGCTGGAATGGACGAAGAAGACTCTTCTTTTAACGCACCAACAATTAAATTTGCAATGTAACGGCTACAAGTGTCTGCAGTTTCGTCAACTGAATGCTGTCCTTGAGTTCATTGCATATTTCTTCCAGAACATTCATGTAAATTGTCGGTATGTTATTTTTGCGCAATGTTGATTCATCCGGTATACTTTGATTTAAACAATATTTTCCCAGTATGTCTCTGAGGATAGGGTTTGTAAGTTTGTGAAGAGGAATATTGCTTGCAATGAATGCTTCACATATATGTATGTTAAACTGACTTTTTTTGTTACCTTTGGACATATCGCTGCTACTGCAATTTCCTGTTGTCAGAAGTTGTGGTCGTGGTCCTTTCTTCTCCAGTCCCGCGATATCAAGAATTGTCTTGACATGCCGATGTATTTGAAACTTTTTTTTTTCTTTTGCACGAAACGTTTTTCCCGAAAGCTCGACAATGTAAACAATCCGTCATATGTAAATGTTCCTGGAGGGTCAGCTATTCACGAAACGACGTTTCTTTTTTCGGGCGGCATGGCGCACATCACGCTACACAGTGCTCGTCGTAAACACGTTCAACTGCGTAAAAGTAAATAGAAAGCTAACCTGAAACAATGGACGTGCGACTACAAGCTTTAACTGTTGCCGACGCGTACGGTACGACAGCGGAGGGGATTAACCGGCGACGCTGGCGCAAGAGCATTGACTCTATCTGCCTATTCCTGTTCCTCTTCTGTAATGATATCGCTAGGCAATGAACTCTCGGTTAGCGATTGCACGCAGTACTAGGTCTCGGTCAATCTGTGAGACATCAATAATAATATCTTGGAGCTCTTCCGTTTGGCCCGTGTTTGCATAGAAAAACAGTAATATCAGAAATTGTGTCCGCCTTGATGCAAAACAGCTTGTTATTCGTTTATTTCTTTATTATCCCAAACTAGTTTCGGCGACAAATATCACCATCATCATTGGTGTTTTTTAATAAGACATGCAGAAAATGGCATGGTTGTACAAACACAGTAAAACATTATTAAATTTTTACAAATCGTCTTTTGAAAATATAGTTATATATTGATACTTTCATACAACCTTATTTATTGTATGTTACAGCATGTTTTAAGCAAATTTGTGTCAAATTTTCTGTGCTCTTTTTTTCTGTTGCCATCTTTTTACTTAGCGAACATCATGTCATCTGCAACCTTGTAAATGGTTGTTAGTAAACAAATACTAAAAGGTGAACTTCGTATGTCAGAAGTACATATTTGGGGTTGTGGTAGTGTTGTGGAAACCAGTTATTTGGTATGTACTGAGCTGTTGCTTAGCTATTCGTGTACTCACGTTCGTTGGATGGTATGTGGCTGCTTTTACACACAGAAAAACAAAACTTTTGCACTTTGTTTCTGATCCAGAATATTACGCCATCTTGCTGTTCGCATGTGTCGCGAGAGGCGTTTCGCATGTGGGACATCAAAAGTAGATGGAGCTAGAGACCACCCGTCTAAATTTTTAAAATGTTTTAAACACAGAGCGAAAATATGCATGGTCACTACTTTTTATTTAAAATACGCAATAACCGTTTAAAATGAGCCAAATATGCAAATGCATATGCAGCATGCAAATGCATGTAATCGGGTCTCTACTTATGATAGGCTACGGGACCTACGTTATTTTTGCAACCACATTCATATACAGGGTGGCGCAGGGGAACGAGAAATTTTGAACGTTACAATTGGCAGCACTGTAGCGCCGGCAATTGATGTGAACGCAATTCCATTTAGTAATCATGGAGGATTGGACTATTGAGGAACGTGCAGTAGCTGTGAGAGCGTTTTACAAAAATGGTGATAGTGCGACTGCCGCACAGAGAACATTTCGACAGCGTTACCAGCTTGGACGTCATGGACATGACCCATCTGCGCATGCGATTACACCGTGGGTGCGTAATTTTGAAGAAACAGGATCTGCCTTGAAAAAGAAACTTCCAGGTGGCATTCCAACGGTACGTACCCCAGAGAACATTGCAGCTGCTAGAGCTGCAATCGACAGAAGTCCTCGCCGCTCCGTTCGACAGCATGCATCTTCGCTAGGGATTAAGCGACGAAGCTTACAAAGAATACTGCACGAATTAGACTTCCATCCCTATAAGTTGCAGATTGTGCAACACTTACATGAACGAGACCGAGCGCCACGTATGGAGTTTAGTAGCCAGATATTGGCTAAAATCAACGAGGACGCTAATTTCCTTGGTAACTTATGGATATCAGATGAAGCCCATTTCCATCTGAACGGATTCGTGAACTAACAGAATTTTCGTTATTGGGCACAGGACAATCCTTGTGAGTTTTACCAGCGACCACTACATAGCGCCAACGTCACAATATGGTGTGCTGTATCATGTCATGGTGTTATCGGCCCTTATTTTTTTTTTAACGTGAGGATGGTAGTGCAGTGACAGTAACATCCGCTCGGTATGTTGAAATTCTTTACACCGAGACTGTTCGAGCTTAATCGCAACGTCGAAAACATGTGGTTTCAGCAGGACGGAGCCACGTCACACACTGCTCGACAATCGTTGGCAGCAGTTTGTCAATTGTTTGGAAGAAGCATCATTTCACGTAACGGTGACATTGCATGGCCTGCGAGATCCCCTGATCTTAGTGTGTGCGACTTCTTCCTGTGGGGATATCTTAAAAGCAAGGTGTACCGTACACGTCCTGCAACAATCCATGAACTGAAGGAGAACATTGAAAACGAAATCACTACCATTCCCCAAGATTTGCTACACCGCGCTTTCCAGAGTTTTCATAACAGGCTGTTAGAGTGTGAACGCCGAATGGGAGAACATCTTTCCGATGTCATCTTTAAAAAGTAAAGAGACACTTTTGGACATTTTGATTGTAAAGACATACTGCATAATGGCATACTGAATACATTCACTTTCGTTAATACATTACTAGTTTCATGAATTTATTCATGGAAATGTTGTTATTTCGAAATTTCCCGTTTCCCTGCGCCACCCTGTACATTCAGTTTTCATCCCTATCTAGATCGTCTGTTTTGATTCCGTCTTTAGTCCTTCGGTGTAAAGGCTGAGATCGCCTAGAGTGCCAGAGTGCCTGGAGTAGTCGCTGGTGGCGGCTGAAAGACCCAGGCTGACTGCAGCCGTTTACTCGCGCGCGCCACGGCTAGCGCATCACGGTGACAGAACACGCGCCTGCCCTGGGACAGACGGGCTCTGCGCTGAGCAAACACCGCGTGACGCGTCACCGGTGGCCCGCCACCGTCATCACACACAGCGCACCGCCCGTGCCGTCCACCTGTTCCCACTGAAAGGCCCAGTAGAGAGCGCGGCTCGGTGGGTCCGCGCCGCCGATCCTTTGTGTGCCCGCCTCGCTGTTCAAACCTGCACATCCTAACGCCATAAACACGTCAGCGCAGATAATCACTACGATCAACGGTGCCGATTTCCGCTTAATATACATTGAAGTATGTCTCAGTAGTGTCCGTATCACCTGTTGGAATGCTCGCAGCATACGGCAACACGCGTAATTGACGGTACGCCTGCTCCTTTACCGAGCAGCATTTTCTTTCAGATTTCTGTTGAGTCCTCATCCCTAGTTAAAAATGCTAGTAAACTCAAAATGGCCAGCCGAGGTGGCCGACGGTTCTAGGCGCTACAGTCTGGAACCGCGCAAACGCTGCGGTCGCAGGTTCGAATCCTGCCTCGGGCATGGATGGGCGTGATGTCCTTAGGTTAGTTAGGTTTAAGTAGTTCTAAGTTCTAGGGGGCTGATGACCACAGCAGTTAAGTCCCATAGTGCTCAGAGCCATTTGAACCATTTGAAATCAAAAGGAAAACAAAACCTGTGAAATTTTACACCAGGGGGATTCTTGCAGTTATTATCACTTGTTTATTTTGAAGATTCTTTCTTTCTTATCATTTTTCTCACCATGCGTGATCCACAACACCAGTAAGTAACGTGACGAGTTAGGTTCACAATGCCTGTAATTAGTAAAACAAGTGACGCAATCTTTCCTGAAAGCTGAAGCTCACTAGAACGGTAGGGAGGCACTTTAATGATATCCGTTGAGGTAAAATATATCTTCCTCTTTAAATTAGTATTCATGTATATATGCACACCAATAATAATAAAATTATTGATGTACGTATGCACACTTCAAGAAGAATATAATAATTCCAATCCCAAAGAAAACAGGTGTTGACAGATGTGAAAATTACCGAGCTATCAGTTTAATAAGTTACAGCTGCAAAATATTAACGCGAATTCTTTACAGACGAATGGAAAGACTGGTAGAAGCCGACCTCGTGGAAGATCAGTTTGGATTCCGTAGAAATGTTTTAACACGTGAGGCAATACTGACCTTACGACTTATCTTAGAAGAAAGATTAAGGAAAGGCAAACCTACGTTTCTAGCATTTGTAGACTTAGAGAAAGCTTTTGACAATGTTGTCTGGAATACTCTCTTTCAAATTCTGAAGGTGGCAGGTGTAAAATACAGGGAACGAAAGGCTATTTACAATTTGTACAGAAAGCAGATGGTAGTTATAAGACTCGAGGGGCATGAAAGGGAAGCAGTGGTTGGGAAGGGAGTGAGACAGGGTTGTAGCCTCTCCCCGATATTATTCAATCTGTATATTGAGTAAGCAGTAAAGGAAACAAAAGAAAAATTCGGAGTAGGTATTAAATTCCATGGAGAAGAAATAAAAACTTTGAGGTTCGCCGATGACATTGTAATTCTGTCAGAGACAGCAAAGGACTTGAAAGAGCAGTTGAACGGAATGAACAGTGTCTTGAAAGGAGAATATAAGATGAACATCAACAAAAGTAAAACGAGGATAATGGAATGTAGTCGAATTAAGTCGGGTGATGCTGAGCGAATTACATTAGGATATGAGATACTTAAAGTAGTAAAGGAGTTTTGCTATTTGGGGAGCAAAATAGCTGTTGATGGTCGAAGTACAGAGGATATAAAATGTAGACAGGCAATGGCAAGGAAAGCGTTTCTGAAGAAGAGAAATTTGTTAACATCGAGTATAGATTTAAGTGTAAGGAAATCGTTTCTGAAAGTATTTGTATGGAGTGTAGCCATGTATGGAAGTGAAACATGGACGATAAACAGTTTGGACAAGAAGAGAATAAAAGCTTTCGAAATGTGGTGCTACAGAAGAATGCTGAAGATTAGATTGGTAGATCACATAACTAATGAGGACGTATTGAATGGAATTAGGGAGAAGAGGAGTTTGTGGCACAACTTGACTAGAAGAAGGGACCGGTTGGTAGGACACGTTCTGAGACATCAAGGGATCACAAATTTAGCATTGGAGGGCAGCGTGGAGGGTAAAAATCGTAGAGGGAGACCAAGAGATGAATACACTAAACAGATTCAGAAGGATGTAGGTTGCAGTGAGTACTGGGAGATGAAGAAGCTTGCACAGGATAGAGTAGCATGGAGAGCTGCATCAAACCAGTCTCAGGACTGAAGACCACAACAACAACAACATATGCACACTAAAGCGACGAATGAAAATTTTTACGAAAGCTGGTATTCTAAACCATATCTCCTGCTAGTTAGATAGAGCGCTAACCAATACGCCGCCAGGGACAATTGCTTTGCACATCTGCACATACTGACCTAGCACGCCTCATTCCTCAAACTAATTCCCATTCATCCCTAATCCCACATGATATTCCCCCTAAACTCGAACAGCGCTATAGAGGCTCTTTATCTATACTGGAACAGCACCTCGGCATCGAACGAAATGGCGGATCCTGCCTGAAACACGTTCATAGGTGCTTTAATCAAAGGAAATTGTATGGTTCCAGAGACACTTTCAAGTATAATACATCTATGATGTGTATATGCTGACCGAATGGGAATTGGAACTGCTAAGGAAGGCGTGCAGTGGTAGAAATCCAATGCGCCAGAGTGGTGTAGTTGTTAGCCAGACTGCCTCATGAGCGGTAGACGTAGCTTCGAATCACAGCATTGGCAAACATTTTCATTCGTCGCTTCAGTCTACATATATGTTACATTATCACATTTCAGGCATTTGCTGATACATGACCTATTATTTCGTTTGGGTTATATGGGATGATCGTTGACCTCCTCATATAGCGGAACACAGAACTCAGTAGCTTGGAAGACAAGGAAGTGAGCCAAATCAGTATCGAATCCGCGAGGTGGATTAACAACCGTGGGCTGGTACAGTGACAAACCCGAGCGTAGTTTTTAGACCCTGTCGCACATTCGTTTAAACAAATGCTTGGCTGTGACGTCAGGAATGGCAACCGACCCCATAGATAAATAACAAAATGAAATTTGGGAAATCCATAAGAAGCGTACCCCGTACTAGACGGACAGGCGCTACGGCAGAGAAAAAGAAGATGTTAACGTCATTACTCTACTCCACTCTCTGCTTCATTTGTGATCTGTGAGCTACTTTAATTTTCTGTAATTAGTTTATTCTTCACTGAGAGGATATTAATTCATTATTGATTTCACTATCATCTCATCTGTAAATTACGCTACTGTTGTGCGTGTTTGTCTCCGTTACTTTTGCAGCTTCTGCTCGGAAGCGGCATTCATTGTCTGCGTCTTGCGGCCATTCCACAGTGAAGGTTGTACTTCTGCATAGCAAGTTGTTATGTAAATTCCTCTTCTCTGGCTACGCTCCCGTTGACAAGGTAAAAACTTTAAACATTATTTTCAATACTTCTTTGGTTTGTGCAAGAGATGATACGTGTTTAGTAGCTCATACAGTCTTAAATATCTCGTAAGCAACCAAGTAGTTGGCGTACACTATTTGGAAATTACACTGGTACTGTAATCTTACTTTTTGCGGTATCCACAGTAATAACTAAATAATCAACAAAAAGCCTTTGTCTCTAATTGTTCTTTATTTATGTAACGAATATTCATTTATCTTTTACAGTAACTTGGTATTGATGTTGTTGTTGTGGTCTTCAGTCCTGAGACTGGTTTGATGCAGCTCTCCATGCTACTCTATCCTGTGCAAGCTTTTTCATCTCCCAGTACCTACTGCAACCTACATCCTTCTGAATCTGCTTAGTGTATTCATCTCTTGGTCTCCCTCTACGATTTTTACCCTCCACGCTGCCCTCCAATACTAAATTGGTGATCCCTTGATGCCTCAGAACATGTCCTACCAACCGATCCCTTCTTCTGGTCAAGTTGTGCCACAAACTTCTCTTCTCCCCAATCCTATTCAATACTTCCTCATTAGTTATGTGATCTACCCATCTAATCTTTAGCATTCTTCTGTAGCACCACATTTCGAAAGCTTCTGTTCTCTTCTTGTCCAAACTATTTATCGTCCATGTTTCACTTCCATACATGGCTACACTCCATACGAATACTTTCAGAAATGACTTCCTTACACTTAAATCAATACTGGATGTTAACAAATTTCTCTTCTTCAGAAACGCTTTCCTTGCCATTGCCAGCCTACATTTTATATCCTCTCTACTTCGACCATCATCAGTTATTTTGCTCCCCAAATAGCAAAACTCCTTTACTACTTTAAGTGCCTCATTTCCTAATCTAATTCCCTCAGCATCACCCGACTTAATTAGACTACATTCCATTATCCTTGTTTTGCTTTTGTTGATGTTCATCTTATATCCTCCTTTCAAGACACTGTCCATTCCATTCAACTGCTCTTCCAAGTCCTTTGCTGTCTCTGACAGAATTACAATGTCATCAGCGAACCTCAAAGTTTTTATTTCTTCTCCATGAATTTTAATACCTACTCCGAATTTTTCTTTTGTTTCCTTTACTGCTTGCTCAATATACAGATTGAACAACATCGGGGAGAGGCTACAACCCTGTCTTACTCCCTTCCCAACCACTGCTTCCCTTTCATGCTCCTCGACTCTTATAACTGCCATCTGGTTTCTGTACAAATTGTAAATAGCCTTTCGCTCCCTGTATTTTACCCCTGCCACCTTTAGAATTTGAAAGAGAGTATCCCAGTCAACATTGTCAAAAGCTTTCTCTAAGTCTACAAATGCTAGGAACGTAGGTTTGCCTTTCCTTAATCTTTCTTCTAAGATAAGTCGTAAGGTCAGTATTGCCTCACGTGTTCCAGTGTTTCTACGGAATCCAAACTGATCTTCCCCGAGGTTGGCTTCTACTAGTTTTTCCTTTCGTCTGTAAAGAATTCGTGTTAGTATTTTGCAGCTGTGACTTATTAAGCTGATAGTTCGGTAATTTTCACATCTGTCAACACCTGCTTTCTTTGGGATTGGAATTATTATATTCTTCTTGAAGTCTGAGGGTATTTCGCCTGTTTCATACATCTTGCTCACCAGATGGCAGAGTTTTGTCTGGACTGGCTCTCCCACGGCCGTCAGTAGTTCCAATGGAATATTGTCTACTCCGGGGGCCTTGTTTCGACTCAGGTGTTTCAGTGCTCTGTCAAACTCTTCACGCAGTATCATATCTCCCATTTCATTTTCATCTACATCCTCTTCCATTTCCATAATATTGTCCTCAAGTACATCGCCCTTGTATAGACCCTCTATATACTTCTTCCACCTTTCTGCTTTCCCTTCTTTGCTTAGAACTGGGTTTCCATCTGAGCTCTTGATATTCATACAAGTCGTTCTCTTATCTCCAAAGGTCTCTTTAATTTTCCTGTAGGCGGTATCTATCTTACCCCTAGTGAGATAGGCCTCTACATCCTTACATTTGTCCTCTAGCCATCCCTGCTTAGCCATTTTGCACTTCCTGTCGATCTCATTTTTGAGACGTTTGTATTCCTTTTTGCCTGTTTCACTTACTGCATTTTTATATTTTCTCCTTTCATCAATTAAATTCAATATTTCTTCTGTTACCCAAGGATTTCTACTAGCCCTCGTCTTTTTACCTACTTGATCCTCTGCTGCTGTCACTACTTCATCCCTCAAAGCTACCCATTCTTCTTCTACTGTATTTAATTCCCCCATTCCTGTCAATTGCTCCCTTATGCTCTCCCTGAATCTCTGTACAACCTCTGGTTCTTTTAGTTTATCCAGGTCCCATCTCCTTAAATTCCCACCTTTTTGCAGTTTCTTCAGTTTTAATCTACAGGTCATAACCAATAGATTGTGGTCAGAGTCCACATCTGCCCCTGAAAATGTCTTACAATTTAGAACCTGGTTCCTAAATCTCTGTCTTACCATTATATAATCTATCTGATACCTTTTAGTATCTCCAGGGTTCTTCCATGTATACAACCTTCTTTCATGATTCTTAAACCAAGTGTTAGCTATGATTATGTTGTGCTCTGTGCAAAATTCTACCAGGCGGCTTCCTCTTTCATTTCTGTCCCCCAATCCATATTCACCTACTATGTTTCCTTCTCTCCCTTTTCCTACACTCGAATTCCAGTCACCCATGACTATTAAATTTTCGTCTCCCTTCACAATCTGAATAATTTCTTTTATTTCATCATACATTTCTTCAATTTCTTCGTCATCTGCAGAGCTAGTTGGCATATAAACTTGTACTACTGTAGTAGGTGTGGGCTTCGTATCTATCTTGGCCACAATAATGCGTTCACTATGCTGTTTGTAGTAGCTTACCCGCATTCCTATTTTCCTATTCATTATTAAACCTACTCCTGCATTACCCCTATTTGATTTTGTGTTTATAACCCTGTAGTCACCTGACCAGAAGTCTTGTTCCTCCTGCCACCGAACTTCACTAATTCCCACTATATCTAACTTCAACCTATCCATTTCCCTTTTTAAATTTTCTAACCTGGTATTGATGTAGACTTTAAAACTATCGAGCACGATCCACTCATGTGAGATACGCAAAGATGATGATACTCTTTTGCAATTTTCTCCGCCAAGGACTGTTTTATAATTAATGCATGTATTAGTAACAATTTTTCTTATGCTGCTAATATTTCTCAAAGCGTTTCCTGGTGCAGTTTACGAAAGAGTTTTTTGTATTCTAGAAACATAAGAAAATGTATAAGCGATGAGTCTCAGGTTGTGGGGTTTTTGTGCCGAGTGACTAATACCGGCAGAAAGGGTACAGTACTGTGACAATTAGTGTGAATGGATGGCCATATACTAAAAGGAGGAAATTTACACTGACGTGACCCTGAGAAATGCAAGTTAGCTAGAAGCCTCACAGCTATACTACTCACCACGTCACAACACGCGTAGCCTTATCTAAGACGTCATCATCATCATGTGACAAGCCAAGCTCCTGTTACGTATAACATCATTGACAAGCCTAGAACCACTTACGTGACGCTGAGAAATGCAATTTAGCTAGAAGCCTCACAGCTATACTACACACCACGTCACAACAAGCGTAGCCTTGTCTGAGACGTCATCATCATCATGTGACAAGCCAAGCTCCTGTTATGTATAACATCATTGACAAGCCTAGAAGCCACACCTCGTTTCTTGGAGTAGCGGTGGCCATTAAAATGAAAAAAAGCCATTCACACCCCAGTCCTTTCCAGGCCGTTAAGGCGAAACAGCCGATCACAATGTAGGTTCAGAGCAGCTTTTGCCGTGCTCGAAAGTGCCAAACCGCTCCTAGTTTTTGTGCCTCATTCGAAAGCATTTATCCAAAAACTATGTAGAAGGGGTAACTTGCAATATTTCTACATCTAAAATACGTCAGCAAAACGTATGTAACACATAAATACTAACGGCCGCACACACACACACACACACACACACACACACACATGTATCTGTCAAAACTAGTACCTAAAACACATTTAGTGCCACATAGTACAAGATTCACCCGTCATATAATTTTTGGGAATAAATATTTTTTTGCAAGGCGTGAAAATTTCAGATGCTCAGATACTTTTGAGCACAGTCAAGTTGTAGGTTATGGGGCCTCATAATGAGCAGTTACATTTTTATGGTGGCTAAAATGCTAGGCTTTTGTTGGTCGTCCTGTTAAAATATTACGCCCTTGCTGGAGGAGAGGAGAGGGGAGACGGAGACAGGGTTTGTGTGATGATGGCGTCATGTACTCAAGGTAAAGTCGATTGTTCCAGGTCATTTTTGCGCCATAGCCGCCAACGCATGCCTACTAATATGTCTTGTTTTTCAGTTACTTATTTTTAATGTTTGTGTGTTAAAATATGTACTCATACTGAGATTTAAATACGAATTTTGGATAACGATTAAAAAAAACCTATCAGAAGCATATCGAAATGGCTAAAGTCACTGGTACTCATGACGAAATTACGAAACGAACCACTGAAACATATATAGCTACAGTATTGGCACATTTATTGTGCATATGCTGATAAAAGAAAACAATAAACAGTAGCTCATCCTGTAGTTAACTCATATCTCTTGAATGACTACACAAAATACTCGAAACAAGGAAGACTCGTGGAAAGAACTGATAATATGGCGAAATGCTTCTTTTGAGAGCGACACAGGCACTTTAGTTCCCAATCTTTTTCATATCTGACATTGTTCTCTGACTACAGTGACGTCATCGTCGACGGGACGCTGAACGTTGTTTTACTTCGTTCCTTTCTAATCTTTCATGTTACTGCAACAATAAAGAGCAATAATGTCATGCTTTTTGGGTGCTGTCCATACTTATCCAAGCCTCAGTGAGCTCTCAAAGGATATCGAATCCTTTGTAGTCTTCGCATATCAGTTAGGAAGAAATTGCCCATTATACCTGCACATATTCCCACAACCTTGCAGAGAATATCCCAAATATGTTTCAAATAGTGCATTCTTGCTTGCGGTGGCCAAGCATCTCAATGATATTCTGGTATGCACAGGGTAGTGACAATGCCAACGAAAACTATAACATAATACATGATTTTTCGCAATCGTCTTATACAGCAAACACTCATCAAATATTTTGCAAAAATTTAGATTTATCGCTACTAAATTTCTAGCAGGTAAAAATACTCAAAAGATGAGCATTTCCATGTACTATAGATTTTTAAACTTCCTGTCGTGAAACTGGAGCAGTCACTGGATAGAAATGGGTACAAAATCAGTAGCTTGTGAAAGAATGAGCGTAGGGACATATTTAGGGAAATAGTTACAAAAGTAACCGACAAATGTGCTGAATATGAGAGCAAGGCTGACGGCACAGTACACTCTCACCTTCGCTGCCATGAAAACGTAGAGTAACAAGGTTAGGATAAATACGTAAGACTCATATTGAAAATATATCTCATTTACTTTTGACAAAAGTAACACTACGATAGGATTCTCCTTTCGTAAGACATCTTCAATTTTTTATCAGTAGGTTCATCATTCAGTTTAAGTAGAACAGAGTTTCCTTACCTGAAATAACTCATCTCTTTATCGTACTTTCACTTGTACAAGCCATAATTTCGATATCGTGAATCTTTCATGAAGAATACTGAGCGCAGGGAAACTAATTCGGCAAACATTGAGGGTTGATGTGTAAATCAAACTCTAAATAAGATATCAGGTGGCGAATGAATCTATTTTCGTCTCTGGAGAAGTAGCTATCGTAGTGGAATCAGAAAAATAATGTTGGTGGTTACTTTTTAAGTAATTGTTGTTGATCACGCAACGACTAGTTCAACATTCGCACATTCACCTTTGAAGCAATGAGTGAATTTGTTGTGAAGAATACATAATGACGCGTGGCATTTCGCCATTTACAAGGTCCGATTGGAATTTAGTACTGTGAGATCTTTCACTGTTTGCACGAATTTTGAAATAGACCAAATTTTGCACGCAACGATACAGAAATGACTAAACAGTTTCGGCCAGTCGGTTAGTGCACCACCCCTCGTAGTATGTGAAGATATGTTTCATGCTGCGACCACACACACGTGCATTCGTACGCGATAGACACAGCCGATAAATCCATTTGTAAAACTCCCTAAATGCAGTGTAGAACAAAGAAATCTAGTAATAGGGGGTATTTCAAAAATTTCACAAGACGCTATCTCACACATAAATAAAGATAGAAATTTGTCAAGATTTTTATCATTTGCATTAAAATTAAAAGTATGTCTTGGTGCCAGTTGTAAGTTGTCGTTCGATGATGCTATTGGTAGAGGTCTCCGTCATACAGATGTCTAGTCATTCTGATTTTTTTCTCAGTTACGAGAATATGCTGGAAACTTCATTTTCCAAAATAGCGGAGCACAGTCACACTGTCACCTGCGTGTAAGAAGATATCGTTAACAGTGAGCTGCCCCAGCACAGCTCGGTTCTTTAACATCCCCGACCGCCACGAAAAAACATTACTTCTCTTTACTAGCGTATAGATGTTCACCATTCTCCGAAAATCAGGAGTAGGCAAAAATGTTCTGGAAGTCAGGTAATAATTTAGTGGTATTTAAGTAAAAAACAGCCGCGCCATTTATATTTGACTCACCAAGATGAATTGATTTTTCCGAATACTGAAATGGTGCGTTTTCTGTAATTTTTGCCTCAATGCAGTTACACAGTCAGGACAGAAGGACATCGTATCTTGTTTCTCTACGTTCGTTTCATCGAAAAAATCGTATGAAATCTGACAAGAATCAGCTATACAGATAAAACTCAGCAGAGCAGCCGTGTCTATAGAAACAGTAATAATTTCAGAAAAGGACACAGACCTTATTGACGTGAAAGAAGACTGGTTGTCTTATTCTCTCTCCCCCCCCCCCCTCCCCCCAAGGGTGATGACACCACATCCGTAAGGGTCGTTCGCTTCTCCCATTGCATCATTGGCCTTTCCAGTCGCTTGATATCACACCACGTATGTTTTGCTGTTGTTATTGTTGTGCGTTGGAGCGCCCGGGCGCGTTAGTGTGTGAATGTGTAAAGTTTGTAAAAGAATATGCATGTGTGCCACACTTTGCCAACAAATCTGGATATATTACAACGCTGCAGAGTGAGAATAGTGAATGCAGTAACTCCAGACATTCAAAAATATAAGCGATATTAATTACTGTGACACTGATTATTACGTTCAGGTGGAGGACATCTTGACATTTGCGATAAAAACTCCAGACTATCGTATGCGCATGCATGTGAAAGGTATACAGGTAAAGTTCGGCGTTCTGGTCCCGACCGACCGCCGTGTCATGTTATGCTGATTGAGTCATTGTATGCGATATGGATGGGCATGCGGTCAGCTAACCATTTTCCCGGTCGTCGGGTTTCCTGTCCTTGGAACCGCTGCTAATCGGTCGAATGAGTCCTCAGTTGGCTTCACGAAGCTGAGTAGAGACGTTCCAATCCTCTGACCAAGGGAAAATTCCTGGCGGTATTAGGAATCGAACCCGGGTCCTCCACACGGCAGTCAGTCTACCACTCAGCTACGAGCGGATCGTGTAAAAGGTATAACCTTGTAAAAGGAAATGGTTCCGTTGAAAATAATTACTTAATAGTCGTACGGGTAAGTTATAATTCAGCCGACGTTCGTTAGTTCATTCATGTGGATTACCTATTGTAGGAGATACAGACTAGTGAAATAGCATGTTTCTTTTTCAAACACCCTGTACAAAAAATAATTATATTATTTTATTTATCACATCGGAACGATACAGTACCGTAACTTTTGTGTCGGTTTGAAGGCATACATCTTCAGTCTTGCTACACATTACGATGAGGTGACAAAAGTCATGGAATAGCAATATGTACATATACACATAGGGGTAGTATCACGTACACAAAGTGTAAAAGGGCAGTGCAATGGCTGAGCTGTCATTTTTTATTCGTGTGAAAAGGTTTCCAAAATGATTGTGGCCGCACGAGGGGAATTAATAGACTTCGAATGCGGAATGGTAGTTGCAGCCAGACGCATGGGACATTCCATGTCGGAAATCGTTAGGGAATTCAGTACTGCGAGATCCACATTGTCAGGAGTGTGCCAAGAATATCATATTTCAGGCCTTGCCTCACACCACGGACAACGCAGTGGCCGGCGACCTTCACTGAGAAAAAAAAATCTTTGATTCTTTCCACATCCCAGAGACTCACCTCCAAGAGATCCATGGAAAACGATAAATGTAATGCACTTACCGACCAAGAGCAGGGGTATTTGCATATAGGTGTCAGTGATAATAGACAAGCAAACAATGCGTGAAATACCGCAGAAATCAGTGTGGGGCGAAAGGTGAACGTATCCGTTAGGATGGTGCGGCGAAATTTGGCGTGTATGAGCTATGACAGAAGATGACCGCGACGCAGGAGCCTTTGCTACCAGCACGCTTCTCCGGGCTCGTGGAAAACCTCAGGCTGGTCGTATGATTCCTGATTCCAGTTGAGAAGAGCTGATGGTAGGACTTGAGTGTGGCAAAATCCGCAAGAAGCCACGGAGACAAGTTGTCAACAAGGTACTGTGCAAGCTGGTGATGACTCCCTAATGGTGTAGCCTGTGTTTACCTGGAATGGACTGGGTCCTCTGGTGCACCTGAACCGATGATTGATTGTAAATGGTTGTGTTTGGATACTTGGAAACGATTTGCAGCCAAACAGCGATGGAATTTTTATGGTTAACAGTGCGTCATGTCAGCGCACAACAGTTTTTCACAATTTGTTTGAACAATATTCTGAACAGTCGAACGATTCATTGGACCACCAGGATCGTCCGACATGAATCGAACATTTATGGCACTTAATAGAGAGGTCAGTTCGTGCACAAAATCGTACTCCGGCATCACTTTCACAATTAGGGACAGCTCTGGACGCAGCATGGCTCAATATTTCCCCAGATGACATCCAACGACATGTTAGTTCATGCCACATCGAGCTACTGCACTACGCGGGCAAAAGGACGTCCAACAATATATTAGGAGACATCCCATGACATTTCCCCCCCTCAGTGTGTAATCCCACCGTCAACTTACCGTGGTACGACGCTAGAGGAGCCGAAACCGAATGCTGCAGCCATTGATAAAGTGATATTCGTGCATTAATACGTTGAAGTTGAACAACGCTGCAACAATCCCTTCAGTCGCTTCCAGTATGGTCAAACAAGTTTGAATGATGGAGAACAATGTGACCATATCGCTGTGAGGAAATGGGAACTGCAAATGAAGTGGAGATCCTGGTGCTCGAAGTCTGGCGTATCACAATCGGTCATTGATCAGTTTTCAAAATCTTGGAAATGACAGACGTCGCCGCAGGCTGGATGAAACGATTGCTCACACCCTCTAAGAAATTCCGCTCGGTCAATAAAGGAGAATAAATGTTTTAGCTGTGTCAGACTAATCGAAATTTTTAGCCTCTTAATCACCATTGGTCGAGAGCAGTGTGTGTCACGCTGACACTGATACCACGGCGCACAGCAAGCAGTCGAAACCTCAGGATTCACCATCGTCGAAGAAGTCAAAGATACAACCATAATTGCGCAAGGTGATGTGACTGTTTTTTGGTACTGCTAACAGACTTTGCCCTTAAGGGGATAACCGTCTGAGGAACATACTGCCGAAATTTTGTGTCGAACTTATGGAAGCCTGTCAAGAGGAAGCGTCGTGGGAAGCTATAGAAGGAGGCTTTTTGCTCAGACCGTTCTACAGTCGCATATGCCACGCTTTTAGGTATCAAATTTTGCCTCCCCTATTCCTTCACACTCCGTATATTCCTGTCATAGCACCCAGTGACTTATTCGTCTTTGCCCAGACGAAGGAACGACTGCGTGACAGGGAGTTCAAGAATGATGACGAGGTGATTTTCAACGTAGAACGTTTCCTGAATAGGCAAAAGGAAGAGCTTTACGACGAAGGTGTGCACCAAGTCGTTCATAGTTGGAGAAATTTATTGTATAGAAGCACACCGAGGTGAGAAAATTCATAGAATACCTCCTAGTATCGAGCTGGACGTCGTTTTGCCCGTCTTAGTGTAGGCGACATGTACTTAACAAGAGACTAGAAGTCCCTTGCAGAAACTACTCAGGTATGCTGCCTCTATAGCCGTTCACAATTAAGAAAGTGTTACCGGTGCAAGATTTTGTGCAAGAAGTGAACTCTTGATTATGGCCCATAAATGTCCGACGGGATTCATGTCGATGCCAAACCATTCGCCCGAATTGTCCAGAATGTTCTTCAAATTAATTACAAACAACTAAGGCCTGGTGACATGGCGCATTGTCATCCATTAAAATTTCGTCGTTGTTTCGGAAAATGAAGTACGTGAATGGCTGCAAATGGTCACAAAGTAGCCCAAGATCTGGGGGACCTTGGCCGTTTCAGATGAACATAGCCTACAACATAGAAGCCTGCACAGTGCCTTGTTGACAACTTGGGTCTTTGGCTCCGTGGGGTCTACGCCACATTTGAACCCTACCATCAGCTCTTACAAACTGAAATCGGGACTCATCTCAGAGGGCTACGGTTTTCCAGTCGTTTAGGGTCCAACCAATATGTCGCGATCCCAGGAGAGCCACTGCAGGTGATGTCACGCTGTTAGCAAGGACACTCGCGTCTGTCGTCTGCCCCCATAGCCCATTAAAGCCAAATTTCGCCACACTGTCCTAACGGATACGTTCGACGTACTTCCCACTTTGTTTTCTGCGGTTATTTCACGCAGTGTTTCTCGTCTGTCAGCACCGACACCACTCCGCAAACGTTGCTGCTCTCGGTCGGTAAATGCTCTAACGATTTCCTAAATATAATGTCCTGTGCGTCTAGCTCCAACTACCATTCCGCGTTCATAGTCCGTTTGCGGCCACATTAACATCGTACACTTTTCCACATGAATCATCAAGTAAAAACGACAGTTCTGCCAATACACCGGCCTTTTACACCTTGAGTACGCGATACTGCCGTATCTGTGTGCGTACATATCGCTGTCGCATGATTTCTGTCATCTCAGTGTAGGGACATGTGGAGATGGCTTACCCTCAACACGAAGTTTCGTGGTCAGCCTTGATATTTTGAAGGTGATAGTTAAAGCAGTATGACTATCCCTCGTAGTTCAGTATAACCCACATTCGTTGCAGAAGCGTGTTCATGCAAATCAACAGTTACTCTTATCCAGCATAGGGAGCTACACTACTGGCCATTAAAACTGCTACACCAAGAAGAAATGCAGATGATAAGCGGGTATTCATTGGACAGATATATTGTACTAGAACTGATATGTGATTACATTTTCACGCAATTTTGCTGGATAGATCCTGAGAATCAGTACCCAGAATAACCACTTCTGGCCGTAATAACGGCCTTGATGCGCCTGGGCATTGAGTCAAACAGAGCTTGGATGGGGTGTACAGGTACAGCTGCCCATGCAGGTTCAACACGATACCATAGTTGATCAAGAGTAGTGACTGGCGAATTGTTACGAGCCAGTTGCTCGGCCACCATTGATCAGACGTTTTCAATTGGTGAGAGATCTGGAGAATGTGCTGGACAGGGCAGCAGTCGATCATTTTCTGTATCCAGAAAGATCCGTACAGGACCTGCAATGTGCGGTCGTGCATTATCCTGCCGAAATGTAGGGTTTCGCAGGGATTGAATGAAGACTAGAGCCACGGGTCGTAACACATCTGAAATTTAACGTCCACTGTTCAAAGTGCTGTGAATACGAACGAGATCTGACCGAGACGTGTAAGCGATGGCACCCCATACCATCATGCCGGGAGATACGCCGGTATGGCGATGACGAGTACACGCTTCCAATTTGCGTTCACCGCGATGTCGCCGACTATCATGATGCTGTAAACAGAACCTCGATTCATCCGAAAAAATGACGTTTTGCCATTCGTGCACCCAGATTCGTCGTTGAGTACACCATCGCAAGGCCCTCCTGTCTGTGATGAGCGTCAAGGGTAACCGCAGCCATGGCCTCCGCGCTAATAGTCCGTGCTGCTGCAAACGTCGTCCAACTGTACGTGCAGATCGTTGTTGTCTTGCAAACGTCCCCATCCGTTGACTCAGGGATCAAGACGTGGCTGCACGATCCGTTACAGCCATGCGAATATGATGCCTGTCATCTCGACTGTTAGTGATGCGAGGCTGTTGGGATCCAGCACGGCGTTCCGTATTACCCTCCTGAACCCACCGATTCCATATTCTGCTAACAGTCATTGGATCTCGACCAACGCGAGCAGCAATGTCGCGATACGGTAAACCGCAGTCGCGATAGGCTACAATCCGACATTCATCAAAGTTGGAAACGTGATGGTATGCACTTCTCCTCCTTACACGAGGCATCACAACAACGTTTCACCAGGCAACGCCGGTCAACGGCTGTTTGTCTATGAGAAATCGGTTGGGAACTTTCGTCATGTCAGCAAATTGTAGGTGTCGCCACTGGCGCCAAACTTGTGTGAATGCTGTGAAAAGCTAATCACTTGCATATCACAGCATCTTCTTTGTGTCGGTTAAATTTCGCGACTGTAGCACGCCATCTTCGTGGTGTAGCAATTTTAATGGCCAGTAGTGTATATTGTGTAGAACTGGAAGTAGTCATAAACAGATTGAGACAGCAAGTGGTCGGCGAATGTTTCGTGACGTGCAGACGTGACGTAGCACAGGGGCGCGGCGAGCGACAGCGCGTCGGCAGGCATCGCGTGTCCGTGGCTATCGGCGACGCCGCTGCTGCTTCTGCGGCTGGCCGAGGCACGCCAGCCAGCGCCTCTCGCGGCGCGGTTTCAAGTCCCAAAGGCCGCGCCGACAATTGCCCACGCCTATGGTGCTTTTTGCCCATGGCTCCTGTTTCGCTGGGAGGTCGCGTAACTGCAGGCAAGGCAGCGTAAGAGCTCCTCTTATCAGAACGAGGATGCCTTCACCCCGGACACATGAGAGCGTATTTATGTCTTCAGGTTAAGCAGCACTGCGCTGACTTAGTACTATGTCAAGTACGTTCGCGAAAGGTTTGTATCTAGGGTCAATCAAGTGCGGATCCAAGAAAAAGACAAAACTGCCTACCCCCACCGTATCCAAGTAAATTTCACTAAGCGCTATTATACTTTTACATATAACTTACTAAGTTCCATATTTCTCAGGCAACGTTCAGAGAATATATATATATATATATATATATATATATATATATATATATATATATATGACATAGTACTACGTCAGCGCAGTGTTGATTAACTTGAAGACTTACACTTGCGCTCATGTCTCCGGGGTGTAGGCATCCTCGTATTGATACAGGGATACGTTCATACGTTCAGAGAAGAGAATATATTGAAAGTGTTGTTAGTAAAACTTCTCCATTTAAACTAGACTGAACTGCGTGTGACTGCTTTAGTCTTTAATAAAACTTGCATCTGACTGTGTGTTTAACTGAACTGAACTTTATCTGACTGCATGAAAATATTGTTGGAAAATTAATACTCAAAATACACATCTGAGTTCATGAAAGTTTAGTGGTAAAAATAAATGAAAGTCACCAATCTGCATCTGACTGCGTCTGTGGACTTAGCCGATAACAAAACATATATTCAACTCAGTCGTAATGGAATGGCATAAAATTGTCATTCCAGATAACTTTATTCATTTTGGCCCTGTTTGTTACTTAATAAAAATTCTGTCCTGATCTTAATAATTTGCCAACTGTGCAATGGCATATAGATTATTTTACTCTGATAAATGAAATTATTAGCTTTACTCATGGGAAATTTACTTTAATGTACCTTTTGGTTCAATGGAAGCACAGGATGCGGAGAACGACATAAGGTGTGAGATGAAACTCTAATTTTATCTAAAAAATATTTATTGTTCAAACTTTTAAGGCACATGTGAAAAACTAAAAAAAAACTTCTATAGAATGAATTTACGAGAAAGTTTCACAAAACGCTTATTGCATCAACAATGGGATTTCTATCCAGCTTTTAGACAATATTTAACCAAAGAAAACCTATTTTATTAATTATTCTTTCTAGTTTCCCCAGGTATGTGCCGAGTTTCACTCAATATATAGCTTATTATGTGCGTAGCGCCAATTCTTACTTTGATGCTGTCACGGCCCGGTTGCCTCCTGCAGGCATCTAGCTCCGACTCGAAACACGTCTGCTGTCTCTGCGCATCTCCTCACCACTACTCAAACTTTTACCGCGTTCACCTAGCTCTGTTAGCTGTCAAAGATCTTACTACTCGAAGATGTACGACTCGTCCAACCTTACGGTTGGTAACTATCGACATTTTTCACTGGCTCTATCCTGATCGAATCTCAGCACATACCTTTCAATATGTTCTCAGAACATTGTCTGAGAACCACTCTCTCTCTCTCTCTCTCTCTCTCTCTCTCTCTCTCTCTCTCTCTCTATATATATATATATATATATATATATATATATATATATATATATATTGATCGAATCTCAGCACATACCTTTCAATATGTTCTCAGAACATTGTCTGAGAACCACTCTCTCTCTCTCTCTCTCTCTCTCTCTCTCTCTCTCTCTATATATATATATATATATATATATATATATATATATATATATATATATATATATATATATATATTAAGTAGGCTGTTTAGGTTTTTATGTTGCTAACGCCACTTAGCGCTCTATATGAAAATCACTGACTGTGCTGTGTGAAGACTGTGGTTGGTTTGCATTGTTGGAGTAAATGCTATTGTAGTGTTGGGCAGCTGGCTGTCAACAGCGCGTAGCGTTCCGCAGTTGGAGGTGAGCCGCCAGCAGTGGTGGATGTGGGGAGAGAGATGGCCGAATTTTGAGAGCGGATGATCTGGACGTGTATCCATCAGAGACAGTAAATTTGCAAGACTGGATGTCATGAACTGCTATATATATTATGACTTTTGAACACCATTAAGGTAAATACATTGTTTGTTCTCTATCAAAATCTTTCATTTGCTAACTATGCCTATCAGTAGTTAGTGCCTTCAGTAGTTTGATTCTTTTATTTAGCTGGCAGTATCAGCGCTCGCTGTAATGCAGTAGTTCGAGTAATGAAGATTTTTGTGAGGTAAGTGATTCATTAAAGGTATAGGTTATTGTTAGTCAGCGCCATTCTTTTGTAGGAATTATTAAAAGTCAGATTGCGTCGCGCTAAAAATATTGTGTGTCAGTTTAGTGTTGATCAGAATAGGTAAAGAGCGAAATGTCTGAGTACATTCAGTTCTGCTCAGCTGTTTGAAAATCAAATAATGTAAGAGGTTTATCAGCACAGTAATTCATTAATTTTTCTAAGGGGACGTTTCATTATTACATATTCGTGTAGTACGTAAACAAATATGAATGTCTTAGTTGGACCATTTTTTTCGCTTTGTGATAGATGGCGCTGTAATAGTCACAAACATATGGCTCACAATTTTAGAAGAACAGTTGGTAACGGGTAAGTTTTTTAAATTATAATACAGAATGGAGGTACGTTTGAACATTTGATTTCGGTTGTTCCAATGTGATACATGTACCTTTGTGAACTTATCATTTCTGAGAACGCATGCTGTTACAGCGTGATTACCTGTAAATACCACATTAATGCAATAAATGCTCAAAATGATGTCCGTCAACCTCAATGCATTTGGCAATACGTGTAACGACATTCCTCTCAACAGCGAGTAGTTCGCCTTCCGTAATGTTCGCACATGAATTGACAATGCGGTGACGCATGTTGTCAGGCGTTGTCGGTGCATCACGATAGCAAATATCCTTCAACTTTCCCCACAGAAACAAATCCTGGGACGTCAGATCCGGTGAACGTGCGGGCCATGGTATGGTGCTTCGACGACCAATTCACTTGTCATGAGCTATGATTATTCGTTCATCTCCTCTACTGAGCAAGTGTTCATAGCTGTTAAGGTACGCACTGTAGAGCCTACGTTTATTGGACATTTTTTCTCGTTTTTGTCCACACTGCCACCATTGAATGTTACCAGCCCAACACTCTTCGCAGCACAGGAAGCGGTACATGTACAGGGCTATTACAAATGATTGAAGCGATTTCATAAAGTCACTGTAGCTCCATTCATTGACATATGGTCACGACACACTACTGATACGTAGAAAAACTCATAAAGTTTTCTTCGGCTGAAGCCGCACTTCAGGTTTCTGCCGCCAGAGCTCTTGAGAGCGCAGTGAGACAAAATGGCGACAGGAGCCGAGAAAGCGTGTGTCGTGCTTGAAATGCACTCACATCAGTCAGTCATAACAGTGCAACGACACTTCAGGACGAAGTTCAACAAAGATCCACCAACTGCTAACTCCATTCGGCGATGGTATGCGCAGTTTAAAGCTTCTGGATGCCTCTGTAAGGGGAAATCAACGGGTCGGCCTGCAGTGAGCGAAGAAACGGTTGAACGCGTGCGGGCAAGTTTCACGCGTAGCCCGCGGAAGTCGACGAATAAAGCAAGCAGGGAGCTAAACGTACCACAGCCGACGGTTTGGAAAATCTTACGGAAAAGACTAAAGCAGAAGCCTTACCGTTTACAATTGCTACAAGCCCTGACACCCGATGACAAAGTCAAACGCTTTGAATTTTCGGCGCGGTTGCAACAGCTCATGGAAGAGGATGCGTTCAGTGCGAAACTTGTTTTCAGTGATGAAGCAACATTTTTTCTTAACGGTGAAGTGAACAGACACAATGTACGAATCTGGGCAGTAGAGAATCCTCACGCATTCGTGCAGCAAATTCACAATTCACCAAAAGTTAACGTGTTTTGTGCAATCTCACGGTTTAAAGTTTACGGCCCCTTTTTCTTCTGCGAAAAAAACGTTACAGGACACGTGTATCTGGACATGCTGGAAAATTGGCTCATGCCACAACTGGAGACCGACAGCGCCGACTTCATCTTTCAACGGGATGGTGCTCCACCGCACTTCCGTCATGATGTTCGGCATTTCTTAACCAGGAGATTGGAAAACCGATGGATCGATCGTGGTGGAGATCATGATCAGCAATTCATGTCATGGCCTCCACGCTCTCCCGACTTAACCCCATGCGATTTCTTTCTGTGGGGTTATGTGAAAGATTCAGTGTTTAAACCTCCTCTACCAAGAAACGTGCCAGAACTGCGAGCTCGCATCAACGATGCTTTCGAACTCATCGAAGGGGACATGCTGCGTCGAGTGTGGGAGGAACTTGATTATCGGCTTGATGTCTGCCGAATCACTAAAGGGGCACATATCGAAAATTTGTGGATGCCTAGAAAAACTTTTTGAGTTTTTGTGTGTGTGTGCAAAGCATTGTGAAAATATCTCAAATAATAAAGTTATTGTAGAGCTGTGAAATCGCTTCAATCATTTGTAATAACCCTGTATTCAACTGTCAGAGGTATCAAAAAGGTTTTCCTTTATACCTTTCGACTCGTTCGTTTTCGGTACACGGATCCTTACGTCAAATTAATACGTTTATCGTTCTCCATCATCCCAGAAAGTCTGTAACATCATCACGGAATCACCAATTGTATACGTACATTTACAGAAGTCCGCTCCTCTAACTTTGACGCTCTGTAGTCTCGTTGGATGACGTTTCCGGACTAGGGTTCCTATTCAAAATACGATGTACTCATTCCCCTCTACAAGTCCAGAATTCTGTACGGGAATTTCCGACCACCCTGTATATATATATTAAAACTAAGAGTCCCAGAAGGCCGGCCGGTTTGGCCGAGCGGTTCTAAGCACTTCAGTCTGGAACCGCGCGACCGTTTCAGTCGCAGGTTCGAATCCAGCCTCGAGCATGGATGAGTGTTATGTCCTTAAAATGGCTCTGAGCACTATGGGACTTAACATCTATGGCCATCAATCCCCTAGAACTTAGAACTACTTAAACCTAACTAACCTAAGGACATCACACAACACCCAGTCATCACGAGGCAGAGAAAGTTATGTCCTTAGGATAGATGTTAAGTCCCATAGTGCTCAGAGCCATTTAACCATATTTAGTCCCAGAAGTGGTAGGGAATTCTAGAAAATTACCAGAAATGTTTAATACAGCATACCTCTCAGTAGTTTACTTGAGCGTTTTCTCACGTTGACTGCCATACTGCTTGAATGGTTTGAGAAAACACTCCGATCAGTTATAGGCTCCTACGCACAACCTGCTTCCAAAAATAAAAAATAAAAAAATCACTAAATTAGTAAGTCCACTGGTAGAAGCGGCAGCCCAAAGAAAGTTTAGCAAATCAAAACAGTGAGTGACATATACTGCCTTTCTCAAACAGAATCAGATATGATAAGAAGAAACAGAATTCCTCCTGTTGTACGTTCCGATAACGGTAGTCCGCAGACATGTATTCGCAATGGTAATACTGATAGTGATGAGTGTACACTTCGATTTTATATTGTGTAACGTAGGGCGTTATCAAAGTTGTGAGGAGTATTGCTGTTGCATTTCTTAAAACTATTGCATGACACATAAACTTCTCAAATTTTCGGACGAGTGCTTTTAAACTGACGTGTTAATACCGTCGGTGGACGGTCGTAAGGAACTGAAGAAATACTTCGGCGAAATTTGCCCTCTTTGAGTAACGACAAGCAGTTCTCTTTAAATGTGGTCTAATGTAAGGTAATGTCAATAGGAGATAGTGAATCCGATATTACCCCGTTACAATATTAGTGGGAATATCTTGAGCTGTCGTATCTTATAGGTATTTGGGACACTACAAAGAAGCGGTATGAGATGGAATGATCACGTGAAATTTATATTAGGAAAGGTGGATAAAGGATGGATTTGTTGAATGGGTTCTGGTAAAAGATATCTGTAGAGGAATAGCGTACAAAACTCTAGTGTGACAATTTTAGGGTACTGTTCCAGCGTTTGGAGTCCTTAACAAAGAGGCATGACAACACATGTCGAACGAATCCAGAGAAGCACTGTTTTGATCGTAACACTTCGCCACAGCCCACAAGACAATATAGTAGGAAGGCTCGATCGACTTAAATGGGAATTATTCGATAACATACAAAGTAGTTCTCTAAAAACCACATTGGTTGAATGTAGGGAACCTGTTGGTAATGGTACAAATGCGAGAATTCATTGAAACGTGCAGTATTAGTGTAATTTAGCAATGTCTTGTCGGTGAGCTGTAGTCTGTCTACATACACGTCCGTAGAAATGCTCCTAGTAGAATTCTGTTTTATTTACAATTCTGCTACAATCCCATAGTGTCAGACTGCTCTATGGGAACCTAAAAGTGATGTTATAGTACGTGGGACATTTTTTTGGCTCATAAATTATAATGGGTGCATTTGTTCTAACCCACTGATAATATGACAACACTATCTTTATATATTTTTAAAAGTTATAATTTTGCATTAGCACTGTGCAGGTCTGTTTCCTGGTAGATGTTAAATATATCACTTAGAATTTTTTTAGCTTCACATATCCACATAACTTCAAAGTGTCTGGGCAGCCATGTTTCACTGCGACTTCATTTTTGGGTCATAAATTATAGTTATTAGGATGAGGCTAAAAACAAAAGATGTTATGATATGTTGTAAGTTAGAGTAATTAAGATAGGGATAAACATCTGGCGATCGTTCTGGGTCATAAATTATAGGCATTAAGATATTTGGTTCATAAATTGCGCTTAAATAAATAGTGGATTAGAGCAAAAGTGGTCGAATTTTTTATACTATGGCCATAAATTAGGCCAACCCAAGTGGAGGCATGTTTACAAAAAGGAGAACAGCAGGTCCATTCTCACGAAACCTTTCCAGCCTCAGTGCTAACAGATGTACCTAGACACTTCTAGACAATGCCTAACGATAAGAGAATAACTAAAAACTGTAATATGGTAACGGATACGGGTAAGTTATACAATGCAATTATTACGCTCATAAAACAGCTATTACAGGCTACGTAAGACGCTTCATAAAAAGGGAAGTGCATGTGGCACAAAACAAAGGCCTTTTAATTAGGTGTACCTACAAGCCTCATCTCCAATAATAATAAAGACAATGTAAACTTACTGTTCGTAGGCCATAAATGAAAATTAAGGGTATAGTTTATGAAAACTGTCAACTCTTATACTGGCACTGTGAGACTCAATGTGAACAAACAGGATAAAGCTGGCAGCATATGTAATGCAAAGGAGTACGTATTAATTAAATACAAGGAATTAGATACTATCGGCAAAGAAATGAGTTCATCAGAAAATTAATGATATAGTTTATGAAAAATACGAATGTTAAACTGGCGTTCTGAGACTCAATATGAACATACAGGAGAAATCTAGTAGCATATGGAATGGAAAGGAATCCGTATTAATTATATACAAAATGACAAGTAATCAGATAGAGCTGGCAAAGAAGTAAGTTCTTCAGAAGCTATGACCAGCAAGAGGAATGGAAAATGATGCACGCACAAGGTGTGCTGAGCTAATTCTTCCACAGTGGGAGGATGCATCTAGGGAAAAACTACAGGAAATATGAAATGACGGGGTATGGCAAACAGAACGTGAATGATACAAATAAAAAAGAAATGTACCATTTCCCTTCCACAAATCCCTGTTTATTGGTCTTTCAGTCCTAAATCGCTCGTGATAGATACTTGCAGATGTATGACGATTGATCCAGTCAAAATAGGTCATCTCGCCAAACACTGCTCATCTTCAAGTTTTCCCGCATTTGCTAGCAACTGCCTAATAACATACTTTCCTGTATACAACAGAGTCTTTTGAATTTACGTTACTATCTGTCTTCGGCCACCCTAATTTCGATTTTGTGATGGTCTCGTAGATCACTACAGATGAATACCGGTGTAATTACTTAAACAGTTCACAGTTCCATCTGTCATTGTTAGCTAGTGCTCCACCTCTAAAAACAGTAACAAACGACGAGACGTTTGACTGTTTATCCCGTTTTATTCACTTCATTGTCTGTCAGTCTTTCCGCTTTCTAATGCCATACTGGCGGTGACAGGTCTAATTGTCTTACCAGCAATTATTATCACACGGGTATTATAGCAGACAGTTTGACTGGTTTAATTCGCTTCATCTTCTATTTATTGGGAGTCTTATCTATCTGATTTTTGAAATAAATGTTATTGTTATTCCGTTTGTTGCAGAGCTGTTGATAATCCTCAGAAACTATGTTACGCATGAAATATTGTGTAGAAACCTACATAATAACATCAATTTTTCTGTCGTGCAATGATAATATTCAGGAGTATTTTTTTATTTTTTAACTTACAGAAACAAATTTAACTTTTACCACTTTATAGAGAGCATACGCTAAGTTTGTGGAAGCTGTGTTCTTTTTTTAGGAGATAATAGGTTAAAATTGACTTTTATAATTTTCTTGTTTCACAATAAATGACGATGAACTAGTGATATAAGAAAAACCAATGTGAGATATAACCAGTTTTAAAGTAATCATTTTGGCAGAAGATCGAGTTGTAGCCAAGTTATATGTTACGTGTTATGCGAAGGTTCGCAGACTGAGACAAAAAGTGTATTTACAACGAGATTCTTCTCTGTGTCATTGAGCGACAGTTTACGTTCAGAAAGGTAACATTAAATAACATTGTTATTATTATTACTGATCAATGTATGACACAATTACAGAAATTTGTGACACAACGGAAACAGAAATATAACATGTAGAAAATACATGAAAAATTAACAAACTGTGTATGACAAATGAAAACCGAACACCCACCACAATGGGACCATGGAGTGATTCCATTCAAAAATAATCACCACACGCAGTAAGACACTTGTGAAACTGGGAGACGAAACGACCAATTCTTTTTTCGTGGAATGCGGTCGGCCGCAGCACACCTGCACACACTCTTGCACTTCCTGGTCCGACTGAATGCGACGACCACGCATGTGTTTCCTCAGGTCACCAAAGATGTGAAAATCACGCGTTTAAAGATTCGGGCCGTACCAAGGATGCTGCAGTGTTTCCCAAGCAAATCGCTGAAGCGCAGCCTTCACCCGACTTTCAGTGTGGGGGCGGGGCTATCGTGCACTAGGATCATTCCACCTGACAGCATTCCGACAGCCTGAGGCGAACGGCAAAGCCAGCAGTGGATAAAATCCCACATCTCTCCCACCAAAGAAATCCTAGGCATTTCACGCAAGAGCCGACAAGGTTATCCTTCTTCGACAGTAGGGGCCATCTGCTCATCTAGTTCCTCTGCCGTGGATGCACAATCAACGGGCAGAGCTTTCAAGACACTTAGCAGCAACGGTAACGGGCCACAAAGTCAAAATGCCCAGGAATGATGTCGGAAAGAATCATCCCATTCTACGAAACAGGAATTGACTGTCTCGTCTCCCAGTGGGATTAATGTCTTAATGCTTGTGATGATTACGTTTGACTGAAATCATTCCATGGTCCCGTTGTGGTGAGTGTTCCATTTTCGTTTGACTGCCCTTTACAAAATTATAGTATGTGAAAATTTACAGACGTTATTAATATCAGATTTCTGTATTCAAGGAACCTATCCATGCAATAGGCTTTGGAAAGGGTATTACGAAGTCGTTCCAGTCTCCTTGATATCTTTTTATATGGTATTCACGAATAATATGGTCTACTATTTGGTCCATTGCGCCACAATCCACCAGGAACATTTCAACCATTCTATAGCTGCCTATGTCGGCTGTTGGTGATATGATAGTGGAGTTGAATCGCTAAGGAGCAACCACGGTTAAACTTAGACCATGAATGCCCCACGTACTGACGGACAGTGATCATCGAGCATTGCGGAGGTGATAGTAGAGACAGTGTGAATCAATGGAAGTGATGACTCGCGAGTTCCAAAAGTGCCACCAGCTGTTCAGCTCGCATAGTAACTGTGCGTAGGAAATTAAAAAGCATGAGTGATCCCACTGGACATTTAGTGACTAGAAACGAATGATTTTCAATTATGAATCACGGTTTAGCCTTCGGCAGTCCATTGGAGGGATTTGGGTTTGGCGAACGTCCGGATAACGTTAGCTGCCGTTATCTGTAGTGCCTAATGTGAAGCACTGTGAAGTTGGGGTTACCGTATGGGGGTATTCTCCAGTGTTAGGGTGTGGTCCCCTTATTGAGCTTAAGAAAACGGTTAATGCGGACGACTAAGAATACATTTTACGTCACTATTAACTGCGTACATTCGACGAACAGTTGGTGGACGATGATTGTTTTTATCGGCATGACGTTTCACCCTCTCATAAAGCGGCATATGTGAGGCAATGATGTGCGGACGATAACATTACCGTAATGTTGTGGCTTGCCCAGTGTTCTAACCTCAGCCCAGTGGAACACCTTTGACATGAGTTAGAGGATCGACTTCGCTCCTGACGCCAGAATCCATCATTACTTCCTTCTTTCGTTTCGCTTCTTGAGGGATAATGTGCTTGCCATTCCTCCATAGACATAGAGACACCGCAGTGAACGTGTCCCCAGCAGCGTTCAAGCCATTGTGTAGGCGAACGGTGGATACACTCCATATTAATGTCCATAGATCGATGTCTTGACACTTTTTACCACAATGTTTAAGTTCATCTCTTTTGCACTGAGTAAACGTTTTAAGTTGATAAGTATAGTGCAGATAACTTCATAGTGTTAACAAAGCAGACGAAAAGCTAAAAATACTTACCAGAAGTGAAAGTCTGACGTGATGTAAAGTAGAGATAATTTGACGACAAACGCATTATTGTTCTAATACTTTTATGCAGTCTGTTGCTCCATTTGTCTTGAAAACCATTACCCCATTCGTTCAGATAGATCTTGAGATCCAACGTAGTAGTAGAGCAACCAGTCAGTTCTACTTGCAGTGTGCAGCCCCCGTAAGTAACGGGCGAAGCAGGTACTCATTATAACAACAAATTTCGCTACAAACTGCAGTAGGAATATTTGAACTCACCAGAAGTAGGCAAATTAATATAACCCAGATAGTCCATAATTCACGGATGTACACATTGGTTACATTTTTAATCGGAAGTATTATAGATCTTCTGAAATGCTTCAGTTCAGAAACATTTGCTATGCGTGTGACTATAAAAATTTTTAAATCTTCATTTAACAAAAGCTTTGTATATTTCCTGTAGCATTACGTACTGGAACGCATTGCTACCAACTTTTTAATTTCAGCCAATGATAGAATCGTATCAATGTTTAACGAGAAGGTTTGTAAGTTAGCACGTGTCTCAATTTAAATCATGATCAAATAAAATGATATTGTAATAAACGGACCCATAAAAATTTCAGCGAGGTAAACGTTGTGTTTGAGTTCAGTTCTTTTTCATTGTTTTCCTTTCATGTCCGATGACTTGCTATGATGTAGAAAGCGTCGGTAGGTACACAAATAAGATACAGTTTCTCTGTGAAGACAAGGATTCCTGCTGGGCATTGCAGTAACTGGATTTTTTAAAAATCTTGGGCTCTAATAAGATTGGACAAACATATCAGAGATTCTTCTATGAAGTAGAACGAGTTGTCATGCAGAAACGAATTCAACCCGTTATAAAAATGTTCACTGTCTGATACATACTTAATTCACTAAGAATATGGTCACAGGTACGATATGTGTGAGTGCATACTTTGCAACCTTCTGCGCAAAAGTATGGTTATATTATGGATATTCGACACTAGAAGAAGAATTTTGCATATTAAATTACTGCCTATTTCTAAAACCTCTTAGGCAAAGGTGGACGTGCAGAAGAGGTAAATGCAATAGAAAACATAAGCTATTTCTTTGGTGTGAGAAGATTTTTGTAAGTTAAGTACGGTGAAAACATCCTTCACTGATTCACAATGGTGAAGTTGTTTTGAAACCAGTAGTACGTATCCACATTTCAACTCTATTTGGAATTGTACAGTGATTGAATTAAAACTCAATGATGACTGACATTCGAGGTTCAAATTCGTGGTATTAAGAAGAGAACTGCTTATGTCTGCGGAAACAGTCAATCATACCAACGGTGCAAGCAGATTTTAGATTAGTATTGGTTTCATAAAAACATTTCAGTTACAAGAGCGTATGTTGTCACATAGTTACTGTAGCTTATCTTTCAACATTCTCACTGATGAAATAAGAGATGGCTGAAGATATAAGGCACTGTTTGCGATATAAGAGTGAATACGTGCTGAGACAAATTTCCGTACTGTAAACTTTATGGAATTAGGGTAGCATCATTGGAAGTGGAGAAACGTACGCTAAATTACTTATTTATCTCTGGCCAGATAGAGCACGTAACACATGAAACACAGCCCCATGCATGCCCCATGCGCAGTGCAACGGAGCACTTGAGAGACAAATTGATGAACTTCTTAATAAACGGAGTGAACAGCGAGAGAGAACATATGTAGCAACTTAAAGATGACGAAATAAGAGCAGCCCAAGACCTCATTGGCAAGGAAATCCAGTGGGACACCCTGAAGTAAATGGTACGGTGATGAATATCTGTCAGAGACAACAATCACTACGAAACTGCATCAATGTTCTTCATGCGCAGGAACTGGGGTACGGTAGGGACATTTAAAACTATTTTGCCTAGGTAGAGGCACATTTCGATTCACCGTGTGAACTGTAATGTTTGACCTCCAAACCAACCTGTAAACACAGTGAAGCAAATGTCTCATTAGGCAACAAATGTAAACAAATACTTGAGTAAAACTAAACACGTTATCTGTTTGCTTTCTACACTGTTATCCTGTGGATCTAGCTCTTTTACTATATGTTTGTATAGACGGGACCTAGATGGATTGTTACCAATTCTAATTGAATGTTGCCAGACTGACTGCAGCATAACAACTTTTTGAAGTCATTCTGTAGAATATCAGGACCAAAAAGATATATTTTTATGGGTCAGGTAATAGGACAGAGGGCGTAAATTCTTTGAAGACGGAATGAATGCTACTCGTCGTACTGAAACAACCGTTTTCAACTGTGTATTGAATATCACATCACTCTCCCAGAATTTCAGCATTCCCACAGAACTGAAGACGTTAAGTAACGCGAATGGTTTGCATCAATCCTCGCTGGATAATGAACAAATTAGCGACCAGGCTCGATAGAATTAATGTAATAGAACCATTAAAAACAAATGCATAAAATTCTGAAATGGCTCCATTCGGTGCCTCTAACCGCTAATATCACACAGTCCTTATGGAAATGCCACCATGATAAATACAATAGCCAAGAGGGCTTTTCTACCAGAACGTCAAGATACCCCAGCGCAAACTATTGAAATGTGAATTTAATGCTATATATAATGTTCGTCTAAAAGAAGTGTCGAAATTACTGTAAGGCGTTACGAAGGCAGATGAAAGTGGAAAAGCAAAAGTTTAGGAAAACGAAAAGAAGACGTCTTAAGATTCTACTATTCATATCTTCGTGAATTGTGCTGCAGAAAGAGATATCAGGTTTATGATAGTTCAATACAAATAATGGAAGGAAGCTATTTTAACGTACCAAATCGCAATATCTGAGTGGATTTACAGCATGAGTGAAAGAAGAAAACTAAGTAAAAAAGGTTAGTCAGTTATTTTTCTGACGCTTGGGACAGGAAAAAAGACAAAAAGACTCTGATAATGAACTACAAATAGTATAAGGGATTGCGACAAGAGATCAGAAAGGTATTATAGAAGACGTACGTAGCTACTTTCAAACTACTTGTACATGGGTCTTTCCCAATGGTAAATACTGCCTCTTGAGACACGTAACAAACAAACTCTGCACAGAGGGCAATAGGCTCGCTGGTTATTCAGGTTGCAGCCTGAAGTTTGTATAATAAAAATGAAAAATAAAAATCTCTTTATTTTATAGTCGTTAATGAAGTAGGTGTATTTATTTTCTACGGTTTATTGTCTGGTGAATTTTTCAGTGGACAGCCGATGCGAATCAAGTCAGCACTCACCGCTCAAATCTAGCGCTCACTCATGTCCATTCCACAGTGGCACTTCAGTAGCACAATCGCTGAGAAATTAAAAAGTATAGTTAACGTTCTTTTGGAATTTTCAAGTGTCTTCCATTTAGCGGTAACTTTCTTGGATACCACATTTCATTCAGACCAGGATTCATAATTATTTTCTTGTACTTCGTGTTGCTAGAAGCGGATTTTTGAGCTCTTGAAGCTGGGGAAAACTGTTTTCATGTATATTTCTTCGTTAATGTAGTAGAAAACATACAAGATATCTTAGGGTGCACACCGTCTGACAGACAGGTTAATGACCTGTGACACTGTAGTAAGTTCAAGCAACCACAGCGACCGCTTTATAGGGAAATTCAAAAGTCAAATCAACAAATGTGGCTCATACAAATTATGAATTTATTTTTTGGCAAAATATAAGTTTCATCCCGGTAATTTCACTACTGCCAAATGAAAACGTCACCAAACATTTGTCTTCATCTCTTTTGCAGCGTTATAGCAGCTTCCAGGAACTCCTTCCCCAACCAACACTCTTAAGAGAATCTAAGAATGTGGAAAACGGCTTCCAGTGCTTAACGTTTGTTAGAAGTCGTTTAGCGCTCTCAATATCAAACACTGTACGAGCATATTCTGGGTACCTTGTGCTTCATTTTAGTTTTTCTCTCATCTCCGTGTTTATGATGTTATATTTCCTAGACTCTGAGTTCTCAGCGGGACTCATCAGCAGAAGCAGCATTATCCTGAAGATGGCGACCGGCTAGATCACCGTAATATCGAGTCACGTTGATTTTAGGATCTGGCAGCAAACCCGAAGAGACTTTCAAGAGTTAGAAGCAGATAAGTAATAAATTATAATTTCATGCCTGATGCTAAAGTTTTATTGCATGCACAGCGAAAATGTAGTAAGCGATAAAGCATTTCGCTTTCATTATTTTATATGGGGTGACAATGAGCTGGAAGCTTCGGAAAGGTTTGTAATTAGGTGTTAAGTTTGGTGGAAGTGGCGAAGTACTCTATTTCTCGTATACTGGGTGGACATAGTCTGGGTAATTTTTGAACTGTGAGTGACAATGTCTCAAGATACCTGCACAGTTTCTATATTTAAACTTGACTTCCATTGTTAAACCTTTAATGTTAGATGATACCTCTTAATGAGTAGATTATGACCCTGTTTTAAGTTTCTTCATTCGGTCAGTGCTTATGTGAAATATTGGAAACGTAGTTTTTGTTGCCTCCGGAAGTCGTTAGATATACAACTTGTAAATGGGATCATGCACCAGTATAGCCATTTAGCAATGTACCACATAAATACCTGTTATTGTATCGCAATACACTAAACTGCCTTGCGGCCGTGTAGGCAAAATACAACGTAACAGCAAAGTATAACTGTCTCTGCAATAAGACATTTGGGTATATAGCTATGTGTAAGCAAATATTATGGACCGAAATAAAAATACAAACTAACTGTCATGAAAAGAAAGAGGACTTTAAAAACGTAAGTGTCCTATGAAATTCTTTTTCCTATTGTAACCGAATTAGTTCATTAGATCATAAAATATAAAGTAAAATGTTATATAACTAAATAATCAACCTTAAATAATGCTTTATGGGCTTGAAATTCAAATATATCTCTAAATGTTATTTTTACGGATTTGTTGTGAAAATATTTACTACGTGATGCTCACAGGTTCAGACTACTGGTCTGTGGATCCTAAGTATGGCGCTGGAACAATAAGACGAGCAGCATAAATGGCCGACAACTCGTACACCAAGTTTTTAGCAATGATGGGGTGAATACTTTTCGGGCAACAGTTAAAATCAGCAAGGATTTAAGGAAAATTAGAAGTGTTGATCTCAAGGTTTGAAGTGTTGATCTCAAGGTTCAGACACATCTCTCTTCAAATGGCACTATAAGACATGAAATACAACGTTTGGCGTGAAATAGGTAATGTAGAATATCGTAACTGAGTCACGACTGTATTTCAAAAACTTCTTAAAATCAGAAATAACCGTTCGTTAAATTATGGACCGAAATGGTGTTGTCATATCGGACAACCAGACAGATACTGCAATAGGTTAATCCATAGCTGATTATAACATCTTGATATGAGGTACTTAGGTATCAAAAGTGAGTACAGCCATTCCATCAATCGAATTATGGAAAGTACCGCACTGTAAGTAACGTACTGTTATAGATAATGGAAGCAAAATAATCAGACTGATAACTTCAATTAATATAGTGTACAGTAAGTGAAATTCAAGAGCTAAGAATAATGTTTGACTCAATAGTAAACAATCTATCACTGCGACAAGGATTTCATCCAACGGCGTTTCTTTTAATAATAACACTGGATTATCTATTTCTTCCTGAAGAATACGAAACTTTTCCATTAATATTTTTGATACAGATTTTAAATGTAAAGAGAATCCAGGTGAAATGGGGATAGCTGTACAGAACAAAGAAGAACGAAGCAATTTAGGAAAAAATGAAAAGAAAAGTGCAACATCACTTGCTGAAAGTAATGCTGAGGAGACAAGAACGTTCATGTTAGAAAAAGGTCTTTATGGGTGCTGCCTCACAGTGTTTAACTATTCAGAAAAGGAAGACGAAAAGCTGCCACATGAGTTGAGTAAAGTAAAGTCATATTGCAGCTTCTCAGAGGTCATGGTTTTCTTCTTAAAAATGCAAGTGTTACCAGTAATTATGTATTTTAGGAAACCATATCCACAAAATACTACATTTCGATATTCTTAAACAACGCTCAAAACGCATCTACAAGAAATTAGAAAACCTTCTAAAGGGAAATTAAAAGAAAATAATAAGACATAAAAGGATAGAAGTTATTAACAATTATATTTTGAATAAAAAAACGATATGTGTTAGTAGTAATGCCTACACCGAAAGTAACTGAAGATATTCTGGAATGAGGAATAAGTGGAATATATGACAATATAATGTATTCTGTGTTATTATTGTAACACAGAATTTACCTGACAGCAAAGTATTGCGGCCTGTCTTACATCAAAGAAAACAGTAATCGCCAGTAAGAACCTCTATGTTTTGGCTGATTGGAAAGTTTTGTTTACCATATCATAAGTAAATTCTACCTAGCTTAGGATAATTTTTAGACTATTTATGGGTACGAACTACTTATGGACAGAGCACCAGGAGATACACGAGTCTAAAAATTGCAAGGCTACGTATATTTAAATTGAAATAATCAGATTTGATTTACTATAAGACACCAAAGATGATTACATTTTACACTTGCAAAACGGGCAAAATTAAAAATTTCTTCTCCTTTTCTCACTGTTTTCGTTAGAAGATTAATTAACCGTAATATGTCGTACAGAAGAAGCAGCTTCAATTTTCTATATCAGGGTAGCGAATTAATTTCCTCTAAGAAGTCAGTGACGGAGAATGTAAGTATAGGCTGCTAGGTGAGATATGGAGTTCCTGAAAAAGAAAGAAAACTAAAAAAAAGACAAGGAATTACAACATAATAGTGAAGATAAAATTTAATATGCAAGTTAATGCACAGCATTAAACTACAGTTTAGATAATTTAAAAATACTAGAAAGGTGATTCATTAGGAAAGTACTAGGTATACGAGAAAGCATGGCAGGTTGGAAACCACGAAGTAATGATGAAACTTATCTTAACATAGAAAACATATAAGAAGTAATGAGAAAAGAAACAATGATATTGGGATAAAAAATCAACCACAAGTTACACACAAGAAGTAAAAAAGGATTTATAAAAAATGGTATTAAGAAGGAAGAAATAAGTGACAGAAATATTTAGTGAGAAAGCATTGACTATGAAATAATTCCAAGATAGAATAGCGAAAAAAAATTGGTCAGAAGACAGGAAGGAAAAAATGATAGACATATGAATTAGTACTGGAAGAAAGGAAAAGAATAACAAATAATGAATAGGAAATTGGCACATTGTCATTTTTGATCGTTTTTGAAGATAAAAATAGCAATCTTTAATTAAATGACACTAAAAAAATCAGAATTATCTCTATTTGTTGAACCAGATAAAAAAAATGCAGTTGGGAGATACAAGAAAAGTAACTGTTTAAAAGGCAATGTAAATGTGTAAACCATTGTAATACTGAGTCAGGCAGCCATTATTTAGTTTAAACCCAATGAAATATATCAGTTTATGCATACTGAACGAGGTACCCGTCTATAAAATTTCAGAGGTGGTAGTGTGGACCAAACAAGAGAAAATGTCTAGAAATCATTTTCTCTAAAATGCATACCTTAAGAACTGTGAGCGCTTTCACCTTCGAGACCGTAAAAACCATGTTTTCTTTTCGAGAGTTTTGCTTTCCATATTGTAGGAAGAGGTAATATGGACCAAAAAAAGGAAAAAAAGTATTCAGCAAACATGGGCTCTAAAATGAATACGCTGAGAACTCATCTTTCAGAGGAAAAGCTGTATTTCACGGTAGCGAAGATGAACAAGTACTCATAGCTCATAAGGTACGCATTTTGGAGACGATGTCTACTAGACATTTGTTTCTTGTTTCAGTCCATATTATTATCTCTGAAATTTTGTCGCTGAAGTTCTGGTTCTCCCTGTACAATAAAGTCGTTTCAGCTTTCTTTTACTATGTTAACGCACTTCTAGGCTGCTGTAGACTGCTTAACAAAATATCAGATGAAATTCTTGTGTTAACTGAATCACTTTAGGCGAGTTTGCATGACGTTATCCACGCTTGCATCGAACTTAGTTAAGGAAATATAGTTGACTTCTAAGAAATGTACTCTTGAGTCAGAAGCGTTTTTTACTAACTCAAAAAATCACATCAGAGCAATAAAAATACATTTTAATAGACATAAGAGAGAACACCTAGCTGGTCACTGTGTTGATACTGTGGAGCAGCCTCGTATTTTTTCTATCCCTTTCTCATTTAGGCAGTATTAGACCATACATAAGAAACTGAAGTCGTTGAAAATAAAATAGTCGTCCGTTACGACAGTTAACTTATCAAGAAGTTTTGGAGGTCTTTTAACTACCGTAACAATCATGTCAAGTGTGTGCATAATTCTTCCATTTCTTTAAGTATCCCTTTATACATTTCCTGTTTTTCTCTTTTCTTTCTTATTCCATCTAGTGGACTTTGCGGCTAATTTGTTTCTGTAATATTTGTTAGCTAATTGTGATTTTTGAATGATAATCGTCTTTTTGTTTACTTATTGATTCATACACTATGGCAGTAGGTGTAACTGTGTTGTTCAAACTCTCTACTCAGACTAGCTAAGCTCCCTTTCTGAAATTATTGCTACAGATAACTTCACACTGTGAGTTCAGCTACTTGTGCTATTAGTGTTATTGCAAATTTTGGTGATAAGAATCTCAGTAAATTAGTTTACGATGCCTACTTTCGTTCACTGCTCTCGTATGGCATCATATTCTGAGGTAATTCATCGTTGAGTAGAAAAGTATTCATTGCTCAAAAACGTGTAATCAGAATAATTGCTGGAGCCCACCCACGGTCATCCTGAAGACATCTATTTAAGGATCTAGGGATCCTCACAGTAACCTCACAGTATATATATTCACTTATGAAATTTGTTGTTAATAATCGAACCCAGTTCAAAAGTAATAGCAGTGTGCATAGCTGTAACACCAGGAGAAAGGATGATCTTCACTATGCAGGGTTAAATCTGACTTTGGCACAGAAAGGGGTAAATTATGCTGATTGGCTGAATTTTTAGATATAAATTAAGGGGAAAAAACCAACTTAAACATTAGTGTCATGCAATATTTTGTGTAATGTAATATCTTGTACAGGCATCTTTTATTAACCTGACTCGTTCCACATCATTACGAAGTGTCGTATTCATGATCTATGGAACAAGTATTAATCTAATCTAATCTAATCTAGTGGGAAAGACTGTTCCAGTAATTTGAGAGGTACATAATAAAAATAATTTTTTCGATGCGTATCAACTATGTAATAAGTGTGCTAACTCATAGAAAACATACCTAAAGCAGGGATTAACTGAACTGGGAAGAAGAGAGACAGGGCAGAGAAAGTTCTGCTGAAGTGATAGTGAAAGAAAAAGCTATGACGATAGCAGGGAAAAAAGAAAGGAAGGAATTTGTATAATTAAAACTGTGAGATCTCTTTTTTCGATATTTTTTACTTAATGTTTCATACCAATTAAGAGTGTCATGCTTCGGCTTTGGTAATTGTTTCATAATGTGACAGTTGTACCGGTTTTAATTTAGATTTATTTGTTGCATCTGTTGCAGGCTAGTATGTATGCGCTTCTTAATTTTTGTAATTTCTTATTATGTTATTATTCCGATTTATCCCTGCAGTTCAACTACTATGTGTTGCTTAAAACACTGATCATTTCCCTTTCCCAAGTGTTCGCTACATCTGTTTGGAGGAAGTTAATTTTTACATCCTTCTAGGAGGAGACATCCTCAAGCGAATGCCTCGAACTATTTTTGAGAAGCCTCGAGGCGTTTCGAATGCCGGTACCGCCACATTCCTGACGCCCTTACTCAAAATAGCTCCCTAAGGCGATCTCCACTGTTTACCACGTCATAGAGCACCAAACACAAATGTAATGTAATGTATTATATTTTACGAACGCTCTCGGAATAAATGTTTGGGAATTCCTGCAACGCTGCGAGATGAGAATAGATCGCAATACCGGGGGGCGCGACCACATCACACCCGAATTACTCGCGCATAATCGCCCGAGACTGTTTGAGGCCTCTTTGAGAACGGCGCGGCGTGGCGCGAGGTATCGAGTGCCTTGTATATTTATTTTGCCCACCCGTCGCCGGGTTTCAGCCGGCGAGTCCGCGGCTGTTTTCAAGTCAGGGGTCGCTCGTGGCATTTGCAGCTCTGCTGGAGGGTGCCGTGTGGCCGCAGGGTGACATGATATAGCGCCGCCGTCGTCGTTTCCAAGAGGTGTCCCGACTGCCAACGAGAGCAAAAGATTATTCCGGATGGGAGAAGATTTTAAAAATTTTCCATTTTTTATTTACCTTATTCGCTTAGTTTGGGAGTGTATCAAGCCCCAAAAATACAACAGTACTGTATATACACAAACTAGCTCAGTGTTCTCTGACTCGCTTGTGCAGACTGTACGGTCTACACAGATTTTTTTAATCAAATTTTTATGTTGCTTTCAAACTGCAAAATCTCCTAAAAGTTTCACGCTAAATAAGGCTGTAGAAGAGTGGTCTTTTCGCAGTGTAGTTCTGGCCAAAAAGCGAGCCAGTGGTCTTAGTTAATCCTGCCTTTTAACTACTTGTGGCGATATTTCCGTAGAAACTTTCATCCCCTAACACAAATTTCTTTAGAAATAAAATACCAGTTTTCATAGAATTAGCTTTAAAATATTATACTAATTTTCAATAATGATTTATTAAAAAAAATTTAGCCACCATTACAGCCTCATAGGGTTTAAATTTTGAAAAATGCTGCAACACGTATTTATTTATTTCTTACCGAGACACCATACACCAATTTTCATAGTTCTAGCTTCAAAATTGCCGAAATAGCGACATATTTTCAAAGAAACCTTTGATTCCTTAGTTCACCCCCTTAGAGATGGAATTTCGAAAAATCCCTTTTTAAACGATACCATCATTGTGAGATCAACGCGCTTTCCACATTTCAAGTTTCTATCATTAACAGTTTGGGCTAGAAGATGATGAGACAGTCAGTCAGGACATGTCCTTATATATACGGAGATTTTATAGTGTCTCAAAGGACTGATAACCACCCATGCTACATATCAATAGAAAAGTAGATTACTCTAAACGCAAATATTTTATATTAGACTTTGCTGTGACTTTTATGAATATCATCCGAAACCACTATTTTACTGTTGTTAGTCCCAGTTTATTTTATTTTATATCCAATACGTGTTTCAGTGGTTAAAATCAGTCATCAGGCGGTTTTGTTGCAGTAGAGGGGTATGTGATACTGTATGTTAGACAAGCACGACAGAAAAAGGAACCTGTGACCACTGAGACAGTGCCACAAGTTAATCCAAAAGTGTACACACAACACATACATGTTTTAGTAATTCACATTAATTTACCTGATGATGGAAGTTTAAATCTCGAAACGTGTGGTGGAAATAAGTTTCACGAACATCAGATGAATCCACTACTTTACCGTTGTCAATCCCAATTTCTTTTAGTTCCATGACGCTTTTCCGAGGTTTAAACCCCTATCATCAGTTGGATTTATGACAGTAATTACGTATGTGGTGTTGTATGTGTTGCAAACAAAACAGAAAAAGCAGCCTGCATACAAGTTACTCCAAAGCTGTACATACAACACATATGTGTCTTATTAATTCACATCTATTCGCCTGATGCTGGAGGTTCAAATCTGTGAAAAGTGTAGTGGAAATTATCTAAATTAACATGTGGAAGGTGATAAAGAACTTGTAGTTTCAACTGATAGCTGACACCTAAAATGCAAACTTTTTTTAGCAAAGTATATCTTTTTTTACTGTTAATATAAATGTGCATAATGCCTTTTTGATTTAACGGTCTGTAGTGACACATTCTTGTGACTAAATCCAGCGTATCTTAGGAGTAGGGAAAAACAGAATATTCACTAAAGATATTTTCATTCATACACCAATAATTTTGGCCTGACATTGTACATAAAAAATCCGAGCCCCGCCCCCCCCTCCCCCCCCCCCCCCCACAAAAAAAAGACTGACTGCGAATATCCTGTTGGAGATCAACATGAAGAACATTCAAAAAATGCCGGAGAAAGACGATATAACTTTAAAACACGATTGATCAACTTTGATGCTATTTATAAGACTGCAGGTGCTTTCACGTTAGTGAACTTACTGAATTATTTCATTCCATATATTCTTTAATGTTAACTGACATGATTAAACTTGAATATAATGTATTTTAAGAGATAGTGGTTTAGGTTATTTGGGTGAAGTGTAACCTACGAAGAGCACTTACAACTTTCGAAACATCCCTTAAATTTGCCAACAGAACAGTTTGACACGCTGTTGTGTACTCATGCCAAATGTACTGCACAATTCCCAACTCTATGATGCGCTGTCGTACCCCTTACAGAGTTTGGGAATAACTTTAAATTCCGTGCTTGCCTCCCCTCCTCCCCCCTCTAGACAAATGATAAATTACTGCCGTGGCTTAGTTGTACAGCATTGGGAGGAGAATGTACTTGGGAGAATTACTGACTGATGTCGCGCAGTGTATAACAGCCGTGTTTATTTTATGCTGGGAATTGGTGACGGAATAGATGGGCCAAGGTGTTATAGCGATTCCTGTCAACAGCCCAAAAGTGCTGCATGTGTAAGCGACTGTAAAAAATGTTGTGGAGTATAATTCGGCAAAGATTCGCTACCACCTTCACCGCAGAACAGTGCCGAAACTGCTTCCACGTCAAGCAGACGGTATAATTTCCCGTGAACAGCCTGAAAACTAAACAATTCCACCTTTTATAGCGATTGGTGACGCCACAGTAATTCCCGTCGCGTTCCACAACGCTAAGTCTGCAGTTTAGTGGGATCACAGATATTCGTTTTCAGAAAACTGTGGGAACTCTGTAATGAATAAAAGGTCTTCTCCAGATTCCAGAAAGAGGCAAATGTCTCTCTAGCACCCCGTCCCCCTCTATGCCTTTGCGACCGTTATATTAGTCAGCTTAGTCAGCTAGGTTTTCCATGAGTTGTCTGTACTACACGTGGTATGGGTCAGATGCAAATCAGTTTATAGCTACTATATTAATTTGTTTTTAACTACGGCTGCATACTGATCAATCGAAGTTTTGCAGTGTTGGTGAATTTATCGAACGAAAAAATTTTCGCCATTGGATTTATGTATTTATTGCAAATCCCACAGCTGCTAATTCCGGTGGTTGATGCTGAAACACAGCGACTGTCAACGTGGGGGAAAGATGTAAAATAGATGTGAGCTTATGTGATTCTTGTCAATGTACAACAGATGTAAATGAATCTCTAGGAACTGGTTTCATGGTGTGTACATATGTCCGGATCGAACATCATACTGCTGTAATCGTGCAAAAGTTGACATCTGCTGTGAATTAGCATCTGAGCCGCTTGATAACGGCTTGCGGACGCACTGCACATGTGGGATTTACGACATGGCACTAAGGAAATTTAAAGACCACTATACAGAGAGCAAAAAATATTTGTTAGCGTACCAGACGTAAGTAAGTAATACTTCCTTTCTACACAAGCCACAAATATAAACCCTGCTGTGGTCGGGAAAGAGTTGCCATAACAACTTTTTCCACTTGCTTGCAATTCTAGTCTCACCTCGTGACAGGCGTTTTAGCTCGTTTAAGGTATCAAAATTCTGTTGACAGAATTGTCCATCTCTTCTTGAACTAAAGTAAGTTTTGATGTTGAATAATAAAGGCCTATTTTGTCTAGTATTCTAATTATTGATACCGTAATAGCTTCTGGATTGGAATTCGATGTTTATAGCACGTTTATAACGGAATACGTTTATTGTGATGGCGTAGATAAAGTGCTAAACATCTTATAAGGTTCTTCGCTCCATGATCATGGGTGTGCCACATTTATTAATCTTACTGGCCGCTTATACGTAATGTCAACATTCTCCCTGATACACAGGTTCTGGCAGAATATGACTGTACAGGATCTTGTTGATCGAAAATATTTAAAATAATGTATAACTTTGTGTCTCTCGAAAACTTGTAACGACACAATGCTCAAAAATGTGTGGAATGGATAGGGTAAGATGCTTCAAAATGTGGTTATTCCACTTTGCATCAAAGAATTTTAAAGGCTGTGCCTTAGTATTTAACTTTTTCTCTGTAATAAACCTATCTCTCGTATTCTTTAACTAATCTACGCATCTTTTTTCCACTACCTTTCAATAACTACCCACTAAATATTGAAAACTAACGGCTCATTAAGCTATCAAGACTGTCTCTATGCACCCAAGTGCTTTAATAGGGGAACTGTATATAACAGAGAAAAAAATAATAAAATGAAAATCATCCTAAAAATCCAGAAAAATCTTGAAAATACTTTTCACTTAGAAACTATAAGGAAAATACGGGGTACGAAGCTGCTTCCTAAGCCAGACGTAAGATAGACCAGATTAAGAAGATAAAAATTAGAATCATGTAAAGTAGATCGAGATAATATGGAAGAAAAAGCAAATGTTATTCAGTAAGCATACAATATGCTTTGTCAGAGATACAGAATAAATAGGAATTGGTTGCAACTGACAAAGAAAGACATTCAGATGATGCTCTTACGTGATCAGAAATTTGCTTAGAGATTCATTATTCAAAACCACAAACTTTCAAAACAAAATCCGGTGAAAGGACAATGGTGGTTAGCAGCTCTCTGTCACAAAAACATTTCGCAATGGTAGAAACTAGTTTGGTGAATTGAAATTAAAAGTAAATGAGACAAAATTCATTGTATATATGGCTTTTCTTACGACATCAGACGAAGCAGCAAATGGTGTTAAGGTTCACCTAAACCGTGGGAATCGTGAGTGTGGATAACTGCTTCTATTTCAAAAATATGAAAACATGCGAAACGTATTTCGATATTTTACTTTTAGGAAAGTGAAATATTATATTTACTGCAAATTTTAATTAACTAATTTTGCAATAAGACAGTGAGCTGTATGTTTAAATACACTAACGTGTATTTTTGTATTTTAAAATAATACTAGTTTCAGAACATTCACATTCGTTTTCGGTTATTATTAAAAGCTTTAAGGCACAAACAACTGAATGTAGGCATAAATTACGAGGAAATGATCTACAATGGGGAAAATTTTCTCACCGCTCTGTAAGCGCTATTCTCATCAACTACTAGAACTTATTCACGGTTGCTTTTACTGAAACGGATAATACTAAATCCCCGTATAGGAAGCACTATACATTCTTTTAGTACTTTCCTGAAAAATTCTTTTGACAGAAATAAAACTATCGTGGTGGAAGCGTCTTGTTGGTTAAACGATGATGAGTTAATAAAAGCAAATAGTTCTGTAATTGCATGCGAAATACCGTATTTGTAGTTAACCTAATAGCCATAACCTTCTTGTCATTTCCATAGAATTATGGAACAAACTCCCGTGAGGCAGGCACAAGTTGTCATTTTTAGGAAATTTAAAAAACATTGCGTTTGTTAGAGGAGAAGGGCCATTTATTGTTTCCTCACATGCGATGTCATATTGTACTTGCAGTTTCCCTTTCAGACATTTGTTTCTCACTTTCTCTCCTGTCTCAGACACCATCATACCTTTTGTTAATCATTCCGCATTAAGGTCCCTAATTGTTTTATGGTAATAGCAGTTACTACAATATTGCGTGCATTAGTTCTCGACGTAGAATTTGTCTTTAGGAAAGGACTTACCATATTATGTCTAATTAGAAAAGGCAAAGTTTATTTCTGTCGTTTCATTGAAAATAGTTTTGCATAGATATTCATGTGGTGTAATGAATTAGAGAGTACAAATTGACACAGATGCCTCATGAAAGTCAGCCTCTTCCTTATTAACCGTAATTTCATCCTTTTGGCATTTATAGTTGTTAAAGTAAGTGAAATTACTGGTTAAACTTGAGTAATATTTACATAAGTCATCTTCCTCCCGAAGAAAGCACAAGGATGAACGGATATTAGTTAATGAAAGTGGCGTTGCTGTCAGAGTAATAATAAGAGACGTTACTCGTTGTTCGGCAGTACTTTTAACACACTGTAAGTTCCTTTAATTACTAACGCATATTTATTTAAATATTTCTCCAAAATTTCCTCGCTCACCTAATAAATGGAATAGGGCTTAGTAATGGATCTGTTTTAAGGGAATTACCACTATCACTTTTGATGCAGTTTGATGAGGTTTTAGCAGCACGTAGACGTAAATACTTTTTTCATTAAATTATTACTATCGTAGTAACGTAACATTTGTAATTGTTTGTATTTTATGAAGGTCAAAAAATACATAATCGGAATTATTTTTATTACTTGTAAGACTATCTTACGCTGATGTGAAGAAGCAATGACGATTACAGATAATAACGATAGTTTGAGAAAGATTCTGGGAAACCAACTGGGGAAATAAGAAGGTAATAGTAGACGTATCCATGTAGCAGCTATCGAGGTATTATAATTTTCTGTGTTACGAGAAGCTAAAATGTCTACTGATAGTATTTTACACTGAAATATGAGATTTTGCTTTTTGTTTGAATCTTTCTTCGTAATTATAGTCAGGTTTAACTCTTTCTTCAACACTGCTGTGTATAATAATCGATTGTACAACAGTCAATGTGATTATCTTTAAATCATCACGTATATGTTAAACTGTAAATATCACTACGCCACTGTTAACATTCCCATTATATTCTTTTTGATTATTTATATAACGATGTTCAAATTCCCAATACCAAACTAAAGTTTTCTTTGTCATTTTGGAGTACGTTTATGAAATTTTTGTCAGGAAATGTGACAATCGCATAACGGGTAGGAGCAGTCTTAGACGATTTATTTCAGTAAAGCCTCTATATTTGGCTTCAGAATGAATGTTGATGCACTTTTCTATTGCTTTTACTATGAATCTGTATTCTGAGTGATTAAAAAGGAAATGTAATTGTATCTGTGTTCAGGGACACGACTAAAAAGTAACAATGCATGCAATACTGACACTCCGTTTCAGCATTTGTTACGGAAAAATCTGAAAAGAGGTACTAAAAGATTAATTCATTGGAAGTGATTATTTTTTGTATTGAGCATGGAGGAAACCAACTTTTATCTGTCGGGAATATTTACACCATCCAGTACCCAGAGTTCTGCTGTACTGGAAAACATTTATGAACTTCAAGCTGTCCTCAATAGGGAAAAAGGTAAATAATACTAACGTGTGCCAAAGAAATTAATATTAACTGGATGATAATTAAAGTATTGTTATTAGCTAACAATACAATTGCATTGCACTTCCCTTGAAATTTTCTTGATTTGCGTGATGAAATGCTTCACAATGGTAACTGCTTATTGAGAAATCATCAGAACGTAAACGATATAGTAGTCCATATATGCTATTCTATATGTCAGAAGACGCTGTTTCACAATTTGGGATTAAAGTGGGTCAGTGGAATCTGTTGATGAGGAATGCAACTGATCTGTAATTACCATACTATTGAAAAATGTGTGTCAACAAAGGGATTTACCCAGTATTGCTACCAGCTACTTTATGACTAGTATTGAAGGACCATATCATTGAGATAAATTTGCTGATTAGTTGTATATATCTACAGCAATAGTTTGCTTGAAGCAAAATGATAGTCATTCGGTGTTATGGGAGCCCATCCTAATAGTAAAATGCAGGGCATGAGGCAAATTTACCATAACAACTCCGGTAATGAAAACATCACAACAAAATAATGAAGTTTCATCATTACCTGCCGAGTAAGCTTTTTAAACGCGTATATTATCTTCAGACAATTACAACTTTGAAAATGAGCTGGTATAAAAATAATTTAGCCGTATTACATTTTGAACTTCAGATTTTCTGTCCGTATAAGATAGGAAGACGTACCCTCAGAGGAAAAGAAAATTTAGAGACACTGGAAGCGGTATGAAAATTTTATTTATTTAGTCATCAGTTTAAAAGCGAAAGACAAAACAAATGAGATGCAGAGCAAACAAGACGACAAATAACTGAATTTAGCGTCTAATGAAATGTGAGGATGAGAGACGATCATTGCAAATAGGATGGGTATGGCGAGAGACAAAAGGGCAGAAGTAGCGAACAAACTGCTAGGTAGCAATAGGATATTACACACAACGACGGCCGTTTCAAACGGAGGGCGAGCACACGAATGGTTATTCGGTGTCGTTATTATTGACGACTCTGCCGTCAATGCTTTCCAGTGTCCTCCACAAGTATTACTCGGATGTGTAGTAGTATTGTTCGGGACGCCGAGAACTGATAACCGCAAGAAAGATGGGGGTGTCACGATTTAATCTGTCATCAACTTGTGGTCATTAACGCATGGAACAACTGCAGCACTGAAAAAGAACGCGGAAGGAGCAGGCTGTGGGCTGAGGAACAACCAGTCACGTCAGGAGATTCAGGAAACTCACAGAAAGCTTAATAAAAGTTTTGACTAAAGATATTTTTTTCTCTCTTTCTTCAGATGATATCATTGGTGTTAGTGTTAGATATAGATTTCCAAGCGCTTTGGAAGTAGAGAAAGATTGTTGTCGCAATGTCTTGGTTCACGAGACCATTGACCTGAGAATTGTCCAGGAGACTGACAGTTATATCGTTTTTCAAGTTAGGTCAATGTATGGAGACAGACCGTGATTCGGAATCCACGTTAAATTGTAGGTCCCCCTGTGACTGGCTGGGTAAAATCATTTGAAACGTCAGACAAAGGCAACGGCATACCACCTCTAACAGGACCATGCCTAGTAAAGCACTGTGTTGGTCAAAACATTCTATAGATTGTTGGCTGCATTACGTACGCTAGATTTATATAAGACAGTACAAATTAGCGGATCTGTGGTGATCCATGAGTCCAGCCAAGGCGCCTTCTAAAGGGGCCTTTATAGATCGATATCATATAGAACTAAAAATAATAAATAGAGCTGAAGGAAAAGTGAGGAAAAAAATTCTTGAGCAGTTGACGTTTCTGTACCTTTCACCGCCATGGAAGAAAAATAATGCTAGAGGAATTTGGACTCTCATTCTCATTAGTACACATCCTATGTTCATGTCAGGAACGCCTTTGTCTCGCAAATGCGGCCAAGTGTGAACTATAGAGTTGTTCTAACAGAACAGTGCCTGCTTGTATAATATTGTTGACGATGGCATGGGAAGTAACAGCTGACAAGTGGGAAGAAAGAAAAGTTATTTCTTGACGTCGCCAGGATGGGGTTCAAGGAAGGGGTAAGGGCCCAGCCAAATTTTGCTAAGTGAATCATACTTACAGATGGAAAAACGTTTAAGGGAGATATGGATGAAGATACGCTACCTTACATTGTCTATTTTCAAGCTGTAACTTGAGGAAGACAGGCTTCTCCATTAGTGAGAAACACAGCTTGCCTTATACAAACACGTCGTTCTGCAAAAAAAAAAAAATGGTTCAAATGGCTCTGAGCACTATGGGACTTAACATCTGTGGTCATCAGTCCCCTAGAACTTAGTACTACTAACCTAAGGACATCACACACATCCATGCCCGAGGCAGGATTCGAACCTGGGGCCGTAGCAGTCGCGCGGTTCCGGACTGCGCGCCTAGAACCGCTAGACCACCGCGGCCGGCGTCGTTTTGCCAAAAAACAGATGCAAGCTAACATGTTGGTTCTGACTTTCAAGATTTCGGAAAGGCGTTGGACACTGTGCCCTATCGTCGACTACTAACCAATATTCTGTCATATGGAGTAGCTTCCAAAATATGTGACTTGCATGAGTAATATTTATTGAAAGTGACTTTGGATGTTCCCAGCGGATGCAGAATAGAGTCTCTAAGGTTCTGAGTGAACATAAACGATTTGTCAGGTAGGATCAACAGCACTGGAAGACCGTTCGCTGGTGAAGCTGTTTTCTACGGGAAAGTATCGTGGTTGGATTATTGTAATGCATTACATAAAGATTTGGATCAATTCTGCATTCGGTTTAATGAATTACAGCGCTATTTTAATGTGGGTAATGAAGAGAAAGAACCTCATTGTATCTGACTGCAAGATTAATGGTGAACTTCTTCAGCGTGTTACGTTGTTGGCTAACAGGATTTAGAGACAGTACTAAGAAGCGTTATGAAATGGGACCTTCTCATCAAATCACTGTTAGGAAAAGAGAATGAAAGAATTATATTTTTTGGAACGGATACAGAAAAATGTGATGCATATGTAAAGGAAACTGCGTACAAGACGCTAGTGGTACCAGCTACAGGGTATGGTTCCAATGTTTAAAATCCTTACTACGTATGCACGACGATAGAAAATCAATCATCTACACGTGCTGATAGGATGGTAACAGGCTGGTATGGCCCATACGAAAGTGTGACAGAAATACTCGGGGAATATAAAAGTGAACCACTGGAAGAAATGTAACGTACTTCTGGCAAAAACCCGTTGGGTTAGTAAGCTTCTAGACAGTAACACAAAATGACCGTTCGACTAAATACCTATCCAGTACTATTACAAATTACTTAAATTCGAACTATCACATAGAAATTATGGGGAAAGCTACCCAAATACTGCATTTCATTACAAAATGCAACAAATGTACTGAAGATACCATATGCTCTAAGCTTGTCCGCTCTCTTATGTGTTACTGCTGGACCGTATGGCATCCTTGCCAGATGGGATTGATGGATCACATCGAATAAGCTCAAAGAAGCGCAGCCCGTTTTGTATTATCGCGAAATAGGGTTATCGGTAGGCGAAAGGGGTATCAATCATCAAAACAAAATTTATATTGTCCTGAGATATTTTAACGAAATTTCAGTCAACAACTTTCTTCTCCGAATACGAAGGTATTTTGGTGACTCTCACCTACTTAGGAATAAATAACCATCGTGATAAGTAAAATGAGAGCTCGCATGAAACGATTTAGCTGATCATATATCCGACGTGCTATTCGAGAGTGGTACGGTCGGAAAAAAAGTCTGAAAGTGGTTGTACAAACTCTCTACCAAGTACTTAAATGTGAGAAGAAGGGTACTCTGTACATGGAGTGGACAAAAATATGGAATCATCAGAAACACAGCATAATACCATGCCTAATATGGTTTAGAAAATCCGTTGGCATTCAATACAGCGCCCAATTGTCTCTGAACGGATAAATACCGGTCCTGTATGGTCTCCAAAGGTGTCTTACACTCTTCTTTCTGTACAATAGAGGCAAGTTCAGATAACGATGACGGACGTCGACAGCTATCGCAGATCTTTCCTCCAAAGCAGACCACAAATTCTCAATATTACTAAGATCTGGAGACTGTGGTGGCCTGGACAGATGCGACAGTTGATCCTCGTGCTCCTGGAAGACGCTAGCTCCGTGAACAGCGCTCCTCTCATCTTGGAGCACAGCATCATAATTGGCGGGCAAACATTCTGTCGTGGGATAAACCTGATCAGCCAAACTGGTCGCATAATCATGGCTAGTAATGCGAGCTTGCAGAATAATCAAGGGGCTCATGGCTGCCCAAAGCGTCACCGAACCCTCCCTTGCCATGTTTTACTCCTGGGACGCAAACACGTCCAGACGTTGGAAACAATGTGAAACAAGACTCATCCGAACAAACAGCTTTCTTCCATTGTTCCAGAGTCTAGGTTACTTGGCCTCGGCCCCACGTTTCCTTTGCGGCAATCTGAATTACAGTCGAGTGATTTCAGAATTCTAGCTCGCCCTCAGTTCACTGTTTATGGAGCTCCCTTCCTCTTCTTTTGGTGCCGACAGGCTTCGCGAGTGAGACGTTCAGTTCTGTAGTGATTTTTGCAGCTTTCGTCCCCTGTTCTTCGTCCAGACGTTGGAAACAATGTGAAACAAGACTCATCCGAACAAACAGCTTTCTTCCATTGTTCCAGAGTCTAGGTTACTTGGCCTCGGCCCCACGTTTCCTTTGCGGCAATCTGAATTACAGTCGAGTGGTTTCAGAATTCTAGCTCACCCTCAGTTCACTGTTAATGGAGCTCCCTTCCTCTACTTTTGGTGCCGACAGGCTTCGCGAGTGAGACATTCAGTTCTGTAGTGATTTTTGCAGCTTTCGTCCCCTGTTCTTCGTCATAATTCTCTTCAAAGACCACTGTCACAATCACTCAACACACTTTCGTGCGCGTTGTAATTTAGCGAATTATGTTTTTATGCTTTCCCCGTTTGCAGCAAAAATTTCGTTACGGTGCCTCTCGCACCACCAAACATTTCGCTTGCCTTGGTTACGGAAGCAACCGCCATACGAACAAAGAAACACCGTCCGACCGCTGTGTCATCCTCAGTCCTTAAGCGTCACCGGCTGCGGATACGGAGGGGCACGTGGTCAGCACGCCGCTTTTCCAGCCGGCGGTTTCCGAGAGCGGTACCCTCCCTATGAGCACCAAGAATTTGCTCACGTCAGAAGTCACATAGCTCCGACACGATGCATTCATAACTATATAGAACACCGTTCTGACGACAAGCGACACTTGTTGTGTATTGAGGACATTGAACACGTGCCGTTGATGGTCAAATACAACAGCGCAACCTGGAGGCTCAGCTAGCGTCTGCAATTAAGTTCAAGTATGCGTTTCTCGCGGTGTTTCCGTACTTTAGTCCAATCCGTCTCTATGTAAATTTTTCCCTCGCCTAATACGCGAATGGTATATTAAATAAATTCGATATATATTTGGACGAAGTACCCTCAGGCAAGCACTGTACAGATACTTGCGGTGTATGTATGTAGATTTAAAAGGATAACAACCTCCAATACCTAAATGACAACAGTGCACGTTCAGTATATATGTCACGCACTTTGGTCACAGCATCTCGCACCAGATCTACTGGTTGTTTGGAATGTCCTGAAGAGGGTTCCTGTGGAGATTTCCAGCTGCACGCTAGAGCCATCGCCGTACGGTTGCGAACGTCGCGCTCCCACGCGTGGGGACGCAGGCGCGTGTCCGCCTGTCGGGCCACGCAGTTGGTGCGTGCGTGCGCGCTTGGCTGTCGGACAGGGCAGGGCAGAGGCACCCTCGACGTGGGGGCTGCACGCATTAGCGGCCCTAATGGGCGCTCGCCGTCCCCGGCGGCCTATCCGTCAGCCAGCGCCGCCGCCCGCCTCAGGTGAGGACTTCGTTCGCCCCCCGCGCGCGACAGCAGATTGCGGCCAGCCGAGGGATTCCCAGGGATCCACGGGGCGTGCTGATCGGCGCACAGCCGTCGCTGGGTCTACATCTGCATCGATACTCCGCTCGACACATTACAGTGTGGGCCGCAGGATACTTCTGTTACCTCTAACGTGCTTCCCCCCTTCCCTCCCACCCACCCCCCCACTCCACCGCTTCATTCACCCCACCCCCACCCTCCTGATTCCATTCGAAAAAACGTCGTGCATGGCCAATGCAAGAACATTTTTCAACACAAGTGAAATAACATTTGAAGCTACCATCCCCCTACAGTCCTTCAGCATTAGTTTCCTTCCTCTGGGCTCTTGTTTTTTCCCTCGTAGTAAGTTTCCTTAAGGAAACGTAAAGGCACCATTACCAATTGGTAATGGAAGGAAGACTGAAGAAGAATCACCAATAGAATTTCTCCATCTAGAAAAAGCAAGATATTCGAAATTCTGAGAAAAGTGGGAGTAAGCTACAAGGGAAGAGGAGTGACACACAACATGGACAAGAACGAATAGGGAGTAATAAGACCGTGAGACAACGAAGTGCTCGGATTAAAAAGAGTGTGATACAGGGATGCATTGTTTCGCCTCTACTGTTCAATGTATACGTCTATTAAGCAAACACAGAAATAAAGGTGGGTTCAAGACTGTGATTAAGCTTCAGGATGAAAGGAGATAAATGATAAGATTCGCTAATAACATTGCTATCTGAAGGTATTTGTGTGGAGTTTAGCTATGTATGGAAGTGAAACATGGACGATAAATAGTTTTTACAAGAAGAGAATAGAAGCTTTCGAAATGTGGTGCTACAGAAGAATGCTGAAGATTAGATCGGTACATCACATAACTAATGAGGAGGTGTTGAATAGAATTGGGGAGAAGAGGAGTTTGTGGCACAACTTGACAAGAAGAAGGGATCTGTTGGTAGGATATGTTCTGAGGCATCAAGTGATCACCAACTTAGCATTGGAGGGCAGCGTGGAGGGTAAAAATCGTATAGGGAGACCAAGAGATGAATACACTAAGCAGTTTCAGAAGGATGTGGGTTGCAGTAAGTACTGGGAGATGAAGAAGCTTGCACAGGATAGAGTAGCATGGAGAGCTGCATCAAACCAGTCTCAGGACTGAAGACCACAACAACAACAACATCGTCAGGGATATCGAAGAAGAATTACGGGATGTGGTGAATGGAACGAGCAGTCTAATGAGTACAAGATATGGACTGAGAGTAAGCCGCAAGAAAACAAACGTAATGAGAAATAGCAGAAGTGAGAGCAGTGAGAAACTCGACATCAAAATTGATTGTCACGAAATAGACGAAGTTAACGAATTATGTTACCTGGATGAAAACTAACCCATGACCGGCGGAGAAGGAGGACATCAGTAGCAGGAAAAGGGAGCATTCCTGGCCAAGACAAGTCTCCTGGTATCAAACAAAGGTCTTAACTTCAGGAAGAAAATTTTTAGAATGTACGTTTTGAGCACAGAATTTTATGGTAGCGAATCATAGACAGTAGTAACACCAGAACAGAAGGGAATCGAAACGATTCAAATGTGGTGGTATAGAAGAATTTTAAAAACCAAGTGGACTGATTATACAGGGAAAGAAGATGTACTCCACGTAATCGGCGAAGAAAGAAAAATATGGAAAACACAAGAAGAAGGGCATGATGATAGGACTTGTCTTAATGCATCATGGAGTAGACTCTGTAGTGCTAGGAAGAACTGCAGAGAGTAAACACTGTAGGACTTTTGGGGAAGACAGATATCGTAACACATCAAGCCAACAGTTGATGACATGTAGGGTGCAAGTGCTACTCTGAAATGAAGAGCTTGGCGCAGTAGAGGAACTAGTGAAAAGAGATGCCCCTTGGTACACATTTCAGGCTTGCGCCTCTACCCAGCCATCTAATACAAGTTTAATATATTTTCTTATTCCATTTCGAAATAATAGCATACTCTTTATGCGTGTTGTTTCTTTTTTTCTGAAATTACAGAAAATTACTATGGGGAATTAAGGTCTTTCCAAACGTGAAAACTTGTTCCTATGTACGACATTGTCACGTAGCTATGAACAAGTACTCTACTGAAATTTAAAACCAGTTGCAATCTAGTAAACCTTGTCAATATTGTAATTAATCGTGTATCATTGCCATTTTTACTCTATTATAATTCATTGAAGCCACTGCTGATCTCACAGAAGAATGATCCAGCTGTACTTTGCACTAGTATGACCGGTACGTTTATATGGTTATGAAACATGGGCGTTATCAGCAACAACTGAAGAAGCAACCTGTGGCTTCAAGAGAATCTACTTCGAAAAACCTGTGGGCCAGTCTACTGTATTACGGAAGGGAAATGAGAACGAAGAGCTAAAAGGACCTGTACCAGCGGTTTGGAAAGCCACACATTAGCCTAATATTAAGGCATAAGAGGCTACAATGGTTTGGCTACATCTTTCCAGCTGATAGTTCCCTCCCATATCGAGTCCTCGGACATGCATGCAGATAAATACGATTTTGAAGTGCCTGTCTTATTTCGAATTAAGATGCAAAGTTCCTTCGGACATATATGCCAACACCACGCAAACGTCTTACAAGTAAAAGGTTTTCCCTGTACAGGAATATACATAACGGATGTACGAGTACGGGATAAAGGTACTTGGCTGATGACATATGGAAGAGTGGGTCCAGCCGTGAGTCGAGCAGAGTAGCCAAATGGCTGCTCGCGCCATAGGATTAGCTGTCCTCTGTCATAAAGAACTGAGTTAATGGATAAACAATGACCTTCAACAGGCGTCATGGGAAGTCCACCCCGAACAGAAAAAAATGGTCGCTCGCGATAAGCGGGAGAACCGAGTTCGAGTCCCGGTGCGGCACAAATTTTCACTGTCGTCATTTCATTATATAACTGAAGGTATTCCATATTTGCAATTTCCAATACATTTCATGTCTTTCATAACGGTCGTACTCGTCGCAGTTGCTGTTCGTTTGGACATGCATGCGCGTCCGAATGAACTTTGCACCGTATTCGGAATAACACAAGTACTGCAGTATCATATCTATAGTAGACATCTCCTCTGTCGCTACTGACTGATTTACTTGTACTGTACATTTTGCTTTTGTGATGTGTTCCGTTATAATTTTCTAAAGTGTGTAGTTTTTCTTCCTTTTCTTTACTGCTGTAGGACTTAAAGGGCCGTTAATGCAATAAATGATGACGATGATGATGACCACAATCCAATAACCTGTAAGTCAAATCAAATTAAGCAAGCCAACCGGGGTTGCCTAGCGGTTCAGTCTCGAACCGTGCGACCACTACGGTCGCAGGTTCGAATCCAGCGTCGGGCATGGATGTCTGTGATGTCCTTAGGTTGGTTAGGTTTAAGTAGTTCTAAGTTCTAGGGGACTGATGACCTTAGAAGTTAAGTCGCATAGTGCTCAGAGCCATTTGAACCATTTGAAATTAAGCAGAAACATTATCAAAACCCAGGTACGAGTTAAATACGATTTTGAAATAAAAGCCATTGTAAACTACAACAAGTTTCCATTATCAAGACAGGTAAAATACGACATTAAAGAAACTCAGTTAATTTGTAATTGTCGTATGTTCCATGGTAAAAGACCTTCTTCTCTTTAAGGATACAAGATGTTGGAAGACCTACGAAGAATGGCTTAACTGTCTGCATGTTATATAAGTAGTTCTAAAACATACAGCATTTTTCCCACCATAAAATACCGTACCTGAAGAAATAACAATATATTCCAAATTTCTTTCATTTATTATACATATTTGCAAATACTCCGCAAAGCACAACTTCAAATATAACAACAACAAAAACTCTAGAAAATGGCGGAAATTACCTATGGCGGTCTCTGGAACTCTTTACTTCATGTCATTCTAAAATCAGTCAGCAGACCGAGTAGCAACACAAAATAAATCGCGTGTTCCCAGGTATGCAGTCCTCTATTTACAACACTCTCTGCTACTACACCAACGTTCCCTAGTGTCAAAAATAAATTTCTGAATATTATTCCAGTGCTAAATATTAAAAGATGGGAAACTGCTTATTTCTGTTTCACGTAATTCCTGATTTCTTTAAAAGCCTTGGCGAAAGAAACAAAATCTATCTGGACATATTGTATTGTTGTAAGATCAGC